>NC_065972.1:50000-1250000 GCF_021464435.1 Cataglyphis hispanica
TCTTGGACCAGTCCGCGCGATGTGCTTCGTCGCTGTACATTTTAAAGAGGATGCGTAGCGCGCAAGCAAGCGATTGCGTTTCCTGTTTTAACAAGTTCGGTTTCACGTTACCGCGAAAACTGGCCTTCCACAGCACGTTGCGCTGTTCGTGATTCGAATTAAAATTCTTCGCGAAGCGATGCGATCGCAGCAAACACTCCACTAGTTGCAGAAGGTGATTGGTCGTCAGAGCGCAGTACATGCCCTGTTCCTCCTTCTGTTGATCGGCGCTGGCCCTAAAGATACAATGCATATTGTTGTGAGTGTTGAAAAAATAAAAAATCCCACCTTGTTTTAATCGAATTATAATCAAACGCATGCTAACGATCGAATAAAAACAATGAGCATATTAATTTTAAAAACATCGAATAGGATGCCAATGTAGATGTATATATTGTGGCTCACAATGTCAAATTCTTTACTTAGATCTTGAAATCTTTAGAACTCAGAAATATCTTTCAATTCTTTTATAGTTATAAATATGCGAACGTAGCAACAAAACACTTACTTTACGAGCTCTAATGACTTGCCGTTCAGCATATCGGCCTGCGCGAGCGCCAGATTTTCCTGATCCTCTTTACGCGAAGTCGCCGGATAAAAGACAACATTGTCGATAGTTTGTATCAATTCGAGCTGGACTATGCACTTAATTTGCAGCGCGGAAAAGAGCTTCGCCTTCGGCAGAGACTCGTTGTTCAAACTCTGCGCGCTATTGCTCCGCTTAAGGATACCAATATGGAGGCCGTCGGACTCGCCAGTGATCACGTCAAGATCAGACTCCTTATTTGGCGACTGCGGTTTCCATGTGAGTAGAGCGGACGGCAAGGTACTTTCGAAAATATCCAAGACGCACTGACACGTCTTCTCCCAAGTTTGCTCGTCGAACTTGATACCGTTGCTGATGACCAGATTTTCCAGACAGTTGGTGCCCGACCGAGCCAGTTGCTCGTTGTCCTGTTGAACGCACCAAAGAAGCTGAAAATACAGCTGCTCCAGCAGTAAGGGACCCAGAATATCATAAAACTGCGAGAAAACATCTACAATGGCGTACAGCGCGTGATTACACGTTGTCGTCATCCACTCGGCTTTCTACAACATTCAAGATTCAGATGCTCCAATCACTTACCATTTCGAAAAAAAAAGCAAGAATAAACCTGTCTTTTTGCTTATTTCCATCTTTAAAGGTACAAACTCGTACAAACCTCGGTATGCTGCTCAGGCAGTTTCATGTTATCGAAAATCCTGAAAAGAACCTGGAAGAGATCCTTCCACCAATGAGGTTTAAAGGACGCACCATGAGTCTTGACAACATCAAAGAGTACTGTCAGCGCGCGCGTCCTAACATCCAGCTTGCATCTGCTCACTACGCAGGATAATTCAAACAGTAGTGGAAACCATCCTCTCACCTATAAGAAAAGAAAAAGAGAAAATAGAAACAAATATATTAACATCGAGCAAAATATACGGGTGAATATAACGTTACCCAGGCTCGATCTTCCTCGGAAACCATCCCGTTGTCATCCATCATACCCTCGGCAAACAGATTGGGATTCGCATCGATATAGGACGCGCAGGAACGTATCAATCGTATGGCCTCCATACTGGTGTCCGGAAAAGATGCGTTGCAGGCGAATTCGCTCAAACATTTGACAGCATCCTGAAAGGAGTCCACCATGATGCTGAAGTCCTCTGCATACAGCTCATCTACAGACACATTGTATCAACTCGAATTAACGACGATAATAAAATTTATCAATCAATCAGTGATTCGCTTAAACGTGTTGGTTTAAACGATCACCGAAAAGCCTAAAATAATGGGAGATATCATTTTGGAAGATATAAAAATATAACCCACTAATGATTTTGCCAGTCATGGAAAAGGCCAGTTCGACGACGGACTCGTCACGATCACTGGCCGCATGGTGAAAAACGCTGAAGATATTCTTCCAACCAGATCTGATATTAGGTGCCTGCGAGTGAACGATTTGCGCCACGCACCTGACGACCATGTCTCTGATCATAGGTGATCTGAATTAGATTAAATTATTAGTCACATCACACATACAATTAAATTACAGATATATTATATTAATTATGTCCAATTAAATATAAAGTGAATCATTAATATTAAGAGAATATCAAGTTAAATTACCTATTCTTCTTCATGATGTGTTCAAATGGCCTGAGAAAGTCCTTTTGGAATCTGAAGTTGGCAAATTCGCCCTTCTCAATAAACTTTGTAGCCAGCTGCCTCAGAGAATCGACGGCAAAGAACGCGATATCTTGCCGAGGACTACATCCTACCCTATCGAAATGGTCGCCAAGTACTTGCCAAATCCTGGACCATTGCAATCTAATACGACCCATGTTATAATATGAAATTTCGACAATCTTTGTGAGAGAGAACATGCGTGGTTGTGTAGGATGCGCCAGCTCCTCGAGAGAGACCTATTATATAACGAAATATTAATTATTTAATTTTATATCTAAAATATAATAATAAATTTTATATCAATTTAATATAAAGGGAACAGACCTGGCAGAGAGCTTTGACGAATTCGACGATGGCATCACCGTCAAGTCTCGTTGACCCGGTAAAGATACGATCGACAGCTACGACGACGCTCTGCGAGCTGGTCTCGCCAATCGACTCCTTTACACTGGGGTCTAACGAGCTCAGATTGAGATTACTAGCTTGATGTGAACTGGCAGAATGCGCGAGATTGCCAAAGTTTGCCAGCGGCGACGGGAAATGCGGCTTCGATGGCGGGCCCAGCAACTGCGGCCGTACCCCAGTGCCAATCAGTTGTGCCAATTCCAATTGAGAAATGCATTTGACAACGTCGAGCCACGAGCTCCCTAGATAGTTGCCATCGGTATGCGCTACTGTGATGAGAGTTTTAATGGTGTCGATATTTTTCGCCTTCATCTCGGTAATGGGCGAATTAGCCGTCAGCAGAGTGAATCTCGCCAGCGCCTGCACGTAAGCATCGCGCTCAAGGCTCATGTGAAAAATGCAGGCAATACGAATGGCACACCTGTAGAAAGCATTACAAATAAGTGATATAATATAAATGTAATTAGTTACGAAAAGCAGTGTGTGTAAGTTTTCATTCTAAAAATATCTTCTCACCTGATGCCATCGAGGCAAAGCGACGCAATCTCTGTATCGTCGCAGTCCTGCAGACCGACACTGAAGGCCGCGAGAAATGGCGTCCAGGCCATCTTGAACATTGGGCGCACGTGTTCGAGATGTTTCGCCGTAGTGAACGGTGCCTGAACATGACTGACAGATTCCATCAGATTCTTCGCCGCTGTGGAGATTACCTCCATCTCCATGTTCCATAGCAATCGTCGTTTCTTCTCACTGGAGATTAGCTGTTTGCCGGAAAGCCGACTGTTGTTGGGGTTCGACTTCATTTTGATCTCGTTACCGGCGATTTCATCGTAGATTCTAGAAAGGTATTCCTCGGGAAGATCTTCGTTGTCGCTAATACGCCGATTAAGCCTGGACGATTAAACAAGATAGAATAGAAAAGATCTTCTCAATTTATACTTAAACAAAAAATTAACATTTAATAAAAATAAAATGCATATAATGATGAAAGAATTAATATAAAGCTTCATATCACATTACAAATTTGATATCAATATAGATCCCTCTTTCACAAAACACAAAAAGAGAACGCATGCACGCACATTGTAATCAGTTTAAACTGTATTGTACTGTACCTAATATACTGTTCTTTAGTCATCTTATTCTTAACCTGCGGTGAATGCAAATCAGTGGTCAGCATTATGATTGAGAAACCGAGAACATAGGCTGTGTCCGCGCTGGTGAAGAGACCGTTATTGGGATTGCATTCACAATAGCGGCTGGCAAATTTCTCCATCAGTCGGTCGATCTTCTGCGCCTCGCCGGGCAGCCGAAAGCCTTCCAGAAAGTATCTCAGCGCGGTCACTAGATCGCGCTCAGCAAAATTCATCTGATCAATGTAGTGGTACATTACCTGCAAGAGTAAAGTAACCGGTCAGATTTTGTTACGTCATCCCGTAATTGATTATACAGAAAAATTTAAATAATATTCTAAACTGATTACCGAAATAATTATCGCTTAATGATTATTATTAAGATTATTATTAAGATTATTATCATATATAGCTTGTACAATCTTTACATTCTCTATTACCTGATTGTGATTATGATCACCCAAAAAATCACCGATAGCCGTTTTATCGAGCCGTTCATCCAGATGCAGCCATCTTGCCACGTCCTCTGGTGAGGTACCGAGTAGCCCCTGCTCCTGCAGATACTGAACACCCTTGCCGGGTTTCCGACTAAAGATCTCAATGCCGGTCTCCCACACCTCCTTCTGCTGCTTTTGCACCTCGTATTGCTCCGGCGAGTCCGGCACTTCTTTGTTACCGATCAAACTGGAGTTGGCTGACGAGAGACTACCGGCGCTGCCGTAGCGCGGCAGCGGAATCTCTGGCGCCGGGTCTGGTGGATCCGAGAGTGGCTGCTGATCCGCCGGTACGCTCGGGTTCACATACAGATCTCGACTCCATTCCACCATGCACTTCAAGATGGAAACAAGGCACTCGAGACCGCGAATGCGCATAGATTTCTCCTGGAACAGCAAGACGCAAGTATTAGAGACTAGAATACGACATTGTCTCTCGATAAAGTGTCCTCTTTTACTAATAATTCATCTTATTTTTTCTTTTTCCTTCTATCATTGCTTGAAACACACCTGATTCGGTGATGCACCGAGTTCCAGGGCTTGACGACCCTGGGCAATCTTAGAGAGATCGTTGACGAGTCGTTCAAAGAGATTCGCCGCGGAGAGATCGCAATCGTAATTAACGTAGATGTCGACGACACTCTGAGCATCCGCACAAATTCTCGTGAGCGCATGTATGACCATCCACTTATGCTCGAAGGAACTACTGGAAGTCTCGAGAATATTCATAAAGATCTCCTTAAAGAACACTTCGATCTGCATCTTGAGATGGACTTTAAAACGCGCAAGCAGCGCCAAGAATAGCGCCAGCGAAAGCTCAAATACCTCCGGCACTGAAGATACGCCATTCTTAGACAACGCGACGCATAGATACTGCTTAATGGCGATGACAAACATCTCATTGGAGCGCAGTATCGGACCAGCGTTCTGCAGGATTCCTAGGAGCAACTGCAGCGACAAGATCTTGGACCGAAGCTCGTGCGATCTCGGGTCGGGTGTGCCATCCGGTAGTGGCTTCATCGATAATTTGCAGAGAGCGCGAAATACGAGAAACGCGTCTTTCTGCAGTACATGGGTGAACTTGGCGGTGACCATATTGTCATTCTCGGTAGTCACCTCGTCGCCATTGTCATCTGGGCCGCCGTTCTCCAGATTGATGTCCTCTTCCAACGGCACCACCGAATTCACCACATCTTCAAGGATACCTTTGACAATCGTTTGAGAATCAACGATGTCGGAGGCATTCTCCGCATTTAGTTCAGCCTCGGCATCACCGTTCGCTATAACAGCAGCCTCCTGCTGCTGATGCTCCCCATCGATTCTCACATTCTCCTCCTCGGCTTGAGTCTCCATTCGTGCAAAGATCACGTTAATCATTTGCGTGAGAGTCGCGCGAGCGGTCGTTTGGTTCACCAAATTGCGCGACGCCAAGTAAACATTGTAAACAGTACGGATCGTCAATAACACTGTGCCTTCGTGCACCTCCACATGTTGACTTGTCATCACAGTCAGTAGGGCTTTAATAATCTGCAACTGCACGCCCTCGTCGGTCTGTGGGCCGGTGAAACAGCCGCAGATTGTTTCGACAATGCGCACAATCAACAACTTGTTTGGCTCCGTCGAATCGGGCACATTGCCGGTCAGATGGCCGTACGCAATCAACTTTTGCAAGCAGTCCAGCGCGGTCACTACGATTCGCGGCGACTTGCTCTGGCATGCCAACTCGAACGGTAAAAAGTATTTCTCCGCTGTAATGACATTTGAGTCGCTTTTAGGTTGTGGAAGGGCGTTTGACGTCACCTCTTCGCCTTGCATAACCGGTACATCTTTGATCTCGTTGCGAAGGTCCTCTGCAAGACGGAAATACAAATATAATCGCGCGCAACAACTATGTACATTCTTGGAAAAATCTTCGAATTCTCACCGAGTGCGGATTCGCAAGATTTTCTGAGTTGCGAGAGATGCGATCTCTTGACATCTCGATCGGCCAATATCTTCTCCAAAGCTCGAACGATAAACATCTCTCTGGTTTTGGAATTATTTTGCATCGTCACCACTCCCCACGCCGCGGTGTAGAATCTATGCTCGTTTAATGCACGTACCTCAAAATGTCAACATCGAAGCGAGCTAGCAAACAGCTATGCATGTAATTATCTCGGATGTCCATCTGGCTGCTCATCGACATCTTTCACTGTGTTTACTTTCTATCCTATACACAACCTCTCGCTACGAATTTGAGAACGTCAAAGATTGCTGGCAGAATAAACTGAATAAGTAAAACCTCGCGCAAGCAGAAGGTACGAAATTACTCACCTACATAAAGAGACGACAATCGCATTCAAATCTTCGAGACGATAATAGCACCGCGGCAATGCGGTCTCCTCAAGAACGATCTACAACATCGCCCGTCAGCGTATCTCAAAATTCGGAATAGCATAGACGTCAACCGACACTTATCATACATACATATATATATATATATATATATATATACACACACACACACACGCATCACCTCGTTTACACTGTGACAACTACTTGAACATAACTGCAAATATTGCGAATGATGACAGTCTCGAAATCTCGAACGTCGAACTCGAACGCTCGAACCAATGACGCCAGAAATGGGATCCTGCGCAGTGCGCACGCATGCTTGAGAACCGTCAACCACGTACACACATTGCTACATTACGGGCGCAGAGCATTTGTTTTTTGATAAGCAAATGAGTTAGCTTAGGAGACTGACATCACAGACGATTCGAATTGTTATAAAAATAATATTTAATTTTATATTTTATATGTTTCCTTTTCTATAAAGTTTTATATTTTATATATTGTACAATTTTGTATGAACAATAATTAAGGGCCCATACCTTTTTTTCGCTAAAACTACTGCGATGATTTAATTTTTGTCATTCATGCACGCGGAGACGTAGGATCTCATTTCTAGAATCACTGCCTCGAATTTCCATTCCCCTTCATAGCAAACTTCACGCAACTGCATCAGCACAGGCACTTTATGAGATTTAAAAATTCTACTCCTAGAGAAATGTAACTTTTAATTAACCAATCAAGACACAAGAAATGAAAATATTTGATTGGTCAAATATCTAGCGCAAGTAAAAAAAAAGAGAAACACGATACTGTTTGCTCGTACAAAAATTGTTTAAACATTTTGATAATAATTCCTTTTGTAACGATAAATGTACATATATACATTGTACAGATATTAGTTTAGGTAGATTTTTTCATACATTTAATTGTGTTTACTTTTGAGTCATTATATACATCGTTGTCATTAACCGGCTCACACTGTGAGCATACGTGCGCAAATGGGCAACTAAAATCCATAAAATTATTATAAAAGAAATGTGATAAGAATTCCGCATATATATGTAGTATAATGTACTCTTATATTGCTAGCACCAAGCTTTTCAATAGGCGGTGTGCTCGCCGATGAAGTGAGACGGAATAGCAGACGTTTTGGCCATTCTGCGCATGTGTGATATCTGTAAGGCCAATGAGTTTCTACACATTTCTACTCTCAATTTCCAGACCAATCAATTTCCTTATGCATATGCTTATGGACCAATCAATTTTCTTATGCTTATGGTTATGCGCTGCAAAAGTCAGGGGCCCGGCATTAAGCCGTAAGAAATTATCCGATCATATTTGATTCTTCTCACATTCAACTGTGATTGGTTAATTTCTTATGGCTTAAAACTTACTATACTTATTGTGGACTCGGGCTAATACGAGTGAAGATTTTTGTTTGCTGGATGAAAGTGATGAAAGACTTTTTCACATCATCAGTTCAGCTGTTCACCGCAACAAGCCACCTGGCGGCGCAGTCTTTAGTTCGCCTAGCAATTGTCACGATCGTGTTGCCGTCGTGAGTAGCGAGTCGTGAGTGCCGAGATTGCATGCGTTCCCTTAAAATCTCTATTTTTCGTTCATTTCTTTCATCTCCACGCGGATTCACGCTCAGCGCGATTTCCTCAGCACAGACTTTTTTTCGTGTTCTTTTCGGACGCGATCTCCGCGCGCAGCTCGCGACATCGTCGTAGTGTGGCAGAAACAAGATGGCCGCCGCCGCGGCCGCCGCGCTGCTTGACGAGCTCATGGGCAGGAATAGAAATGTTTTGCCCAACGAGAAACCCAAAGAGCTCAACTGGGAGGATCCCGAGGTGATCTCTCGTCGTCCGATGCTAAACGATGTTCACAAAACATTGTTTTCCGCGGAAAATTTTCTAAAGGCTGCGTTAATCCTTTACTTTGATGAAAAATTTGTTTTTATTTGCCGTTTCCAATCAAGTTTAAAAAATTCGCCATTCTTGAAAATTTCCTCAAGTTAATTTCGAATTCTCCTCGAGAGAATTACGAATGAAAAGGTTTAATCGTAATAACTATTAGAGAAATTAGTTACAATATATATATATATATATATATATATATATATATATATATTGTAACTAATTTAAAAAAATATATATATATTAGATTTAAGTTAACGAGACTGTAAGATGTAGAGAATATTAGAGAGAAAAATAAATACATAGTTTATAGTTGTTTACAGTTATTTACTTGACAATGATTATGTGAAGATTCTGAAAATATAGACATTATTCTTGTATCTTATTTGTACCTTGATCACATCTTTAATGATTTATGTTTCTGCATTTCATATTTATCAAAGCTTATTTATCATGTTTTAGTTTTGCAAGCTGTATTTGGTAAAATTCTGTCCTCACGATCTATTTGTGAATACGAGAGCGGACTTGGGTGCATGTCCCAAGGTACACGACGACGAAGCTAGAGAATTGTTCGAAAAAGCACCATATTCGTATCGTAAGCAGCAATATGAAGATGAATTTATTAGATACTGTCAAAGTATGTTGAACGAAGTGGAGCGTAAGATTATTAAAGGAAAACAGCGATTGGCACTGATTGGGAGAACAGAAGCAGTAAGTTTTTCATTACAAGATTATAAATATAAAAATTATGATTCAATGCTTTGTGTATAGCCAACGTTAACACCGGCGCAAACGCAAAGAAACGAGGAGCAGATTGCTCTGTTGACAGAAAAGATAAATAAATTAGTGGAAGAAGCTGAACAGAGTGGAATTCAAGGCAATGTGGAGCAGGCGCAGGGCCTCATGCGTCTTTGTGATCAATTGAAGGAAGAGCGCGAAACCTTGAGGAAATCCAACGACAATAGCCATTACAATCAAGTGAGTTTGTAGATTGATTATTTTGATTTATATGAAAGTTACAATTATAATCTGTAATAAATTATAAATATAATTTATGGTAACAAAAAAATTAATAAAAAATGGCAAATATAATGCTGTATGGCATATTTGTACTAATTTTATGAAATTTATTTGTAGACTGCTGAACTAGCAGCCGCGCAGGAGAAACAGATGGAGGTGTGCGACGTGTGCGGTGCGTTCCTTATTGTGGGCGACGCCCAGCAACGGATCGACGATCATTTAATGGGAAAACAGCATGTGGGCTATGCGAGACTAAAAAGCGCTCTTCAAGAAATTATGGTGAGGATAGGTTTTTCTCGTATATTTTTTTCAACATATACAATAGATACATCTTTGAAACTCAAGAGGAAATTAAAATTCTGCGTGCAGAACAAGCGCGAAAAGGCGCGCGATGAGAAGGAGCAAAGAAGGGAGGAGGAACGAAAGCAAAGGGCGCGAGCGAACGAAGAAATCGACAGGCGGCGGAGAGATGGCGACAGAGATAGAGATCGCGACAGAGATAGGGATAAACGTCGAAGCAGACGAATGGACGATGATAAAAACCGTCACGACTCTAGCAGTCATAGGTGAATATCGTTTCGCGGTAGATTATTTTTTTATTGTATTTTGATAAAAACCAATATCCGACGATACTCAAACAAGTTAATCTAACGAAGAGATGTTGCTGGTTACAGAAATTCTGGGCATAGAAGTAGAAGTAAATCGCGAGAAAGACACCATCGGGATGAAGATAATTATCGACGTCATGGTCGAGATAAGGGTGAGCTATGATTTGATTCTTCTAACATGCTGTAGATGTCAAGCTGTGCTCGATAATCACAATAACAATAATTTCAGGGAATCGCGATCATCGGAGCTCCAGTCATCAAAATCGTCGTCGTCACCGCTCGCGAAGCCGAAGTCACAAGTAACTTCTCTTGATTGGTTAGTGAGTGAGAAATGAGCCAGGTATGCACCAAACAATATAACCATATTCGTCTCAATTACTGTACAGGTACTCTTTCGATCCAGGTGAGTTGCCATTCCGATGCACATAATATACATGATAATATAATCTGTGATGTTTGAAGCGCCGCGTAAGAGTCACAACAAGTGTTCGTTTCACACACACTCTCTCTCTCTCTCTCTTTCTCTTTCTCTGTTTCTCTGTTTCTCTGATACACTCTCTCCACCTCTCTTTATCTGATCTCCCGCCAGAATAATCGAACATCATAAAACCCTATTCTTTTATTGTCTTTAAGATTTCATGATTAATGGCGCACATTAGGTATGAATGAATATTAAACAAACAATAGTAATAAATAGGGTAACAGATACACTTATTGTTGTATAGTTCCTCTGCAAAGATACAAAGAGTTTATAACAATAATCTAACTTATGATCTCTTAAGATTGAGAAAATTGAATTTATCCATTCTTTTGGCCAAATTTTTTTTAGTTATCAATTTTTTTTAACATCAATCATATTATTGTTGCGATATTAAAAGAAAAGAGATATTAAAGAGATATTAAAAGATATTAAAACAAAACTCTCGAAAAGAGTTAAAAGGTTTCGAAATCAATCTAAGTTCTATTTCTTCTCTATAAATTTGAAAAAGAAAAAACTAAATATATTTTTTTCAACTTTGATTTTCTTGCGTTAAAAAAAAGAAAGAAAAATGCGAAAAATTCTTTAATCGCATCGTGCGGAAATCAAATTTGCCTTTGATACATAAAACTACGAGCATTTCTGATTATTGTCTGTGGAGCAAGCTGGGACAAGGTATATCCTACGGCTTGCTTTTGTCGATCATAATTCTGTATTCGAGCGGCAGAAGAGCGTAAGTCCAAGAATTCGTTTTTTTCCAGGAGAAGCCCGCGAAAATTCCGGAATTATGGATGCGTGCATATTCAAGATGAATTAAATATAAGTGTGAAAAAATGCAATCAGGTTGAAATTCATCTAAGATAACATATACATACAGATTTTATATATATATATATATATATAAATTCGTGATGTTTATTTAAAAATAAAACAAATTGTTTGTAAAAATATAGCGTTTCTCTTTATTATAACGCGTGCTACCGCGTTTTTATTTTCAGATGAAATCGAATTCAAAAACTTATTTCTTTCGGGAATTGCGTTTTCCGTTATTGAAAGAAAACGCTACGTATTTACGTTATTCCGGGAAAAAAAAAGCCGATAGTATTGGACTTACTCTTTTCCGCATCTCTGGCACAAAACTGACTTCGTTGAAAAAAATGTAATCTAAAGTTTGCGTGATAAGAGAGGAAGGAAGGGAGGGAGGGAGGGAGGGAGGGAGAGAGAGAGAGAGAGAGAAAAGAGAAGAGAAGAAATTTAGTGCGGTGGGGGGAGGGGACAAAGTTCTTTCTCAGTGCCCGCTTCATAGAGCTTCGACCACGACTGCGAATGCAGTTGGAGAGCGCACAACTGCGAGTGCGCCCTGCAAACATGTGTGACTGTGACTATACGAACCTCTAGCTTCCATGTGCCACGCAATTGACGAGGTATTTATGCCGGAATGTGATAATATCAACATATCCTTCTCTGCCAGGAGAATTCATTTCCCTTTCTTGCTTTCTTTTATCTGTGGATCCCTGGCTAAGGATCGAAGATTCGGAGATAATATAAAAATCCTCAAATTACTGAAATAGGATGTGATCATGTTTTCGCGTAGAAAAAGCGAAGAATAGAAAAAAAAATTAAGATATATTTGCAATCTTCTTAAGAGGACAAGACTGATAGACGACCGTTTTCATTACAATGAAAAGAAGATACGCTTCTCGATAATAATGTGTATGGTGCTGCTTGTAACAAAAAATAATATATAAATAATATTTTGTAAGAGAATATACATGTACCTGATGCATATAAAAAATATAATATTTAATTGAAAGGTAACATTCATTTGACAAATAATTCTTTTTCCGGGGAAATTAGATTTATTAAAAAGTTAGATAAATTCGCTTTCATAAAAATTTAATTCATAACCTTCTTGAGATCTCTTCGAGAATTTCGTGCGCATATTAAACATACAATCGACAGAAGGACAGGATTTTGTTAATACAAAACTATTATTGAAATATGATTGAACTTTACATCTAATCATGATACCGATGACTCTTACTAAGACTCGAATTGTCTATTTTCAGGAAGAAGAGAGACGAACAAAGTATGAAGATCACACAGGAAGTTGCGTAAGACGTACATCGCTTAACGTACTGTTAAGGTAAAGATTTTAAATAATCTTAACGGTGATAAGAGAGAAAGAAATAGAAAGGGCACATACGAAGAAAAAAAATTTTCATCGAGACACGTCGGGATTAAAATAATAACTTGTGTCTCGAACAATTGTTATTTTAGGCCATCTATACATAAACAGAGCGATCAGAAAGGTAAATTATCTAATATTAACGCGGTATTATTTATAATGCACCGCAATTACGATACTCCTAAGATTGTTATTTGAAATTAATAAAATGATGCTAGATGGACTTTGATTCTCTCCTTTTTTTTACTCTATATTCCTCTTTGTACGATTTTGAAATTAAAATAAATTTAATTCCGACTTAAATATCAACTTTTTATACATCGTCTTAAATTTTATCAATTTCTTAATTTTTATTATATTATATCAAATATATGAAACTAACAAAATTAGACATATGGACAAAAGGGAAGGATGTATAGGAGAGTGAGCGATGTTAGATATAAAATATCTAATCCCGCCGATATTAGATATAAAATATCTAATATAATATCTAACTCCGCAAATATATGAAAAATGCAAATATGAAAAAAATATATATATATATATATATATATATATATATATATATGATTTATTAAAAATAAATATGCAAGGTGCAGAGAGAGACACTGCCTCGCGCCAACTAATAACAAATGTAAAGTGTATACTAATACTGTACATGGCACAATCCTCTTCTGGTACAAAACAGCTTCATACAATAATAGCGCGTTCACTTCAAGCCGATTTGTCTCGTCACCTGAACATAATGCAATCGCATATACAATATTATGTGTTAATTATTATAGACATATAATTTTGGATTTCAGTTTTATATAATTTCGCTTTGAAATATATCTCTTGTCAGATAAAATATAACCAGACACAAAATTTTACTATAATGTAAAACGGATGCCATTTATTTTTTCACGTCATATATTGTTTAATTAAATTCCAAAATTGAAAAAAAATTTATTTGTTGATGGATGAAAATATAATTTTATGCCGATGCATAAAATGTCATTCAATCTATAAATTACGTAATTAAAGGCAATCATTTAAAATAAGCGTATTATAATCTTTCATGCCTCGAAGACAAATTTGATATAAAATTTATATTTGACAAATCATACAGAATTATTCTTACTGCTAAACCTCTAAATAGTAACTTTAAAATTATTAAAGCAATCTTTGCATCTTTATTTCATTATTGTTTGATTATTCGTATTTGTGTTTCAACACTTGATCAAATTACCTGTTCATATACGGTCCAAGCCATGGTAGTCATCAGAGTTCGCCTCAACATTCTGGGAACGATACCTTTGAAGTATCCCAGGACGCCGCACTTTTTATAGACAAGAAACGTCGCATGGTAAATGCCATTGAATTCGTTCGGATATAATTGCATCTTCGTTTTGACAACGTCCGGTGGTTGCGTGACTACGGAGGCTAAAACTCCAGCGAGGATTCCGCAACCAAAGTGAATCGGCATCGGTGAATCACCCGTCGCTCCTACGAATAAAGAAAATTTGTCTTTAAGAATAATCTTTAAGGATCTCTAAATTCTTACAAATTAAGAATTACGAATAAATATTGGATAATTATATTATATTAGAATCGTAAATCATATAAATAATTTATTAAAAAATATAATTTTTTTTTTCGCGTTTATAAATAATTTTACATATGTATACAGGATGTCTGATAATAATCGTTCCAGCCGTAATATGCGGATAGAGTAGAGCGGGTTAAACCGAGCAAGAAAGTCCTTTACCATTTTGTGACTTTCGTAATAAAAATCAATTTTAATAATTGAGAAATTAATTAAAAAAGATTCCAATTCGCGCGAGTATAATTGCACATTATAGGTGAGGCGATTATTATCAGACCCTATATATAATATTATATATATAGCAATGAATTATTTTATTATCATTTGAGAAATACCTGTACTAGCAGCCACGCTTTTCAATTGGGTATAAAACATAAGATATAAACCGCTGTAAGGCGCGTCTCGTAGAAGAGTAGGTACCAGACCACTAGATAAACCTCTAACTCCTTCCTGCTTGTAGATCAACCTCAGAGCCTCGCTGATACTGTTATACTTGTAAACGCCGCTCTGTAAAATTACATTGATATGATCCGAAATCGGTTAATCTCAAATTTTATTTTGCGCGTCAGCAATCTTTCATCAAATTTCTTTTTGAAATATTGAAATATTTTTATTATACTATATTAATACCATACTAAATTAGACGCAATTACTTGCAAAAATTTCTTTTCTGTTTTCTTGCTTTAAAATTTCTTTCCTTCGTTCTCACTACTCTCTTTTCAATATTTTTTTCATCTTCTTTCATGCAATTTCATCACATTCTTCTTTCTATTAACCGTACCTCGAATCGCGTCTTGACGACGGTGATAGGAATCAATAGAGCGCCGGACATGGAGCGCGCAGTGATGCCTAAGGAGATCGCCTGCAGGGCCGTAAGCGGTTCTTCCAGATTGAAAACATGCTTCAACCAATGCAATGACGAGAAGTACAGACCTACGCCGGGGATTACCCTGGTTATCGACTGCGAATTAATATTCATAATTATTATCGATGCGAATCAATATCCAACTATATATGTTAATCCTTCAAAACAAAGATATCTTACCGGCGTCATACCCTTCCAGAGTCCGAAGACGTTCTCCTTTTGAACGATGTTCGCTACCGTGCTCAGCATTCCATTTTTCGGCGATCTATTCCAGAGAAATTCGGTAATTGGTAATTAATTTATAAATATAAATGTTTAGAAATACATATGCACTCACACACACAGACACACACGTGTGTGTGTGCGCACGCGCGCGTGTGTGTGTACGTATGTATGTATGTATGTATGTATGTATGTATGTATGTATGTATGTATGTATGTATGATGTATGTATGTATGTATGTATGATGTATATATTTATTTGTTCAAAAATATATATAAATATTTAAAATTTAAAATAAAGGATGTGAAAATCAATTAATAATCAATTAATCAAAAAATTAAATTTAAATTAAATAAAAATTATAATTTTTTGAAAACTGTAATGAACTTTAAATGAACAGCAATGATAGATTAAATAAATCTGTCTCTCTTTCATCCTTTCTCTCTCTCTTTTTTTTTCTTAAATCTCTTGAAAGATTAAATTAGCCAAATTTCATCTTAAGAATCTTGTGTTAATAAAGATTCTGTATGAAATAAGTTGTTAAAATAAAGAAAGCCTAGAAATTTTATTTTGCAGCTGATAATCTTACTCGACGGGAGTATTGACACTACTTTGAAGCCTAGTCTTCACCAGATCCAGCGGTTGAAAGAGGATCGTGGAGAACGTCCCGGAGAATGAGCCTGCCAGAAAGGATTTCAAGATCGGATACTGCGAACACACACATGGGAAAATCGTGAGAAAAGCACATTCGAACTTGTAGCTTCTGCAAGTTATTTTACAGCTTCTTTAATTTCGCAAACAAATTTCTCCAATTTAATGAAAGTATCGAAAACTCATTCGAAATCTTCAGACACATGTGTCTAAATTAATCTGTGCGATTTCTGATCAAACGCGAATTAATGTACGACTATCTCGTCACACGTGAGCGAACTCGTGCGACGAGACGATCTTAGCTGCGCGCTATCAATCGTTAACGAGAGTGACTTCGGGATTATCATCGCAACCAGTTATTTTTCATGAAAATTTTTTTTAATAACGCAAGCATTGCACAATTTGTCTTAATGTTTAACAACGAATTCACATTTTATACTACACAAGAAATCTATTTGTTTTGCTCTTTCTTCGCGTAGATAGGAGAAAACAAAAAAATGGAATTTTGCCCGATTAATAAACTTCTTTGTCAACAAATTTGTCATCCGCGCATATCGGATGATATAGTTTATATGTAAATCATCTGACCGACGGTTTATTTCGGTCACCTTATCTCTCGTATTTTCTTTTCGCGGAAGGTTCCAAACATTATTTTAATAATGAAATCTCTCGCAATGCGCGACATTATATATAACGATCCTAATCATTCGTGAAAAAATTTAGTCGATATTTTTTTTGTTGATAATTTTCAAGCATTATAGATACGAATATATTTCTTAATTTCTTTGTTACAAAAAACCATCAATTTCATGAAACATTTATTACAATGAGCCATTATTAGCAATTAAAATTTTTCTTGTATATACGATTGCTGCGACTCATTAAATGTCAAATGTTGCTGTAAATCATTAAATTGTTAAACAAATTTTTTTCGATAATTTCTTAATCAATCGACACACGATAATCTGTGTAATAAATTTATTTATGTGATCTTATATCATTTCAACTGCACAGAGAAAAAAATAATAATAATTTTAAAGAAATATACTTTTTTTAATTCACTGTACAACGATACAGATAATTTTGTTCTACCATTACAAAACTATTAAAAATGAGATGTATCTTCTCTTTCCAAAGAAACACAGCGAATACAAAGATACATTTGGATATCTCGTATCTTTTGGAATAATTTTGCACAAGAAAGAAGAATATTGTGTATTATATCAAGTGCTTCTAATACATAGAAAATATTGTTTTCATTTGTATTTGCATATTAAATATAAAAAACATTTTGTAGCAATATTCTTCCTTTCTTATAAAATTGTTCCAAAAAGGATAGGATCTTTCTTTCTCTCTCTCTCTCTCTCTTTATAGATATTTTTTTCATCCTATATAAGATTTAAGAAATATATATCAACTGAATAGGATATGGCGAGGCTGTTTGAATAGATTAACATCAATTTTTATATATATATATATATATATATATATATATATATATATATATATATATGGCAGTATATATATATATATATATATATATATATATATATATATATATAAACATTACACAATAAACAATCAACATCAACATTTTTTAATCACATCAATTAAAACAACATAGATGTTACATTACATTCGTAACAATTGCATATGTTATCAATATGTATGATTTTTTCATTTTTATGATTTTGATTGATTCTCAATAACTCAATAATATCTTAATTATATTTGCTTTTGAATATGCTTTTTTTCGCTAAAGGCCTGAATTTGAACCGAAATATTCACTAATCATAATAAAAATTTATACAAAATATAAGAATCTATCTGCGTTCTTAGTTCTGCATGTTAATTCTTATTTGCCTGAGATTTTTTTTCATTAATAAAAAAGCTGCTCTTCTATAGCAGTCAATGTATGATAAACCCCAATAACATTTACAATGCTCAATTATCCAGACTGCCTCGTGTTATATCCTATCCAACATTAGTTTAGAATAAAAATTATTTACAATTCAAAATACTTACAGATCCCATTGCTTCCATAATGTAAATAAGGCCGATAATTTAGAAACTTATAGTCACTATTATCAGATTTCGAATATGTATAAAAAAGAATTATGTTTAAAGTTTTATTTTAAAAATAGTCGTAATTAAGAAAACACTATGATTCTCTTAGCATATTTCTCACTTCTATTGACTTTTAAAAACTTCACCGTCAACAATTACAAAACAGTTGTTTTGTTTTTGAAACAGGGAAGCAGCGGGGGAGGAATTTCTCCCTATATAATCGTCTTTAATGCTGGCTAGATACTGAGTCACCTTTGGAAACGTGCCAACTTACATCCCCGTTTATCTTCGTTTCGACATTCTCGAGGTCAATTGGGTGACCCTGCATATCGGGGCATGTTCGAATAAGAATGCTAGGCTTATCAGCTGCTGAAACGTGATTTAAACGTGACTTTATTTGAAAACGTGATGTACTTTGATGCTAGCACAGGTCAATCGGTATCATCTTCATTCGACGACCCTTCCGCTTCTCCGCGCAATGATAGAAGTCTGAATCATTTCTCATGAAATCCTTCCAGCTCTTATAGATAGATTTGGGATGCTCGGACTGTAGAATGTATCCTCTTTTAACTAAATTCGCCTGTGTTTGTAAAATAGAGAATTAAATGTCTTGTGAGATTTTAGAGCAAGAAAACAAAAGAAGAAAACAAAATTGTATCAGGATGAAAATAGAATGATAAGAGATAGCAGTTGTGAAAAGAATGCATAAGTGATACAACTATAGCATCATTAACAAATTGTAATTGTAATTGCCTTCAAGTTGCAAGACCAAATGAATTTCAAACATATTTTTATGAGTAGAAGGGAAATAATCAGAGTGTATAAGAGAAGTATAAGAAGTGACATCATTTTTTTTTATCAAATTTAGATTTCTCTCTTTGTTCAAAAGGATTAAGTTTATCTATATATATTTGACTTTCTCATTTATTAAATTGTTGTACGTTATCAAAACGAATTAAATATGCAAGATACATATAAAAAAAAATATATATATATATATATATATGAAATACAATAAAAAGTAACAGGTTAAAATTGCAATTATGTATGCATCATAAAGATAGATCACTGAGTGATAACATAGTGATATTGGAATAGTAAGAGCAGCGAACTTTCGCGAAAAAATCCGAATGTTTGAAAAGTTAAATAAATGGCGACAATAAAAGAATTGCAATTATTACATAATCATTTCATCATAAATGTGTTTACATCTAAAGTCTTCCTGTATAGCATCTTGTTTTTAAATTTAGATATTTCTTTTCTATATTCCTTCTTTCTTTTATATTTCTTTCATTAAATTATCATTATTACACATCAAACGAGAAATCCATAAATGATTTTCAAAGATTAGCCACAAAACTGTCCGTTTTAGCTGCTCTCTTTTCGTACTTAAAACGAAAAGTAGATGATATATCCGATTTTAGAGAAAATACATAAATTAAGTTAGATTAAAATCGATATATTTCAGGAAATTTAAAATTCATCAGCAAACAAAAATGATCTGTCATTTCTCTGAAGAAATATTGTATATATGTATGCATCAAAACAAGTTAGAGATATATTGAGATATTCGGAAGGAATGTGATTTTTTATCTTGAGCTTTACTTTTATTCGCGAGAAAAATGAGATCGATTGAAACAAAAGATCCATTTTCTTCTAGTAATAGTACGCGAAATTAAATTATAATTGAATCAATTACAGCAACTTCTCGATGACAACTAAGTAAAGTTAAAACGAACAGTCCTTTGTCATCCGTAAAGAAAGTCAACAAGAAGTATTTTTATAAAGAAAAGAAGAATGACAAAGCCATGTGTCAAACGCAAAAATTCGTTTAATGGAATATACTTTCGTACCGAGCCAATGGAGAACGAAATAACGAACGAAACGTGAGGCTCACGAGAATGATGGAGGTCGCATGATGAAAAAGTCGCCGTCGACTGATAAGAGTTATCAGGCGGCAAACACATCATTGTTTTACGTCGATCCTTGTTTTCGTGCTCTAAATTGTTTATCTCTGCATAATGAGAGAGACCAACTGTTATGAATATTAATCCAACGTGACTTGCATAATCGTTTCCGATAAAGCGACATGGCGACGGTCACGAGATACGAGATTTCCTATTTATTTTCGTAATTCTATTTCGTATTTTCAGCCGATGATTTAAAAAAAAAAAGAAGTGCTCTCTAAAATTTAAGGCCCTTGCACAATGCGAGGCGATAGCGATAGAGACGATATCCAATAAAAGATCTACTTTTTTGAAAATGCAGTATTCTCATTGGATATTGCTTATCGCTATTGTTATTCCCTTGTTCCTATCGCTATCGCCTCGCATTGTGCAAGGGCTTTTAGGTTCAAGTCTTTAGGTCTTCGTAGTTAAACTCGTTGAACTTTTTGTTTTTTCTTCTTTTTCTGTTCAACTTCTAAATATATTTATTTCATTTTATTACGTTTTTCTAATTTAGCCATGAAAGAAGAGTAAGAATTATTTACCAGGCTAGGTTCCAAAACGGTGAAAAATTTCCTCTGCGAGGAAAATTTTATTCGATGGCCGACTTGGAAGTAATCAGAAACGCTTAAGAAAGTTTCGGAACGGCCATCGAGTAAAATATTCCTCTGAGAGGAGTTTTGGAACGTAATATTAGATTGGAAATGGTCACAAAAAATATTCCATGCTAAATGCGAGAGAACGCAAAAAGTACAAAATAGAATGCATCCTTTTTTTTACATGACCTTTAAGCGGAGAACATATACTTTTGCATAAGCGCATAGCCATAAGCATAAAGAAATTGATTGGTCCACAAACATTGGTGCCTAACGAATGAATCAATCAATTTCCTTATACTTATAGCTATGCGCTTATGCAGGTGTGTGTTCCCCGCTTTACCTTTACGATCTTTAAGGCCGTATTACACTACGGATTGCGGGATCATTTGCGGTTGATGATTGTGGATTGATCAATCAAAGCAAAGTAGCTTGTCGGTTGATTAGTCAATTCGCAACTGAGCCCACAACCTGTAGTGTAATACAGCCTTTACGATTATGATAAAAATTTTTTCACGTGCAATGGCCTTAATAATGTTTTCGAATGAATGAATTAATCCAATCCGGATCAATTAATTGCTATATTTCATTATGAATTCAAGTCTTTTATTTTCATTGACAGAGATAATGCAATAACGTCATTAATTGCTCTCACATCGATTAAACCTATAGGCCTATTACAGTTTTCGAAACGAAGTGAAAAATACAAAAGTGAGGAAATTCACTAGAATATCTACAATTTCATTTGTTGAAATCTGGTAAATCTGTTCAATTTTGTAATTTTCACCTCAAGTTTCAAGAACCGTAACAGCTTCCCTATTACATTCGAAAACGCCATAAATTACTACCACAACTAAACACAACGTAACATTATTTGTATACGAAAAAACTCGGAAAATCATAATTGCACATTATATATGTATATATGATATATTTTATATGCTAAAACGTTTTTTGTGTTTAGTTTACTTGTGCAATAAAATTTATATAGTCAAAAGATAGTAGAATTTTGCATGTTACAAAATTACTAGAGAACTTACTAAAGAAAAGTCTTATATATATATATTTTGTATAATATTGCATATTTGCAATTAAATATATATATATATATATATATATATATATATATATATATATATTTAATTGCAAATTTTTTGAAACCCTAATTATGCATTAACTGATGATGCCTTTTTCATAAATGTTGAATGACAGATAAAATATCCTCCTGAAACATATAAAAATAAATGTTTGTAGTATTAATAATGTAAGTTACCAAACTATTTAAGGAAGCAATTGTAGAAGCTTATTATTTATATTTGCTTATAATATGCAACACACACAAAGTGATAAAAATAGTTACATAAAAGAAATAATCATTTTATAGCATAATACATACAAAATATTCCATGTAATTAAATGTATGTAATACTATACCTTCTGTTTTAAATGTTTTAAAAGCCGTCGCAGATATATAATTTTAGCATCTCTCCTACGAAGTTTCTGCTGTAACATGCAAATTTTATGGCGCAAATTTATTTCGTTGGGAGTTGGTGATCTTTTTGCACAATGCAATTTCAAACAGTCTAAATTATCATAATTATTTACTTGATATTTTTCAACTTTCATCGGCTCATACATTGATGATATTACACATGACTCTTCTGTTATAGCTGTTTCTGAATTACATGTTTCTAGATTGATGTTACTATTGATGTTTCCATTATATATATTTGGCTCCTCTATTACATCTTTTATCATATGTACATTTTCAATATTTTTGTAACTTACTTCTGACTGGATATTAATATGTGAATTATTTATATCTTTATCTATTGTTCTATCTATCTCAACGCGAATATTTATAAACTTTTCTTCATAAGATCTGTTATTTTTTTCTATATTATCTTCCTTATTTTTTTTATTTTCATTATCTATCGTTCTGATTTTGTATTTCTTCCTTTTGTTACTTTTTGTAGAAGAAGGAAATATAGAGGGAACTGCTGTTGGCCTTAAAAATGTTTTATAAGCCTCTCGACAAGGCATAAAATCATTTGCGGTAAAATGTTCATTGCAAACAGTATCAAATTTGCTGGGAATCCAATTTTCTCTTTTTATCACATTTAACCAGGCTGTCAATCGACACTTATCTTTGAGAGGAAAGCTGCAATAAAAGTTGATCTATATAAATATTTGATGCGTATTTAACATGCGCAAGAATTTAATTAAAAAATTATACCCCACTTGATAGAAATGTTTATTTCAAGTTTATAAAAAAATAAGAGAAAAAGATTATGCGTACTTACCGAAAAAATTTGATATTTTTTCCTTTCGAATATCTACTTGAACAGCCAAGTATGCTACAAGTCATTGGCATATTTTTTTATTTTTATACGTGCACTATATACGCACTTGATATTTTGCACTCATAAACTTAACTTTTGTTATTTCTCAGCTAATTACTGGTAGGAGGTGATAGAAACAAAACGTCAGTAATTTTTAATGCTGCCAATTTACTTCTTTTACTGGCAATTTTCGAACATAGCGAACCGATTGGTTCTCCGATGGAAAATTTCTAGAATTCCGAAAGTTTTCTGATTGATAAAATAACCAATCGGTACGTACACAATAAAGTTTACGATCAATATAAAATTATAAAATGAATTCTCCATAAGATATTATTGTATGCATCAGTCCAACTTATGGCGTTTTTGAATGGACGGGTTAATCCGGATCAATTAATCACTATATTTTACTATAAATTCAAGTCTTTTATTGGCAGAGTCAATGCAATAACGTCGATCAATATATTTGACAAGTTTTGTCGAATATATTGATTGGCTGATGTTGTAAGAAACTTCCAAAATCTCAGAAACTCTATCCGAAAACCAATCGATACATTCGACAAGTTCCCAAGCTCATCGTATCATAAATGTAGTGACACCCTAACATCATTTTAAATCTATGGAAATTATCTAACAAAACATTAATTTAGGACGAAAAAGATTAGATTTGTATGTTTTGTATGTGTTTCAAACATTTTAAATTTATACTCAAGTAAGAGTTTATTATTTATACTTTTTATTATATTTGCTTCGAGAGAAAAAAAATTTATATAAAAGTATATATACTGTAAAATCATTAAATTCTCTTTATGAGATTTTGCTTATATTAAGATGTAATATGCATGTTTCATAGTTTGTTTATTTATGTGAAAATTTATTTGTGTGATATATATATATATATATATATATATATATATATATATATATATATATATATATATATTGGCAAAAATAATGTAAAACTTAGTTTTTATTATTTGAAATATTATAATAATAAGGAAAATGTATGAACTTTTATAATCAATATGTACAAATCAATTAAAATTATAATATTTATATTAGCATCTTTTTTTTTACAGAAAATAGCGTATATCTTTTTGAAGAAGTTTGTGAAGGAATCTCCAACATTTTACTATAATGTCCAATAGAGAAATATTATCAGATACATGTAATAAAAGACGTTCTCCTAGGGAACGTAAAGATTGTTTGAAACATGCCTTACAGCGAACACTGGTTTTACGTAAAAATTTATTTCACATCTTTTGTTTTTTTTCATATTTAATATAAAATTAATTAATAAGTAATTTGCAGAGAATGTGATCAATAAATCTACTGTAAATAAACTTAATGAAGTTATAAATGAAGCTGACATTGTTGCTAATGAGACAAATATACAAGAAAAAGGTATATAAATTATAAAAGTTATTTTTGTATTCATGTATATGGTATTATACTCTGTATGTATAATATATTCTTATATGTACACATATAATAGATATATATATGTTATATATATTATATATATTATTTTACATATGTTATTTTATGTATTTTTTTTACATTACATTTTGGGAAAAATATGTAATGTTATATGTTTTATAAAAAATTTTATAATTTGTTAATAGTAACATAATTTACTTATTATATTCTCAGCTCTTAATCAGCAGGAAGTACTTATGGATTCGCAAATGATGATATCATCTTCTAAAGTTCTGAAAACTTGCACTATTTCTCTGACAAAGAAAATGAATGACTATGACTGTATTGACTTTGCACAAAAGCTGGTACATTGAAAAGTGAAATTATATGTTTATAATTATCCGCAATGCTATGTTAAATTTAACCAAGAGATCTATGTATATATGGTGTTAATTAATTTGCACCCACTAAATATAAAGCAATGTTTCTTAAAAAATCAAGTTGACAAGTTCAAAACTATTATTTATATATATATATATATATATATATATATATATATATATATATATTTATTTATTTATTATTTTATATCTATTATAGTAATATTTGTATTGTTAGGTGAAATATGTACAAGGAATGTCAGACAATCCAGAATTACCACCAGATTGGTCACTTTTAGAGCCACAAGTAACGAAATTATTCAAAAGGGTTCCTAACTGCAGTACACTCTTAGGTTTGTTTATCATCAATGGCATTAGAAATAAAAGTTACAGGATGATTGTAATTATTTAAAAAGCAAATCTTTTTCTTAAAGATAGGGAAGAAAAGAATAAGTTGAAAGACATAATGAATATTCATTTTTCTGTAATGTTACTTTTCCTATTGATGAAACAAGAATTTATAATGTGCATTTATTTAACAGTTTACACGTTACAAAAAATCTAAATTTATTTTGATATCTGATATAAGTTGTTTTACGATTTTATTGTGATGTTTTTATTTGCATTTAATAATGAAAAAAATTGATTTATGAGAAAAGTATATAAAAATTTATAAAGAAATATAAAGTTCTATTTAAGAAAAAATACAATTTAAAGTTTGCAAGTATGATGTTGCAAAGAAAAAGAAAAATCATAGAAAGATGATTTTTATTATAATCTTCAACCTCTTTTCTATCAAGTGAGATATTCCTTGTTCAATGTATTAGACTCGCTCTGTATATATGCAAATATTTTATTTCTTTATGCAGATATTTTCAAAAATATATTATTAAATGGTTTTTAAGTTTATAGCTGTAGAGAGATCCAGCCAAATCTATTTAAATTTTTTTTAGGTACATTGCAGCCTTTAGAGAAGAAAATTATAGTTAGGAAGAAACCTGAACAGAGAGTAGCACAGCAAGCTGCAATGGTAGTACCTGAGAAACTGGTGCGAGCCACAAATACCAAGGATGAGGACAGTGTTGAACGAACTGTGAGGAAGATTAGAAAATTAATTGTAACTTATTATAAGGAAACACGAAAACCACTCGATTTCTTCAAATTAATTTTGCATCCACAAGATTTTGGAAGAGCTGTCAGAAATATGCTGTACATATCATTTCTTGTGAAAGATGGAATAGTGACAGTGAGGAAAGGTATTTTCTTATCTCCCTTATGAAAAGTTTCATTATTTTATTTTTTCTTATTTCTAAAATTTGATAATGATATTTTTATTGCAGATAATAATGGAAGCCTTGTCGTACAACCATGTCACAGGGAAAAAAATTTACAAAGAAGTGATACTAGAACAGGCATTCAGAATATAATTTCGTTAAATATGAAACAATGGATGGTAAGTTAAATTTTAATAAATCTTTGATTTAATCGGCTCTCGATTCAAATAGAATCTCGATTTTAACGAATAAAATATATAATATAAAATAAAATTTTTTGCTATTTTCAATTTCATATTAAGAGCAATTTTATAAATTCTTTTATAATTCAATTACATCATGTATTGTCTTGATTAAATTAGTTTATCAAAGTCCCTTTGTAGGTTTCATTATTACAGTTGAGAGATTGAATGATATCCAAAATTACATGAATCTTTTTTTTTGCAAAAGATATTGAAATGAATTGGATTTTTCATATGTCATCATATCATATTGAATAGTACGGATTGATAAAATATACCAGATTTTCTTTTCGATTCATGAAAATTAATTTTAAATCTTGATAGATTATCATAAGATTGATTGAAAATGTGAAGATGTAAGAAATGCAGATTGAGTTATATACATTCATTTGCTAATGTAGAATAAAAAAAAGAGTTGTTGATATATTTTATTAATCCATATTATCAAACGCTAGTAGTGTACGAAAAATTATTTCAACATTATCTTAATGTATTTGGGGAAGAAAAAGTATGCAGAATTTTTTATTTTGTATATTATAATTCAATACGACTGCAGTGAGAAAATAAGAGCATTAAATCAAAGATTTTACTGAACAGATATAATTATGACAAAATTGGAAAATGAGATTGTAAACAACTAAAGTTAGAATATTTTTTTTTTCTCAGACATTAATAAAGATATATAAAGTGGAGAAACCAATGATTGATTTTGATGAAGGCAAATAACGCTGTTTACAAATTAACACGTGTCTTTTTTTTTATTGGCCTAGGATTTGCATTTTATCTCGTAATATTATATTTTTGGAATATTATATTAAATGTATTTTCAATTATCTAGTATATTAAAGGAAAGAGACTAACCTCGATAGTACAATTGATCAATATGATAATTTATTATTAACATATATATTATAGTTACAATAATAGTTTATTGATCGTTTATTTAGTCATCGTCTATTTTATCACGATATATATATACACACACGCGCGCGCGCGCACACCACACACACACACACACAAAAGTTAAAATAATTTTGTTACAATGATGATGTTACCATACAATGTAATTAATAATGTTACTACTTGATTAAAGTAAATATTAATATTTAGTAATATCTTTTTACCTGAATCCCTTCTTTATTTTAATATTTTATTTGCATTTTATTTGGGGACTGTAATATCGCAAAATATGTAATATTATGTTGCGATATGCCAAAAAGCGTGTGTTTAGAATAATCTGTTTTACTTTGATTTTGATAAAGATACACTTAATCGGTCTTTTTGCAAAAAGTTTAAAAAAATAAAAATCCCTGCTCGATAATATAAGAAGAGTAATATACGAAGTGTTAAGATCCCACTTGTGAATATCTATAACAAAAAATCTATTATCGACAAAATTCCGGCGATACCATAAACCATAAACTATATATCGTACATGTAATCATAAACATAGTATATCTACACCACACGAAGCGTTTTCTTTATTCATGGAGCGAGGGCGGGGGGACGGGGAAAGGCACGTAGAAAAGAATATACTTGGACTGCGTTCCGTAATTCACTGCCAGTACTGAAAATCTGTAGTGTACGTGTCGTAAACTGTAGATTTTCGGTACTGCTAATAGTGAATTACGGAACGCAATCTTTGTTTCTAAAACGGGGAGCACACACTTTTGCATAAGCGCATAACTATAAGGAAATTGATTGGTTATATTTGTGGACCAATCAATTTCTTTATGTTTATGATTATGCGCTTATGCAAAAGTGTGTGTACTCCTCGCTATACTCGTTACGTTCTCTCTCGCTCACACATAGCATAGCGCTCTTTTTCACTGACATTATTTATCCTTTTCTACGTACACCTTTATCCCTACTCCTCACTACTCAATACTCAATACGTCTGCATTATGTCTATGGTCCAAGTATACTGTGTGTAGTGTGTACATACACATGCACGATAGTTTTATTCCTTTGGCCGCTCGTCTCGCCGTCGAATCGCCAGAATTTCATCGGTATGACAGATTTCCTAACCTTCCTAACCTAAAAATGGCATCTTAATTACATTTAATGATTCTTTCTTATGGCGTTCTCGGATCATGAATTCATGTTTTTTTTTTTTTATGTCAAATAATGACGTCATTGCATTGTCTCTGCCAATAAAAGACATGAATTCATGATCAGAGTTGGATTAACCCGTTCATCCGAAAATGCCATTATACTATCGAGCGACGATTTATATTTTTCAATCCTTTGTTTTTGTGCAAAAAGGCATCGATTAAATTTATTTTGATCAAAATCTAAGTAGAACAGGTTATTCTAAACCTTCACCGAAAGATATTTCGCATACAAATATTAATCCAGTAGAAATATTAAATTGAATTCGCATACTTATAAATTAAATATAAATTTATACATTTATATATAATATAAATAAGTGTGCAAAATTATCTGGCAATTATTGGCAGAAGGCTTGGATAAAATCGGGTGAATTTTCATGATTAATTAACCAACAGTTGCTACTAATGACTTACTTTCTCTTCACCTAATGAGGGTATAACCTTAACATCTATTTCGGATATTTATACACAGATATTTTCTCTTTTTCTTTCTCTTTTGTAGTAAATAGAATAGCAAAACAGTAGACCTCGATCAATTTGTCAATTTAAAATTGAATCTATGCAATTTCTTTAGAAATGCCGCCAAAACGTGGAAAGGTGCAGAAGGAAGAGGTGCAAGTTTCTCTTGGACCGCAACTCCGTGAAGGAGAGGTAGTTTTTGGTGTGGCTCACATTTTCGCGAGTTTCAATGACACGTTCGTACACGTTACTGATTTATCGGGCAGGTTCGTACTATATTAGATTATGTTGATTACATATAGCAATTCTGTTTCATGAACTTGTTCATACAAAGACACAGTTATCATATTTACATTATATCATAAAAAGAATTGATATAACATAAAAAAAATTGATATAAACATAAAAAAATTGATTGTTCAGGGAAACAATCGCCAGAGTCACTGGTGGCATGAAGGTAAAGGCGGACCGTGACGAAGCCTCGCCCTATGCAGCTATGCTTGCGGCTCAGGTATGTTGTATTTAAATTGATTCAAGAAATTAATACTTCATATGGCGTTATTTACAGCCAGACAGTACCCAGATGATAAATTTTATAATCTAAGGAGTGTTGTTGTGTTTATGTAGAGAAACATATTCTTTTTGCATAATTGAGAATATATGTTTATATGTCTATATGCACTTATAAGCACTCTTTTTCTGAAGAAAGAAAAAGGGAGGATGTATACAAATATGTAATATTATTATATAGGAATATCTAAATATGCAAGCGCGATATAAAAAATTTTAATCGCGAAAGACATAATTTTTTCCTTACAGGATGTTGCAGAAAAATGTAAATCCTTGGGCATCACAGCGCTGCATATCAAACTGAGAGCTACAGGAGGTAATAAGACAAAGACTCCTGGTCCTGGTGCGCAATCTGCTCTGCGTGCTTTAGCTCGTTCGAACATGAAAATTGGTCGTATCGAAGATGTCACTCCCATTCCATCAGATTCGACCCGTAGAAAGGGAGGTCGCCGTGGACGCAGGCTGTAGGTCACGATTATAGCTCTCTTTTTGCGTCTTTTCTTTCAATAAATAATTTAAGAAAAGAAATATTGCGCATCTATGAGATATAGTTCGATAGTCTTTTTCTCGAGTTTCTACATATTATACGTATACAGACTTTTTAAAAAAATTTTGAAAACTACACATATTTCTTTATCGTTAAACTGTATCGTAAAAGCATATCTGCAATTGCAATTGAAGACAGATTAATGTAAGCAAAATATTCTTGTAGAATAAAAATATTTATATATTAATTATTATTATGTTCGATAAATTTATTATTTTGTTGCTAAAGATCTTTAAAATAATTTTTTTCTTTACTTTTTTATACTCTTGTGATATCTTCTGACTTGAAATGAGCGTGTCGGATGTCGGTATGAGAGGATAAGGTTATATAAAGGAAGGTTAAAGCGGGGAGCACACACTTTTTGCATAAGCGCATAACCATAGACATAAAGAAATTGATTGGTTCACAAATGTATGCATAAGAAAATGAACCAATCAATTTCCTTATACTTATGCGCTTATGGAAAAGTGTGTGTTCCCCGCTTAAGTCACAAGCCTTCCGAAATCCATAATGTATTGCAAAGAATTGTTGTGTGCGCAACTGCGTAGCCGCTATTGAAAAGAGATGCCAAATAAGATAGATAGACTGTTATTGGCTCTCGCGACATTTCACAATGCATAATGGGTTTCTGGGGATGATAATATACACAGTTTAAATGTATGACTAATTTATATTTACAATTAGTAACAATATATGACAAACACTTAACTTTCCTTTATATAATAAATTATAAAAGGGCACAAAAATCACGCGATATCTGTTAGACGCGGGAGAGATTTATTTGGACGATTGGCATTGTGACAACCACTCGTATCGCTTTATACTAGGGTAACTAGTTTCCGGTTGGACCAATCAACAGGCCTATTTTCAATAATAATTCCTAATTAATAGCTTGCTGCGCATGCGCGTTTCAATATTCCACGATCTGATATCGCTATAGTCTATGGAGATTGAAGCTCGACCTCGATGGGCTCGATGGTCGCTAGGCTTGACTCATTCGGCCATTTTTATCGTGTTCGTCTCGACGAGAGGTTGATATTCTTCTCGCGGCAAGAGGTAGAGTATATAATATTCACAAATAGAATCCATTTTACTGTTCGTAATTATTCGAATAATTTAATCATCATATAATTGAACTTAAAATTTGTAAATATATATTTTGAGGCGTAATTGAAGATACATTTTTTTTACATGCTCTGCACGTGTTCTTTGTCGGATGGCGTGAACACGTGGCGGTATGCTATTTTCAATTTGCCATGTTACGAGATTCGAAATTTATTCCTTTCTTTTTCTTCCTTCCTTCCTTCCTTCCTTCCTTCCTTCCTTCCTTCCTTTCTTCCTAGTCTATACGATTTTAAAATAATTTTTATTTAGGTAACGGTATTCTAATATGGTTAACGGAAGAATTCCGTCGGTCTTCTCCAAGACCTATGTTACTCCCAGAAGACCATACGAGAAAGCTCGCCTTGACCAAGAGTTACGCATCATCGGAGAATACGGTCTTCGTAACAAACGCGAAGTATGGAGGGTTAAGTACACCTTGGCTAAGATTCGGAAAGCTGCTCGTGAGTTGCTTACATTAGAGGAGAAAGATCCGAAACGTCTCTTCGAAGGTTTGTCCCGTACATATTGATCGTAAGGAAAACAAAATTTACACTAAGATTTTTTTCAAATTGTATTTTTTAATCAGTCATGCATTTACTTAATGTAAAATGTAGAGAATATGATGATTACGCTCTTGACACCTCTTGTCTGAATATCTCTGTAGATATAAGCGCAGACTGAGAGATTTCTATATATTTAAGAAGAGTTTGTCTGAGAGAATCTTTTTAAATTTTCCTAATATGAAAACATGTATTTTTACAGGAAATGCTTTACTTCGTCGTTTGGTAAGAATTGGTGTATTGAATGAAGCTCATATGAAACTCGATTATGTGTTGGGCTTGAAGATTGAAGATTTTCTGGAGCGACGTCTGCAAACTCAAGTATTTAAGCTAGGTCTGGCCAAATCCATTCATCATGCTCGCGTGCTTATTCGCCAACGACATATTCGGTAAGTTATTGGTAATAATAATATAGCAATATGTCTTTATATTGCTAGAGAAGGACACTTTTATCGTTGAGAAAAGAAAAATATTCTATTGCGGGAAAGAGAAATTTGAGAATAAAAATTTTATAATTTGTATAAATAGTAATAAGAAATTCTTTATTTGGATTGTAAAAAATATGGATTTTTTTTTAAATTTAAATACAGTGTAGAGATTCAAAGTCGGAATGCCTTAAAAAATGGGCAAGAAATGGCTGAATTATTCTTAATTGGCGCATTTCTAATCTTTGAGGCAAAATCAAAAGCTTGGTTTAATCACCGGTCAAGGATTGGTTCCTTTTTCGGTTTCATACTAAGCTACAATTTACATCTTAACATTGTTAAAATAAATTAGTAATTTTAAATGAATTATCAATGAAAGAGGGCTGAAATATAAATTTCATTAAAAAATATTTATTTTATATATATATATATATATATATATATATATATATATATATATTTTTTCCCAAACTTATCGGACTTGTATATTTCTCATCAAACTTATATATTTATTTTATTAAATTTATAACTTGGTACTTATAGCTAAACAGCTATTGCATTGTGTAGTTTTTTAAGACACATTTATGTGCAAATGTAAAATTATTTGAATATTTTACAATTCGGAGTATCGACATTTCATTCGTTTCTATAACAGCGGTAAAAATTTCGGTATTCGAAGGTTCCACATTCGGCATATATGTCGCGAGGCAAGATGGCGAACGAATTCTGCTGCTTAAATATTGGATTATCGATGGCATCTGGTCAACTGGTTGTAGTTGATTACATATGGGTCCAGAATTCACAAATTATTAATATAACAAAATTTGATTCACGCAGGCCACTTAAGTGTCATTTTTCGGCACTTAACGTCTGTTCGATCCTATCGAGATCCTTCTTCATCCTTGTCATGAGAAACAGAGAGGGGAAGTTTCGGTAGAGTCTTTATCTTTCTAAGAAGAATTTGCAGTCAGTGATTTTAAATGCAAATCTGGGAGGACTGAGTGATTACTAATGATTCTTTTGTTGCAGAGTACGTAAACAGGTGGTGAATATCCCGTCGTTTATCGTGCGATTGGATTCGCAGAAGCACATTGATTTCTCGCTCAAATCGCCATTCGGCGGTGGCAGACCTGGCCGCGTCAAGAGGAAGAATCTGAGGAAGGGAAGCGGTGGCGCCGCACCTGAAGAAGAGGAGGATTAAACTGATTATTGTCGCGGTTTATTATCCTAATAAATGCGCATCCTGTAATAATTCTTTTTTTCTCTCTCTCTCCCTCTCGCTCGAACATTTCCTATCTTCGATAAAATTCCATTATCCTTCTTGGAGCAAAACTTTTAAGTATCTGAAAGGCATTTGAAGAATGAAATCTCCAAAGTTTAAATAAATGTTTTTTATGACATTTGTATTTCAGTCGTCTTTCATTTTTGATAATTTATTCAAAATCAGAGATATTATTTTAACAAAAATTTAAATTTAGATAATTATAGGATGAGGAAAGAGAAAATATATACAAATAAAATAACGAATAAATTGAAATTTTACAAAAAAGATAAGAGTAGGATAGAAAACAATATCTTATTGTCTAAAGTTAAAATGTGTGTTTAGTGTTTTTATATTTATTAATTAGTGTTTTACTATTATAAAACGTTTCAACATGAAGATTTTCTAGTAAAGATTGGCTACATATGTGTGCTTTTGTGCATGTATGCATAAAATTTGAAAAAAAATATCTGTTAAAGAAAAGCAATTTCTATCGGTATATCTAATTCTAAATGCATCTCTTGAACCATTAAATATTTAAATATTACATATAATTTTTTTTCCATTAAAATATTACATATAATTTTTTTCCAATAAATTATTAAACATTCTGAACGAAACTTAAAAATTGAAAAGTATTAAGAAAAGCTTTAGTTGTGTACTAAAAGTTTTAAATTGAAATCTTTTACAAAGTTCTTATCGTTACCTTTTTTTAAGTAAAAATTTCCATTATTTTTATAAAAAAATAATGAAAATACTTATTTCAACGAGCATTTTATTTATTAATAGCATTACTATAAATTAACGAATAAATAAAATTGTAAATAATAAATGCATGGTCACTCAAAAGAACATGGTTAATGAGATTATTAATGAAAAAGCTTCCATATTTTATTTCTATATATCGTTATTTATTTACTATATCTTTTTAAAGAATATGAATTGGAATTATTTTTTATACAAGATTTATATATATATATATATATATATATATATATATATACAATAGAATTTACATAATGTATAAAATATTAGATGTGTAAAAAAAGAATTTACATAACTTTCAATTTTATCAAATTTTATAAATTGTCGATCATGTATATTATATAATTTTCTGCTTTTTAAAATTAAAGGACTGAGATATTTTCATCACGCGCATACGTTAAATTTTTTTACCGAGTTAAAAAATTAGCTATTATCGAAAAAATTAAATAATTTTATGGGCGTAAAATTGATGTTAGAATTCAATAAAATAGCAATGTATATATCATTTCTTTCATTCTTGGCAATTTTATTAATTTTACAATTTATTATGATTCATCGTTCTTGATTTGCGTTCCCGCGGAACGTGAAGTAGTGCTCGCAATGCACTTCACGACGCGTGACTTTATCCTTCTACGCCAAGTTCACAGTTCACACAGTTCTCGCCGATCCTCGAAACACCTCGTCTCGTAATGGCTTCATATTTCTTATGCTTTTGTCGCCCGAAAAACGTTAGAAATGAATCATTCGTGTGTTTGCGGGAGTACATAAAGTGGACGCTTGAATTGTTTTCGAATATTAGTAGTAGTAGTAGTAGTAGTAGTAGTAGTAGTAGTAGTAGCAGTAGTAGTAGTAGTAGTAGTAGTAGTAGTAGTAGTAGTAGTAGTAGTGTGTAGTGTGTGTGTGTGTGCGTGTGGTGTGTGTGTGGTAGTGCGTGTGTGTGTGTGTGTGCGTGTGTGTGTGGTGTGTGTGTTAGAATAACGCGCATTCGTGCAGCTTGCAACTTGCAGCTTGCGGACGTAAATGGTCAACGGTCGACGGATAACGGACGTTACACGATTCAAACGTACTTCTTCGCTGAAGCAATGACTCAACTTGTACGTAGTGAGATCAAAGACTTGTGTGCAATATATCCTTAGATTATCTTTTATTACACTACCAACAAAAAAGAGAAGAAGCATGTGTTATCAAGATTGATTAATTCGTTCGGATGTCTATCGGAGTTAATATATGTAGCGAGGAAATCGAAACTGCGCAGTCAAAAGATGTCGGTCGATTTTGTAATTTGCGGTAAGTAAATTTATTTGTCGTGATACTAATTGTATTTTGGATTGTAACATTCTGTGTATATATAATATAAGTGTTTTTTCTTTTTTCTATTTCTCTCCTCTCTCTTCTCTCTCTCTCTCTCTCTCTCTCTCTCTCTCTCTCTCTCTCTCTCTCTCTCTCTCTCTCTCTCTTTGCTTCCTTCTCTCACGATCGTATTTAATAGATGTATATAAGTAAGATTTACAGAACTATATTTATTGAATTGCGAAAAATCCGTTGATTTTTTCAATATCGCGAATGGTAGCGGTATACGAGAAAATTTACTCATTTCGTAAGAAAAAAAATTTACACGATTTTTCGCTTCCAATGTCATAATTCAATATGATTTTAGCGAGGGATTTGGGAACTTTAATCACATTATTGTTAATCGTGCCATTAATCAGATATTATTAATCGAATGATCCCGAATATATCGCTCTTGGAATTTCGGCGCCTCCTCCGAAATTCCTTACAAAGAGAGGGATTATACGCGCGTGATCGCATAGCTGATCCTTTTTGCTTGCACACTGACGATGAGAAAAGAGAAGATGGGTGTAGAGAGAGAGGGATGTAATGGAAGAACACATTGTGTGTCGTTGGACGTATCGAGGGCTGCTAACGTCTTGGCGAGATACACCGTCGCGTCGACCTGATCCCACGTGGAGCTGACAGTCCTCCCAGTGATGGATAATAGGACCCTCGCCCTTCCGACGTTGCCGCGGGCGTGCAATATTTCACGGCTTATTTACTTTTTGAAGACGCGCTTCTACACGCTCACGTGTCGCGAAGGCGACGACTTTCTAAAATTTTCCCTCCGGGAAACCCTTCGGCCTTTTATTCGGCGCTGTGACGATACACCGATATATTATTTGAGAGATATCGATTTAATTTAATAGCTAATTTAATATTATTTATTAATATACTAAGCGTTTGAATAAATCTTAACGATATAATAAGATAAGATTTTGATGAATACACCACGGATAAAATTTTACAGTATTTAAATTATTAAAAAATACATTTCCTTTTTTTTACAAGAATTGCGTAAAACTGGAATATAACGACATTAAAATATCTATTACTATAACAATTATAAATTTTCCATGTCTTATTGTTTGTTAACACTTATGCATTTGTTTGTGCGTCAAAATATTTAAATAATTACAATTATCCTTTGTATAATATGTCATGTATCATCATAATATTATATTGGATATAAATATCGTATTTTCTCTTATATTGATATGTTGGTATGTTCCACGGTTACATATTATATCGTGTAATTTTTACTATAATATCTTTCTTCGTTTAAAGGTCAAAATAAAATACATGCAATAATAAGAAAAAGTGTGCACGATATAAGTGTGAAAAATATTAAGGTAGAATAGAGTCTTTCTTTTCGAGAAAAATAACTTGAGATATCGATTATAGGGACGTGTTAATTAGCGGATACTCATTCTAGGGATAAAGATAAATTATTTCTATGTGAAATAAACAAGTAATATTATAATATGTACACTTGATTCTGTTTAATATAACACAAGGAATTTGGAGTGAAATTTCGGAAGGGATTCGAAAAATCCGCTTCTTCGCGAAGCCGATTCTCTCTCTCTCTCTCTCTCTCTCTCTCTCTCTCTTTCTCTCCGCTGATAATTAATTCTGCGTAAATGCGATTTCCGGAAGCGGATTATTTTCCGCGCTCAACGGTACTTAGCACGTAGCACGTATACGCGCGGGTCATTCGTAACGATGAGCGAGAGCGCACATGTATTTGCATGCTGGTATAAATAATAAATAATGCAAGGATGAAATCCTGAATTGTGATTCGCCCCGGAGAAGAGAGAACGTGCTAGTATTTCCTCAAACAACGCGGAAATTTCCGCATCAAGTGACAAGTGACCGGTCTAGGGGGAAATGATTCTCAATTTCGCTAAAATAAATTCTCGATTTGTGTCTAATAGCGGTACAGTCTCGCGCAAAAGTAACAGGATCTCAACGCTACCTTCTTCTTCCTTAATTATTATTAATTGGCGAAGGAAAGGAAAGTCTTTCTCGATTCGCGTATTACGCAGAATAGTAGCCACGTAGAATAGTAGTTACGCGGAATAGTAGTTTCGTAACAACATTGTAGAAAGTCTTGATCGCGTTTCTTCGGCAAGGAACATATTTTGAGTACAATATATCGTATAAGTATTAGTTTTTCTAAATCTTTCAATAATTCAAATTACAAGAAAAGTCGGAAGAGAGAGAGAGGTCAAATTTTTTTTGTAAACTGTAACATCGAGAGACTTGTGAAAGGATCAAAAGAGACAACATTTAATTGCGTTTTATGATTATTTCAAGTTTTCGTTAGATTTCTTTTGGAAAGTCAAAGAGTTACAAATAGGAAAATACATTGTACAGAAACAAAGAGATATCCTAGGATTTTGATTCGTTCATTACGTCACCGAGGCGATGATCGTGTTTCAATATAATTCGAGGTTACACGTCAATTCGTTGGCTACATATTTTTCATCGCGTTTCCGAAAAATTCGAAAACCGCCAACAGCGAACGAACAAAAACCAGGAAATTGAACAATGATTGCCATGACGAGACGGATAAATGCCATACCAACGTTTTTTTTTCCTTTTTTTTTTATTTTATTTTATTTTTCTATTTCTTTCGTATCCATGCGGTTTGCAATTAAATTCAGTTTGTTAGATTAAATTTTAAAAGAATTCTCGCGCGCGCCGCGTGTCGAAAAATTGTCCTAAAATTTTTGTTGTAAAAAAATTTTTTTTAAATACATATATAATATTCGTGAATATACTATTGTATATCGATGCGAGTCTTTTGTTTTAATCGCGATTATTTTGTTAAATTGTATGCAAGTAATAAGTAGTAATTGTGGAAATAATTAAATACTGCGCAACGTGTCGCTACCGTGGCCCTTCGACCGATTTGTTTATGGGAGAATTTGGCAAACTCGATTTCGATTAGTCGAGCGGCCTGTAAAATTAATTGGCGCCGTTAAGCGAGCCGAGAACTTGGGAGCGATGGGGAGAGGAGAGGAGAGGAGAGGAGAAATTGGCGCGGAAATTCTCCATCTGTCTATTTTCGAATCCATTATCGGAAACACGGCCAATGAGAGACCGATCGGACGAGAGTCTCCCCGGTATAGAGTATAGAACATACATACATACGGAGACTCGACCTTCATTCCGGCCTTTACTACATTCTTCGGTATGAGAGTTAGTCCTCCTTTCGTAGCTGACCCCATAAACTCGGACCACATCCAAGATACGCTCTTGTCGAGAAAAGTACTCGCGGTAAGAGACGAGAGAGACGAGACGGCACTCTCGGATCGTCAGCGGTAGATATATATATATATATATATATATATATATATATATATACAGCGATAATTACCGCGCTTTCGATATCGAGTACAACTTTCGTATATATATATATATATATATATATATATATATATATATATATATATACACACACTGTGTGGAGTAAATATTATTGCTTTTCTTTTATCCCTTATTGTTTCCCGTGTATAAAGCTGCTGTATGATTTTTAATGTAAAATGCTCAATGAGATTAAGATTGGTAATTTATAATTGCATTTATATAAAAATAATACACATCATTTTTATCGCGTATATTTTGTTAATTTGTGGTACAACATTATATAATGCTGTATTTATTGGGATGTAGGATTATGTTTTATGTGATAGGCTTAGATGGTTACACCGTGTGTAGTAAATGTGCGATAAGACGCCACGAGGCGTCGTCAACTTTATATTAACATATAGGTAGATATATACACAGATGTGTATATATATATATATATATATATATATATATATATATATATGCATAGAGACGCGCATAGAACTTTTTAATTGAATTCCTCGCCTTCCCCTTCCCCTTCCTTTCCCTCTCCTCCTCTCCCCACCCCTCCTCTCTCGAGGAGGTCGCGGAGAAAAAGTTCAATTAAATGGTGCTGCGTTTTCGATTAAAACGATTATGAAGTAATTTGTTTTTAATGTCGACTATAAATTGTGCGATAGATTTAAGTTGTCTTTAAAGTCGCGCGAAAAATTCAAATTTTATAGCGACTTTTGAAATGGGTATTATAAAATTTATTCGCGAGAGTTCCACGCACATATCTGTGTGGAATATATTGTAATTTGCATTATAAATTATATAGACACGAAAAAAAAAGATCATTCTTGTCAAGTGACCGAATTCAGTTGAAGAACTGTGAGCTTTCATTCGCGAAATCTCTCTCAATCCACTATGTCCCACTTTAATCAATTAAAGCAATTTCGCAATTTATGTAATCTTAATCGTGTTTCCATATATCTCTCTTTCGGTATATATAATTTCTAAATGTATTAAAATTCCTTAGAGGAATAATGAAAATAAGTTTTAAAAAGTAGTCTTTTTAAAAAAGTATAATATAATAATGGCGCGCTTTGGCATAATATTGTTTAAAAATATTTACTCTATTGCATCACAATTTTGAGAAATTTACAGCTAAAATTACAAAAATTTATTCATTTTAACATATTGGCATAATACGATATGGAGCATAACGACGTAATGCTGCAATTTGGAAATTGGAATTGGATAAGAAAAAACACGTGAAAAAGCTACGTACTAAAAAGTGACAAGTTTTTGTTTTCGTATTTTTTTTTTATGTCAACTATATCGTCATTATATCGTAATTCTCGAGATATTGTATAAATTTTTGACACTGCGATAAAATTGTTGGTACACGTACCGTTAGGACATGCGTGACGTTATAATATTTAAAATGGGTTAAGACGCAAGAGACGTTGAGGTTGAGGGATAAGAGGGTAGGGTAGAAGAGTACGACGCGATATATCGTGCGCCGGTCCAGCTGCGCAGCTGGCGCCGGTGCCGGCCGGCCGGCCGCTCTCGGCAGCTTTCGAGTCTCACGTCTCACCTCTCGCCAGTCTCACGTCAGTGCTCTCGCGTGCGTCAGTCCGAGCGTGTCGTCTTGGTGTTGTTCGCTCGGTGGTGCGCTGTCACTTTTCCGACATCTTCCTCGTGATTCAGATCCATCGACTCCCCCACGGGAATTGTCAGAGTCAGGTGAGCCCCTCGCGTAAATTGCCAGGGTGGGGGAATTTTGGTCAATCGCGACTGAATTGTATACGACGCTCCAACATTTCTCAATGTGATTAGTGTAATGAAATTTTAAAAGTAATGACTATTTAGACTCGGTGTCGACTAGGTATTAAGAGACGCAATTAAGAAATTCCAGTTGAAGATTGTAGCTCTCGTTTGCCATTTTTGTATGTCAAACTATCGGAGGATAGTTTGGGAGAAAAGTGTAACGCGCGCGCATCAAGAGATGTCGGAGTTGTAAAGAAACTCGTGTTTGTGTGTCGAAATTATTGAATAAAATTGTTTTAACTTTAGATAGTTGTAAAACACCCTCTTATGAGGACGGAAAATGTTTGATTAATTAAACACGCGGAAAATGAGCTTTTATACAGATAGATATTCCTTATACACATAAGCTTACACATTGCGATATTTTAAAATGTGTAAAAAAATGTGTTTTTTTTTTTTTCTCATTTTGATACGTATTGTATATCGTAGCATATCTCACAATTACGTCACACGACACATATTATTATACTATATCATTATTTTGTTTGTCGGAAGGAATTTTGCAGAAAGTAGAAATAAAAAATGATCCACAACAATTTTTTATAATTATAATATAATAATATACGCGTGAAACATATGTTTGATTGAAAATATTGATGTTAATACATACATACATACATACATATATATATATATATATATATATATAGATAAATAAAAATGAAAAAAATTTTATAAATTTCGATTGTTTTGCTCGCGCAAATGTCGAATAAAGGATTAAATTAACAAAAAATGTGATAAATCAGATACGAGTGAAAAAATGGAACAAACATTTTCTCTAAAATAATTGTGCGCGAAATATCCATTAAATCACGTAACAAATAACATATCATATTTTTCGTCTTAAAAGTCGCGTGGCACAGAAACTTTGTATGCTTATTTCTCGTGCCGCTAATATTGCGGCATCTTCCTGAATCGCGCACTATATACATATACGAATCGTAGCCACAATTGTTATTAGACTCGTGCTTCGTGATGTTTTCTGACTCTAATGTTTACGACCTTGTAGGACTCTTAACATCTCTCGTACATATGTGTGTTTGTTGCTCCTACTCCCGCTCTCTTGCTTCCCGGTCAAAATGTTCGAAAAATATACGAGACGAATTTAAGAATCTTATAAAATGCAAACGAATTGTACGTAAAGTTTACGTACGAAATACGTTTCTCATGACGAGAAAAAGAGTTGGACGATGTACCCTGGGTATTTGCGCAGTCATGCCTACATTGCACAAATCTAACGATATCTACGGAAATACGTATTTCCGCGAGATAAATCGAAGAATTGAAAATTGCGTACAATGTAAATGGCATGGAAATATCTCGAAGGTTTGATTCGCAAAATGTAAAGAAAATTATTTTTCCTCTCTCTTGCTCTCTCCTCAAACGTAAAATGTATTATATGTATATAATAAAAATACGGAAAAAGTTATATAATAGAAAAAAATATATTTGAAAAATTAACCACAATAAAATATGACAAATAAATGTTTAACAAGTACAATCAATTGTCCGCGTAAAGAGCACTTTTAAAATGTTTTCTTGTACATTCTATTTACATTATACTTATATAATTATTGTTTTATATTTTTTTAATTTTACTCGAATGAATTAAATAATAACAGAAAATGATATTTGAATATTTCTGTGGCACTGAAAAATCATTGATTTTAATGCTAAAAGTTGAAAAAAGAAACGTTGTTTAGTTTAATTGTCTATACAGTTTTAGTATAGTATAGTATAGCATAGTATGCACATATATGCTACTTATAGCACGCTTATGCTATTTCGCGGTTAAAACATTGTCGTAAACATCGTTTGCAAAAAAAACAACCGCAAAAAAAAGTAATTTCTCAACTTGGCATAAAATTATTTTTCTTTATTAAATTTAATATATATTTCGAAATATATTTGATAAGGATGCATGATTGGAAAGGAGGCTTGAGAGACTGTATAATCTCTATATTATATTTTTTAATAGAGACTTTTAAAGAATTTTTTATATCGGTATAAACGAAATGCAAAGGTATTGCACTTACACATATACACATGTACAATAAATAAAGAACAAATGACAATCGCTAAAGATTAAAAAAGGTTAAAAATTTGATTTTGTATATTTGTATATACGTGCTATTTAAATTAATCCGCTGATCCGAAATTAATGTCTGATTCAAATCTAGCTTCTTTATTAATTACATTAATTTGAAAATTGAGTAAAAGAATTAAAAGATTTTATAAAACATATATTGAGAATTTCGCTTCAAGTGAGGAGCTCCACGAGAGGAGCTCCATGACACGCGGCGCATTTTCTCGAATCGACATCATCGTCATCTTTGAGAATGAATATCTCATTCTGCGACTATTCCGTTGGAAGAGAGAGAAATAGACGAGAGGATCAAAGAAGGAACATATTAAATTACCAATATTTCATCGACGGAAATGATACGCGAGCGATTCCGCATCGCGCGAGACGGAGCTTCCTCCTCGGATTTTCTTCGTACTTGCTCTTTTTTTCCTCCTATTTTCATCATCGCGTTTCTTAAAGTCGAAAACGCAAAATGGCTGGCCCATTTCTCCATCATTGGAGTTTTGAAAATTAAAAAAAATATATATATGTATGTATGTATGTATGTATGTATGTATGTATGTATGTACGTACGAGTCCGAGTATTGAACGGTATGGTATCGAATGTCAACTGCAAATCGGAATTTATGTTTCGGCAAAGCGACAGATAATTCACGGGTTGAGATCATTGGGGTCCATCGCAGCTCGTAATTTGTCATTAACTCTTTACTGTCATTAACACTTTTCTTACACCTGTGTCTCTTTCTATCCTCTTTAGGCATTCATCTGACATATCATTACAGCTTTATATAAAGTTCGCTAAAGTTTTAAATATATAATATAAATGTGCATTTTGAGTTTTTTTTTTTTTTTTCCATGAATACAGTCATGATTTAATTAGTCTCAAAGAGATATGAAAATTAAAAGTATAAACAGCACACACATTAAAATGTATCTTATACAAGTTGAGTAATAATAATGAATTTAGAATGTAGCGATTGATTTTTTATTCTTATCGTTAGTAAGAAGAAATCAATCAAGTTATCTCTTCCAAATTTTGTCTATAAAGCTATGAATCGTGTTGATTTGAAAACAATAATATATCTTATTACTTCTCATTTAATACATGTAGGGATAATATATGTATAAAATGGAAACTATAAAGATACTATTACTTTGTCGGAAGCAAAGAAACATGCGTTGAACATAGGGTGAAAGGGGGACAAAGAATAGTTTCCCCTCCTCATTATCACAATGAATATGGGTGCTTCCCGTTCGTTTTTACACCTCGCTTTTTTTGCGTTTGGAGGTTAATTAACGTCCGTAAGAATTTCTTTGACGGCGCAGAGGATAAGGGAATGTCATCGATGGATAAATAAAGTAAAGGGGCGGGGTCCTTTGAGGTGATAATTAAAGCTACGATGTAAGAGAGGGAGGGGGATGGGGAACGGGTGGTTTGGCTTTGAAAGCCAAGGATGTTTTAGCTCGCGAAAGAAAAAAGAAAAGGGAGATAAAACGACTGCTTTGGAAAGATGCGTGTGCTTTTTTCGCACCAATTTACAGCTCGTTTGTGGAACTAGTTTCGTAAGCTTTCCCCTTCGCCGCGCCTCATCGGCCTTGAAGAAGAAGAAGAAGAAGAAGAAGAAGAAGAAGAAGAAGAAGAAGATTGCCAAGAAGATATTGGACTTTTTGAAATTTTAATTAATATTGCACTTTATTTGTTAGAACGAAAAGCGTATCCAGTTTTCGCGCGACTTTTAACGTAAGAACGTGCAGCAAACAGCAGGTCAGGATTCATTGGCACGATCGTATTGAAATCACGACTGCCGAGGGAATGTTGTAACGGTCCCAATGTCCCGCGGGCAAGAAACTCCCGGTTAAACCTGCAACATGTAGGCGTGGGCATTACACATATGTCGTATTGTACCATGTTACGCGCATTTTTTCCATTTTCTTCAAAGTCAAACATTATAGATGGATAAATTTTAGAATCGCCGATTTCGTGAGAAAAGAACAAGAGAGTCTCTTTCAAGATAGTCGATTAAGAGGCGTATTAAGGTACGCTAAATTAAATTGCATAATTTGTAGCTTTTTGATAAATAAATGTAACATTTTTCTCTCTACAATGCTGGAAAAAAATTTAGACTTTACGCGCTCGAAGATTGTACAATATTACATATTTAAGATTGATGGTGAAAGAAAGAAAGAAAGAAAGAAATGCTAATTTTTTCCGCATAAAATTTTCGCACACGATGCAGCCGTGCGACACTGTTGGCGCCTAACTTATATAAATATCGCTCGCGACAAGTCCGAGCTCGCGGTAAAGGGAAAACTCGGAATATTTAAGAGATGGGAGAGATTGGGGGAGAGAGGGTGTTGTACGCGGGTTGTCGACCGCACTAATAAACAATAAATATTCACGCCGATGTGTATGATGTAACAATACTGTATTACGTAACGAAGAAAGTAAGTTCAATGCACCGTCGATGCACGTGATTGATAGCGCGTTATTCGGGCTGACAGAGAGTTTCGAACGAGCGATTTCGATGAACGATAATTAATGTCGAGAGAAATCGTGTTTGGCACATGAATACACGTTGGCATTCATTTATTAATCTATTTGATTTTCTCTATATCGATATATTTATTATTAACGAAATTACAATTACCGAATTAATATAATTTATACAATAAGTATATTAAAGAATATATCCATAATACTGACTGACTTATTATCTTATCGTCAGTATTGATTAATTTTTATATTATTAGGAGATGTTTGAACGAAATGTACGACGTATGAATTGCGTGATGAATGATTTTTATTTTGATTTATCATGATTATTGCGTTACTTATTTTATTTTTTTTCATCTCCCTTACTGTCACACTCATTCACTTGTACTTAATCGCCAACAACTATCGGGCATCGATATACTCATTTCAATATTAGCGATCGAACGCGCGAATGTGGAGTATCGAATACTTTAAAACGTAGTCACGTCCGTCGGTTGAATGCGCGAAAGTTTGTCGAGTACGTTGGTGATTAGAGAGATTAAAGGGAAACATTTTATCGTAAACGATTCGAGAGAATTTAATTCGCCTGAAAGCTTTCGGGGTGAGCGAGCGAGCGTTTGCAAGCTTGTGTCGGCGAAATTCGCGGACGAACGAGCGAATATTCGCGAATGTGCGAGAGAGAGAGAGAGGGGGGGGGTGGAGGGAGCTTTCGATAGGCCATGTTGAATTTTGCGGCCCTTTCATCGTTTAATCGAATCTTATGCTCTGTTTTACGATCGCGATCGAATCGTTTGCGCATACGCGTCGATCGATATGATTTAACAAACCCGACGAGTTCCTACCTCCCCTCCCCTTCCCCTTCCCCTCCATTGCTTCACTCTCCGCGGATACTCGTAACATTTCGTTCATCGAGTCACGAATATCGTTTGATTACTCATTTCAAATGGATTGATAATTTTGATGGCGCAATTTCACAATATCTGCGTAGTCTCAAAACTCATGTCATTTGCTTTTTATTTTCGAAATTTACAATCATATGAGAGTTGCGAGAAACGTCTCGATTATTTAATGAATTAAAAATTAATTTTCTCTCTTTCTCTCAATATTAATTTTTTTTTTTATAATATAAAATATAAAAAATGATGGATAACAAATTACTCGGACCATTGGGATTATCGATAAAGTCTAAACAGTCCGGCGAACTTTGTGCGAGTTTGCAGTCGCGCGCAAATTAATTCATGAAAATGTCAATTTATTAATTAAGCGCGCTCAGACTCGACACGATGAATCACAAGCGGCCGCTTTATTATTAAACGGCCTATTATGTTACATACGCTCGCGGACCGATTGATATTTCGTTTGCAATTGCCAGTTGGCTCTTTCGATATTTCGCAAGTGACACTCTCTCACAATCGCCGTTCGCAGCCGCAGTTATCGACGTAATCGCAATTATTCGCGGCGTTTAGCCTTTGATACCGGGCGTCTTTTGTAAATTGCGCACAAATTTGTCCGGAAATGTCATAAATTTATGTTATCTGCGAGTATTATTGCACTGTCGTATCTGACTCACGAATGTTGAGATTTTTTGGACACGTGTTAATGTATTAATATACATAATGCAAGTATTATTTTTTTTACATTTTTTACTTTGACACAACGGGTAGATCCGCGAAACGAGATACACATTATAAGAGCGGCAAAGTTATGCGATTTTCTCGCATAGCCGTTCGCGCATACCGGGTGTCCTTGCGGAATGAAAGTACTTGGGAGAAACATGACCTCTCTCTCGTTATTTGTGTACGAGTAATGCTTGATAGCTCGAGCTTAGCCTAAGCGGCGTTCCGAGATTCCAGCCGGCCTCGTGTGCCGATTGATCATAATTGAGAGAGAGAGAGGAATGCGCTTTTTTTATTAGCGATTATTGTCGTAAAAAGGTAGCAATGGATAAATAGTTGGATAGAAGTGGAATATTGGCTCGATATAAAATTTCAAATTATTATAAAAAAAGGATTTTTTTCTACATATATATAATTTATAAAGACGCAATATTAATTTAAATGTACCATTGTTACTTATTAATTGTTTATATATATATATATATATTATATTTCTTTATTTTACTTATTTTATTAATATTAATGTGGAAAATATGCAATTGGCGACTTCAAGACTAATTTATTAGCATTGTGCGTGCTTTCTTAAACACATATGCAACATATATTTTTAACCAACGTCCACAAGTCAATTACACGAGCCTCTAATTTGCCGCTGTTCTGCTTTTCTTTGTATTCCAGATTGGTGCGATATATCGAATAGGTGGGGCGGGTTTGGAAAAGCGGATCGGTCACGTGAGAAGTCCAGTCTCGGGAGGAGCTCGGGTCTCGGAAAAATATGAGCATCCTACAAAGCTAGGAAAAAAGAGAATTTTCATCTGGAAGGTCATCATGGAGACTGAGGAGCTCACCAGACTCGTCGACGAGATCTATAAGGTGAGTGATCAATTTTTCGATCAGCTGAATTAATCAATGATTTAATAAACAGAGGAATATCATTCGAATAGAGAATAGAGAATGAAGAAAAGCTTCAAATTTAAAACTAAATTAACAATAAAAATGAAATTTCTCACAAATAATCAATTGAGAAGGTAGATCAAATTAAACACATTTGGATTTTTGTTCGAGTCGAGAAAAGGGAAATTTGAATTTTTAAGCTAAATTTACGAAAAAAAAATTAATCTTTTTGCATAAATAAGTGGAAATCATTTAAAGATGGCATTTTTAAAAGCATTATTCAGGCAGATTAGCTTTGTAATTAGGCCTTTGACGTAATTATCACGGTGATACTCACGGAGTTATGACGACGCCTCGTTATGATCTCGCGGAGATCGCTCGTCACGATAACGAGATAACCGCCGAGATTAACCCCGGTTATCGCGAAGGTCCAGAATTTATGGGGTTCCGTCGCTGACAAGCGAGCCCCGTGGCGCGAGTATATCACGACGCGCGTAGTTATGTTTCAGCGGGATTATTCAGCAAGTGTATGAGGGGAAAGAGGGATGTGTGGAATGCGTGGTGGATATTAATTGGCTTCCGATCCACACGATAGGGGAGATTGTATGCTCCCCTCCTTCTTGCTCCTTTCTCCTTGTTCCTTGCTCCTTCCTCCTTTAACGCATACCATCGATTCCTATACTATATGGTACGAGATGTGCGTAGAGAGTGTTTGCGCCATCGAATGTCCTCCTCTCCCCCGCCTTTCCCTCATAACCGTGCATTTTTTTCTCGTCTAGTATATATTAATTTGATAAAATTGATAAAATATACATATAAATAGAAATAGATGAGAGGGGGAGGGAGAGAGAGAGAGAGAAAAGTTTTGTATTTTATTTTTTGCAATTCCTTGAAATGTCTCGTCCGAAAAATTCAGATACTTTACTTGCATATTGCTCTGGGACTTTTCTTCCACAATCATGAAACTTTCCGCATCTCTCCAAGTCGCGAAAAGCGACTTTGTGTCCTCAAAAAGGGACAAACTGTCTTTCATTTCGTTTTCATGGCACATGGACTTATGTGTGTATCCCCTTTTCTCTCTTTCTCTCGTTCCATCCCTTGTCATTGGGTCCTAGATAATTGTTAAAAAGGAGGCCACGTGTTAATGATGGGTCGGTCCATGTGGCTTAACGAGGCCGTGCTCGTTGTGCATGTTCATTAGAGCGTTCATTACGACCACTTGTCGCCACCCCTCAAGTCCTTAACGATCGAGAGGATTAATTTTTAATATCTCCCTCTATCTCCGGTTCCCTCTACCAGACGGAGAAGCAAATCCGCGGTGAATTAATCTTTCTTTTTTCGTTTCTGCCGTCGGAGGAAAAAAATTCCTTAGCATGTCGCAATATGGCGCTTATAGAGTGCAATAAGTGGCGCGCGATTATTTCTTTTACGTATATATACCTGTATATATATATATATATAAGAAAAAGAAAATTAAATTTTTATGTATTGTGTACGCACGATATATATGCACATGTTAAAATCAGAGTTAGAAGCGGAGAGAGAAGGAGAGAGAATTTTGAAAAATTTATATGTCACATGCTTCTCTGTCGTAATTAAGAAAATAATTATTTAATTTTAAAGAATTTACAATGTTTTGGAATATCGCGATTTATTAAGGAATAGCTGCGATTCAAAACATGCATTACACATTAATGTAATGGGAATGGATACGTGATTTAAATATTTCTTACATTAATCAAGGCGGGTCACGACAAAGTTCATCGACCGTAACAACATTTTTTTACGAAAATGTTTTACGTCGAGTTTAATTTATTTTCGTGTCGCGCCGCCCATGTTTTCTAATTTATGGTCGAATGTTTAAACGATGATTCTTGCTTTACGATAAATATTTAAACAATGCACAAGGTTGCAAAGTTGAGATAAACCAAACGAATAAAAAAAAAAAGGGAAAAAATCACTCAATCATCGAAAATATAAATGATAAATCTTGTAATCGCGCGAAATTGATATTGGGGAGACGATCGTGATTTACCAAGAAATTATTTGCGCTTTAATGTTTCGATTGGCGGAAAAAAAGCGTTTTCGATCGTGTCGAGAAAAAAGGGAAATCCGCGGTCGATCCGAGCGAATTCGATATGGTCATTTTATCGTTGTGAAATTTTTTTATATGTTATCGATAGCGTGAACCTGTGTAGCAGCGATAAAAACACCAAATAAATGAAACGTAAATATTTTGAAAGCTTCACTTACTTTACATACATTTATGATACTACCTTGCTCCTTTATCTATGCAAGATTTATATACATGCTTTCTCTTTTTTTTTTGGCATAAAAATGTGTCAACGCATCTGAAACATGCATTTAAATTTGCATACAAATATTTAATAACTCATTTTTTTTTTTTTTAACCCGTTGCTCGGTCGATTTATCGAAAAACTCGCGCGAGAGAGAACGTCATGGACGTAAAATATCCCGCTGGAAATCAAAGAGGGAGGGGAGGGGAGGGGAGGAGCATAATCGGACTGCATAAACGGACTATCGGCGCGGACTGTGAAATATCCGGAGTTATTACATGTCCGAATTGCAGGGTAAATATTTCGCTGGTCGCGCGGCGCGCTTTCTGTTTTGCATCGGAATAAAATGCCGCCGTCGACAGGCGAAATCAGGATGTAAATATCGCAATAAAAACCGTGACGCGGACGCGCCTCGAAATGCGCACCCGTGACGACGAGTCGGGATTGATTCCGGAAAACATCGCGACGAGGATGGCCTTCTGTTATTCGAACCTATGTTATATATGTCCTCCCCCGTTCAAACACTCTCTCTAGCCCAAACTTGATTTAACTAGAAATTGAGGGGACTAATAACAGTTAAAAACACGATACACGCATATGCATATACATGGTTAGAGATTGCGACAAGTGCCAATTTTGCATAAAATTATAGACTAGAAAAATTTGACATTTTTTTCTCCGTTATTTTCTAAGATACTACGTGATACAAGAGGTGAAAGGCTCGCGATGCATATCTCCCGTCAAAATATATTATAGTCGAGAAAGGTTAAAATCCCCGAAGGTCAAGTTTGTCGGACGAATTAAAATTCGACACGACATTAATGGTATAAATTATTCGCCTTTGAGATTCTGTAGAATCTCTAGAATTGTAGAATTTCCCCTCTTACTCTCCTTCACTAAAGCTTTGATTCAAGGATACTCTGATAGGAAAATATACTACGATTTTATGATATCGAATCAAGCTGAAGAGAGACGGAGGGAGATTATACAGAGAGAGAAGAAAAGAAGTTTGTTATGCGAGAGAGAGAGAGAGAGAGAGAGAGAGAGAGAGAGAGGGCGGGTCGAGAGAGGAGGAATGTAGATTCCATCCACCGCGCCCAGGTCGAGATGGTCGCTCATAAATATTCATATGGGATTCCTGAAGCCAGGAAAACATTTATTCCTGCAGAAACGCACGTGTGCATTCGGTAATTTCGCGAACGACCAATGGGAGAAGGCGAACCGATGGCGCAGAAAAATGACGGAATTATGATTTTTCCGCTAAAGATCCCATTGCGCGGTCACGTTTTGCGAAAACGTAAAGTTTCCGACACAAATTTTTAAATTATGGCTTTTTTATAGATGAATTTTTAACTTTAGCGATTTAACGTTACGGCTGCTTATATGGATATAGGTTATTTGTTGTAATTTTCTTTTTCTGAGATGTATAAATATAATTTTGTTAAAAATAAAAATAAAATATTGATACAAAACATTTTATATATTCTCATAGAGCTAAAAGAATAGAGTCTTTGTATATAGGATGCGTTAATAAATTTAATTAATTACTTAATTATTAATGAAAAAAGAATTATTAAGTAAACGTTACTTTTTTTACGTTACTTATTATAAACTTTTCTAAACATTTTGAATATATACATACACTCACATTCCAAAGACGTGTAGAAATATAATAAAAATTTATATTTATAATTGATATATACATCTTGAATAAATTAATTAATGAAAATTTATAAAATTTTAAAGCATCCTATAAGGAAAGGTTTATTTTCTCCCGTTAAAAGGATAAATCATTTTAAGAAGATATGTTGCAAATTCTGAAAGATTAAAGATATATGGTGAAGGAGCGTTGTACAATCACACAATGGATACGCAAGAGTCGCTTTATAATGGATGGAGAGCGCGCGTAAAAAGATGGAATGGTAATAATTTTATTGCAGTGAAAATGTGTGCGGCCTCGCGGATCGTGAATCGTGGCGGTGAAAGCGAAAATGCAGATAAATCTGACAATGGTCGTCCGGCGACTATCGGCGTCCTTTTCCTTTTCCGATGGTTAAAAAAAAAAAAACATCCTGTTTACGACGAAAGATTGCGTCTTTTGGAGAAAGTGCATGGCGAGATTAGGCGAGAAGAAAAGAAAAAGAAAACGTTGCTTTATTCCTACACTATTGCCCGGCGGAAAATTATGCTTAAACTCTAGCAGCCTGATAATGTTTAAATTGCGGTGCGGTATAATATCGTATGTGTATATCGTATACGTATATATGGTGAATTATTAATATAACACTATCGGTATAATATGGAGATTTTGCTTGAATATTCAACTACCGTTGAGCTAATAAAATTATTATTATCGGTTACACGGTGTTATTATTACCAAGTCAATAAATGATTGATATTGTATTCATGTTATACAGTAAATTAGTTGTTTATTAAATTACAATGGATGGCATATAAGAAAAGTGTGTATTTACAAAAATATTACTTAAAAATTTAAAGATAATTTCAATTTTGCACGAGCAACGAAATATCCTTGTCAGTTGCAAAGCTCTGAAATCTGCAACCATAACTGTAATAATAACGATCGGTGAAAGGAGGAACGGCGGATAATCGCGCGCGCGGATAAAACCTCGCTATCTCATTGTCTGTAGAAAAAGCGTAATGGGCGACTATATAGGAGTAACTGTTTATGCGCGATCGAGAAGGTTAATCGAGTGACTGGAGAAATAAGTTACTCGGAGAGTGAGTTATTTTTAAATGACGGTATATCGTCTCGTTGCTATTAGGAGCGAATCATTGATTGGAAGAAATTGGCAGTTGTATGGAAAAAATATTTTCCGCGTATGTTGTAAATTTTACGTCTTGCAACGCGACGTGGCTTTTGCACGCGCGTTGGACGCGTAGAAAGTTAATAATTAAGAATGTCCGGCTGCTTTCACGATACGGACAGTTGCCTTGGCCGCGCCGTCCGCATAGTAGTCGCGGATTGTAATCGGGCGTAAAGCTGTAACGAGATCATTCACCCCGCGACAAATCGGACGTAACCGACTTTGCTCGCGATAGTCTAACAGCAGTTTCCAATTCGACGATATTGCAGTTTCCTCCCGACCGATCGTCTTATTCTCCACGTTATAGCGCGCCACGACTATACGCATTCCGATTCATTTCATTTCCCAAGTCCTGCAACATTTCGAGCCATCTTAAGCCGTGCTGTCTTTGCATGCTTGCATTTTTTTACTTTTATGGATCACCGCATCTATGATAATTTTACAGATCGATTCGAATGTTTAAAACTTGAAAGCGCTCTTGAAGTTTTTTTTTCCAATTTTATCGAAACTTTCTTGCCCCGACATATTTCTGAAATACTCCAAGATGTAGTCGACTCGTATATTGTAGTTTATATATATATATATATATATATTTAATATTTAAAATCTTTAGAGAATCTATAAATAAAAAAAAAAAAAAAAATGTAATACAAATTTGTTTATTAAATCATTTTATATGTTTCTCGCATATCTCTCTCTCTCTTGAAATCTTTCGATTTTAGTGATTGAAAAGATTGAAATCTTAAAAACTTTGCGCGCGTTCGAATATTAATTTATTACTGTTTCGCGTTTTTGCAAATTGTAAATATGAAAAATAGACGAATCAAAGCATGACATGATTTCCTTACATCACCACCGTAGGAGAATAAGGCAATAGGCATTTGGGATGTCGTAGAAAGTGCGGCTCTGTGCATCTCGCGAGGCCCCGTTTTAATCGCAATTCACCAGGAGAAGTTGCCAGTTACCGATCTTTTCTCGAGTGGTCGAGCGAAAGCGACTTTCTCGTCGTTGCGCACGATCATTCGCATTCCACTACAATATATCGCTTCTCGCGGCCAACTGACATTTTCCAACTTTGAACAATCGAAAATACGCGAGCGTAATAATAAAGTGTCAACAATGTGAGCGTTTTGCGTTCAAAGCTTTGCGAGATGCGCGATTAATTCGACTTAATTTAAAGAATTGCGAGAAGAAAAAAAGTTGTTAAACTTGTTAAAAAAATTCTTAAATATAATCACATTGTTTTTACAATACACATGTATCTAAAATTCTTTTCCTTAGCGTTATTATATTTCAAGCTTAAAGAAATGCTTTATAATCTCATCTCATAAATGAGTGTTTAAAACAGGGCCATCTTTATCTCGCCTAAAATATTTTATATCTTATCTTGGTCTACAAGTCTACATGATTTCAAGATTATTTAAGCTGTAAGCGAAACATTGCGAAATAATTAATGCGCAGATTTTGTTATAATACATTGTTGAGTGGTTGGATGGAGGAAGATTGTTGGCGATAAAGGGGGACACGGGATGGTGTTACGTCGCGATGCTTATTTTGCCGGAAGCGCGCGATCTTGCAGGTAGTTTGCGCGAAGCCGCTGGAAACCAGTTGGTCGACTGACCCACCTGGGACCACCGACGACCACCTTCCGCTACGCTCAACGCGTACATCGCCATTGCAGTTGGAGTTGCAGTTGCAGTTGCAGTTGCAATTGCACAAGCAGTCCCGGTGCAATGACGGGACGGGCGAGAGATTAGACCCGCGTCTACATCCTTTCTATCCGCTCGTCCAACTTGCAGCACGCAATAGCGAGCTTTGGGACGTTCAATCCTCCGGACTCTAAATCTAAATCATTGTATCTCTCGATTATTGAAAATTTCTCGTCTTTTTATCATCGTATATTATATTATATTATATTCTTTATCTATCGGAATCTATCGGTATATTATCCGATTCGTCGAAACGAGTAAATGAGAATGATGATAAGAGCGGAAAGAATTGAAAATCTTTAAAATTTCCGTTTGAAATTTATTCGTCTATAAATTTATAGTCTATGTGATAGCGACACGTTTTTTCTTATAATTTTAAGCCACTCTTTGGCAAGTGATTCTTGGATATTTGGATTCGAGAATAAATTTCGATGCTTGACATTTTCACACCAAAGAGATTCCTTTTTTATAATATAATATGGATATATCGAATGTTTGGAGTCGCAGATGCGGCAATTTTTTCACACTCGAAGCGTAAAACTGGAATGTGCGCGCGGTAGTCGATTTGCAGGTCGTTAATTTCGCAGGTTATAACCGTAATCTCGACTCGTCGGGGATGCTTGGGGCGTCGGGATGATGCAATTTTCAAGCTATCTCGTTAGGAAACCGAGCACGTCCTTGCCGACGCGTGCGTTTATCTCCGCGAATTTCTGCCGCGCCCGCGCTATTTATTTATTAAAAATTTCATTTCGATCGCGTACGTGTTTGCGCATCCCTCGCGAGAGATAAATAAATGAAGGCGCGAAGGAGGAGAGAAGAATCTCCTTTCAGGGAAACTCAATTTTCCGATCGTCTCGAGCGAGCTTTCTCAAGTGTACTGCTCGCGCGTAAATCTCCGCGTATTTTTTTTTTCCGTAGCGGCAACCTCTCTCGCCTGTTTCTTTCCTCCGTTTCTTCGGTCCATTGTCGGAAACGGACAACTTTTCCGGCAACTTTTCCCTCGATTCGCTCCAAGTAGCCCGCCCGGAGTTCTTTGCTTTCCCAATGAATTTTCGACGCGTCCACCTTTACTATCGCGCGTAAACGCGCGTGAAAATTCAAACTTTCGAAATGAAAGTTGCCGGATTTTCTCCTTAACGTCCCCCGAGACTTGAATCTTGAGAAGCTTCCTCTTCAATTCTCTTTACTTAATAGGATGACCCGTAATTAGCCCGAGAAGATAATAATCGTACGCGCGCGTAGAAGAAAATAAAAGTCGAAAATGTAAAATGAAGCTAATGACATATTTAAGAATGGGAAAGAATCTCTTTTCGCCATCGTATCTTTTTACCACGCAAATTACCATGTCAATTTCTCATTTTAAATACATAATTTTTGCGCTTTGCAAGAATCGCAAGAGTTTTGCCGTCGCGTCGCGCCGCATCGGCGAAAAATTCTTTCGTTAATTCCGCTAACGCGATTATCCGAGCCAATTAATGATAATTACGCGTTATCGCGCACGTCCGGATTATTCGTGTGCGTTCGGTTAACTTTACGTATTGACGCTCCGTCCGGGCTTAATTAGGACCGAAACTCATTAGAGCTCGCGAGTGTCTCTAATTTGTCAGGCGGGGAGATGCACGCCCGAAAGAGAGCGAGTGCGTAGGGAGCTTTCGTTTCGTCCCCAAACGAAACGATTAAACAACGTTGTCTGTCGGTAACGTATGCGCAATTATAAAGCACTGCTTGCTGAATAATTTTGTAAGTTAGTCCATTCTTGCGGCAAGCAAGAATGTACATTTTACTCTGTCCGATCCTACTAAACATTTTGTAAAAAAGTAAGTAAATAAGAGCCGAATACAGTTGGTTATCAATATCGATAAGTGAAATTGTTTTTCGGCCATGTATTTTTTTTTAAATAAAATATATCCGCGGATATATTAAAAAAAAAAAAAGATAAAAAGATGAATAAAATAATTTGCGCGTAAAAAACGAGGTCGATTCCTAAAACGAGCGCATTGACCTTCGGTCGCACCTCCGGCTTCGCGATTGCGTTTGCATAAGATTGAGAAACGAGCATGCCGCAATTTGCGCGCGCCAAAAATTCGACCGGTTCGACACGTTGCTTTTCCTCGGTGCTAACGGTATATCAGCCGCTATCGCTTCCACCTCCTATAGGTCGTTCCAGGTGAATACACACGACTTCCTTGTCTCTCTCTCTCTCTCTCTCTCTCTCTCTCTCTCTCTCTCTCTCTCTCTCTTTCTATTTTGTCTTTAATAGATATTATTGTGGATAGTTTTTTTCCCCCTTTATCTTTGGTTCAGGATAACTTGATTTATCTCTCCTCTTTTTTTATCGCACGAAATGCAAACATGTAAATTATGAAAGACAGGAGACAAGATAATTATCTCTCAAGAAAATATTACAATTATTAAACGCGAAAAGAGAATATTTCTCGCAATTGGCAAAACAACTCTTGCATTCCACTTGATGAATTAATATTGAAAAACGAAAGAATAAAAATAAATGGTGCATTTGTCTCAATCTCGATTATATAAAAAAAAAATCGACTATATAATTATTTAAAATGGTGAGAAAAGAAGAGACGTAACGAGACGCAATTTCCGATATATAATTTTCCATAAAATCCATAACGCGCAAAAACACAAATTATCTCTATCATCATCGTCATTTACAAAATAATAAATAACGTGTCTTGTCACGGAAATAAGAAAGGTTGACTAATATAAAATAGTTTGAAACACACGCATACGCGAATCGTTGTAGTTGAGAGACACTGCAGTCATTTTCATTCTCTCGACTAGAGAGGCGAGTTGCATTTTTGTACATTTGCTGCGGCAACGTCATTCTCTCTCTCTCTCTCTCTCTCTCTCTTTCTCTCGCTCTCGCTACGGTGGTTAGGCTCTTTCCCCCGTTTAACGGTAACCGCGGTGAATTACGACCGCAGGATTTACTCCTTCGAGAGGATCCTTGGACAAGACCGTCCCCACCGGTAAATCCCCGCTCAGGAGGTCAGCGGGTCGAATCTTTTCCCATATCTCTCTCTCATATCTTTCTCTTTGAATGGAGATTGAGATGAATGGTTATTAAGCGCTATCGGTGCTGGCAAATAATTTTGATTACGCTTACGATTCATCACGTGCAATTAAAGTACGATAATTCTTTTTTTTTTTTATCACACATTGATTATTAATCTCTTACTTGGTAATCAAGTTTAAATTGCATTGTTTACTGAATTTTAAGTAGACTTTGCTTTTTGCAAGTTTTTATAAATCTCAAAATCTTTGGCTCCGTCGATAATATATTACGATTGAAAATTGTGGAAAATATTTCTCTCTCTCTCTCTTACGAATTCTCATTAAAGAGAAATAATGGCTCGAAGAATTTATTTTTTAAAGTGAGTGAAAAGAACATGGTATATGACAATACATACGTATACCACATGCATATGTATGAAAAATAGATTGTAAGGAGCAAGTATATAGGAGTGGCTGTCGACGATAAGACGAAGAATCGGCACGCGGATGTTGACGCACACCACCTAGATACGAAATTCATGCAATGTTATCCCGTTAGCCGACATTCATCGGCTTCGACATCATCTCCGCTTTCCCCCGTCTTCTTCTCTGGTCTCTCCTCTTTGTCTCTCTTGGAGAAATGACCGTTTGCTATCGCGCAATGGGAAAAATTGGAGAGGGCTGCGTTCATTTCGCTTATGCTGGACTGTAACGGAATAATCGGCCGACTAAATTTACCGCGGTTTTATCGAGCGTGTACCGTGGATCTTGGTAGATGTCCTTGACTGATCTGCGTGCGATAACATTTTTCATTCCTTTTCTACTCTTTTTTACTTCTTGGCGTATAAATCTCGAAAAAACAAATCGACCAGTCGCGATTTATGACGACTTGTGGTGAAATAAACGAATGACGTAAATAAAGTCGATAAATAATGCAAGATGACGGGGTAAAGTCGTCTTTGCGGAAACGAATGTCAATTGCGATCGATGCAATACCGATACAAAATTCCTCGGTCGGTCTTTCGAAACGCGTGGGAATTTTAAAAAAGTACAACTTGAGAAAATGACGGCAAATTCCAGCGTCCAACCGCGTTGCGTAATGCATCGCCGAGTCCTGGCACGCGTAGCTTAATGGGCACGACGCGACGCGACGCGCCACGTGTGTCTGCTGCGTACTCGCGTACGTGTTGCGCGCATACCGCTATGAGATATTTCATCTCGCGGCGAAACGGACGGAGAGCACAGTCGATTCTCTCTATCGTTCGTTCACCCCGTATATACATTCCTCTACACTATATGACACAGCGGCGATTTTGCCCCGCAGCGATTTTGTCCCGACATCCGTCAAACTTGAGAATATAAGAATGTACCGGTTTATGCCCCCCACTTCCCTATCCCCTTCTTCCCCCTTCTTCTCGAGAGATAAAGAATGTTTAAAATCTTATTTTTCTCATATATAAACATCATGAGAATTTACATTAGTAATTACATGTATACTGTGCATGCGATTCTGCTCAATGAGAAAATATATCTGTAAAATTTTACAAAAGATTTTTTATATAGAAACAAAACTTGTGTAGAACGATATAAAAGGGGGCACATTTTTTAATTTTTGCGTATCGTATGACAGGTTGTCAGGATTATTTCAAGATGGCTTTAAATTATCGATCGTCAATTGATTTCACGAGCAGTTAATGAAGTCGCGGATCGAAAGATCCGCCACTGGCTTTTGAGGAATGGGGCGATTTTTCAGGATACGAAAACGCGAAAATAATTGACGCGTTATCGAATCGATGGCGTTATCGTTACCTTTCGACGCACCTGACGTGGCGCGCCACGGCCTCTGCTTATACTCGACTCTCCTCTTCTCGTCCGGAGGGGCGATACGGAAGGCCGGAGGTGAGCCGAGTTTAATTTAGCCGTCACGCTCTTACCAGGATCGATACATCGTAACCGCATCAACGGAGTTACGGGCCTCGTGAGTGCCACCTTAACTTCGACCGGCGACGCGTCGCGTCGAAAGGAAGGGAGCCCCCAAACCAGATTTCACTTCCGGAACGACGCCTGTCTTGCCGTCGAGATGTCGAAGCAATATGGCAAAAGTTGCCTCGAAGGAAGCGACGGAGCGATCCCTCGCATGTTTTTTTCTTTGCATCTTTTACGGAAAAATATCAATCTCAGATTGACTCGATTGAGATTGTGAGATGTATATTATTGGAAAATCATACTATGAATTTTCTTTAATTTGCAAATGATAACATTTGCAAACTAGTTTTACATCTAATCGCTTAGCCAAAGTTTTAAATTTTAAATTGAAAATTGTTGAAAATTTCAGGAAAAGACATAAATATCTTACCTCAAACTTGACTTGATCACAATTTTTTATGCTTTTTATTATATATTTTAGAAATATGTTGTGTAACTAACGATATGATTACAAGATTGTGCGCATTATGTGAAGATTCGAGGAATTTCTTGATACGCGAAGAATTTTAATTTGATTTGAATTCTACATCTCAATCCTCTATACTCCAGACTTCAATCGCCAAGTTTCGTGAACATGCGATGCCTAAAGTTTGATAGGATAATTTATGCTATCGCGCTATCAGTTGTGTCTATTGCTCTAAACAATTTCTGTATTCACTATCGCAATCAAAAGTCCATTATAACTTCTCTCCATCGATAAAGCGATTGAATTTATTGATTTTGAAAAGATAATTATATTTACAGAGAGTATATCCTGCCATCAATTTATGCCACTATCATCAATTAGTTTGCAGTTTATAACAAAAAAATTTTAACAATATACTTAACTTTTATAATAAAATATAGTTTAAGAATTTATTTTTGCAAATTTGAATCGTATTTTATGTCAAAAAATTACGAGACACGCATATCATCTCTCTTTTGTTCAACTGTGTCATCTGTTTACACAAATAATTATTCATGCATTTCTTAAAGCTTTAATTTTATCATTGGATGCATTGCTGCCATCATAAAACAATGATTGCTTGTTCGATTTACTGTATTTAAATATTTTTCCATAGAAGAATCTTAATTATTTATAATCATATAATATGAAACCAAATTCACAATTTGTTTGCTCGATAACTGCATAACTTTTTTGTCGATCGATAACGGACGCATTGATCTTATAAAAAATAAAAAATTGCGCTCTCTTCGCTTTTAACATATTCTTAGAGCTTAGTTTTTAATGTCAAAAATCTTTTTCCATTTTTCTAGAATATCTTGGACAAGTTCAACCCTGGCGCCAGACAGCTGATCAACGCGGGCAAGGCGTATCTGAAGGCCCTTCACGGTGAGTGAATTAAATTGAGCGCGAGCCGAAAAGAAGAATTGAAACGAGGCGGGGAAAGGAACGGAAACATACTCGCCGTTAGTCCCTTGGGTCCTGCAATAGGATCGAATTGCCAACTGTTACCAATTGTTAACATCGCGAGCTCCGCTCTTTTCACCCCTCACGCCACATTTTGTACGAAAATATTGGCGACGGTATAATCGGTATAATCAGAATCCCATACGTTGCACAAATAGCTGAAATACACACATATCTAATCGATATCTTTTGACCGATCAAGTCAGCTTTTTCACTCTTTAAGAGAGTTGTCTCAAGGATATCTGTTTCAATTGACGAGTAGATGAGTAGAAACTCGTCGCGTAGATAAATATTGGATTGAAATTGTATCGATAAAAATTTTCCCCTTTGATGTCGTTATGTTTGTGTATATTTCTCTATGAAAGACTCAAGGAGCGAAAAATAGAAAGTATATATTTCTGTATTCCACTTTCTATCTTTCGCGGTACCTTAGGCCTTTCGCGGCCGGGTCTCATCCCTTTGGGGATTAACCCGCTGACCCTCAAACGGACGTTGGTGCGCCGTTGTTCATGTGGGTCGCGTGCCACTCGTGCGAGTTATATCCCCCTTTCTCTTCGTGTTCTTGAGAATAATTTTGCCGTGAGAAAATGGAGATGTTGACTCGCGCGATAGCTTTATCGCAAGTTTCGCGTAAAAGGAGAAATAATTTTTCTAAATGCGATTATATCGATAATATATTTAAAAAGTAATTAGTATAATTAATCCAATTAGTAGTAATTAATAGTAATAACTACTATATTTAATAAAAATTTTGCCATTAAGATTGCAACTGACAGTCGCGAATCACAGAGTACTCGAGAAATTTCCGCGCGGCTCTCGTTGATGCTTGAAAATTTGTTTAAGGAGCGCCGGGGAAAATAATACTCTCCCTGTGGCGGCACGGTACAAAGTAGTTTGCGTAACGGCGCAGTCGACCTTACATTAAAAGTGACTTGAAAGTTTGCCGCCGCCGACCTTTGATGTAACAGTATTACGGTGTCGAGAGAAGAGGGCGAGATGCTCTCGCGGAAGGGAAGACACGACGCGCTACTTGCGGCGGGATGGAAATCGACCGGCTATTTTTGCGCGACAAAACCCCGTATATATAAAATTCATTTTCTTTTTTTTTTTTCCTCCAAAAAATTTAACTTTTTCTTTAATTTTAACAACAAACTTTAGATTTGAACTTGTATCGTTTATAACTATTCTACGACGTAATGTTATACATACTCCCTCGTAATATCCTGGAAAAGTTTTACTTTAGAATAGCCGATAAGAGATAAATTATGTTATTGCTATCCGAAGGGAAGTTTCGCGCAGCTCTGGAGATACCAAAACTTGTTGGGTAAAAACAAATAAACGAGCGCGAAAGGAGTGCACTGTCGGCGATAAGGTTTCGCTCTTAAAGAAGAGATATATGCGACGAGCGTCGCGACGCGACGCGAATCCGCTGGCGGCAAGTTTGCGTGGTTCGCTTTATGAAAAAGTTGGAGCAAACAGAGAAGCCGCGATAATTTCTTCGACGACGGCGCAAACTTTTTTATCTCGATGCGATTATGGTTGGAAGGGCTCGAGGACAAGGGGGAGATGGGCGGGATGAGCTCGGAGGTTGGATCGCACAAAGGATCGGTGCAACTTCCTTAACGAGTTCCCGTGTCGGGAATGAGAGCTAATTCGATTAGGAATTAATTTTTGACGAGACAAAGGGGAGATTTCTCCGAATGGTGGACGGGAAAGCAAGGAGCCAGAGGAAAAGACTGGAAATTAAAGTGAAACCGAAGGCTCTTCTTCCAAGGAGCAAATTGCATCCGATTCTCTCCCAAAGACGCTGGCAGATTTTTAATTCCCCCTTGCATTAATCGATTTTAAAAAATACGGGGGTGCTTCTTTAATCTACCATTCATTTTTTTAACGTCTTTATTAAACAGAATATTAATTGTTTCGAAAAAAATTTGTATACATTTCTTAATATTTTTATTAAAATCCGAATAAGAGTATCAATTTCTTGAATAATATCAAATTTTTTCAACTGTAATTATTAATCCTTCAATATATTTCTTTGCTCCTTTCAATCCATAAACATTCCTTTTATATTATTTGAATTTGATCTTTTTTTTATCAATCAAACTCTGGCAGAGCGCTATCAAAACGCGATTCGTTAGCTTAATTAATTTGTTCCACCAGAAGAAACTTGGCCGATTGTCAATCTTACATTCAGTCCCACTCCCTTACTGAATTGCGCGTCCTATCAGGAGCCGACTCTGCGACAATTTATAACGAGCCGTTGAGGCACTTTGAGGGCTCTGCTCAAAATCCCGCAGGAACTTTGTCCTTCCTTCCTTCCTTCCTTCCTTCCTTCCTTCCTTCCGCATCCTCATCCCGCATCCTTTCTCCAATTCTGCGCCATCCGCTCGCTTTCTAAGGACGCCACTTAAATACCAAGAGTTCCGCATTTCCAGTCGATTGAAGGATGCACCGAGCGTTCTTTAGAATATCATCCTCTTCCCTATCCCTTCTCTTCTCTCTCTCTCTCTCTCTCTCTCTCTCTCTCTCTCTCTCTCTCTCTCTCTCTCTCTCTCTGCTTCCCTTTTACAAGTGTTAAGGAATGCTATGAGACGGATGGAATTTTAAAACGGTAAATGCTGTCATTTAAGTAAAAATTGCGTTTCAATAATAATAGTAAAATATATGATGTAATTATAGATAATAATAAAATATAAAATTGCATGTATCCAAATTACATAATCATATATGTAAATACTGTATTATTCGTAATAATTGTTACTTTGAATTAGAATCGAATTTGAGGCGCATTTTTTTCTCGCGAGAGACACGACGGACGAGGATCGCGGAGAACATCGGCGACTGCTGGGCGGTCGCGAATGTGATTTGAAAAAGTTTTCTCGTTAAATAGCGCAAAAATGCGCGCGGAGATGTCGTCGAACATGGATAGGAAGAGTGACAGCAATCTCGGGAGCAAGAGGGGAAAAGAGGGGTGAACGTCCGCGTGGTACGGACAATGACAAGCGCGCGCGCGCGAGTGATTTTAATTATGGAATCTGGTGCGGGTGAAACGCTCAATTTTCCCGCCGGCATATGTCTTCTCCTCTCCTTCCCTCCCTCACTTTTTTTTTTTTTTCCACCCTACCTGCCCGCTTTTCTAGATTCGGCCCCGCGGCTCCCTGCAATTTCAATTTCGCGCCATCTCTTTATTTTTCTCCCTTCTCTCTTTTTGATCCCGCCCTTCTGGTCGGTATCGCTCTTTAATATGATCGATTTCCTCTCGAAGGATCGAAAATATTGCGCGAGTATCGAGTTACGAGCGCATTCGCGACTGTCAAACCTTGTCGTTTATTTTGCGCTTTGATTTTGGGATCCGGCGATAGGGGAGAACGCGAGATGTTTGTCGGATCGTATTGTTCGTATAATATAACGACGGTAATATAGTGGGACGGATAAAAATTTGGAGCATTTTAATTGCAAGGTGAGGAAATATTAATAATTTTCTACGTATAAATTAGAATTAAGAGAGTTTTCTACTACATCATTTAATTATAAATATTTCATTTTTACAAATATTTTCTCTTTATAAAAATTGTTTCATATTGTTCTGGCACAGTTACTCTTAATCGTTGGATTAATAAACTTGGTCGTCATGTTGGATTTATTATCTCGGATCAAGATCTTTTTGACCTTATTGTTAGACTCATAATCAGTGTTATCACGAAAAAAGAGAATTCCAATTTAAAAAATCGCCATTTGCGAGGCACTCTGTGTGGATGGAGGAGGACGCTTTAATATCGCGTATTTAACTATGCCGGGCACGATGTATAAAATCTAACGGTTAATATATTCCGTTGGCGTTCTCTCACCTAACGCTGCAGTTTGCGCCACGGCGAAAATCTCATCGCGGAAAAAGCGGCGCAAGTTATTTTGCCGAATATTACGCGATCGAGAGAGCGAGGTAGCAACAAGGGGATGTCGTGTTGCGTGAAAATGACTCCGCTTTGCGTAAAAAACGTTTGGCCTCGCTTTGCATCGTGTCGGCCGACGCGCGTAACGCGCGTAATAAATAAAGCGTGTAATAAACGCGGGGGAGGTGAATTATGCGCGCGAGATAAAGAGCGCGCGATCCCACGCGCAAAACTGACACGAGAAAAGATCGTTTCGCGCGAAGCGAGAACGCCCTGTTGTGAAATATACGTGTCAAAAGTGACGCGCGCGGCCTTATCGCGTGAAAAAACTCGGCATTGATAAGCGAAAGTAGTGCGTTATCGCGCGATAATTTAATGGATGGCCATAATCAAGTGGGAGAGAAGAGTGTAATGTTAAATGCTGTGGATGACCAGCAAATAAATAATATATCGAGACATGAGTATAAATTGACATCTCGTGTCTGAAAATTGTTTCCTTATCGATACAAAGCTCATTGTCGGTATGTTTATTTTTAGATGCAGATGGAATTTAGACAATGATTCACGTTTTTATCGCACGATCGTGTAACGGAGTAAAAGATTTGTCTCTAAAGGTTAAACGTTGATGCGAATCAGGAAAATAGATTGTGAAAGAGAAAGAAAAATCTCCGACAATGAGAGATATATGTGAGAAGTTGCGGCGATTTAACGAATGCATAATTACGTTCTAAGTGGATTCGAATGTTAGGTTGGTCGAATTACGATAATGACCGCGATAATATTGCGCGCGCGCGAGAGGGAGAGGGAGAGGGAGAGGGAGAGGGTAAATGGAGCTTCCGCTGGAACATCACACCTGGAATTCGCCGGAATCACCACCGTTAATAGCGAATACCTTACGTATCCGCGTCGGAGCGGATACCTGCATACCGGGTGTGTTAATGGAACCGTCACGCAGTTCCGGATCGATCGCGTTCGGTTAATCGCGCGGCGTGCCGCGTCGCTAATTAACCCCAAACTAGGACGTGTCATCACGGCTGGTGCAGCTTCCCCCCGTCACGTTTCGATTCCCTTTTCCCGATCGAGCAAACCTGTTTGGAATTCGATTTAATTTTCACAACGCGACGGTTTATTGATGACAACTAATGGAGCTAGTATTAATTTCTATGGCCCCCGCACGGCATGAATTATATTATTTCTTTCTGAAAATTAATGGCGAATATTCGCGATGGAATGAAAAATTTTTTTCTCGCATTATCCATTGCAATAATTCACATCTTTCAATTGTTTAAATAATTTGTATGTTTAGCGCTTTGATGATACGCGGTGAACGTGTATGCGTCGCTCAATCGATCGTAATGTTCGCAATATGTGTATTGTGTGGTTTGATAATAAATTATAGTAAAAGTCATCGTCATTTGATTGTGAATGCCAACAATTGGAGAGACTCGATTTATCTCGCGGTTTGTTCTCGCGAGTCGAAAAGAAATCGCGGAGGATCCCGACGCCCTCTTTGCGATACGGTCCTCTCTAATATCCCTTTAAATGGATTCCCTTTAATCCAATTTGCCGGCTGAGCGATATTAATGGATTGGAATAGCTTGCGTTCGCGAAGCGGGGAGAGTAATCCTTAAATATTATCCTTGGCGATATCCTCGCGCGCGCTTTCTTTCACCTTGTTTCTTTTTTCCTCATTTTCCTTCTCGGCTTTTGTAGTTGAAAGCTTTACCATTTTTTCTTTTTCTGTACAAAAATTTTTCAATTATTATTAACAATCATGATGAAAATGAAGACGTCAATTTTGTAATACGCGTTCGTTTGTATACATTTCGTATGTAATTTCGTTTGTATTAATGAACGAAACACGATCGAAACTACCAGCCATTCTTTTCTCATTTTAGAATCGCGTTTCGCGTTCCTCCTCGAGTATCTCCCCTCTCCGTGTATCGGGATGTCTGCTCGCTGAAAATATACGACGACAAAGACGAGCGCGAATAAACGCGCAAACTACCCCCTCATTATTCGCGCGTTTGCTCGACGGACCCACCTCCCGCCCGCTCTACTCCGACAATGCCGCAATCGGCAAAGTTTACAATAATATTGTTACGCCAACATCTGCATGCACCCCATAAATCATCCTCGATTCTTTTCTCATTTGGACCCTCCGCTCCGATCACGTTGGAGCACGTTTGCCAAGCTTTGTGCAAGAACATCCAACATCCATAACATGCAAGTAACTGTTTAACTTGATTAAACTTTTTCTAGAGTAAAAGTGTATAAAATGTATATTTTTTCACAAATGCATAAATAAAAAATGTATGCATTATATCAATAATAGGGAAATATATAATATCATTATATATCTGTAACAATATTATACAGGAGATTATATACACTTTCTATAAGATCTTATCTTTTAGGTATAATAAATTTCAAATTGCCTTTCCTCCCTATTCTCGAAAATTGATCGAGGATTGCTTTTACATACATATATTTGCCGAAATGCAAGAGAGGATTGAAATTTCAGCATTCTGAGCTGTCGGAAAAAACGGCCGCGATATTGTCGCGGCGTGAAAATGAAATAGCAAGACGAGCAAGAGTGAAAAGAAGTGAGCCTCTCATCCATTTTCAAGTCGTTTTATTCCTTTATTATTTCGTTGCATTCTCGTGAGAATCTCACAAGAGAAGAATTGAGCCGGAGCGAGACGCAAAATGGTAAAAAGGATGGTCATGCCTTGTGGAAATTCCAGAAGCAAGATGGAAATATGAGACAAGAGGGTGGGGCGCACTTTAGCGGCGAAGGAAGGGAAATCCGAGAAGGATGGGGGAGAAGGAGGAGAGGTAAAGGCGCTGCCTTTAAAGTAAGGGTGCCGAGGGGAGCTTGAAACGTAAACTTTATTCTGGACAGTGCAGCTCCGCGATTCAATTATTTTTGCTCAGCCTGGACGAGACGGTTGCCCTTCCGGGCCCTTTCCTCCCCTGCTAGCTTCTCCTCTCTCCGCCCTTTTTACCTCCCTTCTCTTCCTCCCGCCCCTCTTTCTCGTTGCGGTCGGAGTGGCAGACGCTTCTAATTTCATTATTCCCTCTCGAAGGACCCTCTCCTACCTTTTTCTCGCCCCCGCGGTTTATTTCCGCGCAAAGCATTTTCGCTCGCTTCCAACTGCTATTCTCTCTCCATGTATCGGGTGGTATTCAGAAAAGAAAGAAAAGAGAGAAAAAAAGAGAAAAAGAAAAGAAAGGAATATTTATACCGGCGGATTAAACTTTGAGAAAATATCCGACGTGAAAGGATAGATTTGTCTTTGTTTCAACTGGATTTTGTTATTTGTAATTATAATTTTATTCGTATCGATCTTGTCCGTGTAACTGTAATATATTATATCGTGCAGTTTTTAATCGAATGCGAAAGTCTTTGATTAGAAATGGCCATTCGAAAAAATTCGACTCGCTCGCTTGATGCAGAAATATTAAAAAATTTTTTTTTTGCGCAATCTCGCCGGCGGAATTTCACGTCGCGGCGCTACTTTTTATCCTCGCTCCGCGAGGGTCGCGTCGCTGGAACGAGGTATATATGGAAAGGGCAGACGGCGGTTGTTGCGTAACCCGCCCTTTCCTCTTTCTCCATTTTCGTCGCCGAAAACTGCAATTTCCCGAGGCAGGAAGGAATGCGATTAAGCGTTGATGGCTTCCTAAATGCAAACAACTCCGGAAACCCATAATCACCGGAGACAATCGCTCCCTCTTTCCCTCTCTCTCTCTCTCTTTCGTACCTCCGTCGTTCTGGCGACACTGCAAGGGTGCTGTTTTACAAGTCAGGAATGGAAATTGAAAGGGGTAGGTGTGTCGATTAGCCAGTGCCTCTTAATTCACGATTATCGCCGCCCGCCGCGGTATTCACTTCCGGAATGTAAAATGGCGACGTCGGCTGGCATTTGCGTTACTTTTTATTAGTTTTTTAGTCGTTTTAAACCCTTCTCGCGTATTTTCAGCGCTCGCAATTACGAGCATTACATTTCTATTTCATTTATTCTTAAAAAAACTATATTATTTGTAATTGAAATCTATCAATTTCTACATCTCGAATGCTCTACAATTTTTTCCTCTTATGCCTCTTTTTTTTTTTTTTTACACAAAATTATTTGACAGTAAGCTATTTGGCTCTGCTTATAATCTTTGATAAATAGATGATTTGACTTGCCGCCAACCTGCCGCGTTATTGCACATGATGTATCTGTATAATATTTATTCAATACGTTCTCATTCGTATCGACCGAAGGGATGGATCGGAATTTGGATGTTGTCGTGGATCGGACCTTTCTCTCTCTCTCTCTCTCTGTCATCATGCATTTTCTCAAGTGGCCGGATCTCATGCGGAGATGATATTAAAACTACCCCTCGAAATAGCGCCCCGAGGGTGAAAACGCATTAACGCCACTCGTTGAGAATGCTCGTTATTCTTAAGGGAGAGAATGCGAATTTGACGAGAAAGCGTATTTATATTATTATAATTCTTTTATTTATAAATAAGTTTTTTGTCAAAAATTATATTTTTCTTGATAAAATAAGTTTGCGCATTTGTATATTGCCTCTTGTTAGACACAGAAATGTGTCCAACTTTTGCATGAAATAAATGAAAAAATAAGAATCAATATCTCTCTTGCCAAGTTTGGAGTAAGGAGTTGCGCATGGTGTGGATTTCAGGTGGATAGGCATCTTGATGAAAAAGAAACGAGGAAAATGCTAAAGTCAGGCCGGTGGATTCATTTATAATCGTCGATAGCTCGTCGTGAAAACTGTCGGCAAAGTAATAGGAAAAGTTACGGCTAAAAAAATGGCCAGCAAAGTTTTCCATTAATCTACATTAATGCTGCGCGAAATCTTGAAATCTTGGTACGGACGTTTATTCGCGCCTGTTGCGTTTAGCAAAAAAAAGCAGCCTAAGGGTCCTGGTAAACACCCTCATAAGCAATTAAGCTGCTTAGAGAAACCCCGCCGTTAATTTATTATCTCTGTCCCTTCTAAGCACGCTCACGGGCACGCTGATAAACGACGCGCCGAACTAAGAAGTCGTCTTTCAAAGCAGCTCCTTAATTACGCTTTAAGCAGTTTGAAGTTTCTCTCACTCCGAGTATCGTTTGAACAACAGGAGCTTTGATAAAATTTAAAATAATTTGCAAGCAATTTGATCCCTTTTCTTTGCATCTCTAATTCGTTCTAATTAATTTTTTAATAATATTTAAAACGTCATATTTTTAAAAATTTTACCGACAATTTTCAAGTGAGTAACTGAGTTTCTATAAATCTTTAAATTTCAAATGTTATATTAAATTTCTAAATTTAAAACTTTTTCTACTAAGTGCTATATGGATATATACTCAAAATTTCACTCAATCTCTCGAAACGACATACAAATGCTCAAAGTCTGCTGAATATTCGATACTGTTCATATTCTCAGATATGGAAACGTCTTGAAATCTCGTTGTCGTTCTCGCGGAAACAGCAGGTAGAGACCGTCCTTCCAACTTTATACTCGACATACGTGTGTATCGATATCGAGAGAGGAAGGTTTGCGGTGAAGGGTTGATACAGCACAGTCCAAAGTTTGCCGACAGTTGGGGAAAGACGAGAAATGACCAGCGGACAATGGGGTGCGTCGCCGATGACGAACTCTCGGCCTGCTTTCCCGGAGTCGCTCTCGGCGAATTGTTGGAACAGCCGCAAACAAGGGGATGGGGCGAGTCAGCGTTTCTACCATCGACCCCTACATCGCTACCTCCCGCCACCCCTCATCACCCTTCGTCACCCTTTGCCTCCCACCTCCCTCCCCTCCGGGTTATGTCCCAAACGGTTTACGCATTCCCGAGCGACGAAGGGGCGCGAAGCGTTGAATATTTCTGCTTACAATTATACCCGCGTTGTTTCCCGACGCGTTGTTCGATACTCGGAGTTTTAATAATGCGCCACTACTATTATACTTGGGCTGCTTAAAACTCGGATTATTCGCGCCGAGAATTCTAATCAAAAAATCTTTCGCGAAATGAAAATAATTGTACAGATTAGAGTAGAAATGTAATGTATATAATTATAGAAATTATGTATGAAAAGACCAACTAAAAATAACTATAAACATCAGATAAATGTCGAAAAAATGTAAAAATTTACAAGTTGTTTTGCAAGTTATTTTTCACTCATCTTTCTTTTGTAACCAAAAAAAAGAAAATAAAAGTAATTGATAATAATTGAAATTGACAATGTGCACAATTATAGTCGAATTTTATCAAGCGGTTAAATTTCCTCACAGACTTTCTGTAATAAAAAGTAAAAAAAAAAAAAGAAAAACGGTTATGCAAGAAAAATCGTATTTTTCCGGCTTTTTCCTTTTCTTTTTTTTTTGTTTAGTTTACTCTCGCAGGCTGCAACGAAACATACGCGAGAAATGGCGGCGACAGCTGTCGACGTGCGAGTTTCGATGCCGTTACAAAATTTTGTATTGTAAAACTCGAATATACGTACATGGAGCGCGGTGTCATTTCTCACGGAGAAATTATTGCCGCGTGAAACAGCAAAGCGGACACACACAAATCTCGTTGGTATCATTTTTACAACGATAATGATAATGGATACACCAATGCTAATGTACATATAAATAATAAATGCAGCGTATAATGGTGAATAATAAATGCAATGTACACAACAGAAAATATAATAAATAAGAGAATGATACGGTGTTGTTTTTATGTTTATTGTTGAAATTTAAATTGCAAGGATTTCTTTTCTGATTGTTTATAATTTGAAAATTGTATTAAAATGGTACTTTTAGGAATATCCCAACATAATATTGATTTTGATTTGATAAAATAATAAAGTTTTAAATAAAAAAATTCTTATAATATTATAATATTATATATATATATATATATATATATATATATATATATATATATATATATATGTATGTGTGTGTGTGTGTGTGTGTGTGTGTGTGTGTGTGTGTGTAAATTTTTATGAGAAAACTATATTCTCATCATCGAAGATGTACCAAAAGAAAGGGATCGACTGGTAGGCCATTGGTAGAAAACGGTGTATCCTGGGTGATAGAATTTTTTTAAGCAAAATTTTTCTCGCCGCACGAAAAGAAGTGTGTTCAGTAGCATGAAACAATAAATAAAAACCTCTCTCTGGAAACGTGCAAGCGTCGTGTCTAAGGTCGAAGGACGACGGAGGGAGGGGGGAGGGGGAACGAGTTTCAAGAGTGCCATAATTTACGCTCCACTTCGTTTCTTCCTCGTGTATCTCTAACATGTACGAATGAAGCATAAATTCACTCCGTACTCTCATTCCTTATATTTGCGATCCATCGCCGCGAGAGGAAATTTAACGTTTAGCCGTGCGAGAGGCGTCTCGACAAATTTTCCGTTTCAACAACTTGAATTGAAGATAACTGATGTCTTTTCCCAAAACGAAAATGAAATTACGATATTATTAAGAGCGTTAATAATAATGCGTTTTGAATTAAAAACTCTAAGCTTTTAAATTTTTTTAAAGAATATTATAAAAGCAAAGTGTGTCGAAAAATATATGTGCATGTACAAGTGAAATATTGGAAGAAAACTTTTGGCGAAAGAGAATTCAAATTTTGAAGTTTTAAAAGCTCAAGTATTTTCATCGTTTAAAGAAATTTTGATATCTACGAGATTGCACATTGCAATTCAGCGCTTTAAGAATAAATAAAATTATCATCTAAATAGATACTAAATAGATTTTAAATAAATACGCGACTAAATAGAAATGCGAACACGATTCGACTTTGTTATACTGAGAGAAAGAAAAAAAGGAATGAGAAGAAAAAAAGGAATGAGAAGAAAAGATATGGAGAAAAAACGCTCTCTCTCTTCAACTCTCCTCTGTGAACTCTTTTTTTCCCGAGATATAGTGCGGCACCTTGTCTGACCAGCTCCACCCTTGCCCACCTTTGTCCATCTGTTCTCTCTCTCTCTCTCCCTCTATTTTCTTCCTTTTTTTTTTCTTTTCTTCTTTGAGTCTGTTGCGCGCGAGCTTGCTATTTATGAGGGATTTGCCCGCGGGGATGGAACATACAATTTCAACTGATATACCGTCATCTTTCCCTTTGCCACCATCCTTCTTTCCCGTTTCTTTCCCGTATCGTCCCAATTTTTCTGCTCCATAACGCCTAACGAGAGTCGGTCCGAGGAGGGATCGTTTTTCACTGCGATAACCGCGAGTAGCTTGTTCAGCTTTCTTATTTTATCGGCATGATAATTTAATCAGGAAGTGAATCTCGCCCATGTCAAACACAAGAGAAGAAATGCGTGTATAAATCAGCATTTTTTCAGCAATTCTTTAATACTCGCGTCTCCTCCAACATTATTTTGCTCGCGTTGCGTCCCCATTTTGCTGATACAAAATGCTTGAAATAAATATTTAAATGTATATGTGTGTGTGTAGAAATGTTGAAACATTTTTTTTAAAAAAAGACTTGAATTTTAGAAGAGATAACTAGTATTTTTTGCAACAAACTATTTTTAATATTAATAATCTTAATAAAAAAGTATTAATATTTATGATTTTTCTATCATTTTCTTACTTTAAAATATATATATTTATATTATACATATACTTATCTATAGTTGTGTGATATACTTACAAAAATAGAGATATTAATAACGATAAATTAATCTATAATAAAAATAGCAACATAACAAGAGCTTTTTCTTCTTTAGGAGCTGCAGCGGCGTCGCGAGTTTACGTTGACGCTTTATCCCGATTAGCTCGTCAAGCTCAACTAGGCACATGGGGCGGTTCGAAGGATGTAGGTAAGTGAAGAGAAACTTTAAATTGATTATTCTGAATCGAAGAGCATGAAATAAAACTCGCTTCATAATCTATTCGATTGACATAAGTTGAGAAAGAATGGATAGAAAAGCATTGATGTCATAAATGAAGAAATTAGCAGCACTTGTCTAGTTTCTACAAAGTTGAACAAGAAGACAACCTTCTACAATGTTTAATAATCTCGAATAAAAGTTAAATTTGAAAAACAGTATTCTTTTTAAACTATTAAAAAAAAAAATAAACGATAGACTACCCGCATTAAGACCCACATTAGAAAATAATGCTTTATATTGTTCATCGATATACATATTTAACATCCAGTTATTATGTAAAAGACTTTTCTTCCTTAACTTATCACGTAAATCACTAATTGTATTAAAATAATTTGCTTACTTTTTTTTTTCTACATTTTATTTTTCACGTCATATTTTGATTTTTTCGCGATCGGATCTTAATATGGTGCATTCTCCTGAAATACACGGTATTTTCGTCGAAATAAAGCGCAAATAAAGCAGTTTCTACTTTTCGAGAGCCCAAGTTTGCATCGCTTCGGAACGGGATGAGCTTTTCCGAGGCTTCCAAAGCCAATAAAGCGCGTTTAACCATCGCTAAGCTGCAAAAACTCCCATTCTCTCTCTTTCCCTCGTTCGCCCTGGCTCTAGATGCCGACGAACGAAAGTTGCTAACAAGATCATTGCAGCGTGATAAGTGTACGTATTAAGCCGCGGGTCGCTGACCCGCGAGTGAAGCTTGCGAGTTTGCGAACTTTTTAAAGCAGGCTAAGACACAGTCTTAGGAAGTCTTCCAAGTGCCAACGACCGAGCGAACCATTTTATTCGTTCTCAACAGTGGGCGAGGATGGGTGAGTGGACGAATGGTAAGGGGAGAGGGGAAGGGGAGGGCATGGAATTCGATCAACCAAGATAGTGATCTTTGATCGAGATCTCGAAGCTTTTTCGGGTTGATTTTTCTAATCTTTTGATCTTGTTTCGCGGCTTTGATCGAGACGAGATGAGCTCTTCTATTATTATACACATACTGAAATATTCTCTTATATTAAGCATTCTTACACAAAACTGGATAGAGTATTTAACAATTAGATTAGGATATTTTCTGTTTTTAAATCTTAACTCGAATTCAATCAATTTTTTTTTTTTTTTTGACATTACGCCAACAATTTAAAAATGTATTAATCGCAGTTATTGTTTGTATGGAAGGGATAGGGAGGGTGGGAGGGAGGGAGGGGAGGGAGAAAATATCATTGTCCCGAAACGAAACATTCAATTAATCGAATTAATAAATTCGTCGATAAAATTATTTGTGCCATCTTGCGCACAAAAATATATGGACATGGGAAGACAGCGCATCGTTGCATTGTTGTTTCATAATTAATTAGCGCGTTTCGAATTAACTATTTTATTTTTACAAATAATATTTCAATGTGGAAATGTTATCGATCATGTTGGCTCGATCTGTCGCAATATGTTATACAATCGCTCGAGTGTTTCAGCCACGCCACTATTTTATTTTATTAATTTTCTTTTAATCCTTATTCGATTGTTCTTTTACAATCAATTATTGTGTTTTTTGGCCAGTGATAATTTCTGAAACTCTCATAATTATACCAAGTCTATATGTAGTTAATTATACAAATTAATTATATATATATATATAGTTACACTAATTATACAATAAATTAATTGTACAGTTGCCAACACATTTTATAAAATGTTTCGAAAATAGTTACATTATTGATATTATTTATTTGCATTAAGAACAAAGAATAAATCTCAAAATACAATATAAAAGGTAAAGATACAGACAACATGAATATTATACAGTTGTCGCAATAATTATTTCAAAAATGAAACGTCGCGCTTCAAATTACGTATAGATCTGTGAATAATTAACATAAAACCCTATGTAATTTGCAATAATTAATTTACATATGTATAATCAATATAATTTACATAAGATAACCTGTGTATGGTTCACCCAAGTACATATACCTGCAGGCGCAGTAATTTAGTTTATTGCCATGTTTGCCCTATCGAACAATTTACGCCCAACAGGAATAAAAATCTCTCAAACGTCCAGGCACGTTAATTATTAAAATGGCACTGTCTTTAATTATCTTTATCAATTATCGCAAAAACTCAAAAATTTAAAATTAAATTTATAACAGCAAATCTATATTATATTAAATTTTACGCATAGTGCAATTCAATGATTTTATTTTGCTGGAACAATATAATTTTTTTGCACATATATAGAAGATTGGAAACATGTTCAGATTAAAGTACTCGTGTCATATTACTGGTTTTATGATGAACCAATATAAAAAAAATATTTGCATTTTTTGGCATTTTGCATCGCAGAATCACGAATTAAAAAAAAATCTATTGTTATGTATATATATATATATATATATATATATATATATATATATATGCATTTATGTATGTATAAACGCGCTTTAACAATAATATAACGAATGTGAATTAACGCGCGTTTGTATTATCATGAAACGAGAAAAAAAAGGGCATTGGATAAACGGCCAAAATTCGCTCCTAAACTTTGCCTATATCTATATCCTGTGAAAGAGAGAGAGAGAGGGATCACGCATAATTGCGTTAAATTACGAACATCCAAATTATCGGCATCGGCATCTCGTGTAATTTGGTGAATTTTGCGAGCACACTCTTTATGGCAACGTTTTTCACGCTTTTCCGCTTGTGTTAATATATAATGATTTTGAACACGTCGGTACATTTAATATAAAAAATATAAAAATTGTAATGATACTATTTTTTTCCTCCATGTATATTCTGATTCATACAACTCGTATAATAGTCGAAAAGCACGATTTTTGGCCGTTATAGAGGATACGTAAAGATCATTTACGAAATAAAAAATATTTGAATTGTTTTGACATCGTTATACGTGTACAAGTCGCAGTCTATTTCACGGTAGATATATCCTTTACGCTCATCATCGTTCGCTTTTCGCGCTCTGGCTCTGTCGAGAGCCGCTCTTCCTGCAACTTTAATTCTAATCGCCGGAAGTCTTGGCTTTCTCCGAGAGCACCGCTAAGGAGTGCTCCGCAAATAGCGAATTGAACAAACATCTCATTTTCTCTCTCCTCTTTGCACGTCTTGAGTATTATAATCGTTTCGTAATGAACGTGTCTGTTCTCGAGTTATTTGCAAAAAAAAAAAAAAAAAATCAAAAACTATGGAAGAGACGATGAGATCAATTTATTGTAGAATATAATTACATGGATTTTAAATATAATTATATTTAAATCAATTTAATTTAATAATTAAGTTAATTAAAAGATGCATTTTTTAATCGTTTAATTTTATATTTTTTATCTTATATCTTATTATCATAAACCATAAACATATATATGATATAATGAAATGCCTATAAGAAATGTATAAAAATAAAATTTTATAATTTTGTTATTAAATTAAACTTAATTATATTATACTTAAAAACTAATAATACATGATAAAAAAATAGATATAAAAGTAGTTTATAAAATGACATTTTTAAATACAAAGTTATAGTATAATTTAAAGTTGTATCTTTGTAATGTGAAAATTATACTAAAGATTTTTCAGATATTTTTTCAAATATAATACGTGAAATTCTTTTTCGCGCAACTTTGGAAATCTTTATTCGCGGAAAATTGCTGCATTTGGGGCGGAGGAAAGTCGCCGAGTCGACCTTTACGCGATTACATCAATGAAAATTCGTGCAGGAAGCACAAAGAAATCTGTTTTCGCTATCTCTTCTCCCCCCTTTACCAACTTTCCATTCAGTCGCGAAGGGGAGCCGCGAAAATTCGTAGCTCACGGTGTTAGCGCAGGGCGAAATGAAAATGCGACAGCGAAATTGCCAATATCGTCACCCCGGATTTTCTTCGTTCCGCTTCTTTCCCGACCGCGCTCTCTCTCTCTCTCTCTCTCTCTCTCTCTCTCTTCCTTCCGATGAGGCAATGAAAAGAGATGGAAGAGATGTCGCTCGATTCTCACCTTCTTGCTGGCAAATTCGCCGGAATTGGCGACAACGAGCAGGACAGACATTTCTAAATATATACTTGTACTACGTATAAATTTCAGAATATTTCTTATATTATATTCTTTGCGAACAAAGATTTCATCTTTTCAGTTAATTTATAAATTTTATATATTTTCCATTCTATATTTTATTATTATAAACTATGTTTATGATTTACATTTGACGTCACAATTTCTTTTAGATGACGAGCATTTACGTTTCTTTCTTCGAAAATATTTCTCTCTTTTACAATAATACATAAATTTTGCTCGAAACTGCTACTCTACATGTTTTATTTTTTTCCGACCACAATATAATCCGTCGTCGTCCACTCGTCGTCCCTCATGTATATTCGGGATCTCGTAGCGCGACTCTGCGTATGGTCAGCCGCAGCTGGCAGCGAACGTGCCACGTGTCACGTGTCGGTCGGAGCCTCGCGAAAGCGTAAGGGTGAGGAAACACAAAGAAGGATAGATAGAGATAGATAGATACCACGGCAAAAAATGAGGAAAATAAATTAATTTAATCTGTAATCGTTTAGAAACAGTATGAATTAATTAAAAGAAAATTTTTATATTTACACGAATGCGTTTGTGTGATCAATATAAATTTTTTCCACTTTACTCTCGATAAGATTATTTAAATTATAATATAAATAAGCATACGAAATGTAAAAGCTGCTTTTGTCATTGAGAAAACAGCGATGGATAATTTTCAATTTTTTTATTCTCGACAAACCTAGAAGTATTTCCGTCAGGAGAAACACAATCGTTTACAGCTTGCGACTACTTTTATGACTTATTACGCATTCCATATGCTTATTCGTATTATAATTTTACATTAATGAGAGTTTAAACGAGAGAGAACCGAAATGTCTGTAATTAATTGGAATGCGCGATATAACTGACTTTATTGTTTCTAATTATCTGCATTATTAAGCGCATTTTGCTCTTCTCAAGTTATTATTCCACATCACTTTTAAAACTATATAAAGCTGATACGATCCGTGCGCAGTATAATTTATAAAAAAGTTTGTGTATGTGTTGGATGTTTTATCGTGTACAGGGCGCGTTAAAAGAAAAGTTTACATTGAAAATAACTAATTTTATACAAAATCATATTTTGATTAATTTGTGAATGATTATTATAAAAGGTAGTTTATGCAGTGCGCGTGTACATATGTTAATTTTTAAATTATTAATTTGCATAATTATTTCCTCGCTTTATATATATACAATTTCACTTTACACAATATACGTGCATGTTATTTCCTGAATTTTCCGAATAATATTCGGCGCGTATCTCTCTCTCTCTCTCTCTCTCTCTCTCTCTCTCTCTCTGTCGAGTCAAACTGGCGAGTAGATAGAGATAGAGAGCGCGACAGGCAGTGGAAACGGACGGCGGACGGGCGCGTCAAAAGCAGAGCGCGTCTACGCACTGCGAAGCGTGCAGAGCGAGCGGTCGGAGAGGGTGAGAGAGAGAGAGAGAGAGAGATGCACGAGCCGTGAAGGATATCGGACTGTTCCTTGCAACTGGCACGTTTCATCGGACCTCTTCGAAAGAGAAAGAGAGAGGTCCTCGTCTCGAGTACCGGGAAACGCGCTATCTCCCACTTAATTGCGTCTGGTATCGCGCACGATATAACGAACAGCCCAGACTGTTGCCGCGTGTGATAAGGGACTGCAATTCTCCCCCTCTCCCTCGCATTAGTCGGCGCAAACAGACTCGTTTGTTCCACGTTGTAATTATTGTTGCATTTAATTATTGGGCCGGATTCTATGCGCCCAGTCCGCCTCATCCGCCAGTCTGTTTGTTGTCGGAAACACACCACGCGTCGCGGAATGGGGAGAGGCGGGGTGTGGTTGAAGGCCACGGTGGATAGAGAGAAGCAGGCTGCAGGAGAACATGGAAGAATTGGCGAGCAGCGTCGAGTGCTGTCGAGTGTTGCTCGACTCGATCATCTTTCTCTCTTCATCTCTCTCCTCCTTCATGGCTCACTCTGCCATTTATAATTCCATGTATTCATCCCTATATACTCGATGTAAGTTTCTAACATTTTCCTTACTTTTTTTTTTTTCATTTTTGTACATGTTTTTCTAAATCTTTCCAAGAGTTTTTTTCTTCTGTCTTTTAAAATATTTAAATTTCAGCACGTTTTGCTACTTCTCGAAACAAGTACAGTTCCCGTGCGAGTTTTTTATCCCTTTTTCCTCTTTCTCTCTCTTTCTATCTAATGTTCCTCTTTGGCATCCACCGCGTGTCGCCTACGAGCGCTGTTCGGGTCGGCACGTGGGTTTTTATAGAGCGATGAACGTGTACTGCACGTAGACGCGCACCAGCTTACTCTTCGTCGTTGCGGTCGTCGTCCTCTGAATCGTCGTCGTCCGGCTTCCCCGTAACGTCGTTTTGCGGAAAATGGCCACTTTCCCGCAGACGCGCTCGCAGTTACACCCGACAAAGTTACGACGTTCCGAAATTTCAAGTCCGAAACTCGAATCGTTAGTTCTTCGAGCGTCTCGAGTCTTCCTTCTCCCTCTCTTTCGCTTCTCTTTTTTTTTTTTCGCCTCGATATATTCCGATTGTTTATTAATGTAGCCAATTATTCGTCTTTTATAGAAAAATGATGAGGAAAAAAATACGCGTCTGTGTGTGTATTAAAAGTGGAAAGGGGCTAAAAAATGAAATTGAGATTGAGATTGTATGTTGGAAAAAAATGGATTGAACTGGAGAGAGAGAGAGAGAGAGAGAGAGAGAGAAAGAGAGAAAAGAGATATTTTTTTTTCCTCGTATAATCTTAAAGTACATGTAAAGCGTGGCGAAAGGATTGAAATCCTCGGTCTCTCCACCATAAATCACCCCGGGGCGCAATCTCGCTGCAATGTCGAACGGCAGCCTCGTTGAAAGAACGTGACATGACGGTCCTAATGAAAGCAGCAATTAAGTAGGTAGAACGCGCGATCGACCAAGTTTCCGTCCTTTTCGCGAGCGCGGGCGGACGAGAGCAAATTACGCGACGATGGCAATTAATAAAGCCTCGTAATGGCGTTCGCGGTTGTATCGCGCGGTCCTCACCCCCTTCTCCCTCCCCCCTATGCAATCTCATCGTCGTTAATCATTTTAACGAGTGCTTTTGTTAACGCCCCGTCGCGCGATAAGAGAGCGTTAGAAAGGATCGCGCGAATCGGAGATATTAAGTATCGCGTTATCGTTATGTGTACAAGTTTGTATTTTGTAAAAGTTGCGGCAAATTCTTATCGTACGAGAGTGACGGAATCATTGAAGATTACGCGCAAAGATCTCTCATGATTTTTTACGCTATTGTCATCGACCATCATCAGTCGCGCGTCTTTCTTATTGTCCAATAATTTTGAAACGCTTTGGATATTAACGGGGAGGCAAAGTTTCGCTCGTTTTACTTGCGCGAGAGGAAAAGGGATAACGAATGGTTCGTTACGATCTTAACAACTTGTAACAAGTTACGTAATAACAATACTTGCGCGAAACTCGTACAACGTGGCTCTCTCCTTCGCAAGAAGAATAATAATGATATATTTCTACAAGACTCTTGTAATAACGTAGCAAATTCTTTATCGCAACTCATATAATAACGCGATATAGCGTCTAGATAGTTTGTGTTCTTAATAATTTGCGCAAAACGGGGAATGAATGGGACTCGCTCTCTTTCTATATTTATTACAATTTATAAAATAATCGTTATGTATTTCACGCGATATATTTGCGCGTACAACTTGTAACAGCTTTCGTAAAAATGATTGTTTTCCAATAAATTTAACAACGATAATGAGCAATTAAATTAAAAATTGCTGAATTAATATAAATGTCAAAATTAATGTACACATTTTGAATTGATCAACTTTGACATTAAAGACGCATTCAACAATTTATAAAATCAAATAAATATGGTAAATCTAAATATTCGCAACTTGTCCGCGATAAATCTTATATCTGTGTTCTCTCAAAAAATAATTTTTTCTCCTCGACGAATATTTAAGGGAAGATTACGATGCTTTTTTATACATAGATTTTCGACTTGCGCATTGCAGCCTGCGTGGCAAAAATTTTATTCATTTTTATTTCTTCGCGCGATGAATGTCATACGATTCAATGAAAAAAAAAGAAAAGAGAAAATTTCTCAATAAATATTCGTTACTCGAAATTTGCAAAATTATGCGGAAAGAAGTTAAAGCCTTCCCTTTGCGAGGACAAGAGTCTTCGCTCGGTCTGGAATTGTAAATGAAAACCGGAAGTGCCATCCTCCGTAAATGCGGGCCCAGGATGCATCCGGTGTGCGAGTGTTCTCTCCGCGGCGCGTTTCATTACGCGAGATTGCATCGTGTTTCGTAAGCCCGGCGCGAAGATGCGAGCTAGCTAGCGCCTCGTCGTATCAGCGCATTTGAAATGGAAATGCAACCAAAGATTTCCCTCCCCTCCCTCCCCGCTTTATATCTACGCGATGCAGTTTGCGACCCGGGCAAACTGGAGAGGAGGACTTGGTGCAACCAGCTCGATCGGGACCTCGGAATCCCTTTTGTTTCGCAACTCCCCTCCTTGCTGACGAGACTGATGACGACTCCGCCGATCGCCACATCGGGCCTTTTTCTCGCCTTACGTTTAAAATGTGGCTTACAAAAATGCAAATGTTTATGCACTCTCGTTGAGCTTTGAGAAAATTTGACTAACTTGCTAAACTCGAGAATTTAAAAAAACTCGAGAATGATGGGACTTGTTGCGTAAATACCATCGTCGCGAACGGTGGATGCCGCGCTGCAACGGGATATTTATCTTGTAATGGTGCACGCGATATCTCGGTGGCGTTATTAAATTGTTTCGTATTTGCATGACGGTGCCAAGCCGAGCTGAAGACCTAACGACGGGAGTTACGAGCTCGCTTAAAAGCGAGGAACGGAAACACGCGGAAACTGAGAGATGGATGGATGGGACTGAGGAAGGAAGGCAAGAAACGAGACGCGTAATAAAAGGATGTCATTTAATTTAGCGATTCGCCGGATTCGCTCGGATTCACCACTTTGCCCTCCCGCCTTTCATCTCTCTCTCTCTCTCTCTCTCTCTTTCCTCTCTCCCTCCCCCATCACTACTTTTCTTCCTAGACGCATTTATCCGAAGCCGAGAGGCCAATTACGACTGTTTTCGCTCGTTCTCGTAAAAGCCCGATGTCTTTATTCATTCCGGATAGACGCGAGTCCTTTGTGCTTCAAATAGGACGGATCTTTATCGGATCTTATTCGCGATAGCGCAACTTATGTTTAAGTAGTCATGTCTAACGTTTTATTTTTCTAGCGTCTAACAATTTTATATGCGCGAAATTAATATTTAGTGATTGATATGACAGATTATCACTTTAAATATTCGAAATTTTCAATATGTAAAACTCTGGAACTCCCTCTCTTTTTCTCGTTGAATATCTGAATATTTAAATCTTTAAAACTCAAGCGTTGAGACTTCAACCTTCTCTTCTACCTGCGGATTTTCATAATTTAAAATGACGGATTTTTAAATTCTAAAACTTTGGATTGTTACAATTTGGATCTCTCGAGTCGTTACAATGTACATCTCTCGTATTACGAGTTCTTACAACTTTGAGTCTTTATCAAATTGGCCATCGGAATTCTGCGCTAGGTTTCAAGTATTGAGAGACGTAATTGCGCGCGCCGGGAGGAAATTTCTATTGGCGAAATGGTCGTGTCGTTTTCCGCATAGCGCAAATCTCGCGTTTTAATCGGACTTGGTTTAATTCGCACTGCGAAACGAGTGTGCGCTGCCAATAATATTTCGATTGCATTTGATCTCGCTTTAAAGCGGTGCCGGAGATTGGTGTTTGCACGACGGAAATCAGACAGATTTCTTTCTGCCTACCTACTTACCTTATCTATTTTTTTTGTTAAAAAGCTGGCATAATTAAAAAAATCCTTATTAATGTTTATTAATAAAAATTAAATATTATAAATACGTCATTTTTTATTTGATATAAGTGTATATAATTTAATACTTGAAATTGTGATTAAGACTTGCAATTAATGCATACTATATATTAAATAATATTATAATTATATACATTACAACTTTTTATATTACAATATATTAGAATTACATTATACATACATACTTTTATGAAAAATAAAAAAAAAATAAATAAATGTATAATTTAAGGGAATAGTCTGACTTTTCTACATTTCAGGAAAAAACTTGCGGTTTACTCGTGTTGCTTAATCCTCTTGTAAAGGTTCTTTCAACCCTTGGAGATGCTCACGACGAGGAAACGACTATTCACGCGAGAATATTCGGAACGACGTACACGTCTCCGCACTTTGACGATCGATCGATCTTATAACCCGACCCGCCATCGTCTTCTTCTTTTTTCGAGAAAGATTTATTTGCTTCGGATACGAAACCTTGCAGTGAAAATTCCTCGCCGACAGAATTTCGCAAATTTGCAAAAATAACGATTGCGTGTTTTTAATTACAGGTTTTGCATTTTTTCGCCATAATTTTTTTAAAAATTGATGACACTATTAAGACTTTTTCCAAGGTCGGAGAAAAATTGAGCCTTTTTTGCGAATATAAAGTTTCAAGTATTAAAAATAAAATGTATACTTGCAACAAACTTGTTGCACTCTGTTTCGCACTCGTAGCTTTAATTAAAAACCATGTTGGATTGAAAAATGCACACTCTGATCCTAGCGAGTAAACACGAGATGGTTTTCGGAGATGAAACTCGGGAGGCGTTAAGGATTCGTGAAACGTAACAGCGCCGAGGCACGCGCTGCCATTGGAAGCACGCGAGAACGTATAAAGCGAAATAAAATAAAGTGTAAGCGAGCTTTACTCGGGGGAGTGCGATTCTACTTTAGATTAAATTCCGAAGCGCGACTCACCTTCTTACCACCGTTCTCCATTCGCTCTTCCCTCTCTTCGTCACCACCACACCGTTTCTATCTCGTTTCGGAAAGTAAGCTTTTCTCGCCGCTGCCGCGGACGTTTTTATCAGCGAGCGGATGGTTTCGCTTGTAATCCGCGATATACTCTCTCTCTCTCTTCTCCCAAGGGATCTTTCAGCGACGAGAAAAACGAGATCGTTTGTTTATTCGAGGCGCTAAATGGAACTAAAAAGTTTGCGAGAAACGAAAAAATAAACTAGCGTGGCAAAGTTACTTGGATCGCAATCTTTAATTTACAAAGAGATAAAAATTGTTGTAATTTTATAAAAAAGAATTGTACATGATGTAAACTTACTTAAAGTCTCTTTCGATTCTCAGGAGTGGAGGGTTATACATATTTATTTGAAGAATTGGTGAGATCAGACTCGGGTAGCGTTCATCTCCGACATACTTGTGGTATCATCTCTAGAATAACGAAACAGGCAAATGTAGAAGGGAGGGAGAAGCGGCACGCGTCTTCTTCATCTCTCTTCTTGACAGCTCTATCTTGCGAATATCCCCCCGAATCTACCTTGTGTCCCGCTCACCCTTCTCCCTCACCCTTTAGCCGACTCCCTTGACACGAGTCGTTACTCTTTTCGAATACCCAAACTATTCCGTGGCTCGATTTCACTCGCTTCAAGACAGCCGCTCTTGCCGTCGTCTCGCAACATATTTTGCGTGTCCTTTGACGCTCATCTGATCAAGGATGTCAATCTCGTGCTTCTCCTGCTTCTCAAGGAAAATAGTATCACGAGAAACGAAAAGATTACGCGAGACCACGATAATTCTGACGAGCAATCTAATTTAAACAAGAATCGAAAATAATGCTAATAATTTGCTGCCTGGATTTTTTAAGTTGTGCGGATACAATAGAATCTTTAATGTACGGACTGTAATAAAAGTTTGAATATTTAAAATTGTTGAATAAAACAATTTTGTGTTGGGAAAATATTAAATTCTCAATAAATAAATTATAAAAAATACGTCAGGGAATATGTATACATATATTTTTATATGCATACATATTTCCTGACATTTTTAAAATAATTTATTTATTGAGAATTTAATATTTTTTCATGAAACAAAATTGTTTAAAATCATTTATTCGACATAAAATTCTGTCGTAATATTTTCTTTTTAGCCTTTTTATTAATTTAAAGACAATTTAGAATCTCTTATTGGCCCAACATCTTTCTTTTTCTAGTTTTTAATTTTGTATTTGACAGCTTCTCTCTTGATTCTTTTTATATTCGCCTTGTTACGAAATACTTTATATATTCTTAATTTGTATCCTATTTGTATCCCCGGCGTGCTTTGTAAAAATAACTGGGGAATAATTGGAGGTGTCAGCGGTACGCGCAAAAAATTAAGACAAATTGGAGTACCCTCGGTTTAACCAAGAGTGGTTGCACCCTTCTGCCTTAACTGATTCGAACATCTCGTTCTATAGAGTTTAACGAGAGGAGAAGGAAGAGAGAGAGAGAGAGAGAGAGAGAGAGAGAGAGAGAGAGAGAGAGAGAAGGGCGGAATCCTCGAGGCGGAAGGAAGGGATTCCGGATGGGGTTAGGCTGGGACAACATTCTGACCCGGTCCAGCAAGAAAGGGGGCCAAGACAAACAGTTTTCAGCTGGCTCGGCCGTCTCGAACTAATTAACGTGGGATTTGGCCGTCGCGTGATCGAATTACATTACCGGCGGATTATTACCGGCGGTTAAGGGACATTGCGTTAGATAATTTTGATGAGAATTCAATGGTCGCAGCGGATAACGATTCGAAATTACAAGAAATTAATAATTAAAGATTCCAGTAATCTGAAATGAAATATTAATGTTTCGAGACCCTAAAAGATTCAAAGATGAAAAAATGTAAATTTTTTTTTTTTTTCAAAAATATATTTTTTTTATATATAAATTTTGTAATTTTTTAAGAATAATCCCTCTCTCTCTCGAGTCTCTTTTAAAGTTATTTCTTTCTTCTCTTAATCTTTACGAACGTGTTGTGCCGTTGGAGAATATTTATTTAAATTCTCTTTTCTTAACTTTTGAATCTTTAAATATTTTATCCATCTCTCTCTCACGCCGACAGAATTGATTTTGCAACGATGCATGCTTTTTACAATATTCTGCCATTTTGCAGCAGTAATATCGTATCATGTGAACGTAAGCGGACGAGGAAATTATGGCGCACTTTCGAATAGGCGAAATTTATTGCCTGCATATAAACGGTCATAAGCGTGTTACGATCGCACAAGTATTTCAGAAACTTTACCGGAGACGATCCAATTTTTCTAAATCATATGAATATTACCGCGAAACGTTTCGAGATATTCGAAAATTCATGATATAATATGATATATACGAATCGCAAAGAATTTTCTTCATTTATTCATCAAACAAGATGTGTCACAGATGATATTTTAAAGCTTACGAGTAATTTTGCGATGATACTGGATTAATTAATAGTAAGGGATTGATAATTTATAAATATACTCTTTCATTGATTACGCAATTATTTCTCAATTAATGTCAACATTTAATGCTACAAAATAAAATATCGCAAAATAATTGTCGTAGTTGCTGATCGAGTCTCCACGGAAAATGTTAAAAACGAAACTTGCTCCGAGTTTTCGTTACTTTGATTCGATCGCATCGAGATCGGAATCGGAATGATAAATTATCGAATCGTGCCGTTTTGCAGGAATAAGCGGATTTGCATAAATTGACGCAAATAACGTACACCGACGTTCTATTTATGGAATCGAGACGCTTGGAATAATAAGATTCCATTATCGTTTCAACTTTTTACACGTTAATGATGCTATCGTTAATTAACAACATACGATAATCCTGTTCGATTTAATCCGCTTTATAATCGTATACGAGACAACATGCGTTAAACACCGGTCGTATTTGTTGTTATTTCGAAAATTTATCGACCGCAAGGTGGAAAGCGTCCTTAAGTCGCGTATGCGATTAATAACAAACACTATTTAACGCAATTGATAAACAAACTGGCTGTAAAATGCCGAAGAGAGACGGCAATTTCAATTGCCGCAATAATAATGAAAAGTTAATTAATTTCATTATCTCGGTTCGATTACTTCCTCGTTTCGATCAATTAGTTGCTCCATGCCGATAATACCGCGAATAATAATAATAATAATGTTTCATCGGAACAGAAATCACAAAAGTATAGTTGCGTCAAAAATCAAACATTTTTCCATCTTGTGACACAATCATCTATTAACTATTATTTGCTTTTGATTTGATTTCTCTGATTACTTTAGATTTATTAATAGTTGAAATAATTGAAATAATCGTCATCGAGTTAATATATTTAATTATTATTTTTTAATTAAATAAATCAATATATTCTGGTAATATAATAAATTTAAATAATTTATTTTATTAGCAATGCGAATCTCTCTCTCATGTATGATTGAAATAAAATATTGTGGATAAACTTATGCGTTCTTCAATCGTTAAATGGTAATTATAAAATGGAAACTCAACTTGGAAAATCATACACATACGTATATTTTTGGCAACGAATTTGTAGGGCCGTTTTCGCAAATCGGCTGTAAATATCGCGCTCAATTGTGAATCCGACTCGGTAACCCCGACGAATGGAAATCGAAAACCTCTGTTTACTTTCCGTTGATTCAATATTAGCGTGTCCGCAACTCCGAAACGAACCCCTGCGAAATCGTACATTCCGTTTGACTCGGCGGTCGAACGCACCTCTCTCCGATGTTTTCTACGCTGCTTACTATATTACACTCTCTCGGTCTCTCGATCCGCGAGGATTTGGCGTTTTAAACGCACCAAATGTACTGTCGACGCAGGGGAGAACTCCATTTGGGGCCAAGGGATTAATGAGAGGCTGTAACAAGCTTGGATTTTTCAATGAAAATTTGAAGAAGCACAAGTTTAAAATTTTGCGGATTAAAACTTGGCAAAATACCGAGGGCATTTTAAATTCAATTTTTCTCAAGCTTCAATATGTTTAAAAAAAAAAAAAAGGAATATTAAAATTTTTGTCTTATTTTCTTATAGAAGAATCATTTTACCTTTTTAATCGTATCAGAGAGAGTTTCATCACAAATATATATATATTTTTTTTTTTTTTTTTTTTAATGAAGCGATTGAGAATATAACCAACTGACAGATTTTAACATGATTTTGACATGATATAGCACTACTTGGAGACTTTCCCCTTTTACTCCGAAGGAATATTTAAAAGCGACGGAGGAGGGCGAGATCTAAAGGCGTCCTCGTTCTGAAAAGACTTTTGCACATTCGCATGTACTTATATGTACGTGTACGTGCTTGGTACGAGAGGAAGCTTCGCAGCTTCCGCAGTATTCCAAGCATCGCTGGCTCCCGTTTACACTTGTAAGGCGAGGCTTCCCATTGTGTAACTAGAGAGAAATTTCGCACACGAGTCCCGTTTCGCCCTATCATAGCCGGTTGGATGCATTAACGCTGAGATTGAAGAGCGGTGAAAGGGGCTCGGTCTCCCCCTACACGTCATGGGTCGCGTGGGGAGTTTCGTATCGAACGCTTGTAAATGGCCTTCGCCTTAATGCGATCGCGTTACAGTACGAGAGAACTCGTTGAGACATTCTTCGGTTACTATCTAAGATGCATATCTTATTATCTTGCTATCTTCAATTACTAGCTTTCTGCTTTATCAGAATCTGTCTGATAAGTCGCGGATGTCAATATGTGGTAACAATGTGTACAATATAACGGGTATTGAATAAATTTTTGATATTTTTACTTTGAAAATCGAGGTGGAATGAATTTTTAGGAAACAATGAAATATTTGCCTCGCAATATTTTTGCAAATTTTATTTATTAATTTCTAAAAGTTAGAATTTTTTAATCAAAACTTTTTCTCTCTCTCTCTCGTACAATTATTCTGCGAAAAGAGAGATGCACTTTTCTCGTTTTTACAGCCATTTCAAACTTTATTTATCTCGTATAATAATTTAGCGGAAAGAAAAAAAATATTTCCCTGACAATTGTCTTTCTCTAACAGTAAATTTACGTATTTATTTCTTTGTCTCTGTTCTCATCGCGATATTTGAATACCGCGTGTATTTTCTATCGCGACATCCGTTGTTTGCTTGGCATCTCGTATCGCAGGGCGTTGGGGAGGGAGACGATATGGTGAGACGTAACGAGGCGTAACTAGGCTTGCGGGGCTTTAAGCTCTCTCCCCTTGCCTATAAGCGTGCGGCTTTAGCTAATGCTCGTCGCATAGAGATTTAAGCAGGAACAACGGATGCACGGTAGGCAGTCGGAAAATCCGCCCCTTTCGCGATACTATCCGGCTCGATAACCGAGAGGTAGAGGTAAAGTCACGCGGAGAAGCCTCCCACGCGATACTCCCGTACTGCGGGAATTGCGCGCGTCTACAATCTACTTTTTACTTTTTATTACGCGAAAACATGTCGACTATATACTGTATGATATTTCGTAGAAATTTGAGCAACGACGACGGATTCTTCGCCGAAAATGTAAACATAACGTCCGTAAATTGTTTGTGTTTTTTTTTATAGATCATCACACTTGTGAACGATATTTACGAATCTATGAATCGAAGAATACCATAATATACATTTGAGGATTCATCGAGAGTTGGAGAAAAGAGATTTTGCGCTCTTTGAAATCTATGAAAAAATTCTACGAAAAATTCTGCGGTGCGTTTAAAATCCGACGCGGATCCGACCGATTTATATATCGCGGGTCCTGGCGAATGCGTAAGCTTTTCCGCGACGATATTTTCTTGCGGGGCTATACATATGTATATATCCAGACTAGTAGGTATAAACGGGGCTTTTGCCCGGGCAGAGAGTTCCTCGCCTGGCGGAGGATTACGATATTGTACGGTTGAGATACGACAGGTGCGCCCTTTGTCTACCGTTCTACCCTCTATTACTATCCCTTAGCCTTTCATTTAAGAATAAGCGGGCTAATAGCTGTCGTTGCAGCTGCACGTGACCCCGTTCTTGGTTTTCGTTCGCCGGAGGCGAGGAGGAAAAGATAGGAGAAATTTTACCGGACACCACTGGCTATCAGAAATTTATGCTCTTTGAGATCATGGGGTTTTGAAACAAATGCGAAATTCAGAATAGGAAGATTGGTGGGAAATCGATAAAATCTCTGGAACGGACAAACTTCCCTCCAGAACTATTATATCCGTGAAATTTATTATCGTTAGGTGTGTAATAAAGTATGATATTTGTGACTTTTGTGAATTCGCCTGAAAAAGTTGTGAAAATTTTTTACGTAAGGAAATATTGCAGATTATAGATAAAGTTAAAAATTAATTTAATACATATATGAAATATTTAAAGTTGTAAAAAATTGATTGTAGTTGCGACGAAATTCATCTCTTTGAAACTCGCGATTTTGAATACGAGTCTGTTTGTCGGATATTTGAAGGAAAAACGCGCGAAAGACGCATAAAGATCAGCGGCATTTCCGCGCTTGTACTCGCCAACAACGGCACGCACACGTAACGTTCAAATGACTGATACATCTGCCAAAGGTATATATCCGAGATATCGACTTCTCGCACGATAAAATGTAAAAATCGCGCAGCGCGCGGATATCGCGCTTCGCGGAGTGTAGAGGAGAAATATACGAGTTATAGCGGTAGCTCGACGGTATCCACCGTCACGTGCGTTATCGCGTGGGCGATATTTGTCGCGCGTGACCTAGGAGCCGTAGTCGCCACCCGCCCCCATATCTTTTCACGCTACATCAAGGCTGGCTCTTTCCGTAACGGCGCAAATCGTGCAAACGTAAGGAAAATTTATACGCGTTAAAAAAAAGCGATATATTTCCTCTTTCATCTATGCGAGGAAGAAGCGATGTGAAAATAGAGAGAAAACTTATTCAACATATACATATATTATCTCTTGCTATGCGATTTCTTTTATTATTTTACAAGTATTTCTTTTCATCGATCTGTGTGTCCAAGTTTATGCCATCGTAGAATCCACATCTCGTTTGCAGGAAAAACAAAAGGAAGAGAGATCCATTTGAGCGGTGGATTGAAAGAGAAAGAGTGAGTGATAGAGGAGGGGAGGGGGTGAAGGGAGGAAAGCGGGAAAAGTTTCCCCTTTCCGCGGAAACTTTGTTTTTCGTGGCGAGCTTTCCGCGAGCTTTCGGCAGCAAAGTCACTCGAGCCAGGCGACCACAGGCACAGGCATCGCGTAACGCGCCGCTTTAAGCTATCATGATTCTCGCCCCGCTTACCCTTCTTCTCCACTTTTGCCCCTATCCTCCGCTCTATGCTGGATTAAAGTATCGGCGACACCAAACCGCGTCTGAATAATTCAGGACCAAAGTTCTGGTCGTTCGATCCCGCGAGAGGAGTCCTACGAGAACGATCGGGATCTGATCGAGGCCTGCTTTTTACGTTGCAGGTTTCGCGCTGATGAGAATCGTCGAGGTATACAAGGAAATCCAGGATCAGGAGATGAACATTGTAAGTATTAAATTTTAATAGATTCATACAATAGGAAAGATATACTTTTTTTTTGTAAGTATGAGACATTTTGTAAAGACTGTGACGATTTAAAAATTAATTTTTTTACTTTCTTTTCTAATATTGATTCTCGTCGAGAGACTTTATAATTTTAACAATCTCCTATTACATTTAACATAATAACGTAAATAATATCTTTATTTATCGCGATTTTTTAGACTTTTTTTTTTTTTTTAGAAAATTTCCTTATCGCGATCGAATAATATTTCGAGACATTTCGTAGGGTTGCTAAAAGCAGGCGCATTGTCTGCCTCTCTCATTTTTTCCGTCCGTCTTTCACCCTGGCGCCGTCCATTTCCGGGGATTACGTCAGACGGTCGCGTCTGCCAAGATTCGTAAAGATGTCCTTTTCGCCATCTCTAGTGCCAAGCCTATGTATTGGAAACTCGCAATTCTTTGTTTATCTCTATAGAGTGAATTGCGTGTTACCATCAAAAGAGACAAGTAATTGCAAAAAATTAATCAAAAATATAATGTAAAAACTTTTTCAAACTTTTGATTTTGAGAAAATTCACTTTCTATTTTTCCCTTTTTTTTACAACTTGAGGAAATATTGTTATACTTTTTTTTTTTGCAAGAAAAATATAAACTTTCTCTTTTTCTCTTTCTGTCTTTTCATCCTTTTGTTATCGATCTTACGACACCCTATAGAAGCCGGTATACGAAAGTCCGCGAGAATCTCTTTGATCCCGCGACTCGCTTTCGCTTGGCTCGGGGGCGACATTATATCCCGCAGGCGTTTCGTTTGAGCATAGAATCTCTCGTTGCGACCATAACGACGTGTAGTTATTACGACTTCCTAGCCCTCTCTCGGACATATCACCGTTGCATTTTGTAATTTTGTTCCGGGCCAACTTCTTTCCGCAAAAATATCTCTCCAACGACCAAACGTAATATAATTAAACTCTAGTCTTACTCTAGCCTTTATATTCTCGCTGTGTAATCTGGAACCGAGCGTCAACTAAGAATCTTCTTTTCCGCCAAAACAATTAAATAACATCAAGTTTATTGTAGCTTTTTTCGCTAAAGCACAGGCAAAACTTGATTAGGCTTTATACGTATGTTTTTGAGAGATTTGCAACTATACTATATATGAAACAGTAAGTGATAATAAAGACCCACACATAGGTATATACATAGTTAAATATATACATAAAGAAAATATATATACATAAATTGAGAAATATTAATTTGTTATACTTTGCCGTTTATCTCGTTTACGTTATAGCGACTCATCAATTTTTTTCATATCAAATAAATTGATAACTAATAAGCAAGGGAGGAAGCCCTAGTACATTACTTACTTAATTCACATTGGGATCTCTGTTAAGTATATCTCTCTGAGATAAATAAGGAAATTTGCTCGTCATTGAGGGGGATGCGTTTCCATTGCATAAGAGGTCATTGACCTTTGAATCCTCGAAGATTTTTCGGAGGAACGAACAAGTATACGCGCTGCGCCATGATCCGCCGATGAAAAACGCACTTTGCACAAAGATTATCTCGAACGTGTTTGAAAGAAGCGAGCGGAAAAAGTGTTAGGCGAAAAGGGAACAAGTGCCAAGTCTTATGGGATAGAGGGATTATATGGAGTGGTACTCGCGTAGCTTACTTTGCAGCTTTTTAATGAGCGTGTATCTTTTTGATCGATCGATAATTTCGCAAAATCGCGACTTTTCCGTTTTAACTTTTGGAGATTGTTAATCCATTATCGAGCTATTTTCAATATTTTTCCCCTTTTAAAATAATTAAAATATTAACTTTTTGTATTTCAATTCTAAAATAAATTTTTTTCTTTCTTTGTAACACGTTACAGACAAAAATTCATAACGTTTCGACAACATTTTCAATATTCTCCGTCTCTATTGATTTTCTGATATCCGGTCAGCCGACCAAAACTCGGTGCGGAAAAACGCGCCGCGGAAACGCCATAATTATCGGTCGATGAAACGAGGCAAAGCAAACTGAGAACTGGAGTGCGCGGAAAAAGATGCTCACCGTGGCCGGCAGCGGCCACTCGCAATCGGATATAAAGAGCGCTGAATTTCCCAATAAAAATAGGCGGCGTTTTCTAAAAGCTCGCGGATTAAATTCACGTTGCGTATAGATTCGTGTATTCCGCGAGCGGCGAAGGGGGAGAAGGGGATGGGGGAGGAAAAAACGGATAAAAGTTGGATTTCCCTCTCTCTCTCTCTCTCTCTTGCCCGCGTATCGCCGCCATAGCAACGCCATAGTAGCTGCAATCCGCCTACCTTTGAGCAACGTACGTACAAAAAGCGAGGCAAAGGGCGCTCCAAAACAAACAACTTGCTCGTGAAACGCGAGCGTGTAGTAGCAAGTTGTTGAGGAGAGAAGAAGAGAGAGGAGGAAAAGGGGCAATGCTCGAAGGAACGAGGGAGGGCATTCGAAAAGAGTTAATACGCCGCGATGGATCCAAGTGGCTGGCGCGCACACAAACATAGAAATATATTATTATCTATCTAGCGATTGGAAAATCATGCCTCGCAGACGTTTTTGGCGTGTTTGACCGGATGGAGGATAACGACTTGACCGCGGACCAAGATTTAAGGGATTATCGAACTCGGGCAGCTTCATTCCCGAGTTGAATCCAATTTTCGAATAGAGAACCAGGAGATCGGGCAAACCGAACGAGATTTCGAGATTTCTCGATCGAATAGAGAAATGGACCAAGTTGGCGACAATCAAAATATCGAAAATTTAGCAAATGCGATATTTTCGAATTTTCAAGCAAAGTTGAATCAATCTGGATTGTCTGGAGACTTGATCTCGATCTCATTATTTTCATTTACGATTATATAGTTGGGTGTGCGTAATTTTCCATCTCGTATGAGAATTACAAAGTCTGGCTTTACATTCATTCGCGTTACCGTTATTCGGAATTTCACGTGTCGCTTTTAGCCTTCTTTCGTTCTCTCACGGGACTACTAGGGAAGATACTAATAAAAAAGAATAAAGAGCATCTTTGTCGTCGCCATGGCGTTTTCCGTCGGGGTTCACATTCAACCAGAGACTACTCCTACGAGTATAAATTAAGTCTGTGGCTCGGGAGAGACTCGTAAGCCGCCTAGAACTCGCGTAAAGCGAACCTGAGACTCGGAAATAAAGAAACATGGCTCTCTTAATCTTCTCTCTTCCTATAGCCCAGCATTTCTATCCTCTTTGCTTTTAAATGTTGAAAAAATGTTTGAACGTCTTCTAATTACATTATCTCTCTTCTTCTAGCCCCGTAAACATTTTATTCATAATTATACTTAAAATTACTTTACATATTACATTTCGTATTATATTAATTCATGCGCGCTCTTTTAACGCAGAATATTTGCGTAATCTTTTCAAAGAATGTTATGTACACATGTAAAAAATAATGATGATAAAAGCGCGTGAATAATTGAAAAATTTAATAAATATAAATGTTATTTTTTTTATATAGAATGTCTCATTTTAGAGATATGGTATATAGTTGTATGCGATATCTCGGAAATTGAATAAGGATAATTTAAGAAACAATTATTTCACATACGATATATTGTGTAATATTTATAAAGGGGAGAAAAATTAAATAAAATAGTGATATTTATCTGTAAATATAGATTTAAATTTTTTAAATTCTTTGACAATTTTCTTATTGTCCTTTATGTTTCAGCTGAAAGCATTTTACGTGGACCTGCTAGTGCCACTGGAGACCAACCTGGAGAAGGACACGAAAGTCGTTCAGGTAAGTAAACCGTGTCTCTGAAACTGATCCTCGGAAGGGACATTACTCCTCCCCGAGTCCAAGACTTTTGATGACAATGAATAATGCAACGCCGGGGGATGGACTTTCAGAGCGAGCAGAAGAAGTTTCTTCAGCAGCACAAGACTAGATCCGAGACCTACAGCAAGGCGGCCGCGACCATGAAGAAACAAAGAAAAAAGTCTAGAGCCGCTAATAAGAGCGGTCTCGCCATGGACAAGGAGCTAAAGAACATGCAGATTCTCGAAGAGGAGAAGACCAAGCTCGATGCCTTCTGCGAGCAGAGTCTGAAGAATGTAAGTGACGAGTAATTATAAAATTATCAATTTATCTAATTGAGAATTGTCGAAGAAAGATTTGCGTTATTATAGAATATTATAGAGTACATTTCTCTAAAAGTGAATAAATTATTTTACACGAGTATAAAATAATGCACATATAACGCAAAATCTTGTAGAGAGATCGAATGTAAAAGTGATTATTAAATATATTAGGGATGACGGAGATGATGGATTATACCGATGAGAGGATTCATTAACGCGGCGAATCCATTAATATTCGCACGTTCTTTTCACAGGCGATGACTCAGGAGAGACGACGATACGGTTTCGTGTTGGAGCGACAATGCTCCTTGGCCAAGCACTATGCGAGTTTTCATGAGGTTGCACTGGCCGCGCTTCATCCCTCGGTTGATAAATGGCGCGAGGTTGCCGCCACCAGGGAATATTTGCCCCAGTCGGTCGAGGACATGTTCGCTTCCAGACTCAGGGTAAATTCGTGGACCGAATTGCATCGATTGCGTAAATCTCTCCTAACCATTCACACTTGATCCTATTCTCGCGTGTGTGATTTCCTCTTTAATTACATTATTTGATAAAAGTTTTAACAAATTATATAATATTATGTTTATGTGTATAAGCAATTAATACGATTGATTCACTAAGAAAAACAGCGCGCGGTATTAAGAATTATAAATTACAATTTTATAGCAATTTACATCTTGGCAGCAAACATCATTCTGGCCGGATGAGAATGAGGAGAACGGCGGCTCCGAACTCACGACGATGAGCTCGCAATTGCGAAAGACACGAAGCATGGACAGCTCCTGCCTAGAATTGAGATTGGGCCCGTTACCCGGGAATCCGCAATCGTCCGGTGGCCATCTCGGTCCAACCTCGCATCTTCCCGCTGTCCTTTCTAGAGCGAGGTCGGAGGCCAATCTGCACGCCTCGACGTTATCCCTCGGCCCCGGTACGTCGTTCTTTTCTCTCACCTTTTGTTCTTCGTCTTGCTGCTCTTGCTTTTTTGCGACAATGATATCGATTTTCGCGCCACGATATTCGCTCTTGTCAAAATTTCACACTTTTCCTCTTCTTATTGCAACTTTTATTCTCCTTATTTTTGAGAAATTAAGTAAATTGAGCTCGATTCTAAACTAATTTCTATTAAACTATGCTAGATTAAATAGCACTTGGTTAATTTAGTTTAAACTAAATTATATACATTTATTCGACCAAATAATATTGTAATTGTACTTTGAACGGTTAAATTGGATGTTATTTACAGCGTAGATATCATTTCAAATAATTATTTAAATAAATCAGTTATCTATGTTAGTTGTTTGAACATAATTATATGTATGTTGAGTGATGTTTTTTTTTTTTTCAATTAAAGTGAAATATAAATTAAAGATTTTTTAATTTTTATTTAAATTAGAATTAAAATCTTTAATTTGCTCGTTGTTTGTTACATCGCATACACGCGACAGCAACAACGACCCATCGATAAAACGATCGAAAGAAAATCGAGGCGGGATGGAACCAGTCGCAATGACGTTTCCGTTCTCTTTTCGCAAGCTGATCGTTGTCACTGCCGATCGTATAAATTCTAGTTGCGATCAAATTTGGGGACTCGTGTCGAAACCCGAAACTCTCGAACGGAGTCAGGTCTCGCATGCAATAAAAACGAAATATGCTTTCGTTTGTGCAATGCGATCCAGGTCCGTATTTTATCGTCGTGGCGTCGCATGTCACACTATGTAGTCCATTATACCCGTTATTACAAGCGCCCTACCTATGACTCTAGGTCTTCTGTAGATTTGTTTTTCTTTGGCCAAGTTATTCGTGCAAAGAATGAAATAAAAATCGCGCTCGAAGATAATAAAACACAGAGAGTTTGAATTTAAATATAAATGAAGGAAAATAATATATAATTTGTGTATAAATTTCGTCACATTTGTTACAACGATGAAATTTTTGATTATTCTCTCGCTATATCCTTTTCAAGATTGAAAATTATATCATAAAACTAACAATACCAGCGTGTTTCACATTTAATATCACGTCGTATATTCACGTCGAATTAATTTACCATAATTTACTTTTATAAATGTTTGCGCATTAATACATAATAATACATTGCTATTATTTCTCTCGCGAAGAACCTGTCTCCTCTATTTTCAATGTCCCTTCGGGGGTGCGATGCCCATTCCACTCTCCGACATTCACTCTGACCATCGTTATCGTTCGCTGACCTAATTGCCCAGGTTTACCTCGAAACTACCCTCGCATTATCCCGGGCTCATCCTCATTCCCCGCCAAACCCTCTTTCCTATTTCTCTCTCTCTCTCTCTCTCTCTCTTCCTCTCCCTCTACCTCTCACAGGCTCGGTCAGTTACACAGCGCTTTTGGTTTCCAGAGGTCCCAGAGACTCCACCCCGACCGAGATCCATGGCACCCCCCACATCCCGCAGCAGCGGTGGTGGCACTGGAATCGGCGCCGGTGGTTGGGGGGACGCCCCTCTCGCCAGAGCTCTCTTTGCCTATCTTAGCTCGGGAGAAAATCAGCTGAGTTTTCTGGAGGGTGATCTCATCGCTCTGATGGGTAAGTATATATGTATATATATAGCTGCATAATTGAAGAAAACTTAATGAAAAGAAATTCAACAATATGAAATGTAAAGATAAATTAATTATTCTCCTGGTTTTTAAATTTTTACAATAGGAAAGAAACTTAATTGCAAAAAAATGTTGATGAGAATGGAGTATAAGCGAATGTTGCAAATTTGCATATTTTTCTTTTTCTTTTTTATTAGGAGACCGTCAGAAGGGATGGCAATTTGGCGAGAATCTCCGCACTCAAAGCTCGGGTTGGTTTCCCTTGGCGTATACCGAAATTATAATCGACGATACTTTGGGGTGAGTAAATCTTCCCCAAACCTCAAAGTGCGAGAATGCCGAAACTTCGCACTTATGCATCATCGCATAATTAATCCTCCAACTCGAAATATTTGACGTAACGACATCTCATATTTTAATCAGAAAATTATTATCAAAAAATTTTATCAAAAGAACTTAATATTATCGTTTTGTTATCAAATATTATTATCGAACCTTGTAAAATTTTTCATTAAGAATTAATAAATATTTTTACTGGTTATTTATTTATTTATTTATTTATTTTTTTATTTGTATTACATTCAATTCATTCTCGCGAAATTTTTCGAGTGGACTAATTTTTGCGTAACTTGCAATTTTGTGTAATTTGTTATTTTACACTTAATCGTTTTGAAAATTTTTCGGGTACGTGCATACTAATTTGTATCATCGAATTGCGCAAAGATCACCGAGTCATGGAGCGAGCCGCGGTAGGACTCCGGATTTGCAAGCCATTCCACCGTGCAAGCCGCCTCCTTCTCGACCGCCAATCACACCAGCCAGTATCGACGATTCATCTGGGGGTACCACGGGCGCTAATAGCAACACTGCCAACAACAACAACAACAACAACAGCAACAACAATAGCTGCATTGGCACGCCGACTAATAACGCGAGTGTTCTGGCGACTCCAACAGCGCGTCAATCAAAATCGGTGAGTTAAATCTATTACCAACGATGTGCTTTTCTCCTTATATTTGTTTATTATATATATATATCGATTTATTTAATCCAGATTAACCTGTGTTTTGCCACAAATGACAAAGCTTTCAATCTAAAAAAAAAAAAAAACTTTATTAGTGCGATATAAAAAATTAATAATTTTTTAATTAATTAAAAAATCAGAAATGATGTTTATAATAAAATATCAATAAATTTTTATTAGTTTTTTTATTGACACTTTTGATCAAGATTGTACATTCGAATTCTAAGCTTTGCCACAAGACATGTGCTTGTGTGTGCATTGCAGTACCAAGATTGATTAGAATTAGAGCAAATGTAAAAGAGTAAGAAAATTAATTTCATTTGCGTTTCAGATCCGTCCATCAGGTACGTTGCCCACAGTATTAGCTGGAGGGCGAAGGGTGCAACCACCCGTGCCCCCAGTGCCACCTCCGGCAATGACGTCCCTCCATAGCAGCAACGACAGCGGCTTTTCCAATGAGCCCCCAGTGCAGCCCGATGTCGATTACAGCGACGACGAGGCATTGAGGTAAGTCACTAAAAACTACGCCTTTCTAATCGATTGCAAATTTATTTTCGTTCTTCGTTTACTCATGACCTTTAATTGAACTTTTATGTGCTTTATATAAGCTATGTAAATTATATCGAGAAAAATAAATTTTTTGATATTTTATGTTTATGTATATGAGATAAAAGATATCATTTTGCTTGTTTTAAAATAATATAATTAATACAATAATCAAATATAATAATAAGATGATAGTATTACAAATAAATAAATTATATATTATTTATTAAAAAAAAATAATTTTTAATTAATAAATTAAAGAACGGTCACTTTTTGTATTCATTGGAAGGAGATTTTTTTGTAATTCTCACACCTGTAAATTATCTTAATTATTGTTATAAAAGAGAATTTACATAACTTATGTAAACTATATCAAGGATGAAACCGATAAAATTTTACTGAATTCACATAGAACGTAAACGTGGAAATTATTCCTACGTTCTATTTGTAACAATAAAAATACGATAATTGATATATATATATGATCGTTTTTTATATGAAGGAGAGATTTGTACTTGGGGACATATTTTGTCTTAGGAATGCTAATGAACGCTAATTATTTTTAATAATAATGAGATTTTTGATAGCTCAATTCCATCACTTTCTTTTAATAATCATTAGTTAACAATCTGTATAATGATATGCACATTACAGTAATTTAGTTTTCATAATTTAATATTTTTTCCATAATTTTTTAAAAGATTTTTACTAAAATTTAAATACACTATCGGATATTAAATATCGGATATTAATCTCAACATGATTATATCGGTTTCAATCCTTAATTTACATTAATTACATGTAGAGTATCATTATTTATTTACAGAAATCCGATAGCGAGTGTAAATCACTTATTACTTACTTGCAATATAATATATGTATTTCAGATTCTTTCGATTCTCTAATATTTTCGCTTTTTGAATGATATGCTCCGATAATTAGCGGATAAGTGCACTTTTGCTTTACCCTATTCAATGCGAGATCGAAGCTTTATATCATTGTGGATCTGCCATTCTGCTATCAACTGTCTCTTTGTAATTAGTACGATTTTAACTCTTCTTTCACCCTTGTTTTCGCTCTCCGCACTCAATTTGATTGGTTTGTGATGCTATTGCGAAGTATAGGGTTCTGGCAATGTCGATCATTGTAATTAATTTTGGGTAAAGCAATATTGAATTGCCATAATTCTTCAATATAGAGCAGCTTTCGTAGTACATCTATCGAATTTATATACTTGTCATTTGCTACGCGCACGTAATTCTGCAATATTGTATTATGTATATTAACAAAATAAAAAGATTTAGGATATTTAGATAATTTACTTGGCTCCTTATTACTGTGATTGTTTTTATACCATCTTTTAGTAGTAACTTTGGATAACTTGCGACAGCAAATTGACATTAATGTTACAATGCATAATAGCATGATTGGTATGATAAGATGGCATGATAGTCTTCTTTGGTATTTTAATCTGAATTCGATCAAGTACGATTTTTATTACATCATTTTATTTTCTTCTTTTTCTTTCACGATTTAAGCAAATGAATATGTGTCTATTTCATATTTGAATAATTTATTATTATTTCATGACTTTTTATTTATTTACTATACAGTTTTAATTTGTGATTGTATTTACAAATTGTTTTATTTTACACCAATGTTAAGAAATTTATTTTTTATTCTCTATACTTATAAAAGATTTCGTTATTATATTTTTCACTTATTTTTTCTTTAAAACAAAATTATTAATATTATTAAGATATTTTATTATTTTAATTCTTTGATCTTTTATATTAAAACTTTAAAATAATAAAGTGAAAATAGCTGTAAATAAGTCATTTTTATTTCTCATGAATCGAACTCGGAAAATTAGTTATTTCCATTTCTTCGAAATATATATCTCTCCTTCTTGTAGATATCGCATGCGCTATCGTGGTCGCTGGAAATAAACCGCCGTGGTGGTGGTTCTCTGCATCTTCACCAACCTCTACCTTTCTAATTCCTTGTCTCTCCATCCTGTTTTTTTTTCTTCTTTATTGACTGCGCCGCGCATACAGACAACGGCGCCGGAAACCGCGAAGCGGAGGAGATCGTCCGTCCCCAAAGGATGAGAAACAGGCAAAGGACTGGGAGAACGACTCTTGGAAGACAATCCCACGGGACGAGAAATCCTGGCAGCTGTATCGCACGGCAATGAATTTGTGGGCGGAATCCAAAGCCAATCAGACAGGCGAGGATTCGAAAAAGTACTTTGAGATGGAGAACGGTAACTTTGCGCTGGAGAATGGCAATGTAACGAAGAAGAGGAAGAGCAAAAAGACGGCACAGCAGTCGAACGAACGACCTAGCCCGAATCAGCGCACGAAGATGACGGATGAGCGAAGCGCTTCCGCTGTTACTCGTCATGGCGATCAGCGACGCGTAGACAAGCGGATGCAGACAGAGACCGAGGAGGACGAACTCGAGGAAGATGAGCAAGATTTTGGCGCCGAATGTAGTAATAATAATAATAATAAGTTTTACGGAAATAATCAGGACTCTCAACAAGAGCGAAGAGGAGAAAGCAGTTTCGAAACAGACAAATACGCCAAGTCTTCGAGCTCGTCATCGGAATCCGATGACGAGAGCACTATCACCATTCCGGAACCAGGCCGCAAGGTCGAGCATATAGCGCAGAAGCTCGAACAGACCGCGCAAAAGTATGCGCGCGAGCATAGTCCGCCCAAGTTTCTCGAACGCCGCGAGAGAATAAACGCGGCAGAGTATAAGAGCTTGGAGAGGGAAGCGCGCGAAACAGCATTGTCGCGCGAACGTCGCGAAAGATCAGCCATGGACTATAAAAGCCTGGAGCGTAGCCGGGACGGTAATCAAAAGAATTCGGAGCGCTTGCGCGACGATAAACATCTGCGAGATGATGAACGCATGCTGCGGGACGATAAGCACTCGCTTGAACGAAGTTCTCGCGAGGACAAGCAAAATTGTGGACGCTTGAGAGATGATAATAAACAGAGCTTTGAATTTTTGAGAGAGGAGAAGGCAAACTTTGAACGCGCAAGAGAGAACAAACAATGCTTCGAACGCTCAAGAGAGGACAAGCAGATTTTTGAACGTTCGAGGGAGGACAAGCAGAGCTTTGATCGCTCGCGAGAAAACAAACAGAGCTTCCAGCGATCCCGCGAGGAAGCGCAGTCGTATGAACGAGCTCGCGCTCGTTCTAGGAACGACCAAGAACGCGCGTATAACACGGAGCAACGAAAGGAGATGATGGGTTACGAACGAACGTTTGAGAAAAATCGCAATAGGATGGTCGAACGATTGTCCAGTCGACGATTCGAACGACCGCGACCACCATCGCAAGAGGCTCCAGAACGGCCTGTCGGACCTTACCGAGAACGCAGGTACTCCGATAAGGAAGAAGTGATTTATGGAGAGACTGGCCGAAATGGAATAGATTCGCTCGAGAGAGATCGCGGTTATGAGTCAAACTTTGAGACAAAATTGGAAAGATCAAAGGTGATCGAGAGACACGGTTATCACGCAGGCCTGCATGCTCCAAGTCTTGAGAAGCGAAACATTGTACCGAGAAATAACGAGCAGAGTAACGGCGACACCAATAACAATACACTCAAGATGGAGCGAAAATCACCGCGACAGGACCAGATTACCGCTATGGGTCATCTCGCGCAAACCGGCAGAGCTTTTGAGGAACCGAAGAGCCCGAAGCTCGTAAAACGGACCAAATCATTCTGGAAGTTCCGTCGGGATTCGGAAGTTTTGGAAGGTATGGCGCTTTGGCAGCACCGCTCGCTCGTGGACATTCCAAAGATGATCCGCAAAGAAGACAAGATAACAGGAAACGAGGAGAAGCAGAGAAACTCTGAGGGCGGCAGTCCAAATTTGAGTCTGGGCAACAGCGAGAGCACCATCACGAATGAACATCGACACGAGGAGCCGAAACCGGCTGAAAGAAGCCACGTGCCCGACAAGACGAATTACTTTGATGATTTTCCGACGCCAGCGGAACGGCCCAAGATCACGGAAAGATCGGCGTATAGAATTCAACAGCAGCCGGAGGAACGCGCATACTTTGTCGGTAATGTGTCGCGCAAGGCTATTATCGAGAAGGAGCGTAGGCGCAGTCTCGAGGCGAAACGAAATATGATTGTGGCCGAGTTGAAGGAGAACAACGAGAATAAGCGGAACGAGATCCCGATGCACAGCAGAAGAAATTATGACGAGGAGGAGGACGCAACGTTAAATTTTAGCGAGACTGAGGCTTCCGATGAGGAATCTACATACAGCTGCATTGTTGTTAAAGACCAGAGCATACCGGAGAAGACACTATTGCCGAGGACTAAGCTGAGAAGGGAATCCGATCGAGATAAGAATACTTGCGGACCCTGGTACGATCTTTGGGGAATGGACGCGTCCGTTAATAAGAAGAAGAGAAAGCAGAAGCAGCAATAAGACGAACTGAAATCAACTGATATGAGATTATTACAAAGATGTTAAAATTAATTAAATATTGAGTTTAAGAGGCAAAAATGATGAAGAAAATATATTTTGAAGCAAAAATGAGAATACTGAACAGAAAACGGAACATGGAGCAGAAAGAAAAAAAGAGAGAGAGAAAGAGCTAAAGATTGGATATTTATCTCAAGAAGGAGAAGTCGACGATTGGCACTAAAAGTATGAAAAAAAAAAATAATAACAATTAATAAAAGAAGCGGCAGTTTCCATTGCACGCGTAACATACATGCTTTCATCTTTTAAAATAAATTTGTATCGGCAAACAGACATTGGAATTTGCAAGTTGTTGTCGCATGTACATATGTTATTACTTCAAATATCTTAAAATCATCTTATTTGTTTTGAATTTTTTGTGGACTACCTTTTCATGAAATTTTGTGAGTGATCACTACATATCCCACTTTGATGTATTTGTGTTGGCAAAATCCGTTTTGCTCTGTCTCGTCTTCAACAATTGGCTGTTGATGTTGTAGGAGCTTGCAGCATCGTCGAAGAAAACGCTCGATACACTTTTGCGACGACTTCTAGGCTAAACTTATTCTTGCGGAATGGAGTGAGCAACGTTACCGGATGATGCATCGCCATTGATCGTGACTTTTGTATCGTTATCTGCTATTGCTGCACGCGATAGTTCTTTTTGTTTTTGTTATTGCTAGCATAGCGCAAATCATTCGCTAGATTATTTATAAATGTTTCAAACTCTTGTCATTTTGAATTGTTATCGGTCGCTTCGATTGTCTTGCAAATTAGTTTGAAAAATCACACACATATGTATTTCATTATATGTAAATTTAGGATTTAAATAAAAACTTTAATTGAGCGCTGTATAATTAGTGACAAAAATATTATATACTTAAAAAAAAAAAAAAAGCATTAAAAGAGATATTTGAAGCTAAAAAATTGGATATTAGTAACTAAACAATCTGCAATCTCGTGCTCTCGAAAATTTTTTTTTCTTTTTTTTATCTAAAGTTTCTATCGTTCATAATCGTATATAATCACATATGATCATCCAGTAATTAAGACGAGCACCGATTAACTCCAATTAACACCTTTCAGGACAAACATATTCGCAACTGTCAAGCTACGAAAGACGAAGACTAACGATCGTTCGGCGCCAGCACTGTCATGAGACAAGTCCTTTCTCTAGATGATGTGTTTCTCGTGCCAGTAGCGATTGATGATAAGGGAACGAAGATATCTCCCTTTTGTCGAACAAGTTCCTTCGTCGCGCAGTTTTTCTTCTCAAGACCAGAATAAACTATTGTCAAATAGTTATCCAATATCAATTTCCTTTCAAACGAAAACGCGATGCTAACCCTTTCCATTTGAAACACGTGAAGCATTGTATGGAGACAGTTTGTAGTTTCATAATATTAAATAAAGCATGTTATGTGAAGGTTTAAAGAATATTATGATTGTATGCCAATACAATTTTACGGTGTCAAATGAATGAAGAGACTAAAATAGTATTAACGTATTTTCACAGCGTTAACAGTTTAACTATATACGTTGAAACAATTTTACAATGAACAAAAAGTTCACTGTAAAAGTTATATAGCCAAAAGTCCATCATTTGCAAAATTCTTTATAAAGTTATGTTTATCTAAGATATAGATCTTACGAATTATAGACTACTTCTACCCTCAACAGCCTTTTAAACTGATAAAAACTGTAATTCTTCCGACAATTCGTGAAACGAGTATTAACGAAAAAAAGATTGTTATACACATTTATTGCTATCAATATATATTATATTTAACTCTACACACTTAATTATACTCTCTACTTATAATATCTTTAATATACTGAAAGTGTACTGAAAGGGTTATCGTCGAGGATATTGGATAATTAACGATTTTGTATTTAACATGCTATTTTGAAGTATTTTTAAGCGTTTTTCAACATGTACTTTAAGGTAGATTTAGTTTAAGATAATATTCTAACGTAATTTAGGTACGAACGTAATTTAGACGAAAAAGAAGACGTCCAATTCGGAGCGGAAAGTAAGGTGGATTTTAGGGCAACCATTCTTTTGTAACTTTTGAAATGCGTTAGTGTTAAGTATTCAAGGAAGTTCAGGATACAGAGATGTTAATATATTATGAATAATATATTATAATTATATACAATTATATAAACGATCGTCCAAACCTGATTGCGGCAATTTGGATTAGATTAGATTAGGTTAAATAAAATTGTTGTAATAAGAATCATGTATACACACATGCATACACGTTATATATATATATATATATATATATATATATATATATATATATATATATTATATTATTGTTATTATAAATACACCAATTTTTTAACGTGCATTTGCAGTTTTATATACTCATCGTATCTTTTTTTCGTACAATATTATGTAATATTATTATATTAATGTTTTCTTTTTCTTTTTTTTGTCATGCAAATGTCGGCAATGTAGCTGACTAGATGAATTTTCCGCAGCGGGATATTAAACCCATTACGATTTCGGGTCAATATAATGTGCGCGTGTGTGCGTATGTACATGTATTTGCTTTACTTTGAACCGCCGAATTCCACGGGTGGCTTTTTGGCTTACGGAATGCGCCAAAGCTGAGCATATTTGCCAAGCGGTTAATTATCATTTGCGGCTGCCCGTCCTCTCAAATCCCTTCATCAGCTATCCTGCAGAATGAACGCACTGTCTGTCCAAAAAGATTTAACAGAGAACAATTTGACTGACACTTTGATTAATGCTTCTTTTATATTCTTCTCGAAATTATTGTAATTAAAACAGAAAACAATATAAAGACTATATTTCTCTTGACGGTTTATTTTTTTTATTTTTTATTTTTTTTTTTGTAAATTTATTAAGATTAAAATATAAAAGTTTTACATCTAAATAATAAATTACATATAAATCAATAAATAATAAATTAATGAAACGACTTATTCTTCATATGGTCTCGGCTAAACGAAAGAAGGTAATCGCCGGTAAGAATGTAATACACTAAGGAAGCAGATGTATATTAACGAATAATTCGTTATTGTTTATTTATTTGTTTACAAGCATATTGCAATTATTTTAATTTTTTTCTTTTTATATCATCTTTGTATTTATCTTTATTTGGTTTTAATCATAATTGAAAAACAATTTTTCTCTTCAAAATGAATATTTGGGTACCGCGCCGCACCATTCCTGAAGAAACACGAGGATGTCGTTCAACGGCGATTCCGGAGGCGCCTGTCTGGCTGTATTGGTTAACTTTATCCAGTCGTCGCGATCAGCCACGCGACCGGTCTCCTCGAATTTGATGACCGGGCCGCGTACCGGATATCCCGTAATTACACATTGTTGAAGAGGCGCTCCAGAGTTAGTCGGTGACGTTAACGAACCCACGTAAACGCCTCTCTGGTCGACCGGCAGACCCTGCTCGATCTTTTGATCCATAGATATTGCCAGCACCCATTCTCTCACCTCCTCGCGTTGATCCGTTGCGACGCCGAGACTCTCTGGAAGTGGAACTTCCAACGGAAAATCGGTGACACGTAGATCGTCCACGTCGAGAACAATGCCATCGCCCTCTTCTTCGATACATTCCTCCAGATCGAGGAAATGATTGAGGAATACAAATGCTTCGCTCAAAAGACCCGCGGAACGTGCCGCGACGCCGGCTTCGTAGTAAAATCTGTCAGCGTGGAGTACGTCGGTGTGTCGCAGGAGGCTGATAGACACTTTGACAACAATACTAGAAAGCGCCGGAAACGAACGACAGCCATGTTTCACCGCGGATAAATGCGCAGCCTCTAAAAGTCGCTCAAATTTGTTGGAGGACGGCGATGAACGGCAGAGACCGTATAAAACATCGCGGAGCTGAGCTAAGTATCTGGAATTAGTTAATCAACGGATAAAAAGAGCGAAGAAAATAAAAAGAAAATTATCACATAGTCGAATAAAGAATATGATAAATCTTCCAATATCCAGATTTCTAACATAACAAACATAGAAAGCGAAGAAAGTCGTCAGAAGTGTTAAAGAAAATGGATACGAAAAGAATACGAATTTTAATAGAAGAAAGAAGAAATCTTTGTAAGAGAAAATTGCCGGCAGATTTTCTCGTCAACCGATATATCATACCTGTATTCTTGCTGCGCCATATTCAGAATATTCTCCGCCAATTGCAGGTATAGATTGAAATTCTGCGAGATCGCAGGCGCGCCATATTGCGCGTAGAGTTGTAACGCTTGCGGCGCGGCATCGCTCTTCAGCAACTGCGCGGCGCGTCGCGCCACAAATTTATGCAACACTTCCGGACTCTGCGAACTCGCCACGTCAAACACTTGGCTCCATTGACCCTTGCGCGCCATCATCTCAAGGGCGGCATTGCCATCTACTTTCGCCAGCCGTTCCATTTCACCCTCATTCGCCATCACATCCTGGTATTTCTCCTCGAGATACGGTTCGAGATCGGGAGCAAGCTCACGGACGATCCGACGAGCACGATCCCACTCGCCGACTGCCACCAGCGAGCTCACCGCGTCCTTTAGACGATCCGCTTGAAGAAACACCTGCAATGTACGATATATTATTCAATCATCAAGCGCTTAGTTTTTAAAGATTTTTATCTCGTTATTTGTCTTGTGCTCTTAATCTTTACATCCAGATATAATATTTGGAATTTATTCCAAGATCAAGTATAAATAGGCGAATTGGATTCCTTCAGGAGTCAAACTTGTCGATTTCAACAGAGCATTGAGTAGTGAACAAATGTATAATTATATGATCGAAATAAATTAAAAATACCTGAGCGGCGAGCGCGTGTTCACCAACGGAGAACAAGCGTGCACCTAGATCACCTCCGATTTCCGATGCCGTTTCTGGATCCGCTTGATGCAATAGAATATCAGCCGCACGAATGAGATACGATCTGGGAGCTTGCGGGTTCAAAATCAAAGTGTCCAGGGCAGCTCGTACTTCCCCAAGATCAAGCCATTTCCGAGCCTCCTCCAACGCATTTGCTCCGTCCAGTCCCGCACTCTTCTGTCCCAACTCCCTACGAAGGGCTGCTTCCTGACCAGGCAAATACTCTCGACATACTCGCAGCGCTTCAGACCACATTCCGGCTGTCTGAAATAAATTTCTCTTTTTTTCTCACAAGAGATAATCATAATTAGGCGAAAAATTCTTTCGCAGATTGATAATTATTTTTTTATGTGATCAAATAATTTTTTTTCAATTAAATATTTATTCTTTTTAATCGTATTGTGGTTCCTCATTCTCAATACAGTCATATTAAACTACGACAGCAGAAATGAGAAATTATATGTGAATCTTTTTCTTGTGACATAATTAGTTTTCTGGTATGTCATTATTTCTCTTTATTATTAAAAATCGATTTTTATCGTGTAATATTTTATAAAATAGTTAGTCTGCAAGAACTTTTTGCACAATCCGCGTAAATTTCGAGAAGAGGTCAACCTTATAATGTTCTATTATCATTTCCGGTTTGTGGGCTCTCAGAAGTAGAGCCTCTGCCGTAGCGTAATCTTGCCCCTCGGCGGCTTCGGCAGCTCGGGCGATTAGAACCTGTGCCACTGCCTCCTGACTGTGCGATCGCGCGACATCCTCTGCGGATTCCCAGTCGCGGTTATGAATATACATTTGTACTGCCTCCATAACCTTGCCAGCTTGCACGAATTCCTTTTCGGCCTCGGCGAAGCGACCTTCGTCTTCGAGTGCCATGGCGTGGCGATAGTGAACCTCTTTCTTCTGGTCTATCGTGCCGTATTTGGCGATCTCTAAAGCCCACTCGAATAAACTGGCCTCGCACGCCAATTGAAGACAGGAATCTAAATAGTTGAGTCGCATCAGGAGTCTCGCACCTAATTCCGGAGCCAATGTTCGGGCCCACATCAACGCAACCTAAAAAAATAAAGTTTATTCAAAGATAATAAGAAGGAAAAGGCAACACTTTTATAAGCTTTTCTGGCATAAATCTCAACCTGCTGTGCTGCCTTTTCTCCCGAAGCCTTCTTGGCAACTCTCATCGCATCTTCCCACATATTGGCGGATCTATAAGCTGCAACTGCTCCGCGCCAATCACCAGCACCTAGGACAAAATACGAATTACACAAACTAAAGAAGCTGTAGATTAACTTTTTTTGCGCTAAGATATGATCTCACAAATATTGATACTGACCTAAGAAGTGTTCTTCAGCTTCTCTCGGTTTGCCGGCTGCATCTAACTCCCTCGCCAGATGTGCGTGAGTTGTTTGAAGTAGATCCGGCCGATGCTCGGCGACCAATCTGATCATGTCGCCGCGGTGTCCCGCTTTACGATACATTGCGATCGCCGCGTCGTAATCACCAATGGCGACATAGAGCGCTTCAGCGTGGCGAAGTTCACCGGCCTGTTGCAGGCTGTCGGCGTGTTTCATCAGAACTTGGTTTGCTTCATCGTTCTTCATGTATTTTTGAGCTACTTGATGCGCGCGCATCCAATCACCCGACTGCACGTGAATCTCCACGGCACGTTGCGCATTTCCGGCACGAACGAAAAGGCTCTCCGCCAAGTTGCGTTCGCCGATCGACGAAAAATATTCACCCAATTTTTCACATTGCTGACGAATTTCAGAATCATCATCATCCTCGATCACCTTGGAAAGAAAAAAGAATAAGATCCAGAGGAGATACAACAATCTGATCAAAGATATAAGAAATAAGTACTTAATAATTTAATTAATAAATATTTTCAAGCACTGAAAAAATATTTTATAGGTACATCTTTTTTATTAACATTTTATTTTATATAAGGCATACATTCAGAATACAATCATTACTATACCTGTATAATCTGCAGAGCTTTTCTCCATTGTCGCGCATTGATAGCGGCCTTCAACGCTAATACCGTTTCACCCGCTTCGATGAAATGATTAATGGCGGCATCGTAATGACCGTTCGCTGCAAGATGTTTTCCCCAATCCCTCTCCAGCTCGACTACCAATGTGGGATCAACTTTGCGTGCTAAATCGAGAGCTCTGGCAAACACGCCAGCCTGAGCGTAACAACTAATCGCCTCCGAGCCGGCACCGGTTTTCTCCAATAGTTCTCCAGCGAGTTCCATAAGATCGGTAGCTTTAAGTCCATTAATGACCTCCTCAACGATTTGCTCGTCCTCCAACAGCTCATTATCGGTGAGAATTAGTCTAGCAGCTCGCGCAGGTCGACGTGCTTCCAAGTAAAGCTTCACGGCTCTTCTGGGATTCGTGGTCTCTATGATAGACGCTGCGCGGGCTGCTTGGCCACTGTCTAGCAACCAAGCCAAATGACGATCTCGCAATTCCGATAGACCGCTCCAATCACGACTCTGGGCCAAATTCAAAGCGTCTTCCCAGTGCCAATAACGCTGATACATATCCAATGCCTTATCCAACTCGTTCTGCTCTAGATAGATCGCCTCGGCGGTTTTTAGATCGCCGTTCAATATAGCCAGCCGGGCCCAACAATCCGGATTGGCCAGTGGATCGTTGCCTGTCTCTTCGGCATACTTCTCACCGACCTTGAAGCATGATAAAAGAAAAGATGAGAGTATAACATTGGATCTTAAAAGAGACTGCAGATATTTAGAAAGAAAAAATAAAAACCTTGGCAATCTCTTTTAAAAATCTCGCGCAAGCTACATCGCCCATAGCGGCATAACACCTGGCGGCTATCATAATCTTTTTCTCACTCATCGCGTTTCTAGCGACGTTCTCCCACATAGTCTCTACCTGAGGACTGTTGCCCATATTTTCCAAGAACAGAACAACTCTACCAAAGTCGTTGTCGTGCAGCGCGGTTCCAAATTCAATTAGCTCTTCATCCAGCAGATACGGCACCTTAGCGCCATGCTCCTCCACAATCACGGACGTTCGACCATCTTCGCGAACAATGTCTATCACGTCGCCCTTGATCGGCGTCAGCGTGACTGCTTCCGGCGCGTCTATATTGTACCAAACGGCCAGGGTTTGACCTGTCTGAGCGATGACGACATCACTGCCAGGTACCCAAGATGCAAAGGATGCCCCAGTCACCAGCAGAACTCTAATGTTTCGCGCGTATAAATGAAAAAGTTAAGATTGTAATTATAAAGAATCTCCATTATAAGCTTATTTTGATAAAGAATTTTCATTTATCTATAAAGCAAATCTTCAATAAAAATATTAGATCAAAAGATATATCTCTTGTATTACGCTCCGTTTTTTATAATTATTCCAATTCTTTGAAAAATTATGACTATTTCGCTTCAATTGATTTGTGTTCGATAGGAAATATCTTTTGCACAGTAAATGCTAACAGTTTTAACAAAATTTTATTTACCTGCCACCTGTGTCATTGCTTAGCCAGAGACGACCTCGCTTGTCGCGCGACAATAGCCGATGACCTGCCTCGCTCAGCTCCAACCAATCGATTCGAATATCATGAACAATTAAGCTAATTGTCGCGCCAGTTAGCAAATCGATCACACGGACAGTTCTTGGATCCAGCAGATAAGCCAGTTTTTTATTATCGATCCCGCTGGTCGAAGGTCGTTCGTTGACGCGTACACTGACCACATGAGGATTTATCGCTTCCGTTCGTACAGAACCGAGCACCTCGTTCTGACCGTATTCGACGATTGTGAGTTCACCGGAATAGAAAATCAAACAAACGGCTGGATACTCAAAAAAGAATTTCTCGCCGTTATTGGATCGATTTTCCCATGGAATCTCGCTGATCAAGCCCTGCTCAATATCGCCAATTAGCAGAGTGCGTGCCGTGCGTGCGACAACGTTATTATCTCTACGTCCTAAAACGCGCACGTCCTCGATCTCTAGACCAGTTTGCGATCTGACGACGATGGAACGCTGCGAGGAATTGTTCAGAGGTCGAATCACCACTTGACTAGGACCTACGTAGGCCACCTCGTGACTGCCACGAACTACAGTACGTCTAAAGGCAAAGATCGAAAAATTTCGAGAGATATGTATAATAATTGTATACCAACACATAAGTAAAACGTGATCTCATGTGTGTATAGAGACTTAAATAGTTTATTATTTGCAACATTATTCAAACTAAAAACTCTGGATTAAATCTGTTGATAAAATCTTTATTCGCAAAAGATGTAAAATATTGGATTTGTGCGTTAATTTTCAAGCGTTCTCAAATCAGGATAATTTTACATTGAAATCTTTAACAATAGAAAGATGTCAAAGAATGAAGTTTCACGTCATGTAAAGTTGCGAAGGATATTGAATGAAAAAATAAAAAAGTTGAAGATTAGAAAATCCAGCTATCTCATGATCTAGTTACCTGAGGACAGTTTCGAATTGCTCGACACCACCGCACAATCCTCCAACTACTAGCTTCGAACCGTCTCGCCTCCAGGCAAGCGCCGTGATTGTGTAGAAATTAGGTAGGGCACGTACATTAGTCTCCTCCCAGACGCTTCGTCGCGGGCTCCAGTCGAGGATGCGCACCTTATCCCAGGAACCTACGGCGACGCTCTGACCGCTCGGGCTGCAACAGGCTATGGAAATCTCTCTCTCTTGAGAATCTCGGCTATAGTCAAAAGTTTTGACCGGCTTGCCATATGAATCGTAAACGGTCAATCGCTTGTCGCAACCCGCTGCCAAAATGTGCGATTGCGGCCATGCAAGAGCGTAAGCAGGCACGCCATGAACGCACACTCGTCCCGACGGCTCCGCACCATCATTCTCGGTAATATAATACCGGATTATACTTCCATCGGCGTGACTCGATATGAAACCGCTGCCACGGATGCTGAAAGTTAAGGAAGAAAATTGTAAGCATTAAGTTGAAACTTCGACAAATCATTATGCGGCCTGTAATCGATATCTCAAAGCGTATCTCAATGAGTTTTTTTCATTTACTTGCTAGCTAGAGCTATCGTCATGGCGTCAGAGGTATACAAGGTCTGCGCTTTTTGCGACTTGACTAAAGCCGCGCGAACCTTTCCATCCGCCAATCCTATGATAATTGGACCTTCTACGGGCCAGATCAAGCACGTCACCGCGGAACTTTGTCGAAATTTATTGCAAATTACTTTTTTGTCGCCCCTGAAATAATTTCCGATATTAATAAATAATTTCCCCTCTCTATTTTTATTTTTATTTTTAAATTGAAAGTTGATATTTACCAAACCTCTCCTATTTTATATACATATACAATACAGTCTGTTTGACCAACTGCAATCTTTGTAGATTCTGGGGAGAAGGCTATTCCCTTTATCATGTAACTCTTTTTGCCAAACTATAAATGAAAAAAAGATGTTGCTTATTAGTATATTAATTATATTAATTTTATAAAACACAATTAAGAAATTCTGAAGTATTTTGTTTATATATATCAAATCTACATATTAATAATATATAAACATATACTAAACATTTACATTAATATAATAAATACCTTAACATCAACAGGTTTAGTTGAAAACTTGTCGCGTTTGACGCCATTTTCATCAAAGAGATAAATAAAACGATCCGAGGATGCTACAGCTAATTTCAAATTATTTGGCGACCATGCTATGTCAATTACTTTATTTTCAAGCTCCTAAAACATATTATTAAATATAAAATTAATAAAATACCGGAAAAGTCTATTTCCAAGTTTTTGAGTAATATATATATATATATATATATATATATATATATATATATATATATATATATGTATGTATGTATAAACACATATAAGATATATTTGTGATATTCTGGAGGGGCCTACACTCATTATTCGTACACAAGTAAGTTTTAAAAATATTTACAGATACATACACGAAAAGATCAGATAGATTATCAATTTTCTGCAAAATCTTGAAATTTAATAAATTTATTTTGCTTCAAGATATAAATAATAATTGTGTATTGCACTTACCTGCGCTGGCATAACGGTACCGAGATACTTGAGCAACATATCGATTTAATTGCACAATATTATCTTTATCCTATTAAAAAGATTCTCTAATATTATTTACAAACGCTTATTAGTATACACTACACTGAATATAAAGCAAGTGTCAATTGCGCGCCATGTGTACACACTAGTCGCCTAGCGACAGAATCATAGACATACAGACATATATATATGCGCCATTATGTCTACATCTACGCTATTTATTGATGAAATTTGACTATAATATTATAATAGTATCAACCAATCAGCGAATCTTTGGTAACCATTTTCTTTTCAATTGTTTTATTTTCTACGAATTAGATTATTTTCTCACTCTTGAAAACTCGCCCTATAAATATGAGAGTAGGAGCACCTGTCACTCTGTCAGTCATGTACTATCTACCACGTGGTTTATGCAATCTCAATATAAGTATTATAAGTGAATGAAATCTAAAAAAATAATAAAACGGAAGTGCCTCCACCTCTACTCTATATTTTTATCATATTCCAAAGATGAACACACGTGCCGCAAAAAGAAATAAAGATAACGAGGATGAGGTTAGACGTTAGATAAGTCGCTTCGCATTTTCTTTCCTATGCGGAGCGAAATTTGATTTATTTATCGGAAATTATCGAAACATTCTTGTTCAAGATGTTTTCAAATTTGAAATCGGATCATTTATATATTTTTATATAATTGCAAGATATTCGATGCCTTTATGACTACACAAGCTATTAGTTAAAGTCTATCTTTTTCTTTCCAATGTGGAGAGAAAGAGATGAACTTTGAAGTGCCACTAGTGCCATTAATGACTCAGTAGTGACTAGTGTAGTGTGCAGCCAGTTCAGCTGTTAAGAATAGAGCTAGTATGTGACTTTCGCTAAAGAATTTTTTTTCTATCGAAATGATTCTCTATCTAAGAATGATATTTTAATTCAGAGGCACTTACATATATATATATTTTTGTGCTATGAAATTTTCTAAATATATGACATTGGAACAAATGAGAATATATTTTAATATGTATTATAATTATTTGTACGTTTTTTCCAAATAAAAAAAACCTAAAGCACAATGTGATATATATATAATATTTCATTACATATATCTAGAAAAACTTTGACAATCCTGATTGCGTGATATTTAACATTCAGGTCTCTATATACTTTACTATTTAGTATTTCATTAATCCAATTCTCTCTAAAACTGATTGTCTTTTTATTCCTTTGTAGATATTCGCAAATATGAATGGTGTACTGCATCATTCAATGAAACATCACATTCATAAAACATGTGATAAATATCCTCCAATTATCTTCAAGGGTCGCATTGAGTATGCTACTGAATTTGTCGATTGTGCTTTTATCTGCAATAATCTCATGTGAGTGTGAACAAATGCAGGATATTTTTAGAAAGAAAAATATGTAGGTAATATTTTAACATTAAAAAAAAAATTTTTTTAAATATTTGATGGAAAAATGTGACAAAAAGAGATTCTTTCATTTAATGAAACAAGTATTGTGGTAAAAATGTGCTTTTAGTAAAGATTTTTTTTTTCAAGAGTTGAAAGTTCACATTTTTTTAAATAAAATAATGTAGCTAGACAGAAAAAAAAACAAGAGTTCAACTTTGTATCATATGTTTTATTGTAAAAAAAATGCATTTATTTGAGAATAACAAGATTTAAATCTTATATGTTTTAATTTTAAAGACTTTAAATAAAAATTACTTTTTTTTTACTATGATATTTCTTCCATCAAATCAAAATTATCTTCTATGTATATTTCAAAATCAACAAAATAATGGAGATATTTTTTTTATGTTAAAATGTTAAATAAAATATTCCCTGCAGAGATAAGAAGAAAAATCTGTGATATATAATATAAATGAGGACTATAGAGAATAAGAGATAGAGAGAAACTATGAAATAAAAATTTTAATATATAGAAACTTTTATGTATATTTGTATTCTTTTTAGAGAAGAAATTAATTGTAGCAAAGAAAAGGTTATACCAATAGGTTTCGATCTAGAGTGGCCTTTCAATTTCCAAACTGGTAGTGGAAAGACAGCCCTGGTGCAAATTTGTCTAGATGTCAACGTGTGTTACCTCCTGCATATTTATTCCCTGAACAAACTACCAGCAACTTTCGTCGAACTTTTGTGCCATCCAAAAGTTGTACTTGTTGGTGTTAATATTAAAAAGTTAGTATTGCATATATAATTTTTTTTTTTTTTTTTGGAAATAGTTTTATTTGAGAAAAATAGTTACCTTTGACATCAACAAAAAAAATTACGATAAAAGATAGTGATTTTAACATGTGTTTTAGGAATTAAACTCATCTGATTGATCTCTTCTCTTCAAACCAATGTAATTTTTATATAAAATATTTTTTCCGACACATGCAATCTGAGATATATCATTATATATTTAAAATAAGACATCTTTTAGCATTAAATGTTATCATATTTTTATATGATTTTTCTCATACGCAATCATAAGTTTGTTATTTTACAGCGATCTGCGAAAACTTGAAAGAGATTTTAAGGAATTTCCTGCTCAGAAAGTAGTGGAAAGCAATTGTTTGGACTGTGGGCCATTCGCTAATCAACGCTTAAATCGATCTGGTCGTTGGAGTTTGGGAAGATTAACACTTTTAGTGGTATTCTTTTCTTATTATTTTATATTATTTTACTGCAATTTGATAAGTAAAAGTAGAATTGGCAGAAATATTTTTGTGTATTAGCTGAAAAAGAAAATTAATAAGAATCCTGAAGTACGAAGGAGCAAGTGGCATGTACAACCCCTCAGCGACGCCCAAAAGATTTACGCAGCCACTGATGCTTACGTATGTGTAAATAAATCGATGCAACAATAAAAACATCAAAAATAATATTAAGTTGAAATTAAACAACTTAAACATTAAAATAAAAGCATTTTAAAATAAAAGTAATAATATTAAAATTATATGATTAGCTTATAATTTTGAAATTGCCAAAAAAATACTGAGGATTCAGTAACTAAAGAGTCTAAAACATTTCTTTCAAACTAATCATTCTTTTGCACACAGGTATCGCTTCTAATTTATAGAGAACTTTACAACTCGGGAGTACTTAAACAAACCAATGACGAGATTGCAATCAAAGGAAGCTGGTAATGATATAAGTTGATAATTGAATCCTAACGAAGTTTTTCAGCTTTAAAGAGCTAATTCAACGTCATAGAATTCTCGGAATGAATCCACGAGTAAAAGTTCTATTAGCCGGTCGCCTGTCGTACGGGGTCGGTCTACATTTACAGAAGATCTTGTCGGATCATCATCACAAGCATTTGACCAAATCAGCGAATACATTAGTGCTCCTAGAGCACAAACCGGTGTACACAGTGGGAATACGGAACGGAATATATACGGAGACAGATGAAATAAAGTTGAGAAGCCTCGGCGCGGACTTCTGGAGGACGAATCGTGGTGGACTGATCACCTTTCACGGACCCGGTCAATTGATCGCCTATCCGATACTCAATCTAAAACAGTTTCGTACAAGTGTCAGGTGGTACGTGAATCAAATCGAACGTATGATAATACACGTGTGCGGCGAGTTTGGCATCAAGGCCGTGACCTCACCGCACACCGGAGTTTGGGTCGGCGATCGCAAGATTTGTGCCATAGGTGTCCACGGCAGCCGTTATGTCACTACCCATGGCCTCGCGCTCAATTGCAACATTGATCTCGGATGGTTCGAGCACATCGTACCGTGCGGTATCGAGGACAAGGGCGTAACTAGTATCTCCAAGGAACTAGATACAGACGTAACGATCGCCGATGTAATACCGATCTTTCGAAGTGCTTTCCGCGATCATTTCGAATGCGAGCTAATTGATTATCCATCCGACGAGGCTTCGCAATTGCTGCGAGACGCGCATGTTTTAAGAATATGATGAGTGAATAATTAATTATTAAATATTTTTAGAAATAAAGAGATTTGCAAGTTTTTTAAATAAAATTTTGAATGCAGCCCTTCTTTTCTCTTTTTCATTTCTAAATCCTTCAAAAATTTTTGAATATTTAAATGAACTTTTAAATGCAATATATCTTGAGTAAATCAGTCCATATCATGATTAAACATTCAAATTTGATTCTTTAAAATGCTGAATCATGGTTAGTTAATTGTTTTAATTTCAACTGTTTATATTATCCTGTATAAGACAGTGTTGTTAGATTATTGAAAAAATTTTAAACTTTAATGAAGTAATATTAAGATTTTGCTAGTTCTTTACTAACATCGTTAAATTATGACGTTAATAAAAGCGAAAAGCCAAACGAATTCTTACGAAATATATCGAAATAAATTCTTTTTTTTTGGTATTTAATTCATGATTCGATTTTTCTAAATTGATAAATAATTGTAGAACTTCGTGAATTATCTTAAAATCTATCTTCGCTATAAATATAGGACATGTATAGTTTTAGTACATATATATAGCAAGTGATGATCCTATATCTATAATTATATCATAGCCATCTTCTACGATATAAAAATTTGAAGAATACATTGTATTAACCGTTTTAATCGATTAATTAACACTTGCTGTTCTTGAATGATCGTTTCGTGTGATTTAAAATATCGGCTGTGAAAATTTATTAATTGCAATTTCACAAGTTAATTGTGCCATAGGAATTTTAACACAATATGCAAATATAAATCAAACATTTCGCCAACATGTAACATACAAGGTGTAAACAGGTAAGAAAGCATTTGCAACGCGAGTCGAGTGCGTAACAAATTTTACGTTACATAAATAACAATTTATCGTTAAATATCATTTTAATAATAAATATCGTTATCGACAATCTAAATCAGTGTGCGTTTAAATTGAATGCATTTTAAACAATGTTCTGAATTAAGAAAAAAAACAGACTTTACGTGACTAGAAGATCAATACAGATCTAAAAGGTTTAAACAATAAGGCTTGTGTCAAGCTTGCAATTATTCAATTAAATTAAAGATTAAGATTGCTTTGCAACTATGTACATTAAGAGATCAGGATTCGATTGAATATCAATAAATATCCAACAATCCGATCATAAATATATATGTATATATATATATATATATATATATATATATATATATATATATATAGTATATATATATATATATATATATATATATATATATATATATATATATATATATAATAAATCGTAATACATTCTTAATCTCCGAATCTAACACAAGCATTCGATTTAAACGCGTCATTATTTGGTGAGATCTACATAGCGATAGACATTCGACCTTCTGCAAGTTTTTAAATGATTTGATCATTATAGAAAGTCTTCCTTGATAAAATATTCAACGCCTCTCAAATTTGTTTTTATAACATTGAAGTCAACTGCAGCGAGTCAAAAAACTTGAAAATCTTAAAAGACATGAAACGGCTCTGAAAACTTTCGTTTGAGAAAGTTTGCGTTATGTAATCATATTGAAGCAATTTGAAGGGTCACATCAGTCCACCGCTAAGTCAGAATATAAAGCTAGTATCACTCTGTCAACACGTGCAGGTATCTTTGATTATAAAGCTCCGCGGTGAAAGCGCCGATGATCTCGACAGCATTGTGAAGGGAGTTGGCGGAGTCTCTGATGAGCCTAATGGATCTCTCCACGTCTCCCCGTAATTCCGCGTACTGCTTGTTCATCAAGAGTCCCTCCAAGTTCTGCATCGCCTTCACGGCCTCCGCGCTAGGTCGGATCTCCATCGTGACTGGATCGGTCGATCGCGAGGGCGCTACGCCAGGTGAATGCGGTGTGTATCTCACCAGCTGCTGATCAGACTTGGATTCTGGCAATTGCGCCAGGCAGTAGACGGCCGTAATGCGGCTGAGAAATTTGCATCTGTTCGAGAAAATTAAACAAACGAATAAAAGACTGAATAAAATGCAGGACACATAATGCGTCATGGTTCATACCGCACGGTGAGCTGAGAGCCTTTTCTGAGTCCAATAGCCCCTAAAATACCCCATCCTTGTCCCACATCATCCGCTACGATCAGCAACGCTCGTGCCAATCCCTTCAAAGCTCTAGCAGCGATCACCGTGTTCTCGCTGTATTGACACTGCCTATAGGCCAATTCGCACGTTTTCGCCCACAACAGAGGCAGTTTTTCCTCCACGATGTCTCTGCATAAATAAAAATCAATATTGATGTTAATTTCTTTCTAGGATTTTCTAGAAATAGAAATTGAAGATATAATAATGATCTTAAATGCACGTAAAAATATTTTTTCGTCGTATCTAGTTAATTCTGTCTATCCTTCGCGGTTTGACTCACGTGGTTTTAACAGCGGTGATCCAATCTACTAGATTGATTAGCAGCATGCCTTCCTCCCGGATATCCCTGCAGGACGGAAGTCTCTTTAGCAACACGGAGTAAAGAGCCAACAATCTCCCCTCAGACACCAATACCGATTCTAGTGGCGGTTGTCGGGGCACTACGGACTGCAAGACCGTCAGTACTGATGCCCACGTGGGCCGAATGTCTTCCGTTACTAAAATAGAAGTATCATCAATAAATTTAATTTATTTAAAACTAAACTGAAGCATATTATATGAAATACATAAAATGAGAAATATATTATATGAAAGTAATCGATCAGTTACTTACCATTGTATTTAAAGTAAGCCTCCAACGCGGCCTCCATAAGATGACCCAGAGTGGACGAGGAAGCGACTGCCATTCCGATAACTCTTAACATGCCCATCAGCACCGGACTACTAGCTGTTCGCTCCAGCAGCCACACCGTCCAACTGCTACGAAGATGATCAACTAACACCCCGCTTTGATTGATCGAATGTAAAAACTCGGTAATCAGCAGGCCGGCCTCGGCAACCTGTTGCGATTCAGAGACGGCTAAAAAAAGAGAAGAAAAATCAGGAAAAAGAAATTACATCAGTTACTTTTAGATTTTAACTTTTAGTTTTCTTCGATCTCAAAGCTATAAATCAGTAATTCTTGAAATCTAGACATTTACTACTGGTGATGACGATCTCCATATCGTCAAGCATCCGAGACAACGTATTGGTGAATACTTTGCTGTTGGTCGAAAGAAGGGACTTGTATCTTGTGGTACAGTTGATCAACAATTTCACCATGGAACGCACGTACATTTGTCGTTTCTTCAAAGTGGTAGGATGAAAGTGTTTCACTGCAGGATCATAAGCCGCCGCTATTTTCATTAAACTGTATATATCAAATAATTTTTAATCCATATTATATTATTTATTACACACATAATGAATACATATGAATATACATTACGTATCAAACTCACTTGTTAACGGCTACATCAATAGCGTGAATTTGATCTTTGCCCAGACACAAAATCACCCTGGGATCGCAGCTCATCACGTGCCAATTGATCACTTGGTCATATGCCGCGGCGTCGATTAAGTGCCACGAGAAATTTTCGGCTTCTGTAATCAACTGCACTGCTTTCTCATTCTGAAATGTTAATCAGTTTCGTTAAAGCTAATTTTTCTTCGATAATTATTGCGATGAGCTCATATTTTTGGAATTTTTATTCTTTGGATTTTTTAACATTTTTAAAGATTAAGTCTTTCTTTACCTTTCAGGATTTAATTTTCTACTTCATGAATTTTATCTCTTATTCTCTTTGCTCTTACCTGCCTGACGTTAGGTTCGTTCGACAGTTTCACCAGCAAGTTAAGCAAACAGACGTGCATCCTGGCAGCAACCGGCAGCGGTTGCATAGTTATCAATTCACTGATCCATGCTGACCAATTAATCCAGGTAAAAACGCTTCCAAGAAACAAGTGACAATCCGGTAGATACTGATCAATGACTTTGATCATTAATTCGATGTCGTTGATAGCGGGATAAAAGCGATCCCATGGAAGGGATAGGAAGTTTCCGTGTACCACGTTCAGCACGTGATCTTTGACGGATATGTGGGCGTAATTAGATACGTAGAACTGCCACACAAAACTAAGAATTTTACTTGACGCCGGCATAGTGTCAATGATGAAACGAACGCATTCGGTGAACATCGCCATCGTCCGATTCGCGTAAGGACCGTCGGTGATGATCCATGGCAGCAACACCGATCTGTCGTCGGTCAACTGCTGAATCCACGCAGCTGTAGGCTCACGCAAGTTTCTCGTCCAGTACGGAGTAATCCACGGCGCGTACATCTCGCTCAATACCGGCCAGATCTTCTCGCACACTGGAAAAGCATTGGCAATAGCTTTTTTTCTTTTTTTAAATTATAGATATATAATTTATTCGGATATTTATGTAGCAAGATTTCAAGATTTTCAAGGATTCATAATTCTAAAAATATTGACTTACATTGATCTGCAAGCGATCCTCGATCAGCCTGAAGTGTCAACACAACCAACGCATGGCCGACCATACCCAGAAATACAGTCAGCGGTTCATTATAAATTCTGTACTTCGGATAGAGGCCATACAATCCGTATTGCAATCTTTCCTTCATGAAATGTCGGCTTAGAAGCACAGCGGTATCATGCATCTGTGAAATGGCACGAAAATATCGTCAGGATACTATATAACTCCTAACTTCTCTAAATGAAAATTATTATTATATCTAAAATGAAGCGCGACAAAACTGAATGTTTCTTTTCTTTGTAAGGATAATTGTTTTGATAATAAAATTGCTTATGGAACCTCTTGACGAGACAACAGTCTTTGTTCAGTGGCATAATGTCTGATCTCCTCTCTGATCTTGGGAGGACATATAGATGCAATATTTTTCGGCTTGCCGCTAAGGGCTCCCAGTAAATCGCGCCAAACATCCAGTGACAGATTCTGGCTCTCGGATCCTCTCAGCACCGCGCTCAACACTTCGCCGTAGTGTTCGGGGAATTCGTGTAGAAGAATGAGTCGTAGATGATTCCGAAAGAGCTGTAGTGCAATAATTAAAATTTTGTAATTATTTATAATTTTTTTCTTGTTAATTATACAAAATATTATAATAAAAATAAAAAGAATTCTCACTTCATGCAGCATCAGCTTTTCTTCTTCGGGATTTAGACCAATGTTGTACAATGCTTTAGAGACCAAATCTATGAAGGTAGATCTTTCGCTTAATCGCGGACGACGATAATTTAACCAGCTGCCGACATCGAACTATAATAGAAATAATAATCCATTAGAAAAACAAAGATTAAACAAGGGATAATTTCGACTTTTTCTATTTACTTTTGATAACAGTACAAAACACAAGTCAACGTTCGATCCAGTGGACAAGTCCACAACGGTTTGATACATTTGTAAAAATGTGTTAGCTCCACCAGCGACAGGCGTGAAATGTGGTCCCAATAAGCCTCCGAGATTAGGTCTCTGAATGATTGTACTCAGCAATTGCGGACCTTGAACTTCTTCACCGCTAATGAATAACTGGAAATAAAACGGTAGTCTCACAGTGCATTTCAAGTATTCTTCTCGATATAATCATTAGAATCTGTTCTGCATTAACAAATTGATATCTAAAATTATGATCTCGAGTTGACGAAAAGTTTAAATTCATCACATACCTGACCCAATTTTTCCAAACAAGTGGTAATGAGCTGTTTCGTGGAAGGGCATAATGCCGCTTCCTCTGTGTAGAACTCCACCAAATGATAGAATAGCTTGACTCCGCTCTCTTGCACCTTGCGTAGTATTACAGTGTTTTCATTAGTGCGACTGATAGTTAATTCGTGTTCCAACATCCTGAAGGTCAAGAATGTATGAGAAAAAAGTAATTGTGTAATTTTCTGCTGCGCTATCGATAATTTTAATGAATAAAGTGACAACTAATTATAACATTAAAATGCATATCCTAGAATCAGTCAATTCAACTACTTACATGATCAAATGATCGATGAAGACACAACCAAGAGTGACCTTGCTAGGTGGCGGTTGACTAGCTTTCACTAAAAGATTCTCGTACTCGGCTCGATTCTGAGTTATCATGTGATCTACACCTTCACTGACATGAGCTTCTTCAACCTATAATATGCAATTTTAAAAAATTCTGCTTAAGAAAAACTTTAAGAATACATCTGATTATTTATTCAGATTAAAAATATTTAAGATTAGAATTAATATTAAGTATCAAAAATTAACAAAGAGATTCATAAATAAATATATATACACTGTATGTGTACAGATAAATATGTAAACATATATACATAATATATATATATTTTTTTTTTGGTTGCATTTGATATTTTATTTAATATGTAAATAAATATTCTATTTCTTAATCTTATAAATTATTTCTATTTTCAACCATACTGTAATCTTTATAATCGCAGGGCCTGCACAGTGTACTGTAGGCGGCGTGCCCGACCTCGAACGTCTCTGACCGGGTGACGCTGGATCGCAAAGGGCATGTAGAGTCACATGATTTTCATAGACCCGGTAGAGAGTCGGAACTAATTCAAGGAAACTGCAGTCCACCGCGGTGTGTTCGGATATCATGAGGTTGTAGGTTTGCGCATAATCGAGAATGACTCGAAGATGCGGTTTGACTAAATTGATGACGGCATCGGAATTATAGAGACATTCCCTGGCTATGCAACTCAACACAGGCTGATTACGACTCAAGGATGGCGGTGAAAGCGGCGATTCATAGGTATTTAGCCGGCGGAAAATTCTGTGAAGAGGATTGATCGATTCCACAGCGCTCGCTAAAGCGGATTGAGATCTCTGGACTGTTGATCGATTCTCGGGACCGCGTAATATCGCGCGTTCCCACTCGCTTACGGCCTTCAGCTGGCTTTGTTGCACCGTCCAATAGTCGATATATTCCAACCAGAGAGTCTAAAAATTGGCAAAGGTAACGAAGCAAAAGTGTAATAATTTGGATGTCTCTAATGTATGATTGACTTACTCGGTCTCCTTGCACTAGCAGAATTAGCCTTTGCGACATATATTGCGGTGGCAGAGCCGGGAGATAAAGTCCTGGTTCCTGAAGACGGGGTTCTTCCAACCAAAGGCTCAGTGTTTTGTAAAGCCTGCGATAAATATATATATATATATATAAAAGCATAAATATATATATATAATATATATACTTTTTCAAAGACATCGTCGAGAAAAATATTTCGTCTTGATATCCAATAAGTTCGCTCACTTTGCTGCGCTGAGATAAAATATACGCCGTTCATCCATGATCGGTTTTCCGTTCTCCATGTCTTTCTCTCCTTTGACTTGGAAATGCTCTATCGTTTCGTGCAATCGCTTCTTTAATTTTTTTAAATAGCTTAGATTTATCATTCCTTCAAAAAATTTTTCCCCAAACCCACCTTTATCCATAGATCTAAAGCATTTTAGAAGCATTTTAAAATAAAGAAATAAATTATACATTTGCTTCATATTTATTATATAAAATTACTGTGTCCATTTCTTTTTTAAAGAATAAAATAATAGTAATAATCACCCTGTTGCGATAGGAGCTCGTGCGAGAAATAAACTAAAGAAGTTTTGCCATAAAAGAGGCAGGATCGGATGATCTATGGGTGTGTCAAGGGCCTGCTGAGACCAACGGTAAATAGCCAGATTGTTTACTCCGAATGGAGTTATCTTTACTGTTGCGCAAGCTCTCTGAAAGATATTTCGTAACAATTATAATTTTTTATTTACTTAAAGCGCATAATCTTATTCTTTATAAAGTTGAACCTTGAAGGCAGTGTCCAGAGATATCTTGGATTGCATAGATAATTCCCGCAAGATCTCCCGCCAAAGTCCGGTCTTAAGTTCTCTATCATACTGTTCTGTCAACAAAATCTGATAAGCGAGCCATATCGTCTGGACAGTTCCACCGAGAAGACTTGCTGAACTAGAGCATCCCGTCGCCCAGCTCAAGAAAGATCCGAACGATCCCGGCGTTCGAGTAGATGATGTATTCTATGAGAATCGCACATTGAAATCGTATAAATAAATAACGAATGAATAAATGCATACGTTAATTATTGTTGATATCGAAAAGTTTTAAAAAATTACAGATATTGCACATATACACATACACATATATATTTTTCTTTATTATCAATATATATTATATATTAACATTAATATTTAAATGTTATTATATATTATATATTTATAGTAGTAATTTATTTGTGTGGTGTAATATTGATAATATAAATATAATATATATAATTATTTGTAATAAATTTAGACATAGAATAATAGAATAAATATTAAAAAGTCTAATTTTATGTGAATTAATTCTTATATATCATACCTCGCTTCCATCTAAAGCAGGCTAAAATCGATATTTCTCATTAAAAGAATGGAATAATACGTTATTGCAAAATTACAATATTGTTTTTTTTTATATAACTATGTACAGAATATATACGAAATTGTACAAAAAAGTAACAAATTTTTTCATAAGGTTTCAAAAATTCCAAAAAAAAAAAAAAAAAATTTTTTTTAATTTTATTTTCGACTTATTTTAGCTTTTTCGACTTATTTTCACTTTTTCCCTTAGTTTGTATTACGATTTCGAATATATCTTTTGTACATTATATATTTTTTTCATTCTTTGCTAATTCTAAAATTATCCTACCTCCTTCTCCGTGTACATATAAGATATATACAATTACATTACACTTATATTCTGTCCAGTGAGAGAGCAACCTCAGTTTGCGGACAAAGTGAGAAGATCGTGACGCGCTATTCAGTACTCGGTACTCGGTACCGTATTTGTAAATACGGCACATTCGAGAGTTTTCTAGATATTCCTTGGACGGAGACCTGCCCGAAACGGACGAGTTTTTGTCCGATTTGTGATTGTTCTCTCGCTAGACGGAGTATAGATTACTTACACAGAAAAGATTTTGAAACATGTTCTCCATTGTCATCCGGGTTTCTAAGTGAAAGAATGCCGCGCGGATCACGGTGTCCATCAAATACATCACGCTATGATCCTTGTTCCAATCCTGAACAAGTATCAGCACATTCAGCCATAGATGCACAAAACGTTCTGGGCTGTTTAAGCAATATCTGTAATTAACATGCGCAAATAATAATTATTTTCAAGTATCTATAAATGTATAAATCTATCCTCTTTTATTCCTATTCTATTTCTATATATCATTTATTTATTTTTTTTATATAATTATATTAATTCATCCGCGCGTACCGTTTGAAGTGATACAAGTGAGACTCGATCATATTCGAGAACTGTTTGAGGATAGGACCGGGAAATTCCGGAGCAATCAAATTCTTCGCTATCTTCATATATGTCCGATCAGCAGTAATAAGCGGCACAATCAGACTAACGAATTTATCATTCTTCAGTAACGAATCCGTACATTCGAGAAACAGTGGTACTATGCGGTGTAAACACACCAGCACTTGCTCATATTTATAGTAACACTGCAAGGTCTGCAGCTGGCTAAAACCCTCAACGCAGATCAGCGGCACCGAGTGACCCCATAAGGTCATCAGCACAGAAGTGTAGCAGGCGATCGGCTGCTTCTCGCGTACCCCTTTTGCTAAAATTTCCAGGATAGAGTTTGATTCCATATCGGGCACGCAAGCGAGACCCTCAGCTGGGTTCAAAATGGTATTCTGGCACACAGAATCCGATTGGTCTAATTGATGTAACCTTAGTCTATTCATCATCTCCCATGCCCACAAGCTAAATGCCTGCTCACTGTTCTGTGGTCTTACCATCGAAGAGACCTGGAACGAGATTGAGAACAGACTTAAATTTTTATTCGTTTTGATATTGATGGATAATTCATATGACAATCTAGTTCATTCTTAACTTTATAATATTAATTTTCTAATTTTCAAATATTGATAAAACTAATACTAGATATCTTTTAATATTATCATATTAAATAAAAGTGATTTTTTTATCAGTTTTTTTGCTTTCAGTAATCGCTCTTTAGTAACCGATGACTCACCTGCTTCACACCTTCAGCTAATAACGAAGCTGTTTGCATCGGGGTATCGGGCACATATTTCATCATAAGCTCGACAATTAATAACGCCACTTGTCGATGTAGCTCAATCGGAAGATACAAATTGTCATTTCTGCATTAAGAGATAATTCATAGTCAGTCATATAAATCATAATAATTTTAGATTTATAATTTTGACTTCCATAACTTATTAAGAGATAAAGAAAATACATTTACAAGACACTTGAATAGATCAAAAATTGATGAAGAGCAGAGTGAACACATAGTTGAATAATTTTAATATTCTAGATAGCAACATAAATTTTTTTGTGTTCTTTCAAGAATAAAGACTCTGCCTTTTCAAACAATATCGAAAATATTAAGATAACTTACGCATCAAGGCCCCAATTCAAATGTGTAAGTATTAGTCGAGCCAGATGATTTTCAGATGAAGTTAATGGATGTTGATGTAACCAGGTAGAGAGTATTGCCATATCCTGCTGCTGCGGTGTCCACATTCCTATCTTCAGTTCCGTAAATAAATATAAACTCAACTAAAATTATTAAAAAACAATTATTATTATTATTTACTATATCTACAAATTTATTTTAATAATAAATTAGCTATTTATATTATTACACAAATAATACATTATTTTCTTATAATATTATTTGAACTCGTTTAAAAAACTTTATAATGAATGTTAATAAAAAAGTACTATCTTTGTTTCCTTCTCTCTTTAGTGAGAAGTTGTTTAAGATTTTATATAATATAAAAGTTTGCACATTTTTATTTTGATTTTATACTTATATAAAAATTATTATTTTATACCTTCCCGACTAATACAAAATTGTCCTTTAATTTTTGCAAAATGTCAGACAAAAGAGTGGGATATTTGCTTGTCAAGTTTGATAAAAGTGATCTCGCATCCTTTGAACAAGATTCTTGAGTTTTTTCGCTGAGAAATCCAATCTGTAATTCAGTTTATTAAAAATTTGACAATTAAAACAATTAAATATCTAAGTATACATTAAATTTCAAAGATATTTGTAAATATAAAAATTATCAGAAATTTTCTTATTTATAGATAGATTGTCTCATCATTATTGCATTAATGATAGAAACAGATTATATATTTAACAAATTTATTAAACGTATTCATTAGCATACTTGAAACAGATCGATTGTAGCTGTTCTCACAAAATCATAATCCTTGTGAGCTCTTGCCATAGCCATATTAGCAAAGGTTGTTAATAGAAAATAAGATTCGTCACCTGGCATGTTGCCCAATTTTTCTTCAAACTGCTTATGAAGTTCAGGGCACCTTAACTCTGTCTCCCAATCTACAATATCAAAGATGTCATTGTTATTGATATTGTAGCATACTTTTATAGGGTCCAAAGTTTGTATGCAAGTATTGAAAAAAAGACAAAAAATGGAGAAAAAAATGTTAACCACTATAAAAATAAAATAGCAAAAAGAACAGTATAAGAAAGACAATATGTAATTAAAGATAATTTATTATCTTATACTTTACAATTACTATTATTTTTATTAATATTATTTTATCTCTATTTTATCTCTATTCTATACTCTTCATTTACCTGAGACTGACATGTTTGACATTGCTACGGCACCAAGCATAGAATCAGTATGCAGAATGTAGAAGATGTGCCACAAGGTAGTCGATGATATAATGTGATATGGTATTGCTGCAAGATATTGCCAGGCACCTAAACGCCGTGATGAAAATATACAAAGGATTGCTCTCAGGAAAAAGCAATCATATTCGATCTGCAGTTTCAATAGCATCGATTCATCAGTTATCTATAACAGTTAATGTAGCTTTTAAAATCTACTAAAAAATACAAGAATTAGAAAATCGTAATAAAGAAAATAATGGGCATAAATTTTCACACAAAAAAAAAACTCATAAAAATTGATAAGAAATAAAGTATGTAATGTCTTTAATTCATTCAATATAATTCTATAGAATTCTGCAAATCCGTGAAATTTGGCCGCGTTCTATATACCTGGCTTCTGTCAAAAGCCTCCCATTGATCGCTAGCGTATTGAACGACGTCTCTGATCAACGCGCTGAGTCTTTTCGCTAACTGTCTATATCGTGGCGAATCGTAGGTCTTTAGACCCTGCTTCAGTAATCTAATGAGCACAGTGTAGAACGCAAAAAGGCGCAACATGTGATGATCCGTGATGGCGTTCTCTTCCTGCTCGTACTTGTCATTCTGACATCGAACAAACAGCACTTGCTCGAAGAGCCTGTCCAATGGAATCTGATTGAGAAGGGAAATCAGATCACTCTCAAAAAGATTGGCGCCGACATTGGCGATGTCTTCGTCCTCTTCGCCCTCTTCATCCAACATCACCCATACTGTATCTCCTGGACTGCTCGTGGTATCTTGCAAGGATACCTGCACCTGTTCCAAAAACTTTTCTCGATCTTTGATTGGTTGAAGGATTACCGCGAGAGTGGCGATCATATGATCGAGATATGGATCATTAAAAGGCGAGAAACTCAATCCAGAGACTTTCTGCGGCACCGGCACTTGTACAAACGACTTGGCCCAGTTCATTACACCACCAGGACATCGCAGTATATGATTCAATAGGAACAAGTGATCCTGCCATGTGGCGACTCTCAAAAGCACCGCCACCAGCCTCGACAGCCATTCTCTGGTGTCCGTGACAAATTTGCCATCTTTGAGAACGCGACGCTGAAAGTTGAATAGAACCGTCACGCACATCCTGAGCTCCACTAGCTGCGGGGCTGTCTGGGATGGGTCTTGCTCCGGCAGAAGGTTTGCTGGAGCGGTTTGTGAAAGATTAGCAAATTCCTGAAAACAGAAAAAGAAATTAAAATTGTTGAATTTTAAAAGAGATTAAAATGATTATACGACTACTGGATCTCTGCATGGAATCTAATAATATGCTCTTTAGCTCAACTTTATTTAAGTTAATCCAGTTTAATTAAGTTTAACTCAATCTTAAGCTTTACATAATTTTGAATCAACAAATCTTATGATTTTCTTGATATTCTAGGAAATTTATTCAACAAGAGGCAACTCACATTGAAACTTCTAGCAATTCTTTGCACATAATGTTCAATTTGCAGACGCAAAGACTCTGCTTCATAGCAATATAATGCTTGGCTATCGTGCAAAGTATCCTTGATGGCCGACAAGGTCCTGGAGAGCACTACTAGAGCCTGCTGATTGAAATGGGCAACCGAATACTCGTGGATAGCAGTGACAGGATTGCCGTCCTGGCACTCACCACTCTCCGTTTCTGATGTTTTCTCCAAGCACCACAGCTGTTTCTGTGTTTCCCGACAGTTCTTCTTCAAACGTTCCAGCTCGTATGAGTTTACAATCAGGTGGTTCCGCACTCTCAGGTAACTCATCAGTAGCTCGTGCAGTCTGTGCTGCTGTCTCAGTGGCCCACATCTCAACTGTGTCTCTGTAAACTCAGTCACAAACGCGTCCACTAATGCCAGTTCCTGATTGTGATATAAGGATGTTAATTGTTGCTCCGTAAACGGTTTAACATCCTTGAATACATTCAGAATGTCCTTCTTGCCTTCTCCAATCTCTGTTTGCTTTGATAAGATCTTTTGACATGAAATCTTTGTTTTAATTAGGTCTTCTCTGTCTTGCGCAGATTGATTGAGTTCTTCAGGTTTAATCGATGAAACGTCTACCAATTGAATAGCGGTAATGCTTACTTGGGTTTGATCTATTTGATCATTCAAGGTGTTATTAAACGCAGAGTCAAGTTGAACAGCGTCAATTTCATCTTGGGAATTCTCAGCTAGCAACAATATCTGAAATATATAGTCCATTTATTTCAAAGTGCTATTAAGTCAAGACTTAATCTTGTACGATGTATCTCAAGTTCCTAATATCATTGAGATGTAATTTTATAAAATTACTTACTTCGTTTGTTGTCTCAACTCGTAGACCGTGCTCCTTCTCGTAAGCTGCTTCTTCAGCAGCCTGCTTTTCATAAACTTCTGTGTCAATAGCAGCTGAATGTAATTCACTTTCTATATCTTCTACTGCTTCACCTTTGGGGTAATTCGTGGGAGATTCTCCGAGCAGACATTCAAATTCCTCCAACGTGGGAGCATCTGGTATTTGGTGCTGCAGGATTGACTGGCGTAATCTGTCCCGTTTCTTCTTCTACAAAGTAAGCACAAATTTGAATTTATATTACATCTGTGATATTGCTATCAATTCATTCATTATTAATCTATCAACTAGTCAAAGATAGAAACATATTACAGAAACGTATATCAATAAAATATATAAATGATATATAATGTGTAATAATATATAACAGTAGTAATTATACGATTATACGATTATATGGTCCGTTAATGTAGCAACAAATATTGAAAAAGCAAAAGGAGATTGCAGATTAGCAATCTGTCTCACTTGTTTTTGCTTCTCCATGATGCATCGGTATCGCTATTATATTTTAACTAATTAGTATTGATCAATATAAATCACTGAATATCCTTTGACAATCTCAGCTGTATCTCTAAAAAAAACTATTTGTAGTTGATCAAGGATTGATAAAGGCGATCCAATGCAAAAAACTATGATGTTTTGAATATTAAAGATAATGTTATGTATTCATTATTATTTTCAACACTGTCATTGGTACAATCAATTGCTGGTAAGAAATCATAGTTTAGGAGAACTGTTTACGTCAAGTGGCCTCCACAGCTGATGTAAATATCTACTAAACAATGGAATTAGTCCACTTGACGTTTCGAAGCGATTTTAATTCTAATTTTAATCGATCCACCTAGAGATCCATCCAATCACCACGAATTGCGTTCGACTTGGCACTACGAATATATTTGACAGTTTGATTAACCAATCGGGATAAAGAAAACTTTTTTCTGATTGATCAACAAATCTCTTTAGATGGGATTTTTGTACGCATACATGAGTATGTTACCCAACATGTAATCGACATCTGCTAGCGCCTGTGTTATTGCGCAATGTTTGCAATACTGCTGGGTGCTGGGAGCAGTAGGTAAATTCTCTAACTTCGTAACGACGGTAGCGAATTTGTCCTTAGTCGTTAAAAGTTATAGAATAGATATACACTAATGTCAGACGTTTTCACGCACGCGTAGTAGTGTAAGAATCAGCTGATGCTCTCCTATTAGAATCTGTCCGTTACATTCAAAAATTTATTCATCAGGTAGTAGTAACATTTGATTGATCAATCGAGAGAAAAAAAGCAAAGATTTCTTATTTGCTCTATGGACGATTTATATTGAAATAATATATTATTTATTTAACGTACTTGTACACGCATTCATCTTCTGAAATTCTAAAATATTGCCATGCATATTTATATGAATTATTTTGTACGCGATTTCGGCGGAATAAACTTTATGTATATTTCCGCAATAAAATATAATTATTACATAGTAATTCTTATAAATTTTGCTATTGCAGTCTTGCCTGTAGCTAAATTCGATGAGATATAAAGATATCTGTGAATGTTTATTAATTATTAATCGAAAGAATGAATGGAATCTGTTAGCGTCGTATTTTCTTCCTTCGAAATCTTTTGCAATCTTTTATTTCTTTCCAAGATGCTCGAGATATCGAACTAAAAAAAGAATCGCAATAATTAATTATTAATATTTGACATATATATATATATAGGATGTTTCATTCTAACAATAACAAGAGAGAGATTGATACTTTGTTGAGAAAACAATACAGATCTTGTGAGATATAAAATTTCATATAAAAAACAAATTCTCTCTCTAATAAAACCTAATGATAGTAACATACATATGTATAAATATATATGTAAGAACTATGATTTATCATTGCAATAATATCGAGTTAATGTTGAAAGTGAAAAAAATGATTTGTTTATAGTATATATCGAAATAAATTATAGTTTTTTTACATGTAATCTCTTCTATTTAATAGAATATATTTATGATGTTGATAGTATGTCTTTTTTACACGCTTGTATATAATGACATATAAAAAACTTAATTTACTTTAATGTATATATGTACGCGAAAAAAAAAATTCTCATAAATTCTCATTTCTCACTTCTAATGTCATTATTCAATATAACTGCAATGAGGAAACAGGAGCCTTAACGCAAAAAATAAATTAAAAAATAAAAAGACAATATATACGTATGTATATTTGCATATCGTGTCAATTAAGTTAGTTTTATCGTATTCTTTTTTTTGTTCTCTTTTTGATATAAATCTAGATTAAAATATGTTCTTTATCGTAAAATTGTCTAATTGTACACTCTCTATTTTTTCTTTCTATTTTGCCTTTCTCTTAATATTTATTAATTGGCGTGCTATTTGCGTATAATACGAGTATAACAAATTAAATAACTCTGCGATCATGTAAAGGCGATACGTGATATTAAATATACTTACTTCATCTTTGTACGATTATAATCTTCCTTGACGTAAATTATGAGTATAGTTGCCATCGAGATGTTTGCAAATGTCAAATACGTCGACGAGTGTTTATCTAACAATAAGAAGTAAAGAAAGTAAAAAAAATAAATAAATTATATATTAAAGATTTTTATCTTTATTAAGGAAGCAGAAATTAAATCTTCTGAAAATAAAAATAAATATTTTAAATAATAAATAGAAATAATAAGAGTGATGTAAAAAGCAAAAAGAAAAAGAAAACTGGATATAACTTTAAGCTTGAAGAAAATTCAAAATGTAATAAAAAGAATGTGAGAAGGAAGAAGAGACAATAATATTTCTAAATTTATATAATATACTATTGCGATAATTTTCTATAACTATGCATTTTTTGTGCTTTAAAATGATACTTTTTAATTATCTACTTATGCAGTATTCAATATCTGCTTATGTAATATAAAAGCACAAGATAAAGAGTGATCGCACACATATATAATATCAAAAACGCTAGTATAGTTGTGGATATAATAAAATATAATATAATGTTTTAATTTATAGAGTGTCGAAATACGTATCGTAACCATTATTCTTACTCATCCACGGGAGGAAGTATGAGAAGTAAAAGAGTGCGCCGACGAGATTCGACAGGAAGATCATATAACCGCCGACGATGGCTTCGGAGACCGGAAACGCAATTTCGGAGGCGAGTTCAAGAAAAAGAGCGGGAGTGGACCAGCTGGCGGATATACCCAGGATTACTGCGGCGTACAGCTCACCCCTATGGAAAACTAGGATACGATCGTCCAGCAAGAGTATCCATAGAAACATTGCTGACGATATCGTCAACAATATGTGAAGAGTAATCTTTAAACGACCTTGAAATGCGTCTGCCAATCGTGATGCTATCAAGCTCAAAGTACCGCTTACGATGATGGTCCAAAAAGCTAATTTGTCCGCTTCCTCCTGAATTTTGACTTATTAAAAAAATTATCTATAACGCAATGATGAGAGACGAAAAGTCTAAAGTTTTCGACTAGACTAAATAAATTAAGTCTCTTAGAATCTTTGAATGTAAATTTTTAACAGTTTGAAAAACTTGATAATTGAAATTTTGGAAAATATAAATTGCTATTTTAAACTTTTTGAATGAAAAAAAAATGCTCAAAGTTTTTAAAATTTTTAAACTGTTTTTACTTGTGTAATGCTAGTGCCAAAGGTCATTGTCATCATTGCCAGCCAAGGTCCAGTCACACCTTGACTAAGTGCAGCAGCCAAGCAGAGACACCACATGTTCTTGTTCCTGTAAAAAAGAAACAGAAATAGGAGATTGTTGAGAGTTAAGTTTTTATAATAAATTAATTATAACTGTGCCTAATATACATATGTATTAACGAGCAAACAATAAGAAAGTTTATTTTTCGATTATTTAATCGATATTTAGTTATTTTTAGATCGGGAAGTTTAGTATACGAATCACAAAGTTCAAAAGAAAACAAGAAAAGGAATCTGAGAGAGGAAAAAAATAAAAAGGATCAACATCCCTTGTGGGGATCGAACCCACGACCTTTGGATTAGAAGTCCAACGCGCTATCCTCTGCGCCAAAGGGACTTGGTTGTCTTACATGAAATGGAAAGTGATGTAACATCACTAATTTGTCATAAAAAAAAAAGATAAATTATAATATATTTTAAGAAAATTCAATGTTTGAAATCTTGAAAAGATAATAAAAAATTACTTTAGAAGACGAAGAATTGATTCCGCAAGACCAAGACGCTCCGAAATTTCAGGAAGATCAACACATTGATAAGGTTCCCCCGGTAAGAAGCAAAGAACGCCTATCAGGATTAAGAATTGACCAACAAATTCTGAAATTATTATGCAAAACAATTAAAAAACAAAAAGTTAACAAATTATTCCAACAATTTTATTTTATTTTATTTCAAGTCTTAGCGACATGAAAACAATAAAATCTGTCGTCAAATTTTGTAGCAGACTCTGCCAGCAGAATATAAACTTATGTGTAATAACTTAATGATGCCAATTTGCCGCAATTTCTATGTTCGAATCTGCTGTCAGTATATTGCTAATACTGCTTATTGAAATATCTTATATAAACTTATTTTATATTTTATATAAACAGAAAATTATTTTGTTTATATACAGGTCTTTAAAAAACATACCGATCCTCATGAGAGACGTAATCTGTGCTCGCAATACCACGGAGTACATTTTATCAAAAGCGACAGTTCCGTTGAAATTTGTATTACTTGTCAAGGGCGTGATATTACGTGCTACTGTGTTCCCTACTACGGCCGGCCCGATTAAATAAGAAATCGCCATTCCTAATTGATTGCAGGCGGAAGATATGCCTACAATATCGATTAACTTGCTCAATTTAATGTAGTAATAGTAGCACAATTCAACAAAAAAAAATCTAAGAAAAAGAATGATTATTTCGTGGAGCTTTTTTAATTGCGGAAATGTATTCTTTATCATGGATATAAAAAATATAATTTTTGTTGAATTATGTTATATACATAATTATTTTTTAAATCATATTTTGTTTGTTGATTACATATAGATAAATTAGAGAAGTACCGGTAGCGGTGGTGCGTTTCCCAGGAGGGAACCAAACCGCGGAGACCAATGCCGTAGCAGGACCAAGGATTACTCCCGATAATCCGTTCAGGATAGCCGCAGTGTGTACCATTCTGAGTGACAAAAGTAGAATTCTCTTTAGTCCTGGTTGGCGATCAGCTACACGTAATTAACGTACATCGTGAAAACGTTCTCTCTAGAGGACACGCAACGAACAAAGGTCGCCAGGGTCGAAAGAATCGCCGCCATTCGCAAGGACATTGTCAAGCCTTCAATCAATTTTAATATTAATGGTGCGTTTTTCAAATTTATTTGTGAATTTATTTGTATTTAAAACTTACTGTGTGTATTATCTTATTTACATAATCAACAGTTGTACAATTAAATTATCTTGTAAAGAGCAAAAAAGAGATCAATAAGTCTTATAAAGTGAAGTCTAGACAAATCAAATACTTTTTTGGGAAAAACACATTTTTTTGTAAAAAAAGCTTTATTTAAAAAAAAATAACTGACTTTGTCCTTTCGCTCTTCCTTTCGTTACTATGCAATGCTAAATGTATTACTTGACGCGAAACGTATTATAATCGTCAGAATAAAGAATTAAAAAATAAATTAAATTATAATCACGATAAATATGAAGAAATCTAAAGAGACAAGATCACCTTTCTTATAGAGGAGCCAGCAACAGGGTATGCAGCAGGTCAAATAGCTGATGCATCCCCAATCGGACAGCAGGGCCACCAGGGACTCATTCCAGTTCGGGAAAGCCCGCAAGGCGAAACCCGCTATGGGGCCCCAGGTGTTCCACACGCAGCACTGCGAACACGATAGAGTACAAAATAGACCCAGGGCTACCCGACCTTTCTTCCGGGGCCCGATTCCGCGCCCCGACTCCGTCAAGGCCAAAGTCTCATTCTGGCTTCCTATACACATGTATTAAAACTCCGGTGATAATATCATCTCCAATAACAACGTACGATACGAAGACTTACGATGAGATATGTGATTTCGTCGTAGCTCCAAGCTTCCCGTGCTCCGCCCAAGTCTTCGGGGACATATCCTGCTGGATGTTTTTCTGCCGTTTCTTAAAAGCTTGCTAGGTGAGCTACGACATTGATATAACCGCGTCATGTTTACATATCATAAAGGTTATTATATTAATGTCAAAAAGAAATTGCGATTATGCCACTATATTTAAAAGACTTCTCTTATCGAATATACATATATGGTGATTCATCCACATCCATTTTTTGTCGTCGAGTTTTTTTGCGTGGCAGATATTGAAAGAATTTCAATCATCCATGTAGATTTGAAGTTTGCCTGAATTTTTAGAAATAGTGTAGTTTAGAAAATTAGTATTTTTGTATGGAATTGATATAGTAAGAAAATAATAAGAACTTGTAAGATTCGAAGAGAAATTGAATTAATATTTAAGAAAAACCTCGAAAATGTACCCTTATTAGAGGGATTGTGCTAATTAAGCAGAACATATGAACCAGTTGAAAATATCAGATCTAGAGAAATATCCTTCCAAAAAAACTCTTGCTGATAAATTAACCATATCTACATTCAAATAATTGTTTTAATAAAATAAATTCTTTTGTATACAAACAACAAATTCTTCTATACAAACAGCTATTTGAAAAAAAAAACATAAACAAAGAAATATTACATCTATAATTCTTAGAGTTACGAGATTTGACATCGATCGAGCTACTTCAAACGGTAGCTTTGCTATTTTACTGCTCCGTTTGTAAAAAAAAAAGAGAAAAAATAATGTAATGATAATAATAAATTCGTTTTCCAGAGAACGCGTCGATAAGCGGCCGCGCACCCGCAGCCTCCCCGACGCCGCTCGTCCTCGCGTATTGACCGCGGGGATAACGATAATTGTATTGTTGCGTCGCGTCGCGTCGCGTTGCGTCGTGCCCGACGACGACGACAACGGCTACGTGACGACGAGCGCGCGCAAAATCAGCGTGAGCGTAATAATCGTAAATGCCGACAATAATAGACGGCGTACAAAGGGAATTAGACACCCATATACTCGAGCGCGGGAACGGGAGCGGGAGCGGGAACGGGCACGGGCACGGGCACGGGCGCTCACGGCGACGCGCGCGCATGTGCCTCCCGCGCTCTCCCTCGACACTCTCGCCGGGTTGGCTCCTCTAATTACATCGATCCCCGCCCGTCGCCCGATTGGTCCAGCATTCAGAATCCGCCTCCACCGTGCGGATTAAATCTCACGCGAAACAATCCAGATCATCCGCCAGAGAACTGTGACGAAAGGGGCGGGAGACGGGAGGAAGAGGACATATACATGATCGAGAATGATGGGACGACTGGATGAGATCCATGATGATGCCGGATGCTGCAGACGAGGAATGTTGCTGATGAAGCTTTGAGCTGCTGTATCGTTCAACAGCAGGGCTTGCGAGAGCATGTTATTGTCACTTTTATCTTTATTTGTTATTCGATTTCATTCTAGATTTTGTTCGATGCCAATGCTCATTAATCGGACATTTTTTTAATTATAATAATAATATATAGAATGTTTGAATTTTACAGCATTTTCTGCTTTTTAACTCGGTAATAGTATATACAATGTATACATATATCTTGTGTTTTTACCACATTATACATATATAATTTTTAATAACAAATTCTTTTTCTCTCTTTGATTTTCTAATCTGAATTATATTTTTGTCAGCAAAAATATCATGAAACGTTATTATTTATTCAATTTTTTTAACATCATATAAAAGTCATTAAACTTGAAACTCTATTCTAAAGTAATTTTCATTTAAAATTAGCTGAAGAATATAATTTTGTAATCCATTTATAATTTGCTAAAATTTAGTTTGCAACAAATTCTTCTTTTTTAATCATTTATAACTCAAAAATTATTAATATCTCATATTTTCAGGGAATTGATTTTAAATTAATCAAATAATTTGCTATTAAAAAATGCGATAAAAATGAAACATTGTACATAAACATGCGTATCACAAAATTTATATTATGCAGTACGCAATTTTTATTTTTTGAAATATGCAGCTAGCAATAAGTAAAGGGAAAACAAATGCAATCAAAATTTTAATCTCTTTTTTTATGAATTTTTTTCAGGTTTCCTGCAATTTGATAATTCTAATTATTTATTTAAAAAAAACAACCAGAAATAGATTGTATATATCACACGAGAGAAGAATAATATCGTCTTCAATTAAAGATTAAAACCGAAGAAAGGGAATACCAATAAGTAACAATAATCATGACCTATCGCGGAATGCGTTGTTTCACTGCATTGAGAAAATTGAAAACAGAATGAATCCGCAAATAATCTCGCTGTTCACGCTAAACCGCGCGTGTTCACTTCTTTCATTCTTGCTCGCGAAAGAGCCCCTCTTTCATTTCTTCGCAAAGCACAATGCATGATTGGTTATCAATCGCGGTTATCGAAATAGAGTAATTTGCGAAACTCTCTCCCTCGTTGTCTTCTTTTATATTATTATTTTTTTTTTATTATTATATTGGAAATTGTGTAATATTTCTTTCTCTCTTGTTTTTTATGTATCTATATGTATAGTATTTATAAAACTTAATACGTAATTTTTATTTTATATTATACACATTATTTTATTTATTTATTCTATTTTATTATTTATTAATTTTTTATTTATTATCTATATAATTTTTATTAAAGTTGAATTATAATATTATAAAATAATAAAAAAATGGATTGTAACAAATGGTGACCTTTTTTAAGATTTTCGCGAGAGGAAAATTGATTTCAAAAATTGGTAAAAAATTCAAGGATCCATTATATACCTTCATAATCTCGTCGCAATGTCTGTAATTATATATCACAAATTTTTCGGCATTTCAGGTAAATTGAGTTCGGAAAGATCGCGAACCAGGACATCTTAAAACTAACGCTATCCGCGTGTTTATCCATCTACAAGAAGCAAAACCTTCGGATGTGCAAACGCGGCCGCACGTGCGACTTCGCACAGGGGCGGCGCAGCGCCGGATGGAAATGGAAGGGTGAACGAGGGTGGAGAGACATCTCCGTGGAAGGGAGTACCTCACGTATCCCTACCTTGTTCCTTCGCCCTAACCAAAGTACGAGGTGAGAGAATGGAGGACGGCTAGGTGATTCAGACGCGCGTGCTGTCCCGCATCAGAGACCGACGTTCTCTAGCTCGCGAATTCTGCATCCTCTATCCTGATAGTTGTCTATAGTTGTGTGATAACTTTGATTGTGTGTTGAAAAATTTGTGATCCAGTGAAGTTATTAACGGAAATCGATTAAGTGAAAAATAACATTTTAAATAGAAATAAAAGAAATAATTGATGAAATGTGTAACAATTTTGAAAAAGATGCATTACGTATGTCGATTCTCGACATTTGAAAACTGTGAAACTTTGTGGAAGTTGGGAGAGAATTCTAAAGACCTTTTTGGAATATTAGATATCTGAAAATTTTATGACTTTAATAGCATTTGCATGTAAAAAATCCTAAACTTTCTTTACTTGAAGAAACATTTAAAATTTTACAAAGATTCAAGAGATTCATTTGTTTGTTTTTTACAAATATTTTACAGGCCTTTCGAGCGATCCATCTACGGGAAAAATTTTTTCTTACAGAAACATTTTTTTTTCATCAATCTATTCGTTATTCGAAAAAAAAATATTTTCCAAAGAGAGAGTCTTTTCAGATCGTCCTTTTTATTTAGAAAAATCATTTTTGAAAATCTTCGAAAACAGTTCTTCTCACTCTCGCTTTTCGTTAGAGAAAATTTCCGACTAAAGTTTAAAGTTTTTTCGAGATCTATGGATCACTGAATTTAAAAATCGTGCCAAATGTCTGCGAAAAAAACGAGAAGACCTTCATCGCCGCGACGTTTCTTCGCGCGACTCTACGGTCATTTGGAGGCGACCAAAAAAACGGAGGATGACGAGGACGCGCGGGAAAGTTTGGACTCTTCGCCAGAAATCACGGGGGAGGCCCCTCACGTGTTGTCTGGTTCACTCGAATCGCGTAAAATATTCCATGTGAGTACGACCAGAGAAAGATCGTGTCTTGTCTCTTCTTCTTATAATTAAGATAAATATGACATTTTTTAAGAACGTTTTTTTAAGAATTCGCGAATCTCGAAAGTCTATCTAATCTTCTCGATTAATTTTTTTCGAATCATACGAAAGAGATTTTTCTTTTAAATTTGAATTAATCATAATTAATCATAATCGAAATCAATTAAATTAAATTGTTATCGAGCATTTTTTTTTTTGTCAGATGTCGCATTCCAAAGATCCCGAGAAGACATCGGACAACGCCGCGAGAAGTCAGGTGTTCGAGGAGAAAGGAGCAGAGAAGGATTCAGTGCTCGCGGGAGTGAGGCTGCCGTTTCTACACGGATTCTTCCCGAGAGTATCCGGTGGTCATCCATCCTTACACTTGACGCAAGTCGCACATCCGTCCGTGTTGCCGCCGCATCTTAACAGTCTGCCTGGCCATCATCCCGTGGCTGAACACCACTTCCAAGGATTTTCAGCGTTTCGTAAGTTCTCGTTGTTCTCTCCTGTCGCGAAATGCAAAATAAATCGCTCGTAGCGTGATATAAAAACTTACCGAAATTTACCGAATTAAATTCAATCATAAATTTTTCATATTAACATGCAGCTTAATTTAATCCATTTTAATTATATATTTATTTTGATTTAATTTTCCTTATTTTGAACAATTGATAAAGAATTAATTAATGTTATAATTGGCTCTAAAAGTTAGATGTTTCAAAATATTAAGACAATTTTGGAGTATTTAAATTTTTAGACCTATTAGCACATATAAAAATAAAATTTGTTTTTCACGATAAAATTATTTATAATCTATGATTGATTTTTTGGATGATCTAAAAGCTGGCATTGATCAAATTTATGTATTAAAATGCATTTTTTTTTTACTCAAAATCATGTATTATTATCTCCAATTTCAGCATAGAGATCTTATACTTCATACGTTACGATATTTTCGATCAAAAGACATACATTCTGTTCCACCCATCGTACGAGCTGCAACATGGAGATATGTACATGAAAACGCAAGCATCATGCATTTCCAAAGACCTAGTACTCGGACGACACGTCCCTCTCTCTCTCTCTCTGTTCCTTCCTCCTTCTCTCTCTCTCTCTCTCTCTTTCTGTAAGCTGAGGATTGGAAGGCGTCTTTGCATTCGAGTATTCGCGATTCGGTAAGCAGATTTTGCGATGTCGCATTATGCGACGTCGAGAGAACGACCATCGTCCAGAGGGAGAGGATGTAGTGATACTCTCTCTTAATATCGACAATGAACGATTTCTCAGTAACGACAATGGTACGAATCCCACGCGGAAATTGTTTCGCGAAAAATGATAGATTTTCAAGTTTAATCTTTTCACGAAATTCTTTCAAAAAGAACGACTTATCGAAGATGATTTATGACATTCTTCGAAGGCGAATGTTAAAAAAAGAAAGTTTCGAGAGAAGACATCATAAAATAGGACTCGGTCGAAAATTGTACTATTTTTAAAAATAATGATCCTAATATTCCGAAACTCTCTCGAAATATATTTTAAATATTTATTCAGTTCTCTGCATAGTAGATATTCCAAAAATATTAAAGTAATTTCAAAAGGATGCGTTTCTTGTGGAATTCTATTCAAGAAGATTTTGCGATCGAAATAAATTTATTTTCATCGTGAAAAAACTTTGGATCGTTTAAAAAACCATTGAAATATAACATAAACGAACAAAAGTTTCGAACAATTTACCGACAAAATCTCACAAGATTAGAACGAGCTCTGGAAAAAAAGCATTTCAAAATATCTATATGAATAGTTTTATAACAGATTGCCGAGATATCGCGCGGATGTCCTGCTCCGACGGGATGGCGAGAATTAGCGAATTTCACTCTTCATCTGGAAAGTTTGTCGGGAAAGCCCGCGACAGGGAAAACATTGCACGCGAGAACGAACGCGCGGTTTTATCCCGCTTCGACACCTCGTCGCGTTATTGTGACGAGATTACGGGACGCAGTTGGCCGCCCCTCAATGGGAAATACATATCGCGGTATTCCCTTCACAAATCAGCTCTTCCTCCTCCTCCTCTTCTTCTTCCTCGGCGGTCCTTAAGCCTCTCGAGAGCCACCGCCGATTCGAGTCGCCGGAAAATATTGTGCACGCCGGGTGTTCGTGAGCTTCGCCTCGCAAATTGTATCGCGCCGCAATCCGCATACATACTTGCGTATCCTGATTTTGATCTTCGTGATCTCACAATTTGTCCCAAAGAATAGGAATATTCGAGGGGAAAGAGATATAAATTTATATACGATTATATATCGGCAACTTTTCTTTCATTTCTTTTCAAATTTCACTTTTTCGATGTAAGAATTATTCTTCTAATTATGTTTCAATTATTTATCACTTTTTCCTCTATATACAGAGATTATACTAACGAAAAGATTACTTAAGATTATAGATTTTTTTTTCCGAAACCTTGTTGGAGAATCTTTTATTTTACATATTTCGTCCAATTATAATGTTCTCTTTCTCACGCATTTATTTCTTCTTTGAAATCTATCGCACTGCTGTAAAGGATTATAAAATTGAAGATGCAATCAGGATCCCGTATATACTTCGGGCTAGATTGAGCGAAGCCTCGGGAAGCCACGATTTCCGGTGTCGCTTACCGGCACGTCCTAATTATTCTGTCACGTGACGAAGATGGAATTACAACGCGTCTAGATTTACCTCACCTGGAAGTGAGGTATACCTTGTATCGAATATGCACAAAAAAAAAAGATAAAAATCTAATTGAAGCAAATCATGACACACGTGTACATCTCCCAACCATAATTTGAAGTGTCAATTATTGAAAGGTCTACGGAGTCTGTACATTTCGAGGCTGATTTCACGATCATTTGTTACTCGTACAAGCATCCAGATGTTGGGGGGAACCCAGGAAACGAGATTGGCTTCGTCGCGTGATCGTCGTTGTGTTGTTTCACACTGATCACGAAATCATTAATATCATTTCGTTTAAATGGACGAATTATAGCCTCTTTTTATTTCTCTCTCTCTCTCTCTCTTTCTCTGTCTTTGTTTCTTCTCGCCTAATACTTGATATAAAAATACGTTTCTTACATTCCCAGAATTCTCAGAAATTTAAATACATACATTCTCAGAAAGTAGACCAACAAAAATTGCCCTTTATTATTAACCAATATCCTTTAAATGTACTTCGATTTTTATAATAAATCGTAAAGAATATATATATGATAAAATTATGACAGAAAATTTGAGATTTTCTTTTTCTTCTTTTTTTCTTCTAGTGGCACGTAGAAGGAGAAAAGAGGGCCGTCCGCGAAGACAGAGAACGACATTCAGTGGCGAACAGACCTTGAGATTGGAAGTCGAATACCGACGAGGGGAATATATCTCGAGGGGACGTAGGTTCGAGCTCGCGGCCTCCCTTAGACTCACCGAGACGCAAATCAAGATCTGGTTCCAAAATAGGCGCGCCAAAGACAAGAGGATCGAGAAAGCGCAATTGGATCAGCAGTATCGGTAAAGGTTTTTGTTCTTTCTCGATAAAGTTTTCACACATCTTTTCTTTGGCATTGGAATATTATATTTGACACCTTTGAATATAATTCAGAGATATTAATAATTCGTTTAGTTAGGGTAGGTAAGTTGGTTATTTGCCAATGTTATTTCTCAAAGCTATTTAAACGTACAATCTCAATTCCCTGCCTTATTGAAGCTGACATGGGAAAAATAAATGGCCACACATAAGAAAGCATATGACGGTTCTCACGTACATCCCACACGCCTTAGGCATCCCACGTGCTGTGCATCCAGCTGAATCGTTATCTAGTCGATGTGATGTATTGTATTGCGTTCTCTAATGCGGTTATTAGAGTGCGCGTCTATTAGTTTCATCAATACGTCTGTCGTTCCATGCTAAAATGATTCTATAATTTTCCAAATTAAGAAGAGAAAGAGAGAGAAAGGATGAAATGCAAAAAATTTTATTCTTCAATCACTTATAAGCGGATTTTATTCTAACAGAAATTGAATTAAAGGCTTAATTATTTGTTACGAAAAAAACAATTCGATATTAAGCTTTTTTTTCATACTATCCTGGAGTGTCTCCATGTTTTTAGCGCCCTTTCTTTGCGTTACTGATTCGAAAAACTCACAAAGACGAAATTTTACAGCCCCCTCTTTTGAATATCCTAAATCGTGCAAGAATCGTCAAGCGCTTTTCACCGGAAATCAGATTCCGATCCCATTGCGAACAATTACTTCGGTACGATTTGCAGAGAGTTTGCTCGACGAAAATTCAAATATCCTTCGTAGGGATGCGACGCGAAGTATCGGGACGTCCCGGTCGGGCTCCCGCATAAAGAGAAATTTGTACGAGCCACTCCTTCCCCTCGTCCTCTAACTTCCTCGTCTCGCCTCGCCTGTTCGTCACAATAGCACGAGATATAATCCTACTTAAGGCTATTTAGCGGCATATCGCAATCGGGAATCACCCTAGCTCGAGTCGTTCTCGAGGTCCACCGAATCCCGCCCTTCTCCTCTAGCCCCCTTCTCTTATTTGTCACCACCCTTGCCTTGTGCCCCCGGGCGTTATTCAGTCGATATTCACCTGACGCTCGATAAACTCACGGATAAATGCACTCGGTGTACTAACCGCAGATTTTCTCATTCACTTGTCGCAACCCCCCCCCTTTCTCCATCCCTCACATCTTTTGCGATCTCAATTTATCCTGAACTTTAAAAGATATCTTATTATGATCGCAATGAAATAACGAAATATAACTTTTTTGATCGTTTTTACATAAAATTAATTTTGATAAACTTTCAATTGTAAACTTATCAACGAGATGTGTGTTTGATGTTTGACTGCGTAAAATTATTCTACGATGTTATATTATTGTATAATTATATCTTTTGTCTCTTGTGACTAAACATTGTTATTGATATAAAATATTACGCGTTGATAAAAAATGGAGAGAGTGTCATGGGAATTTTTATTACGAATCCTAATGGACGGAAGGGAGGGGGAATGATCTCACAATAAGTCTTCATTAAACTCAGGCACAGTATTAAGGAACGTAAACGAGCAGAGGGTCGCCGACACGCGAACTGTAGTTTATCCTCCCCTAATGTTTCACCGAATAAAAGCTCTTTCGGAGCGAATACTCTTTCGGAGAGATACACAAATTGATCACGCGCTCTCTTACAGTTTTCCCGGGACCATTTTTCATAGACGGAAAAAAAAATCATAGACCTCGCGAGATTAGAAAATGTATCGAGTGTCCGAAAATGCGCGTCGATTAATCGTTGGGTAATTAAGAGTTTGCGGAAAAATTTTCTCTATAATCGAATCTCGTGTTTCAGAAACTTCGCCGTGTCGAACGGCTTGATGAATCTGCCGCTCTACAATGCGACGGGATTCTGCGGCGTCTGCTTATACAAGGACACCTACGGATCGATAATCACCAATCGAGATCACTCCTGCGTTCCTGGCAATTCTGTCATCGTCGCCGATGAATCTCTGAAGGATCAACCGCGTTACAGCAGCAGCGGAAGCGAAACGTCCGATAATCCACCGAATCATGTGTCCATGACTTAATTGAATCCAACGCGCTTCGTTTAGAAATACGTCTGACAATAAGTTTTAAATTCCTCTTTTTTTTATTACTCGACATAAAAGCGTGACTCCAATGATCAGCTTTCTGTTCCTGCCATATGAGAAAAAAATAGTAACTGCGAAAAACAGCTTTGACATCCATCGATGAAAAGATTTTCATCGTTTCACCATCTTTCTCTAGAAAAGAAAAATTGATTCTTTATAAACAAACTTTTCAGTTTTTTAAGAAAATACCTACTTTCAGAGCGATAAAAATAAAAATGCCTTTCTAAATTTTTTAATGGAAGTACATTTTTTATTTTTAACTACAAATATTTATTTGATTAAAATTTCCAGAGTATTCTCGAAATATTAAAAATTAAAGATATAAAAATTGAAAAAATGTTTTTTGTCCTCCTGGGTGTATGTACCTCCTTGAACAAAATATATATATTTATAATGATCAATTTAATTTCTAGATAGATTATTAAAAAACAAGAATCTAAAATTTGAAATATCTGTGTTATTTAAAGATATTGCAGTATTGAGAATTAGCATCATAATATCATAAAGCATGCAATACTTTATATAAATTTTTCCAATAGTTGTTTTATATACAAAATTCAATTAGATGTTTCGCGGATATTGCTCGATAACTGAATATTTAATATAAAGAAAGACAGATGTACATTGGATCTGCTACGAATAAATCTAAGCATATTTTAAAGTGCTAATAAATATGTAGATTTTTGAAAAATTATCTGATAAAACTTCTTTACCAAAATTCTTTTTTTTTTGTAGACGCTCAATTTTATAAAAGATTATATAGAATCACTTGGATAAGAATTTCAATCAAGAATTGTTTGGATGGACAAAACTACGCTTTTCAAACATACAATCATCAATTGACAAAGTAAAATTATGGAATCGACTTACCTTCAGAAGCTTTGTCTTTGCTTCTTATTGTTCAACGCACTGAATGTACATGTAAAATTAATTTGGTGAATATTTATATAAAATATTAAAATAATAAGTATCGTTGCATGTGAAGAAATTGACTCGGTTACAATTGGTAGTAGTAACATGTAATTATATAGTATGATAGTTGCTATTATTATTTATATAGTAATTATAATAAAAGATAACATTTAATTATGCGCATATTTTATTCATAATAGATGCTTAATAACAAGGAGAAAAATACACGAAACTGCAAAACATTACATATAATTTTTCTAATTATAAATTTTTCACTTGTTTATATATCCAATTATATAATTAAAAAAGAAATAACTTAAAAAAAAAAAATTAAAAAAAATAAAAAATTACGTAAAATGATTATTCTTTTTGGTATTTTTTTTGTTTCACTATTATTTAATTATATATTTAATTAGATTTCATTCTGTCGCAGACAAAGTAATATATTATAATTGGTTTAAATAATTTATTAGAATAATACATAAGTACAATATGCAGTCGCGTGTATTTTAAGAGGAAAATGAAATGCAACTCTGTAGACTAAAAAAAATTTTATTAAATATATGAAAATATAATTAATCCTAAATACATCGTACAATAGATCCTAAAAAATTTCTAATATCGAAGATCTTTGCTTTATCAAAAACTTTTTAAATACTTAATATTTTATAGATGTGAATGTAAAAATATTTAGACCTTAACAAAACCAGATTTCAAAATTCCGTATCCGATCCCTAAATCATTCAAGTTTAAAAAGCTCCAAAAGTATGAAAAAAAAAATGTGTTCTATAATATTTACAAAATTTTAAGATTTTTTCCACAAGTAAAAGCTTTTAAGATTAATATTTCTAAAATTTCAATTTTTTGAAAATGCAGATTCTATTTTAAAATATTTGTTGTTTTGATTATTATACTCGGATTTTTGGAAGTTTGAATTCTCAAGACTTTCTAAAATAATACCTAATCTCAAATAATAATCGAAGCGACTGGAAAAGATCTTTTTAATCATTAGACACGAGGACGAATTGTAACTTGAACTTACCTCAATTGACGACTTCGGAAGGACGGCGGCGGAGATACGTCGCTCTCTTCGAGTACCAGCCCGAATGGTAAACCAGAAATTAATGAAAACGAAAGACAACAATTAATATACAGTGAAAAGTAAAAGAAAATCTCGCGATAACAAACACGCCCTGCCTGTCTCCGAGAACTCAAACGAACCAAATTGGCAATACTTTATCGTCCTTTATCATTGTCTCTTTCGCATTTTATTGTTAGCTCTCGCTAATTCGTAAATTCGATTAAGTCGTTCTCTTCTAAATTGACGTTTAAAATCTCGATCGAGAATGTTGATATTTTTTAAATAAATTTTTTTCTTGTTATATTCTCAAATTCTTAGGTAGTTTCGAATTTTTCAGAAGGACCTCGGGCATGAAGGAATCAGTAGCTAGATACATCTGATCAATTATCTTTTTAAGAATTTTAAGTGGCAAAATTGGAATATCGACACTCTGTACCTGAAACATCTTGGATATCGGATACAAATGGTACCAAGAGTTTTAGAAAAAGGGATGCACAATTTAAAAAAAATTTTTTTTTAATCTGATGCAAAAATCTAATCTGAACGTCAAGTCAGAAAAAGGGGTTTTTTAGATCCAAATTATAAATATCTGAGAAATTATTTTACTCTTTCTCTGCCTGTTTGAAAATTCATTCTTTTCATAAATGCGTTTTTTTTAAATATAAAATTTATATGTATTATAAATATATATGTATATTTTATGCTATACAAAAAATATAAATATGTATTCTTAAATATATATACTTAATAATATATAAGATATAAATATATACATATAAAAATTAAATCACTTTTAAATATTTTCAACTCCGTTTTCCAAAATGTGATCGCTTTGAAAATACTGTTCTTCCTATGCCGCGACAGCCTTGATAATATCTATCGTATCAATTATTCTTGTGCTGTGAGAGTAGCTAGCGTAATTGAAGTTTAATATGCTCGGTGTGCCTAAGATCCTTCAAAAACTATAATGTATATTTAATTGCGGAATCCTAATTCTTTTCGGACGCGACACATAAAAAGAGAAAAGCATATTGTGCCTTTCGAAAAGCCCTGTTTCTATATGCAATATTTTTTATGACAAAACTTCTTTTGTGCGTACGTGAACATTGGCATGAAAAAGAAATGAAATAAAGAAGAAAAAATATATAATAAAACGAATAGCAACGATGCAACAGCGGTACAAAACGTAAATGTGCTTCCTGCAAATCTAAGCCCTTTTTCTTTTTCTCTGCGATAGAAAGATGAATCAAACATGGAATCGGTAGAATCAACAGAGCGTTTCACGTGTTGTACCAAATTATATAATCGAATCATATAATATCTATGTAATTTTGAATAAACCACAAGATATATATCTTAGATAGCATTCTTTCTTTTTTAAATTATATTACGAACTTTATGGAAGTATTTAGCGAAATGCTCTGTATAATTTTTAGTATTAACTACATTTAAATGAAAGAATATAGGTCATTATTCAAAATAGATGACAATAAAAAATCTAATATGTTACTAAAATTAATTACACGCAAATAGACAATACGTTAAAACGCAACAATTTTTTTATATATAACTATATATTTTTATATTATTAAAGCGTTCTTCTCTATTCTATATTAAATATTTAATTATACAGCGCTTTATAATTTATATAATCCTTCTTAAGAGAGGAATACTGAAACACAAAAGAAGAAATATAAAATCTTAGAGAAAACATATCTAACTTAGAATACATTGAAAGTCAATTTATTCAGAAGTTAATCTATTTAAAAAAACAGAAAATTTCTACCAATTCTTTTCAATTCATTAAACTTTCGCGAGTTCTCTATAAACAATAACTCTGGTATACATCATACCAGATGCAATGTAAAGTCGCCTGAAGGACACTGTAAAACAACACTGTAATATATCATGCACACAGTTTTTACCATTTAGCACCCTATATATACATATACACATATATATATGTATATACTATATATAATGTCTCGAAATTCGAGAATAATAAAATTGTAGCACAAAGAAAAACTAAATAATAAAAGTACATACCAATTTTTTACTAGTTTTTTTTAAGTTTAAAATTTGATTGAGCATTGGTCAAAATTATATCTCTGTAAGTCGCGTAAATGGTATTAATTGCCGAACACTGAAGATCATTAACATAAAAAGATTGTGCCGCATATTATTGAACAAATGACCTTTTAAATCAATAATGTGTGGGAAGTTAAATTAAAAACTTCTATATTTAAAAAGACTATTTTTTGGATTAAAAAATGGTATGCATTTTCATCATTTCATTTTCCATGAATTTTCGTGCTACAATCTTATTACCTTCAAATTTCAAGAAGCACCTTATACATATATATACATATACATATATATATATATATATATATATATACATACATACATACATATATATATTTATACATATTATATGTATATCTAAGCAAATGAGATCTTAACATTCCTACCTGTGATTTGTATAATAGAGGCTAGAGCGAGAAGCTTAGCGCGCGAACACTAGTCCTGTGTCAGCCTGAGAATCCTTTCTCTCTTTTACTTTTTCTCTCTGCTACCTGCCTGCTTTCTAGCATCTTCCTGGCATTTAAGCTGCTAATCTTCATTACTAAAATTTGGATCCAAACTGCACTAGGCTAACAACTCTAGCATTTTTGATATCGCTCTAGGTCTAAGGGCGGAAGATTAATTGGAGGATGAGAAGATCGGGTCAGTAAATCTTTATATCAAAAATAAAGATTTTTCGATATTTCACGAGTTTTTCTATCTAATATTCTAAATGATGACAATATTCAATTTTCTCTCTTTTTTACATTATTTTCCAAGCTACAAATATTTAAATTATTAAATTATATTATTATTATTAAATCAAGAAATTTTTTAAAAATTTAATAATTTCTAAAAAAAAAAAAAGGCCAAGAACAAAGAAGTCAAAATATGACTTCACTTTCAAAAATTTTGATATTTAAAATTTTAATATTTGTAGGACCTTCAAGTTTTTTGCTGCTAATAATTATTAATTATTAATACTTTTTTTAAACAATATACATAAGTTTTTTCAACTATAAATTTTTCCAAGATTTTTAATTTTAAACAATATTTGAGATCTTTGATATGAAATTTTTATGTTTTCACTTTCAATGACTCGAGACACTTGCCGCCCATCACTGTCTGCGGGATAAATATCTACGATCATGATAAGGAAATAATGCAACAGGTTCGAAAAAAAGCTCGCGAATCGAATCGTGAAATTCCACGCAAAACGAAAAGAACTATAGAAAACTGGCATTGATTTTTCATTCTATACACACAAACAATTTAATACTGCGGATATACATTTAAACATCGACACGCTCCGAGAAATCGGTGACACTTTTTTCTTTCACTGACTACAGAGTCGACAATACAGCTATTTGTGTCTTCTTCCTTTTTTTATGTGTGTATCTAACATACATCTACAAGTTCTCTTTCTGTTTTTTCAAAGTGTACAAGATATAAATGTTGCCTATGATAATCCTCATCTATCATTATCACCTTGAATATTTTCATTATGCAACTTAGAAGAAAAAGTTTTGACCGCGCAAGAAATTTCAATATATAATGCGATAATAAATATATAACTATATCCTCTACATAATCTACAGCCTTTACATAAAGTTAAATGACGAAACTTCGAAGTTGCACGAGAAAGATATTCCGGATGGCAAATGCCAGTCTATTCTAGACCTCGAAGTGTGTGTATATATATGTATGTCCCTTTTCAATGTTTCAATCTGAGCTTATAACCTATTGACCTTGCATCACAAAATTAAAACATGGTAAAGAAAAGGTTTCTTCATTTTTATTTCGCCGATTTTAAGCGCTTAAATAATTATACAGTTCCATAAAATAATTAAGTTTAATTATATTTCCTATTATATAGTCCTAGTTCCTACACAAACAAACGCTGAGGTATACACTGTCTTCTGTTGCCATTTCTGTCGCTACGCATATATGTGCGCTCTTTCTCCCTCGTTCTCTTTCTTTTTCTCTCTCTTTCTTTCTCCTAGTGTAAATTATCTTCCTGTATATAAACACGAGTTTTTTCTATTCGATCAATCTTTACGATCTTCGTAAAGGATGCGCATGTATATTTGAAAAGGAAGGATAGTACGAGAATGTTTACAATGAGTGGAGAAGAGAGGAAAAATAGGACGCAAAATTAGAAAAGGATAGGCATGTAAGCCTCTCTCACTGCAAGCTAATTGATGATTTTCTTTTTCTCTGTCTGTTTATTTTTGTCCTGATTGTCTTGCCTGCCTGACAGTTTCTGAGTTTCTGCCTGTTCGATGTCTTGTCTCTCTAGCCTGATAGCCTGCCTGCCTGCCTGCCTGCCTGCCTGCCTGCCTGCCTGCCTGCCTGCCTGCCTGCCTGCCTGCCTGCCTGCCTGCCTGCCTGCCTGCCTGCTTCCGATACTAAACAGTACAGAAGTACTGGCGACTAGAAGACAAGTAGTAGTAGGAGTAGTAGCTTCACCTGAGGTTTAAAAGTCAAGAAATCCGTTAGTCAAGCTCTCTTGTTTGTGCAAAGGACCGCGGTCGGGTCACGAGCAAGAATTTATCGAATCTTTGGATCATTTTTATAAGATATTCGCGGATTTGTAAAAATCTATCTTGGATTTCAGGAATCTTACGAGATCTGTAGACTCTTGTATCCTCTCCCTCTTCGTTTAATAAAATTATTCAAACCCCTATTAAAAATTCTAAACTTTACTTTTTCGAATCCTCTATTTCAAAAATTCTTCTGATTTTTCTATAACTTTAAAATTTGAAAATTTCCACACATTTTTAGATTCCTATGTAGATAATTTATAAATCTTTTCTATATTTTTCTATAGAATTTTTCTATATTTTTTTCATTTCTATTTCAGACATTCAAATTTATAGAATCTTTAAGTTTTAAATTATATATATATATATATATATATATATATATATATATATATATATATATATATATAAACTCTGTGAATTTTAAGAGAATTATTCTAGAATTCTAGGAGTCTAAATTTTGTGAAATTTAAAATGTACGAATATTCAAACAATACTCTGGAGTTTCGTCACTTGGGAAAAGATAATGATAGTTTTCCAGCAACACACACACACACACATCACGCTACATTATATTTTCTTACACTATGTAAGATACTTGGAACAGTTGAATTAATTTCTGAAAGTATTGGAATGCAGAATGCATTATACATAGAGAGTGTTCTCTATGTTTATTGCTTATACAATCAGTATTACAGCTGTTAGTATTACATCCTATATCGAATATTTAAATACTATATTTTTTTCAAATAAAGAAAATAGACATTTCTAAGAAAATGGAATAGATCATTATTGTAATAATCAAAACATTTTAGAAAAATTGTAACTTTTAATAATCTTTAATAAACTTGTGAAATTAAGATATATATATATATATATATATATATATATATATATATATATATATATATATCAAATATGTGTTTATAATAAGTATTATTGTATGTAATATTTCTTTAATAATAACTAAAAGACTAACTCTGCTAAAATAAAAAAGCAAATAAACATAGTTATCATATGTTAAATTTTTGTTAAAAATTTTTATCATATGTTAATTTATAAAAAAGTTGAAAAATACTAAGAGATTTTATAGTTTGTACATAATTTTTTATCGTCAAACAGTATAACATTGTAACATTTATGTGAGTTGCTGGAGAACACCCATTTATTCGAACTACAAAAGATATTTAATTGAAACTAATCAATGTTTAATCTCTAAGAATTTTAAATCAAATGTTTCATTAATTCAAATCTTAAGATTTGAGAAAATGTTCTGATTTTTATAATTTTTCCTTTTTATCAGACTATTGAATTAAATAATTTCTAATCTAATTATTCTCGATTTTAAGGTTTAAATTTGTTTGGCTCATTGCAGAATATTAAATTCCAAGATATAAATTATGCAATGCTCGACATCTCGAAAGTATCCTGTTGAAATTTAAAATATTGCCGTTAATCCAGTCTATAATGAATCTAGAATGAGAGAATATAATTCATTTCTTAAGATTTTCGAGCGCTCAAAGCCCATATTCCGAGATTCTTAAATCCTTGACCCTATAGACCCTCAGAGGTCCTAGTACACAAGTTTGATAATTGCGAACACTAAGTAAATTCCTCGAGAAAAACTCTCATTTTTTATCTCGCGCGTTTTGAATGAAAAATAGTTTGTCATTATCCTACTTATTTCATGTATTACATATATATGCGCACAAATATGTAAAATAAAATAAACACTATTCTTTAACATCAGATAAAATATTATAAGATATCGTGAGAAGTAGAAATAGACAACAAATTTGCTATCTCCATCTAATAATAATCCATAAACTTTTCGTCTATTCTATGCTTCTAAACTTTGCTCAGAAATGTGTCGATTGTAAAAAGAAAGAAGGAAAAAAAAAGAACGCTATCGAATTGTTTCGCTGCTAAATAGTCAAATTAATTCTAGCGCTACGTCAGATAAAATAATGCGATAAACATGGGGATGCAACAATTTTTAGACATAACTCTGCACTCTAATTGCATCTTTTGCACACAAGCCATAAAATATAACACGACAATGATAATCATTCTTCGAAGAAATGTCTCTCACTAGAAATTGTCATTATATTTATATATATATATTATATAAAAAGAGAAAGGAAGTATCTTTTAATTATATCCTAAATAATGTAAAAATGCGCGAAAAATTGAATGTGCGATTAATAAAATGATTGGCATCAATATACAAATGTCTAAAAAAATTAAAAATTAATTCACAAAGTTAATAATTAATTGTGTGAATCATAATTGTTATTTTTTAATTTATAAATTAAGAAAATATTTCTCTGTACTATTTAAAATCAGATAAATTGAAGATAAATTATTCAATACGTCGTGAAAAATTATTTGAAAATTTCGGAATCTTGCGATAAAAGTAAGCAGCCTAGAAATGGCGAATTGATAATATTATGCTAGAATTATATAAATTTGCTTACCAGCGAGAGAGGTTGTTAGACGGTCTCTTTGTTTTCTAATACCTCCTTCCGCTGCCTCCTCCTCCGCCGCCACCGCCCATGTTTCCACCGCCGAGGGAATTACCGCCGTAACCACCTTGATTTCCGTACCCACCTCCGCCGCCACCGGAATTTCCGCCACCCATGGGTCCTGCAATATTATAAAATATAAATGGGTAGGCTACAATTAGTCAATGATATAAAAGATTGACAGAGTCACACAAAATAATGATCTATTCCGTTTGAAAATTATACAATAGAACCTAATATAGAACAATATAAAAAATATGATCTTTCCTGATAATTAAAATTTGAACAATTAATGATTGGATAAGATGATTACAAAAGAATGTATTAATTGATGATTACAAAAGAATGTATTAATTGAAAATTAATTTATTCTTTATGTAAATTTTCTGTTAATCAATAGATATTAGAAACAACGAGAAAAATGGAGAAAGATGTATGTGTTATTACATGGAATGTTTTTACATTCTTGATGATCAATGATTAATTGAGATTGAGTTAATGCCAATGAAATATTGTGAAATAATTACAAATTAATCGATAAATTGCGGTAAGTTTTGGGAGATGTCAAAAGCAATCAATGTTAGATGCAATTCGTCATTCATATTTCTCAATAAAATTTTTGTCACAGGAAAAAAGACAAAGAAAGAAAGGAAAAAAAAGGGAAAAAAAAGAATACACAACAGCAGGAGTAAAAATTAGAAAAAGCAAGCAAAGTACACTACTCTTGTCAACTTTCGAAGATGAAAAGTAACCTTGTCCGCCGAAGGGTGGTAACCATCTCGAATCGCCGGATTGTCGGCCGCTAGGACCTGAATTGGCACCGTAGGGTGCCGATCTACCTCCCGAGTTGAAGTTGTTGCGCACTGGGCCACCGCCGTATCCCTGTTGATAGCCACCGCCGAAGTTATCGTTACTCCAGTTGCCACCGCTGTTATAACCACCCTGTCCACTCTGGTTCCAGCCTCCACCTTTAAAATATCACGATCGATATTTATATATATATATATATATATATATATATATATATAGTATGTATGTGTGTGTGTGTGTGTGTGTGTGTGTGTGTATATATATGTATTTTTTTTCCCCAACATTCACACCGTCTGGGATAATAAAAATGATTTAATGCTATCTGCATCAAAAGCATTGTATTGTTTTAACGTTTTAATTTGAAATTTAATTGTTTTTCACGAATCGGATATTACAACGAAGAAAAAAGTTTGCGAACCTTTACCTTGATTTTGATTCTCCCATGGTCCATTACCTCCCCAACCTTGATTACCTCCACCACCGTATCCGCCCTGATTACCCCCGTTGTTCCAATCGCCACCGCCTCCGCCACCGCCGCTACCGCGTCCTCCCCAGCTTCCGCCGCCTTGGTTTCCGCCGCGCGGTCCTCTGCCTACCCCCTGGCCGCCGCGGCTACCGCCACCGCCTCCAGCACCACCTCCGGACGCAGACGCCATTTCAGCTCTGCTTAAAGCCTGCAACAAGAGTGATCGCATTACTAAAGATATAAGATGTGTTCAATGTAGTAATCTAATTTACAAAAAAAATTTTCTTGTTAAAAAATTTTTTTTGGAAACAAAAATTTAATATAAATTTATAAAAAAATATTAGTGTGTGTATATATACACACAAAAATAGTATATAATTAGAAGTCGTAAAAACATAAAAAATATTTTTAAAAATCAGAAAAAATTATGATGCAATTTTTCTTGTATCATATATATCTTATATTATTTTTAACTTAAAATAATCTCTCTTGAAAACTATCTCACTTTTTTAACGTCGACGTGCTTGCCGCGAATCTGGTGATTACGTTGTAGACAAATCTTGTCGACGGGATCGTAGTCGTCGAATTCGACGAAACCGAAACCGCGCTTCTTACCGGTCTCCTTGTCGGTCACTATACTAATTGAGTTTATGCTACCGTAACTCTGAAAATATTGCCTAAGATCCTCTTCCTCATGGTCGTCCTTCAAGCCGCCTACAAAGAGTTTCTTTACGGTAGCTCCAGCTTCTGGTCGGCCAATCTCTTGTCTGGGTACTGCTCTCTTGGGCTCCACCACTCTGCCATCTACCCTGTGGGGCCTATAAAAAAGATATTCCCACATGTAAGAATTTAAAATAAATTTAAAACTCTTTTGCCAAATATAGATAAGTTTTTTTTATTGTTAATGATATCATATGTTACACTGCATAAATATTTCTCTTTCAGAGATAAATCAAGAATTCCTTCAGATGCAAAGATTAATAAAGTGTAACAAGTAAATCTTTTTTACCTGGCATTCTGAGCATCATCTACCATATGAGCACGAGAATAAGTGATAAAACCAAAGCCTCTGGATCGCTTTGTCTTAGGATCCTTCATAACGACAACATCGACGATTTCTCCCCATTGTTCAAAATGTTTTTTAAGCGAGTCATCTGTCGTTCTATAATCCAAGCCGCCGATGAACAACTTTCTCACGTGTTCCGGCTCATTTTTACCATCCTGAAATATTCAATAATAGAATTAAAGTCTACGCTAAATATCTTTCTCGATCATATATAGGAAATAATGTTGCTCTGAATATTATCTTGTTTGATTACACAATTCACATATTTATTTTTCTTTCTACCATCTCTAATATATAAAATACAATAAATATTCTAAATATTGTGAAAACGAGCTTTTGAGAGCTTCACAGAGAAATGGATTTTCAATATGGCGGTCGCTTCGTTATATCTAAATAATAATTTTTCAATCAACTAATGATTCGGATCAAGAGAAGATCAAAGTAAATTATTAATTTTGATCAATTTATCTTATTATCGTATAATCTTTTTTAGCATTTGCCTCCCGCCATCATTGCATAAACTATGTATCGATGGCGGTACTCGACGCCGGTCATCGAAAATACATGCATGCTCGCCTATTGTATCGGAAATCAAATTTTCCGTAATAATATTGATAATAACACGAATCTCTTTCGAATTCGCATGAGATAGACGCGCAGTTTCGCGACTTAAAAATATTCTGCTCTTACAGTATCGCGCGTAAATTCGTACGTTAAAGATTATAAGCATAACAAACGTCGAAGCAATTTTTAGACGTCGTCGCGCGACTCGCGATTTTCGATGTGATAAAGAATACTCACATCATGCTCCATCTTCACCATCTTGAGGGATCTGGACAGGATTGCGGGCCTCCTGATGCGAGAAGAAAGACGAGAAGAACCGAGGCGCGGAAACGTCGTTATTATTGCGACGACACGCCAACGATCGATCACAATTCCCTGCGCACACTCACGTGAACCCCGAACTCTTAGCCGAGCAATGAATCGTGAAGACTGAAGAGTGTTGGGGAAGTAGAGCAATGCAGAAGAGAGATTGGGGGATGGAGACTACTTGAGTCACCACTAACCATGAATCGAACTGCGCTAATCAATGCCGAGTTTTTCGCGCATGCGTTGCTCGTCCGTAAACAATTACATAATTCTGTACACAATTTTCTATACAAATATTTTTGTAATAATTTTGTTCTTTAATTTTCGAATTCTATATATATGTTTTTTTGTAATAACTTTTCTTTTTCGCAACGTTAATTAATTAAAATTTCTTGTATATAAACACACATATATATATATATATATATATATATATATATATATACGAATTGTTAACGCGCATGTGCAAATTTCTTTCAAAGATGGCTGACATCCAATGAAAATCGTGTTCCAAAATTCACTATTTATAATGTACATAAAACCAACTATAGATTTCCAGTATTGGCAGTGAATTTCGAAATACACGATCTACAGCTTCACGAAAAAAAAAAATGAAAAAAGAAATCGCCAATATAACGTAGACTTTCCGATTGATTGGTCTAGTGGAAAAATTTCGATTGCTGTAAGTGGCTGCCTGTCGTTATATGCCTACGGTAGAAGACAGAGATACTTTGAAGCATTGCATTAACCAATCAGAATAAAGAAATCTTTACTCTTTTTGTCCTGATTGATCAATCAAACACTTCGAAGCATTTCTAGTGTCTTCTTCCCGACTGTATGGGATAGGTATCGAGATTTGTATTAGGTTAGGTTAGATTAAGTTATTCGAGGTTGTGTTCCGATTCTTCACTCGATGAGTGATAGTTGGATAAGCGAGTGATGGGCGGAGTCTAACGAAAGGTGTCTGAGACGGAATAGAATATATTAAAAGATGAACACCACGGAGATGGACAACGATCCTGTCGTCAAAGAGGTTAGTTTATTCGTCAAATATTTATCTTTTTAATTTCAACTTCTGAACATAAACATAATCTTGAAATCTAATTTCTAGGTTAGATTTCGCTGCTCTTGCACGTATATTCGAAATTTAAATTTTTATAATTATCTCTTATCGTATTATATGATGAAAAAGATTATCAAATTTGTATACATAATTTTTTTAAAGGCGTTTATACATAACTTTTCATACCTGACATATTTGATATGCGCATTCTTAATCTATTTTTTTTTCTTTTTATTGTTTCTATCTTTTCCTGCTCTACTCTTTCGTTTATCTTTTGCATGATATTGCTCACTTTGTTCATTTCTCTTCTCATCTTTTTTCTGATTAAAATCTAGTTAGGATTTGTTGTTATGTTAGGTACGAGGATGCTCCTCATGATACTACATATACCTAAGTTTGTATTTACCTGCATAAATAATAGAAGCATTTATTTTTAGATACCTGTGTTCCTGTCCAAGACTCTGGCGGATAAGCTGTATATTGTTCAATATCCTTCACATATGACTGATGGCTATGCTAATGCTACCATCTTGAAAACCTCTATCAAGCCTAAAAATAAGAAGATACACATGGAGTTTGCAATAGACACGCAGAATGAAAACTCTTATGATCTTAGTATAGGGAAAAAATTGGCTCTCATTGTAGATAGCAAATCTAAGAAGGATGATGAAAAAGTATTTAATAGGTATTTAATATGATTAATAGATTTTGATTAACTCGTTGAAGAATTTATAATTATGAAAGCATATTGATATATAATGTCACGTATAAATTTTCTATAGATTATTGTTTTTTATTTATATAAATATCAATTTTTTAATTAATTCTTTTTATATAAAAGTCAATTATAATATAAATTAATTAATAAATTATAATAAACATTAAAGCCATAGTTAATATATTGAGAGATCGGCAGTTTGACATATCTCTAAATAAACTGCATTAACTTTAAAATTATTGATTGATTGATTAATTTTTTAATTTTTTTTATAGCGGTGTAATGGATAAGATTGTATTGACTTCAGAACAGACAATGTCAGATTGCTCGAATTTAGCAATCGGAGTCTTTCAGGACGATGAGTTACATATCACACCATTGAATGGGATGCTACATATGAAACTACAGTGTGATAACCTGGACGAGAGTGACAAGCGTGGCAAGAATGCAGCAAAAGGCACAGAAGAAGGTGAAAATGAAAATCTGTCTTTGAAAATTTGTATGATTTATCTAGGCAGTCTGTAATGAAACTTTAGAACTTGGTCCAAATAAATGAAAAATATTAATAAATTTATTTTTAAAATACAGATGGTGATGAGGATGAGGATAATGCTACACCAGTACAAGTAACATTTGCCAAAAATCTGTCAGATAATTTGAAAAGGATGCAGGAACAATCTTTTCAGCATCATTCCAAGAAAAGTCAGGAGGAGCCTTGGATACATACAAATTATATACCATTTTATGATACACAAACTGAAGTAAGTATTGATTTCTGTAGTTTAAAACAATATGGAATGGCTGTCATTAGGGATTGTGAATATTTTAATAGCTTGAATGTTTAGGGACTTCCTACATAATTTTGTTATATATATTATTTGTTATATATATTATTTTATATCAAATTAGTTTTTGAATTGTAAAAAAATTATACCACACTTATTTAAATGATTAAATAATGTAATTCTATGGATTTGATATTATTTTTATACGCACTGATATATTGTTATAATTTATGCGACAAAGACTTTTTTTAATTTATAGGATATTTATTAAATAATGTATAGTGTAAAGAAATAAATGGCGCACATGTGCACACGAGCTTTCTGAAACTCTAATATATATGAAATATTAATACATTAATTACTATGCTCAAATTTTGACAGAAAATTTATTTATTTTTCTATTTTATTATTTTATCTTTCTGTGTGTAATATCAAAATGGAATTCCTATTCTTTAAAAATCAAATTTAATATCTAATCTTTTTAGTTAACACGGATGGAAATGTTCTGTTCATTAGCAGACGAGTCTGTAGACCTGAATTTAGTATCAAGGAATGATCTATCTCTATTGGTATCCAAAGAATGTAAGCGAGAAGCGGAGAATCAAACAGATTTTCACAATATCGCAACTTTACCTCTGCTGGACCAACTCAGGATAATCATAAAAAATGGTGAGTGTTTTTTTTTTTTCCCAAGATTAAAGAAAAGAGAATAAATATAACTTCTTTTAAATAAAAAAAAAAAATTTGTTTGAGCAATTCTTTCTGTCTCTTTAAATATAAATATAAAATTTATTAATATAGATATATATATTTTCTCTTCAATTTATTATATTTTAATTTATATTTTAATTTATTATATATTAATTGTTACAAACTTTTTAATGGTGACTAATATTTTGAACATGTTATTTTCTATTCTATTCAGCATAATTATTAATTTTAGATTATACAGTATACTTCTAAATCTAAATGATACGAAAAATTGATAGAATAAGATAAATTTGTTTTTTCTTTTGCAGTAAAAGTTATAGACTTCGCATCATTACGCGAGTTTTTATCGCCGGTACATGATACGACAACAGTGCTGAAATATTTGCAGCAAGTGGCTGTGCTGGTGCAGGGTAATTGGGTGGTAAAGAGCGAATTAATCTATCCCCAGGACAGTCTCTCTGTGCAGAATAGTATCTCCGAACTTATGTGCAAAGCTCGCGATTACATCGTGAGTATCTTATTTAAAAACAGTAAATTATTGCTTCACAAAATGCAATTTTATGCGAGACATTTAAAAGTCAAATGTCTCATGTAAACAATACATGAAATTATTTATTTTTTAATCACTTAGTTCTTGAATCTTACACTAGAATTTAATAAACTTTTAAAATGACTGCAACTTGAAATGTTGAAACTTTTTATATTGTATTACTGTGGCATCATTAGTTGGTAGAATTGTTTTCTGCAAAGCTTTGTTGTCAAAAAATGCTATATGAATTGACTAAAGAAGATTAAAATTCCAAGAGAAGAAAAGGTTAATTATATGTATGCGTGTCTTGCAGTTATTATTATTTACGGAACAACAGTATCTCAAATGCAACGCAGTTTTATCCTTCATTAATTTAACATCAGATGAAATCAATCAAATCTTCGAAGAACTCGGCACACATGAACCGAAGAAGGGTTGGCGATTGAAAGAGCCACCTAATTGGAGCTTCTGCGACAGGTAATCGCTACATTCCGTTGAGATTCCTTAAAATATCTTGTTAAGTTATACTAAAGTGTGTACTAAAAATTTTAATGCTCACTATTTTTATTCGTATCATAGATATCGTGAAATTACCGATCGGTATAAGATGTTCTGGGATGCGAAGCGAAAGCAATTGCGCGAAACGATGGAGGCATATAACCAACCGCCACAGCGTCAACGCCGCAAGTCAAACCGGGAATCGTTGGGTTCGGAAAACGAAGAAAGGAATGTCGGTCGCGGCCGCAAGTCCCTCAGAGATTCATCCCTGTCGGATAACGATGGCGAGCCTGTTAAACACAAAAAGAGTGGTCGTTCTAGGAAAGTATCGGAGACCACTACGTGACCAAAACCGATGCGTTGAGGCAGAGAATCTCTTGTTGTGGCATTCACGAATCGCGAAACATTTCCGCAACCACGCCGGAAAGACGATTTCTCCTAAAGCAAAGCTTACGGCCCAAGCGATAACGATATTATGTGCGATTAGTCCATCGTATGTATATACAATCGTACATATGTATATATAAATATAATATATTAAGCTATTTATTAGTGCGACGTATGTAACACGCAATACATATAAACATATGGTATATCATATTATTATAATATAAAGCATGCCTAAAGATGAAGCATTAAAATAGCATGCGCATTGTGTCTCTGCAACATTTTCTGCTTTTCAATCGTGAAATACCGACATATTTTGTTGATAGCGATTAATAATTATATATTTTATTAAGAATGTGAATAACAATTGAGGAAGAAAACAATGGATGCTTTTTTTTATTAATCGGTAATAGGATCGTTATTGTGAAATATTCCGTAACAAAATACAATCATATACACTTTAATATAGCAATACTAATCAATATATTAAACCATAGCGAGCGTCATTATTTTTTGATTACTACCTAAATCGAATTCGGATATCATAATAACGATCATGTTAGCAATATGAAAAAACAAATTGTTTTCTTAATTTACTTTTCGTCGATCGTTCGATATTTATAATTTTATCTTCTAATCGCAGGATAGGCACGCGCTTTGTAGGTAGCGATTAATAATTATATATTATTGATGGGGCTGAGCAAATACCTTTTTTTTTTTATAAGACTGCTAGCACGTTATTACGACATTCGAAACCGATTTAGAGAGAAAAAAATAATAAGCGCTCACTTTGGTTCTGTATATTAATTATATTCATAATAAAGTACATATGAGATGTAATTTCTTGCTCTATTAAAACCTCTGTTAATAAAAAAAAAAACAGATCTATTTTACACGAAATCTACTAAAGAGGACTATTTGAAATAATACTCAGACGAGAGATCAAGTCGCGGTAATGTAATAATCGTGTGATCCCAATTTATTACGCTTGCATATTTTGCATGAATATACATTTTTATATTTATAAGATTTTAGATAATTTTGAGCTAAAGTCTGGATTAGAAAGTTTTTAAATTTTAAGTAACTTTAATGTCGTTTATCATTAAGAAATGTATTATAAAAATCTTCGACAATTAATATAAATAAATCGCACAATTTTAATATAATTTATCATTTCTTATTTTCATAGTTAATTGTAAAAATGTCATACTATTTATATGTACATGAATATTGACTAATGTAACGATATATGCGGAATATTACATACACAAAAATATATCATATATTATTTTATCAAATATATTTGTGCACTATATTCTTTCCGATAGAAAATTCCGTTTCTCAATTTTGACTTTTAGAGGTTCAAGAGGAGACAGTAGAACCTCAAGCTTTAATTTTATCTTATCGATTCCGATACTTTCATCTACTTTGAATACGAATGTTCGTATCAAAGTTGCTAGTATAACCTTTATGGAAATCATCGCATATTTCATACCTGCAAGAGTCTGTTATAGTTACATATAAAATAAATTTTATAAATTACGACATTTTATAATTTATATGTACCTATGCAATTTCTAGGCCCGTTACTAAAAGGCATATAATAATATGACTGAGAGTTTTCTAATCTTTCTGGAAGAAATCTATCTGGGTCAAACACTAATGGATTTGGCCAATACTTTTTATTCCGATGCACCTTTCCTAATGCTAAGACAACATCAGCACCTTTCGGTAAAATATTCTTTCCTAAAACGTTACAATGCATTATTACTATGTAATGATCCAAATTGATCTACATTTAATATTACAAAATATAAGAAAAATGATAAATTTCTTTTTATCTATACAATTTGAGCACGATATCTATTAAATATCTATTTAAAATTAAAATATTGCACTACAGATATCCTTTCGTTTTTGCCAGGAAAAATTAACAGAAAATATCGTCTTGTATACTAAATGTGTCTATTACCGGTTGCTTTTCTTATTTTCATTTTTTGTTGATCTAATTATAAAAATTTAACAATTAGACCCCAAAAAAATGAAAATAAGAAAAGCATCCAATAATAGACGCATTTAGTAAACAGCACGATATTTTTTGTTAATTTATTCTGGCAAAATCGAAAGTGTGTGTTACATACACACACACATACACATGTATACTTATTTATAAGCAAACCTATTCTTATATCTTCAGTCAATTGTCGTGCGATTACAGGCACTACAGGGAATAATCGCAATGTTTCCTTAATAACGCGATCCAAATAATTCATGTGTTGTAGATCCTCATATTTAACTGGTACGGATCTAGGAGTCTCCATGCCGTAAATCTCCAACAATTCCTTATATGCTTTTTCCTTATAATAATAAAAGTTTATAAATGTATGCATACAATATGTAATATGTTTCACCAGAAACGAAACATTTAATTATATCTCTAATTGAATTGAATGTATATATACTTGTATCTCCGGGAAATTCGCGAATATGAAGATCACAAAATTTACTGTAATAGCAGTTGTTTCAGCAGACTAAAATAAAAAAAATAAATAAAAAATTTATTTTGTTATGCATTTATATATGAATATAATCATATGTATAGAGATATTTGACATACCGCTACAAGCATTGTAAGAACGTTATTTTGAATATCCTCTTTCGTGTGTTTTTCTTTATGGGATTCCAAAAAAACATCGCAAAATGCCTTGTCTATATTTAAAAAAAATAAATAAATAAATAAAGTAGTCAATTAGTTCTTCAGTTTTAAGACGGTGAGAGAAAAACCATGTATACTTTTTATTTACAAAAAAAAAAATATTTCAAGTACGTTTAAAAAAGTAAAAATTATCAGTAGAAAAAAGATACGCCACTTTAACAGCGCATTTTATAACTGCAGTTCTAGATAAAATTTATTTTGCTACCAGTTGACAACTATTGATAAATAATATCGGTAATAAAATCATAGAAACTGAAATATGTATGTGAAGAAAAAAGCATTAACAAACTTACGAGTTATTTTATTCTCAATGTTAATATCCGCTATATTCGATTTATTTAATGCATATTGCCGCTGCTGTATCATCTGTAATAATATATAATACAATGAGTTGTATGAGAAGAGCAGTACATATAAATTAAAATATGTAAGAAATATATTCTTACAGTATACCTTATCCACGAAGGAATGTATAAAGTTTAAACTTTTCTGTTGCTTGCGTCCGAAATCAGTCAGGTTGAATATAATATTAGAGTACAAGAATATATTCTTGAATCTGTAGCTTAAACTTTTTTTACAACTGAAATATTTTTCTTTTAAAATAGAATTCAGCATAAAATATAAAAAAATATATTTAGCCAATCGCGATAATTAATTTGCGAATACAATCAAGAAGAAAGGTCTTTTCTTCTTATTGTACCGTCATCAAAATATTTATATACATTATAATAAAAACTTTTAATTAAAAATATTCTCTTTCTCTCTCTCTCTTTAGTACATATTAAAAATTATATATTGTCAATTGTTGTGCAGATTCTAGATAAAAGAAAACTATATTTACCTTATTATTGTTTCACAACATTGCCTGATTATGTCTAATCGTGAATCCAAGTTGACGCCTAATATAGTGTCTTTACAGTCACACGTGAAAAAAACATTTGTTATTTAAAATATTACTTTTTTTTTATTTATTGAAACTTTAGCTATTAGTTAAGAAGTAGATTATTTAAAATATTAATTAATAAACGATTAATAATTGATATATTAATTCTCTTCATGTATTATTAATTACCATTACTACTACTACTACTACTACTACTACTACTACTACTACTACTACTACTACTACTACTATTAAGTAAATCTGATTTTTCTGAATGAGAGAAAAAATATGTCATGGCACCGAGAAAAAAAAAAAACATTTGTTGAACTAGTATATAAAATACATATATGTATATAATATATACAATATAACAAATATACATTAGAATACACATACAGAATATACATTAAGATATATGCCATAAAATTATATCTTGAATTTTGTCATGAATTATATTATCACGTAAAGTGAGCTTTAGAAAACAATATTTTCCGAGGAGATAAAGAAATAAACACTTATATGCCGCAAAAGCCAAGATCTACAATTCATGACTTAAGATAAAATTTATACATGTATATGTCATATATATCTTAATGCATATATGTATTCTGAAATATATTTTGTATATATGTGTAATATTTATAGTTCTTTAAATGTTTTTTGTATTATACAATTAAAAATAAAACTCTCTTTCAAATAAAATTTTCAAAGTTATAAATTTCTCTTTCAAATTTTGTCGTGAATTATAGATACAATTATAATACCCAAAGTAAAGGTATGAGCCTCATGTAAACTTACAATTATACAATCAAAAAAATCCACGATTATTTTACATGTAAATCATTCTTTTACATATAAATCATTACACATTTTTGTATATAATATTTCTTCAAAATATTAAATTTTAAATCTTTAAGTTAACAACATTTAAAAATAATATTAAATAATTAATCTTTAACATGTATATTATTATTGCATTCCTTTCTCTCTTTCTCTTTCTCTTGCTCTCGCCCTCTCTTTTTCTCTCTGTTTCTTACAAAAGTTCTATAAGAGTATAATATATAAATAATTAAAAAATAATCAATAATTATATTTGACTTACTATATGCAGTGGTCATAGTACACAGCGAAAGAGGTTCGAATAAATCAATCTCTCTTTCTTTTAATTCGATTTTTTTTAATTTATCTGCCAATATTAAAGATTGTTCGACAAATATATCGAAAAAGCCTCGTAACATATTTGTATTAAAGTTTAGTGCTGATATTTTTCGATTCTTAGTCCATATGGATGCTAAAATAAACATTACAAAAGAATTAATAAAATAAAAATAATAAACAAATAAAATATATATATATATATATATATATATATATATATACATATATATATATATATATATATATATATATATATATATATATTTCTACTTTAATTATATATTTCTACTTAAACTATCTTATTATGTAAATTAAATTATTATAAATGATTCTCTTTCCGTTTCTCTCTCTCTCTCTCTCTCTCTCTCTTCTTTAAAATTAAAAATTCGATTATCTAAAATATAACTTACTAGGAGCCGTAAGTATTGATGCCTTGCCAAGTGTTGGTTCAATAAGTTTATATAATACACCCTTATTCAAGCAATGCCTATTTTGTAAGACGATCTACATAACGTCGCATAAATTTAGTAATATTTCCCTTGCGTATTATTTATATATTATTATACATAACATATATTTCGGAAAATTATTTTAATTAAATCAAAAAGATGAATTTCAATAGTTGTAAAATTACAGAGAAGTATAATCAGAGAAGTATAATAAGAAGAAGTATTTTTTTAAAAGTAATTGTATGTATATATTGTGGACTGCATAATTGTTCCTTTACCTTTATTTGATCCGGCTCATATATTCCAATAAATAGCTTGTTGCCTATCCAAACTTGAAACGGGGACGAGTAATTTCTCATAAGCTTAAGTAGGGAAATCAAAATTTCTAAAAAAAATTTTTTTTATAACTTTGAAAAATATATCCATTATATTGAATCAAATGCAACATTAATTACTTTTTTATCCCATTGTATAGCGGAATTTTGAAAATTTTAAGATGCTAATTTTTTTCGTCTCTTATTTTTTCTATAAATTAAACTATTATTATCTTTTATTACCATTAGGATTCTTCTGTAGAAAATAGAAGGCGCTCCCGACAAGCGGCAATGCTTTTGGACCGGGCAGAGGGTTTATCATTTTAATGGAAATCAATCGAAAATTACAGACAAAGTAACTTATGGCGATCCATACCAAAGATATTAACACAACACTTGCGAATGCCATTATACTTGACAATAATAGTAAAATATTAATATATATTATTTTGCGTTACTAGCTCGTGTGCAAATACCATCAATTCACATTGCCACTTTTATATGTTTTTCCCTCTCTGCGAAAAATATTTTCACAATAATCAAACTGTATGGAAATATCGCTGTCGTCAAATATATAAAATTTGTGATTACGTTCACGTTCACGATAGGATTCTAAGGAGTAGCACCCGTTTGACCACGGTCCCATTTGACCACGTTGATATTGACCATTTTGCACATTTAAAAAGTCAGAAAAGAGAGTGTTTCTTTTATTTTACCCGTGATTATTACTCGAGTGCTTCAAGTAATTAATATAATTCAAAATTCCAAACGGTTATATTTTTTCATAGAAACATTTGACAAAAAATGTTTCAGGTAAACTTAACAATAAGCTTCTTTTATAAGTATCCAAAAACATGATTTTTTATAGAGCTTCCCATTTACAATTTTAAAATTAACTTCTACTTCTTTTATCCACGCAATTGGCATTTGGAAATCAATTTCTTCTTAATATGCTTGAAAATTCGCGTCTGAGTTTGTAGGAGAATATATTTTGCGAAAAAGTTGCGCGATAATACCGTAAAAAATAAACGCGTTTTATTGCGTTTATTTTTATTTATTGCGTTTGTTAAAAGAGCAGACAGAAAAAAATGGTCAAAAGAAAGAACAAAACATACATTTTTTATTATTAAGTTTTTCTTTACTTTATATTAATATAATTTGATTATATAAAATTGATTAATAAAATTTGTACATAAATTTCCGTGTCAGTTCTTAATTGCTTTTCCTCAGCTTTTGTATGATACATTCGTAAGAGTCTTTATTGTTTCATTTTAATTGAAATAAAAATAGACAATATAAGATTAATCCTTGAAAGATATTTAATAAACGATTTATCGTCTTTTAAATATCTTTGAAATGTCTTTTGAGCTTTTTGTACTGTCTGAATAAATGTCTATGATAAATTTGAAATATTTTTTAATATTATATCACATTTCGCGCAATATATACACATTTAATCAAAAATCAAAATTATAAATTATTATTTTGTTGTATCTTTCTCTTCATAAGTGATATATAATTATATTTCTTTAAAAATATTTGAGGTAAAACATATATTTTGTCAGATGTTTTATCCTTTGACTTTTCGATCATAATATGGTTCAGATTGAGAAATCTCGAATTAATAAATTATTGAATTGCAAAATCGAGTAATTAGCATGACAAAAAATCAATCGTTTAATAAATTCCTTCCCAGATATCATCGCGACAAATATCTGAAAATAATTTGATATAATTAATATAATTAATAATTAATTATCTTTTACATACGATAAGTGATACGTAATTATATCGCGGATAAAACTTTATAAAAATGAACCTAGTTTCAATGACCTTGATTTTAACATGTTATTAAGGTCACTATCCTGAGTATCCTCTGAAAGATTTTAAGCATCGCTTGTTCTGTTGTTAGTTGGTTTTTGTAAAATTCTACTCAATTTATTTATTATCGATTCTTACAAATAATAATAATTTTTCTATTAATGCTCAGAGTCAAATATATATTTCATCCAATGCTTTAGATTTTTCTAAAATATGAACATAATCAGCAGACATAGTTGCGTATGCAACTAATCAGCAGCAAACGTGAAAGGGGAGTGATAAAACTCAAAGTTACAAATTATTTTCTTTCCAGAAGAATAATCAGCGTCCATTGTCGATAAAATCGGAATAAATTGAACAAAGCGTGTCAGTGATGAGTTTCTCTAGTGGGTGGAGAACCACGACTTTCGATCTCGTTTTCCCATTGATTCGACACGCTGCTTGGCGGCCGATTTATTGAAATTTTATGGAAACGGATCGCAGACTTTCTTTCGTTAGGCGTGCGATCCGAGGAAGGTCACTCTTTTCACTAGCAAATGAGAGTGACAAATCACCAACACATGTGACGAAACCATTGCGCGAAATAAGGAGTTGCCTCGATATATACATAATTCACATTCTTGAGATACTATATTTTTATGTTTATACGTTTGTAAACAATAAATGCAAATTTAAATACAATTATTGAATATTATTTTATGTCATTATTATTTTCTCATAAGCTTTAGAAGAGATATACCAAAATTTTTTTTTTAATTTTTTACACCATCATCGTCCGGCTGCGAATGCAGAAATAAAATTTTAACAAATAGGTACGCGACAAATCCGAGATGAATGCATATAATAAATAAAACAAAGGAGTAATATATTGTAACATTTAATAAACGAGGAAGTAAGGGCTGGCTGCGAGTAGGAGTATGTGAGAAAGTCACATTGGCATATGAAATTTTAATTAGGACGTAACGCTTGAACGAAGGTATGTTAATCTCAAGTAACAATTTCTATGCAGCAATAGATAAAAAAACATCAATCATCTTGCATAAGAAACGCGAAAATCTGGTTATTTTCATTTGCGGAATATCTCTTTAGAATGAGTTTACAAATTTAAAAGATGTCAGACCCAGACATTCCTTAACAAAGAAATCATTAATTTCATAAAATTATGGACAATCAAAAATAAAAAATAAGCAGAAAAATAATCCACATCCAAATTTTTATTTCTAATTTTAATTAGTTGTTTAACTTTCACACAAAATTTAATTAAAATATTTAATTTTAGAAATTAAAAAATTGTACGCATAAAGAGAATATCTAATAAACCTCTCTCTCGTTACACAGCGAATAATCATTTTTATACGGAAACTGTCAAATGTCAACGTGTTTTCCGAACGAATTAAATTGCTTCGCGGCAGATCAATGATAAGCATTGATAATCGCGTACCTCCCTTTTCTTGTCAAACATCACTTTATCCCTTGCAGAACGAGGGCGTACTTAATTCGTCTAATTATACCGTTACTCGATAATGACTCGGAAAATGATTGTCCTCGTTTATTGCTTTCTGCTATCGGATCAATTTACATATTTATTAATAATTTACTTCGCATTCTTATGCAACTCTTACAAAATTTTTGATATTATTCATGTATGAAAATAATTATCTTATTTCTCATTATTAGTAAAGAAAGTTTATCACCGCAAAAAAAAAAAAAAAACAAAGTATCGACATGTATTTTAAAAAATTAAACTAATTTATGTATATATAAAACTGATTATGTAAAGCATCTATCGATTGTGATACTTTATTTCTTTTATGCAATACATACATATTTCAACATGTCTCTCATATATCTCTTTTTGTTTTTATTTTTTTGTGACATTTAAAAATTTATTTATCTTTGACATTTATAGATCCTAAGAAAATATATCTGTCGGATATATATCTCTCAAATATCTTTTTGATTAGATCAGATTGTATCATAATTGCGTACGTTCTGTTATTATATCGAAACATGTGTTCCAGAATAAAGTATAAACTCTCTTATCTATTTACCTATGATCGTTAAATAGTGAAAAGTGTGAGGGAAGGAGAAAGAGAGAGAGAGAAAGAAGCGAAACAGCGCGTGGAAAAAGAGCGTAATCCATTGAATCAGCAACGAGTCGATCTTCCGGGATGATTTACAGATCAGATTAATTATGTTTTATATAGCCCATCGCGTTCTATACAGTGCATTTTGCATTCAATCATGACACGCGATCTCGATCCTACACGTATCGTAAATACATCGAGGCACATCCTGCTTCCTCAGAAAAATCCCAGCCTACAATTATACTTTCCTCGGAATCGCGTGTAAAATCTTCAATTCCGCGAATTTCACGAGTTAATACCTCTGTTGTTTTCTGCTTTTCTTGTTTCCTTTTTTAATTTTGAGCGTAAAAGGCCGATCTTAATCGTGAGATATCTCATTTTCATCAGTGCACCAAGGGAAATGCGAAGATGGCAATTCGTTCGAGAGTTAATGGTCATCTTAATGATCTGAAACTTTTCAATTAAATGCAATCAAAAACGGTTTTCTTTCTTTCCTATAATTATCTCAATAAATTTTACTATAAGCTTTTCTATCAGTATCATAGGATAACATTTTTACTAAAGAAAACGATTTTTTAATATCGAAAGATTTATAAAGAGATGATTTTTCTTGTATCGTTCAAATGTAGTTTTTTGCTATTAATTATACATGTTTTTATCAATTTCAATTTTGTAAATTTGTTTTCATAATTTAAAAGATTTATTGATAAAATTGATTGATTTTTTTAAATCAAGTAAAATTGCGTTTTCTCGCGCATTGATTTATCTTCTCAAATTTAGATAAAATGTATTTGATCTTCGTAAGATCGATTTCAACTCTCTTGTCGAGAATCTTTTCGCAGATGCATCTTACAGAGGCAGTAAAAGCGACTGTAGTTGGGAGTTCATCCCACTACTTTGAAGAGAATCAAATTCACTTTGCCTGGTGGAGGCAACTTTCAACAAAGTACGCTATATAAGAGAGTGACATGACGGCGAAAAGATAAACACGCGTGTGTTGTTGGTCTCTCACAGTGTTTTGACTCTCGTTATTTTCCGCTATCTTTATTATCGCACTAACAGGTAAGTGGTCTTTTAATCAGTGATACTTCAACTAGTGAAGTGCTAGTGAAATGCATCTCGAAGGGCCAAGCGACTTCTACATTATCGTATTGTGCATTATCAGTTTTTTCAGCTGTTGTCTCAAAGTTGTTTTGAGTAAAGAAACTTGAACTTTATTTTATAGTTTGTTTGTCGTTCTTCTCGTTATCAATTTTTCAATTTATTATAATGTTTTTTTATATGATACTTTTGTGTAAATCGCTTTGATATGTCTTATCAAAGATAATGTTAATGTTGACGTAAATTAAAACAAATATAAAAATGAATTTTGTAGGTTTTATAAATATAAATTTTATTTAGATTTGTATTTTATTTATAGTCATACTTTCTAATCTTTCTCAATGTATTTATGAACAAAATTCAATATTCAATTTTATCAAATTTTATTTCTGTATTATATTGTCTAGATAAATTTATAGTAATATTTTTAACTTTTATTGTCTTTTATATTGCGAATAATTTTAGTTCAACACGCTCGAAATTAATATGAATATTTTAAGAATGCAATAGATATATTGTAGAGTTGACGATTGCAACTATTGAGATTTTTAATGCTCGATTTCCTTCTATCTCGTAACTAAATAATTTCACTCGAGCGATTACTCGCCAGGCACGTGTCATAATTCTTGTTCCATCATGCATGACCAAGTTAATTTCAGAAAGAGATTTTATGGGGACGGCGCCCACACGGGGGTCTCCCTCCCGATTTATCCGGTTCAGCTTCCAGCGCGAAACAATATTACCGCTAAAGAGAAAGTATATAACTCAGTCGTTCAAATTCCATTTTTCTCTTTTCTTTCGTGCAGCCAAGAATTAAAATACCACGCAAAAATATCTTACGATTCACTGAGTGCATATTGACCGCGTACAAGTAAAAAAAGGCAGATTAAGACGGATGTCCCGCCGTTACCCCTGCGTGAGCAGATAAATCGATCTTTTCTTTATAAAAATGCTTTTTTACAATTTGCCTATCCTTAACATTCCAAATCTTTGTAACTGAATCTTAAATCTATATTCTATAAAAGTTCTCTTAAAATGAATCGAAGACTATGATTCTGTTATTTATTTATTTTTAAAATTTATAAAAGGACTTTCTCTCTCACACATTTCCAATTGCTAATTATTCGAAAGTTATTGGTTTGCATATTTTTATAAAAAAGAAAATTATTATATAGTATATTTATATTGCAAACTTGAAATATTTGATATGTTATATTCTTATTATTATTTATGTTATGTCCTTAAAATAAGATAAAAATGACAACGTACTTAAAATAAAGCTATAGTACATTTACATACATATAAAGCTATAAAGTTGATAGCCTTGATACACAATATCCGTTTCTTACTACAATTTTTCTCTTGCTCTAGCTTTACAATAAACTTTTTTTCTATGAAATATCTTTCTCTTTTATATACGGCTCTATTTCAAGTTTCAACAACAAAATTGATAAATTTTAATTAAAAATATTGATATATAAAGGTCTGTATTCTTTTTAATTGGAAATTGTATTTATATAATTGTACCCAATATATTGCCAAAACTAAACAATCGATTATTAGTTAGATCATTGACGAGTAAAATTTATGTTAAATTAATATTTTTATTAGAAACTTGATGCAATGCTTAAAAGAAAATTAATTAAATCTATTTCCAAGCAAAAATTCAATAGATTTTTCGAAGAATTCAATAGATTAATACTAAAAGACATCGGTTTTTGAAATCTATATTTATAGAGAGGAACAAAATTTATATCGATATGATGAAAAACGAATTAGCCGGTTCAATGTATTTCATGCGGAATTCTAGAAAAATGTCGCCGCCCGACTGCTCCAGATTTTTCCTTAAGCCACAACCGGTTAACATTAGGCGCGTTATACAAACGCAACTGCCTTTCCGTGAAGTAGCTGGACAACTATCTCTTTTTCCATTATGCAATATTGCTTTCTTTGCACGGCACATGCAGGAAGTCGGTTACCGCGAGGAGAACGCCCTTCTCTGATATGCACAAATGTTACGGAGATTTCGTTAAACAGATGATTACAGCGCAAACGCCAGAGAGATTATGAATAATAATAACGATCTTTTGAACGATCTCTTCGATGGAGAAAGTCCCCGCGATTTTCTTGCCAGCGAAATCGGAGAAACCGATCGATAAACAGGCAAAAACGATTATCTGGAATCGATCGAATTTAATGTGACAATCGAATTCCAAGAGAAGACAAATGAGATAAACCAAATTCGAAATTAAAATAAAATAAACCAAATTCGAAATTATGTTTGCGGATTCTAATATGCTTTGTATTGCGTCTATTATAAAAAAGTATATTTTTTTTACTTATATATATATTTTATCCCATACATAAATATTCAAATTATGATAATTTCTTATGCGCTATATTACAGTCAAAATTCATATGCGCGATAAAATGAAATTGGTTATAATTATTCTAGCTATAAATTTTTTCTCGAAAAAAAATATGAAAGATTAAATTAAATCCACTATATAGCGACCGTGGCCTTGAAAATTATGTAAAAGTTTATTCTATCTCGTAAACCTCGGCCATTGTGCGTCGTTTACGGAGACCGAACCTTGGCGTGATCACGCGTCTCATAAGAAAGTCCCATGTTGGGCGCGCGTTACGTGCCATTTTTACACAAAGCCCCTCTCACTTTCACTCCGATCGGATTTTAATCGAGAAACCTTATCCACATGATAAACCTACGACTAGCAAGAGGTCGTCGGCGTGCTCGTTAAACATGACACTTTTCCGTCCCATTATCAGCAATTAGCGATTCACCAATTTCATGGAATATTAAAAATTTCCGGGCATCGATAAAGGAATTTCTTTTCTTTAATACGTTCAACGTAAAAGATTGATCAAGAAATATCTGTAACCAACTTTTCTTTTAATGTCATTCTGTGCAACTGCAAGAGAAAGAGAGAGAGAGATAATTAATAATTTCCGACATTTAGTAAATTCCATCTAAAAATCTCTTAAAAAATAAGCATTGTTAATAAAATTCTGATTAAATTTATAATTAAATTATTGCAAAGCACGCGTTATGTATAATTTATCAACAAATCAACAGAATTTGTTCTCTCAATTTTAGTCTAGCTAGTTTAATTAAATTATATTTAATTATTGGCAATTCTCGATGTATTGCGTGAAATTAAATTTAGATTTGACACAATGTTCCGCGAGTGATAATTTCATGTAAAAATAGTGTTACGCAATATTACATAGTCGACGTGTTATTACGGATGGAGAAAATAGCAGATTACCTTCGACCTATGTACTTATCCAACTGTTGTTGCTCTTTCGATATTCTAAAGATTTTCTTCTCCCTGGAGTTATTGTTTAACTTTAATGATCAAAAATCGCATTTTAGTCTCGATGAAACGTTTTCCACATAGCATAAATAAATTCTGATATTTTATGGCATACTCCATATTAAGATATGTATTTATGCTCTTGTTTTTGTTGGAAAAACTCATTTGAAACCAGTTTTGTGATATAAATATTATATAATCTTGAAAGTCAATTTTTAATATTTGTGACCTCGTATTTATAATTTTCAATAGAAATAGGGTTCAATAGGAAAACTTAGATGTAATTTATCTTAAGATGCAGCTTGCATTGTGCTTATCGCGGTTTAATAATCAATACTTGAGAAAAGATCGCATCTGTATATATTTAATATTTGAGTTTAGTATCAGCTAAATATTGAGTCGGGAAAAATCGCGTATCATTCAAATGTAATTCGAAGGTGATTTAAGAAGAGATTGGCATTTACAAAAATATGTTTTACTCATTAAAAAGATTGATAATAAAAATAATATTATTTTAAATCGTGTAATAAATTTTTTTGACAATTTATAAGTTATATGATATGTATGATGAGAATCTAATGAATTGCGTGAATGTTTACCAAATTCTTTTGAACAGTAATGTAAAAGTGAATTTATCAATAGAGATATACAGATGTAATTATTATTATAATTATTGAATTATATTATTATATATAATTATAAAATATATATATATATACATCATACATATATTACTTGGTAATTAATCAGTTCCGCACTAATTATTTCGAAACGAAGAAGTGCAAACTCGATTTAACTCATATAAATTTATCTTGAATGATCTGCAAACCATAACATAATTCAAAGTAAAATTGTATTTATAATTTTGTGCGCCGCATATCTTAATGCGTATGTACTTTTACATATATTTTACACATGTGTCTACTCTTCAAAAAAGTATATTTTTTTATGCATCACAAAATTTAGTCCCTACTTTTTTCGCTGCTATTTATAAATCGTCATACAAGCTGTATAAAATTCCCTAAAAACGAATCACCCGTAAGCGTCTTTAAAGAAAATTCGTGCCCGATTCGGTCACGTGGGTAGCGGAGGTTTGAATAGCGAGAATCAATGTTGCTCGCGCGCGAGAGCAGGTGCGAGGAAAGCGTGTTACTTTCTATGTATGCGAAACTCGAACAGCGGTTTCACGATCGGTTAAAGCCATTTCGGTCGTGACGATGACGTGCTCAACGAGCACGAGTGCTTTCCATAATAATTCTCGGATATGGCACACACTCATCTGGAAAGCTAGTTTCTAATTGCTTTAAACGATCAAATCGCCATAAAAAAAAAAATATTCTTCAAATAAAATATGTCCAAAATTCTTATCGCCGATTATATTTGACGAGCTTTTAGATTCGCATATTATTAACAATTTTTTTTTTTTTTAAGTTTTTTTAGATTTTTTAATCATCTCTTTTATATATCTTTATATTTCATTTTCTTTTACCGTTTCTTCAAATCTCTACCTAATTTAGCTTCTCCAATTTCATGTTTTCATTAACGATTCCGTAGTTTGAGAATCTTTCAATTTTTAAATTCAAACTTTCGAATCATCTATACTCTCGTAAATCTATACTCTATAAAGAACTATGACAGACAATGACCTTCAATGGGTTAAAGTGAGAAAAGGATCAGGCTGTATTTGTATATCGGTATCATTACTGGAGTAAAGCATTTCTTTGAGAAATCGCAGCTGCTTTCTCGCAAATCGACACTCATTAAATGAATATGCGCGGACGCACGTGTGCACGCGAGGGGAAAGTAAAGGGTACTGGTCAAGGGGACCATCGATACCCTCGAAAAATGCTGTTTAGATTTCAACAAAATTTCAACAAAAGTCGAAATCTACAACGAATTTGATGCATAGTTTTAATAATAATTAAATTATCATAATTCCTGCTCCTCTATTCTGAATGTCAATTTTAATTAAAATTTAGAATAAAATTAATATCACATACCTAGTTCTTCTTTTCTGATTATATTGTATTCCGCAGGATGTTTTGGGTGTTTCTGGGATTACTAGGCTCCGCCATCGCAGCGCAGAGTTCTTACGATCTGGAAACTAGAGCGGTTTCATTCCCCGGAAAGCCAAGCTTAGGACCGCTTTATTCATCCAGTTTAAACTCGGCCCAGGGATTCCGTGATAATAGTTACGAAGACAATGCGGTAACACCCACACCCTCACCGACGCCGATCTACAGGAGTCAACAACCGGTCAGTCCTGAGACTATGTATATTTTTATCTATGAGTGCATGCATGTGTATTTCTATCATATTAAATTACATTTAAATATTACAATAAAATAGCAAATAATACAATAATATAAAATACAAAAAATATTTTTACATGTGAAAATTGTATTAATAAATTATTATTTCTTATAAATAAATTATAAAAAACGTTATATAATTGAGATACCTGATTAGTAGATGCATTAGATTGAAAAAAATTCGTCCTTATCGATAAAAAGAAATTACGATGAAAAATTATTCTGCCGTAGTTATATCGCAAACCGACGGCGACGCCGATAGACGCTCGTGATTATCCTCAATCGACGGCCATTCGTATCGGTTCTCCATCGCGAGCTCCTGCTCGAGGCCAATACGGACCCAATAACGGGCCTACGCAAGAGGAACTCGAGGAGGAGAAAGAAGAGCCTGATCGTCTCAGCCTTCTTCTACCCCAGAGCAGATTCGATTGCGTCAACAAGCAAACCGGCTACTACGCTGACGAGGATCTCAATTGCGAGGTTTTCCATTACTGCCAGGACAATGCCAAGCACTCTTGGATCTGTCCAGAGGGTTTCACCTTCCACCAAGTTAGTGAAAACACATATGTTCTTCATTTAATTTTTGATTAGAGTCTTTATATTTGTTGATATTTTGGATCACTGAAAAATATTTCTTATTATTATGATAAAATTATAATAAGTCTACTTCTAGATACTTTAGGTAATAAGAAAATTACAGTAATGCCTCTCATAGCAATTTACTTATATTTTTTTTAATAATATGTACTAAATATCATTACAAGTTGCAAAATGCAAAATGCTCAAATACTTATTTATACAACTTGTATCTTTTTGAATATTTAAATCTGTATGTAACTGATGAATCTAAAACCGATTGTACCAGGTGCATTTAATCTGCATGCCACCCAGCGGCGACATCAGTTGTAAGAAGAGCTCACAATATCATTTCGTCAATGAGTATCTATACAAGCCATTGAATCTCCAAGAGGCTGAAAATAAACCTAATGTTACTCTGAGATATAGTGAAAGGTATTACCCTGCTGATATTTACACCGATGAGAGAGAGGTCGGTGACTATCAGATCACTCCTACAGTCGCTCCGACGCGTCGTCCTGCTCCACAGGTATAATCATCGTCATTGAATTGTCATAATCATTTCAAAGCTTATATTTAGACCATGTGAACTGAAAATTGCCCATTTAAAATCCATATTTCTAGCCATATTTCTTTAACATTTGGAAGCGACAAAATGCTGCCCTTTTTTAGAGAAAACTTAATATTTAATAAACTTAAATTTTTTTTAAATTTCTTATTCAGAGTATTTGCACAAAAACTATGCATTTTACAAAAATCTTCCAAATATATGAAAAATAAAAATTGTGACTTTAATTTCAAATTTTCAAGATTTGCATTTCTATGATATTTTCATATTGTTAACAAATTTAATCAAAATTTTCTTGCAAGATTTCTAAATTATACACGACAGAAATTCGGATTCTTCTATTTATTTATAGAAAAATGCAAATTTGATGTATTTACTCCTCTTAAAATTGACCGTACATTGACACGTTAACAATTAGGTCTTGTACAGGCCTTTGTAAGTCCGCAACCTCAAAGTTTGAACAGCATTCCCACGTCGGTTCGTCCACAGTCCACAGGAGCCCCGCAGTTCCGTCTCCCGGTGAATCAGGTATTCCACAGCCCCGAAGAAGTCAACATCCCCCTTCAGCATAGGCGACCGCAGCAGCAGCAACAACATCATGTTCTCAGACGATATCCTCAGATCCAATCCGACGCAGAGGACTACGAATAAATTCTTATTGTTAGAAATCTTTAGCTCTCTATGAATTCAACTCATTCATTCGAATTGTTAAATTCTTCACGATTCTCTTATTAATTACCGATACTCGAAACATCTTTCGAATTATTTAATATTTTTCACAATTCTTTTCTCGCGAAATCGATTAAAGATCACAAAATTCAAGATTCTCTAGAATTTTTGAATTATTGGCGAGCGTTGAGCGGGAAAACTGCGATGCGGTAGCCAATTAATATGTCGCTCTTATGAAAAAGTTGTAAGTTTTAAGTTGATTGGCTACCACGTCGCTTTTGCCGCGCGGCATACGTTGTCAAGTGTAGAAGCCATTAAGGCGCGATTTTACTTTACGTTTGTCAACGTGTCGCATGCGATGATTGGTTACCAGATAGAAAATTCTTAGAATTTCTATCGAAATTCTTTATTCGATAGCCAATCACCGCATTCGATAATGGTTGCGTTCCGATTTTCACTGCTAGTACTGAAAATTTATAGCTTACGTCATGTACACTCTAAATTCAGTATGGTAGTAAATATCGGAACACGGCCAACGTCAGAGATTTATAACGAAAAAAAAGCGACAGAACTAGTTGCAAGATAAGAAAAATGCGTAAATTTGATTTAAATTAATTGTTGAATTAATAATAATACGATAATCAGTACTTCTTCTTAATTAACTGCTAATTAAAGCTAATTTAATTATTGTAAATAATAAACGATCAATAATAATTAAACAGTATGCTAAGTTTGTTTGTATTCGTAGTAATTGACTTTAAAAATTGATAAGCGAGATGGCCAATAAAATGTTGCGTTATTTTTAATCGCGTTCATGAATTCACATAATTATGTATCAAGCGACCTCATAATTGTAATCAATTTCTATCCGCAAATTATTCCAAGAAATATCATAAATGTTTAAAACCTAAACAAATTTATTTATATAATTTAGGTCAATATATATATAAATTAATTTAACATGTATTAATTTAACATTAGAACTTGAACGCTATTTTTTCACTCATAATTTGGATAAAACTTTATGAAGTACAAGCGCCTTGTCATTATTGTGACAAGCATTTCACATATTTGTCGCCAGTTTTGCTCCAATTCTGACTTCTGTATTCAAAGCGCTGATCAGCACGGCTTTAACGTTTCCGCAATTCTGCGTCTCCAATGCATGTTGTTTTGTTTCGCCCTGCAGCTATCCTGAGAATCCTTCGGCAATATCATCACCTCCGAATCCTCGCCGTTTGCCGTGGATTTTTCGTTCAAATTTACCTCCGCCAATTGCTGCGTAGTGAGCTTCTTGATCGTGGAGACACAATTAGATTCTCGAAGACAAATTATATCATTCTCTCTACAGGTATTACAATTTTCTATCCCTTCCCGAGTCTTCACATCTCTTCTCACTGTTTCGTCCTCATCCCGATTGCCTTTTTCTTCCTCATCATATCTCGCAATCTTATCCTCGTAGACGTTAGTCGGATCATTTCGGTCTCCTGTTGCTCTCGGAAGAGTCGACTCAATTCTCGAAGACGTGGCCATGTTGGAATCATGGTTCTCTTGCGGCGTGAGTTTATTGTTGGGATAAGAGTTCACTCTGGAATTCCTATCCTTGAGGCAGCTGCGCACAAAATAATTGTGGCTGCTGGCACTCTGGGGGTATAACTTTTCCTCGATCCGACAGTTAATTACTACGGCTTCGGCAATCGGAATCGGCACCGTATACGTGAACGTTTTTTTGTCGGTCCTATCCTCTAGCCGCCTAATGTTGATAGGTCCGTTGATCACCGGTACTGCGTTGCTCACCTCACTAGTGGTTTTTATTATAGGCGTAATATTGCCCATAGAATCCAGTCGGGAGTTGATCTGATCAACATGAGAACACGGAAATGCCGCCGTGATCTTGCCGGGACTTTTCGGCTGTGTTTTCCTCGGTTGTTTCTGTCTTGATCGTTGCTGATTGTTCTTCGTCGAACAACTTCGCGAGTCCGCTTCGACGATTGGCATTTCGCGCGTCTCGCAGCTAAAATCCTCAGTATGATGGTGCCTGATATGCCGATTCAGGTTATCCTTGCGTCTGAATGGCGTTTGGCAGTACTCACAGGAAAACGGTTTCTCGTCTAGAAAAAGTAAGCAAACTAAAAGATTCGAGAAATGTCATGTAAGAATGTTCATATGATACTTAACGCACCTGAATGTACAGTTAAGTGTCGTCTCAATTCGCTCTTGGACAGAAAAACTTTGTTGCAATGGGCGCAAGAGAATGGCCTCTCCCTCTCGTGAGTCCGTTTGTGTCGTTTCAACAAGAATCGGTCCTTGAAACTCTTGTTGCACTCGTCGCATGTATGCGATCGTTCGCCTATAATAGTAATCATTTACTCGTTATTTCTCTCATTTGCATATTCTTTGGAAAATCGAATTTTTTGTCAATTTTTACTAAGAATTAAAAAAAATCTACTAAAGTATAATTTGACAAAAAACAATATTTTTTCCACTTACTTGTATGCGTTCGCATGTGACGTTTCAGATTTGTTAATATGCGGAAGGATTTGTCACAGGATTTGCATTTATACATCGCCGTTGCGTTGTGCACATTTATGTGATTTTTTAAATCATCTCGTTTGCTATATCGTTTGTTGCATTCAGGACATACAAACTGTTTTTCCTCTAAAATATTTGAATTGTAGTCACATAAATATACACAAAGTATGTATTATTTTCTTACAATTCTTTAAAAAAAATAGCTTATAATCTTTATTTAATTTTCCTATATTAATTATTGTTTATTTTAATTATTAATATCGATATACAAGAGTTGTCAATAAAGAAACCGAATTAAAAAAAAAACCCCATATATGATGACACCGAATACAATTTCATTCAAGCCAAAAAACGTAAATTAAGAATAGCGTCATGCTCATGGTGTAAGAGTTGCTAAAAAACTCCACTATACAATGCCGCAAGACAGATGACCTCACGCCATCGCATTCGGGCGCATTTTTTTTTTTTTTAGTTTCTTTATGGACAGTCCTTATACATTACAGAGAGAGATTAATTTCAAAGTATTCTTACTGCTGTGGGAAAACATGTGCCTGTTGAGTTTGTTCTGCTGGGGGAAAGCTTTTTCACAAAGGTTGCACTTGTATGGTCTGTGCCCTTTATGAACCCTTTCATGATACTCAAAGTGAGAGCGTTTGACAAAGCTCTTATCACAGAAGGTGCATTGATATGGCTTAATGCCTGTCACACAGGCGTCATGATAACACTTGTCTTTTTTGTTACGAAAAATTTTACTGCATACATTACACTTATATTTTTCTGGGGTGCCTGGTATTATTGTTATATGACTGCGATCACGACATTTGATGTTCTTATTCTTCTCCACGGTTTTTTCGAGCTTCTCCTCTGCCTGATTACACTGAAAAAACAAAAATATATGTTCCATCAGTTAGCGCAATAAGCAATTATCACTTTTTCTTATCAACAATTGTTTTTAAATCTTAGCTTTTAATTTCTTATATGTGTAGTAATAGAAGCTAGTAATTTAAATTTAACATTTTTAAATCAATATAAAGTTGGATATTATATATATAATAATAAATATATATATAAATAAAAATTACATTGAAATCTATGTTTTCTTACACAAGGAGTTTGCAAATTTGCAGAATTGTGATCATCTCCTTTTTTTAAATTGGAACAAGTGTCCAATACTACATCACGGGTCTCTATCTCTGGAATGTATAACTTGTTGGAATCATTACTGGTAATTGTATCATTTATAGCAAACTTGTAAACTCCATCTTTATCAAAAGTGACATTTTCATAATGAAGATGTGATGATTTGCACTCAGTGGAAGTGGAGTCAAGACTCTGGCTCTCTTTAGACTTGGAATCTTTGTTGATGACTAGTTCTAATGGCAATACAATCTCTTCACTGGACAATTTGTGTGTATCATTTGAATCTCCATTTGTGGAACATAGTTTTTCTGCAATATATTAAATTTATTACAAAAAGGAATGATTCAAAAAACATAAATTCAGATTAAAAAAATCTGACGAACACAAAACTCTAGAAAAAGCTATGTACCTAAGTAATCTTGAGTGCCTTGAGTATGTTTAGCTTGACAGATTTTGCAACCATGCTCCTCATATAGCAAACACATTCGACATTTAGTGTGACCGCAGCTATCCTTGATAAGTCTTGAGAAAGACGCATTTGTAAGTTGTCCGCAATTTGGACATTCTTCGCTCATTGTAAGGCATTTTCTGAATTCCTTGGGAAATATCATACCCTATTCTCTGTATACTTTAAAAGCTTGTATAATCCTTGGTTATTTAAATCTAAAAAAAAAAATTTATTATATATCAATCATTTACACACATAATAAAATGCAATAAAATAAGATTCTAATAATAGTAAATTATAATGGATGCGTAATGATTTAGTCATAATTATTTTTTAATAACTTGACAAAACCCATTCAAATCTTACTTACAAACTGCTCATTGATGTTAAAAGTATTAAATTACATTGTTTCATGTCTCTGATTATGTGCCTGCAAATATTTTAGCGACAATTTATTACTTATAAATATTGTATATATGTATTTATGCATTATTTCTAATTTATCCACAGATTTTTTTTTATCAACAATTAAATAAATAATAATTATACATCTTTAATACATACTACACATATAATATCTTGTATGTAATAATTTATTTATATTTGTATCTCTCTCATATTAATTACAACCTAATCTTCCAGAAACTTTTACTTTTACAGTTTTTAAAAAATTCTAGGAATTTATTCTACAATAAAACATTTCTTTATCAGCTAAAAAAAAATAATGACGTATATACAAACTTCTCGACAAACTGCATTTTCTGCATCTAGAACCTAGAGTGCAACGTGCAACCTGCAGCTCGAGATACAGTCAGTAATCAATTGTGTTCGGAGGTGCGTTCCAAAATTCACTCCTTATAATAGAATAGTACTTGATTGACCAATTAAAACAAAAGAGAAAAATTCCTTTGTTCTGATTGGTCAATTAAACAATTCGAAATTATATTATAATGTTATGCATGAGTTCCGTTTCACGTATTGAGCGCATAGATCATCTAAAAATCTATAGTTCACGTAACATATATTATAAATTTTTAAACGATCTATGCGCTCTATGCATGAAACGCAACGCAACCTAAATAAAGCGTTTAACGGATCGGAATATCGTGGGGAAATAAAAATATTGCGTAAATTGAAAATAATAGTTGCTTTCCATTTACATAAAAACTCAGATAATTCTCACTTATGACGTCATAACTCATAGCGTATTCGATTTGTTGACTGTGGGTCGAGTCGAGTAAGATCTCAAGTTCGATTTGAAACTCAATGACTCTAAACTATCATGGCGGAAAGCGGTTTATGATTGGTTTCGTGATTCATAAGCGGGGAACACACTTTTGCATAAGCGCATAACTATAAGCATAAAGAAATTGATTGGTCCACAAACATATGCCTAACAAAATGATAAAATAAGTTTATCTCGAATTGATTTCTTTTCACATACCTTTGCTAAACATCCATATATTTTGTATACAGCTATACTAACTTTATATGCTACACACAAGTTTAAAATTAATAGAATTATAAATAGTGTATGTAAGTTCCATTAGAACATTTTATGAAGTTACATTATATGGAATTTGCTCTTAACATATATATGTTATGGGGGTGAACTGACTGCACTAATTCGAAGTTTATCTTTCTTCTTCTAGTGTGAAGACAAAAAAATAAACTAATGCAGCCAGTTCATCTATAAACAATAAACCTTATATCGTTATGCATTTGCACTGAGAAAAAAGAGAAGACAAGAAATAAATTGATAATTTATGTTATTATAAGCTATATTACAAAATACAATGAGAAGACTTTATAGTGTGTATATTTAATGTTTTTCTTGTTTTGATTGGTCAATTAAATGCTATTCTGTCCTGTGAGTGAATTTTGGAACACAACCGTATGAGTGAGTAGAGCGCGTTTCTTCGAACGCCGCTCGTTTGTCGGTGCGCATGCGCGCTTCTCCAAACGCCATTCGTTCGTTGGTTCGCCGCGCAGCGCACAGCACACTTTCAGTCACGCGCAAACCTTCGCGCGGGAAAGGTGTTCGTTTTGGCGGTCAAGATACAAGAGAGAGAGAGAGAGAAAAAAGTGAAAATATCTCTTCGTGTTGTTGAGAAACCGACAAAAGGCGCGCCGTGTCGTCGCCCCGACGACAATGTCGTTTTACTTTCGCGATTCACCGCGTTTCGCGGATCGATTGCGCGGCATGCCAGACGACGAACTTTTACGGGAGGTCAAGCAGAGGTTCAACGAGGACAACGAGGATGCATTCTTGGAGTCTGGCAGACGCACCAGAGGTGACTCCTTCGATCGGCCTTTCCCGCACTTTCCGAGAGTGAGTAGAAAATTGATTTCGTTTTCCCTTTACCCTTATCCCTCCTCACACGCGCGTGTGTTTGGAACCACGATCGCGTTCGAATATCTGCTCGCGAATGCCAAAAGATTGTCAAGGCGCTTTCTCGTCGATCTTTTTATTCTCTTTTCTTTTACCTCTCTTTCCCCCTCTATTTCTTTCTTTTTTTTTCTCGATCAAATGAAGCGAATCTTTTAAATTAATATTCATTTTTGTCCCATCCGTTACCAAAGATACTCGAAATATTGCGACGCGTTTCATGCTTTTATTCTTACTCTTTATAATTAAACAAATATGTTTGTGTGTTTGTTCTTAAAAGAGGGAAATGATTTTCAAAGTTTATGTTTATATAGTTAGAGCGAGATATAAACATTGACGTATATATCCGACTATCGATGCAAGTTTGCGATAATAATGTTGTCGGTTTACGTTCGTAATGTGTGTTTGCGCGCGAGATTCGAATCGGAGCGACTTGGCGCGCGTGCTGAATTTCTTTATATATTATTATATTTATAGCCGTCCTAAAATCGCTGTTACCGACGATTGTGTCTCGAGACGATCTTCATCGCGCATCGTTTTTTCTTCAATTATTCTCGTCCCGTTATTTTCAGATTATAAAAAGAGTATCCGTGATTCTGTTCGATGTTTTCGCAAGCGGAGATACAGATCGCGTAAATGTGTCGGTATAATAAAGATAAATATCGATACGCGCAAATTAAGATACATTAATGACACTGTCATCATGACAGATATATATACATATATATATACTCCAATATATTCGAAGGCACTTTTGACGATGATCGTCGTCTCTAGAGAAAAATGACTCGAATTTATTATGCGGAGTGATTAAAAAACTCGCCTTTCTTCCTCTTTCTAACTATATGTGATAAGAAAAGAAACAAATTACTGCTTTTTATCGTGAATATCGCAATACCGGAAATATCATAGATACGCTTTCCAGACACTCCCTAACTTCAATATCTCGCGAAAGGGTCTTTAATCGCCATTCGTGAATAGGTCTGAGAGGCGAAATAGCGTCCTGTTTAACTGAACCCCTCTCCCCCGAAACGAGTTTCAGCAGCACATATCGAGGGTAGGCCACCCCTATCGATCTCGGTTTGTTGAGAGAAACGACATATTTCTGACCCTTCTGTGCGTGTGTATAAGTATACATTTCCCAAGTCCCTTGATGACGAGAGATGCGTCATGTTGCATGAAAATCATATTATAAAAATAAGCATTATAAAATTTAACGAGCGATCCGTCCGATTGCAATTTTAAATTGTAAAGTTAAGCAGTTTTATGTGCTACTTTCTCGAAAGTAGTCGATCGATTCGGTTTCTCTTTTCTCTTTTTTTTTATTTTTAAATATATTTTTTATCTCGCTTTTCATATTTTTTGCCGCAATAATTTGTTGAAAACCGGTCGCTCGAATTCTATGAAAGTAACCCAGTGACGTGATCGATAATGTTCCGGGAAACAATCTTCGCGACACGAGGTATGCTAATTGGCGCGTTGACAATGCGGAACAGGTGATTCGGTTATATGTATAGTAATAGTCTATAGGTAGAGAAAAAGAAATAGAGAGAGAGAGAGAGAGAGAGAGAGAGAAGTGTGCCTATTATGTAAAAGAAATTGTATCGTCAATATGTATGTATATTTCGCATACTTCTTTTCGTCATCTCCTCTTTAAGTCTTTCTTCTATTCTGCCCCGGAAGGAAGTATGATATTACGCTCTTCATGAATGATTCATCTAATTTCTAAAGATATGCGAGGTATTTACATTTAGAAAAATTTTGAAAAGTTCTTTGGGACAAATTGTAAAATATAAGAATATGTCTTGTTTAATTTTTCTCTCGTGTATCTTATTTAAAAATGGCAAAAGTATTTTAGTTAGATTCAAACGTTAGAAGTGACTATTATCTTATCGGTGAAAGTATTGCAGAATAAAGAGATAAATTCACGCGAGAAAAATATACAGGGTGGATATATTAGTTTCAAATGTACAGAAGTGTTTTTTCATCCATTTATTGAGTAGAGTTTTTTAAAAAGCTGATTATCTCAAAACTTATGGAACGTACCATATTTTAATGTCACTTGAAAGATAATTTAATTTTTTATATCTTTTATTTTGATACTTTTTGTTAAAAAACGAATGCTTTGCCTGATATTTGTAAAAATATATAAAATAACCGTAATTTCGTCAGAGGTTTTTGGGCGTTAACTTTTTAAGAAAGCATTTTTCGATCCATGTTTATAGAAAATTTTTTATTCAAAAGTAAATTTCCTATAAAATCTCAAAGTCTAGCCGGAACGTTTGGGCCCACTCTGTAGAATAAAACATTCTTTTTTTTTTCGGGAAGGTCGAACCTGAAAATTGTAAGAAACATATGATTTTGACAATCTAACACCTGCAACAAAGTGCGTCGTCTGTGCGTGGATCTACGCACAGCTGTATATACGGTTGGCAATAGAGAGTTGCATTTACACACGTTAGCGTTATTTATACACGTTTAACGTACTAAACTTTGTCACGTTACACAACGTGTCTTGCGTAACAAAAGAGCGCAATTGTCACTCGCTCTTTCGAACAGTTTAGCTTCACAATTCGATAATTCGTGATAAGATTGTCATCTCGTAAAAATGACTTAAGGTTGTATGTATCATATCTCGAAAGTAATGAAAAAAATGATGAAAAAATATAAATTGTTCTACACGCCCTTTAAAAGCGACAGTAAAAATTTCACATTGATTTGCAAACGTGGATTAAAAGTTATTTCAACGACAAAAGTAAAAGTTTTTCGCATTTATTTATTTAAAATTTGGTTTCTATCGTAAACATTTAAAAAGAAAATCGTTGTATATTAATAATCATTTCGACAATTATTCGATTTAACAGTCACGGTACTTGGTTGGAGATTCGGTTTCTTAATGGATGAAGACGAAGCATCAAGTGAATTTCACGCTACGGCTACGCGTCCTCTCTCCCTTCTCTCCCTTCTCTCCTCCGAATGAATAGCCTTTCGTGGCGGACTCGTGCCATCTTCTCGCGGCTCGTGCTCTCCTGATATCGCTATCGATCACCGTAGATCATCGATCGTCATTATCGATGATCCCGCGAACGATCTGAGCGAACGAGCTCAGCGCGCGACGCTTCTCCAGATACGAATGTTTTATATATATCCGGTAGTAGTCCCTTTAAAAAAAAGGGAAACTGCCGTATGCAATTGCGATACGTTATGTCATTTACTTGCGATTAATATACAACATGAGCGCCATTTAGGGTTACGTAGTGAATTCGAGTCGCGCCGAGTCATTTTCGCCGAACTCGTTATCCCGTATGCATAACATTGCGATTCATTCATCGCTATATATTTCGCTCTCTAGTCCGTTTTCCTTAAACGGGCGTCCATTTTTTTCTTAAAAAATATCGAACTTTGTTCAGTATTTTCGCGTTATTCGCAATGCGTGTTTCGCAGAATATTTAAGTGCGAAGAAAAGTTTCTTCTATCTAAAAATATAGGTCACGTCTCTCTTTCTCTTTCTGCCTCTCTCTTTCGATTGTTCGAGAAGGGTCTGTTGGTTTCACCAACTTACCTATCTATATTCATATTTCTCTGTGCTTTCCAAAATAAAGAAAATTGATGCTTCGATAAGAACACGAGACGAAAAAAAATGCAATAATTAAAAAATAAACGAACCCGTTCTCGTCGTCAGATTTATAGCATTTTTGTCGATAAATAGAATGTGAGAGAAAGAGAATGATTAAACGCGAGAAGATTCTAGCAAATTCTCGCGGCCGCCTCCGCTCGCCGTGGTGGTCACGTGGCACGCGACCCACACGTAATCGCGCATTTAAGTTGCCCGCCGCAGCCCGCGCCCAACGTCAGTCTCGCTGTTGTCCGCGTCCGCGACGGTCGTGTGCGTACGCGCGCTAAAACATAACACGTGCGTCGTATGCGTGTTTTCCTTCCTCGTGAGAGAAAAAGAGAAACGAGTCGACCTTGAAAAAAGTACGCTAGTGTCGGCGAGTGAGAAAGAGACGCAACGAAGTATACAGTCGCTTATATAATCGCGGCCGGAGGCAGAAGCGCGAGAGGAGGAAACGAGGAAAAGTCAAGAGAGAGAGAGAGAGAGAAAAAAAGATTAGTGAGTGTCAGTAGTGCGAGTGTGTGTGTGTGAGAGAGAGAGAAAGAGTGTATGTGTGTGAGGGAGAGATAGATTGCGAGATTTCGAGAAGAATTTCGCGAGATCCTTTTTCTCGACGTCTTCCAATCGCGCTTTCGAGAGTGTTCGAGAGTCGCGCGTGCACACTCGTACGGTAAGAGAAATTTATACCCCGATATCCGGAAAAAAAGAAAGGAAAGAAAAATATTTGCATATTGAGAGAAAAAAAGAGAGAGAGAGAGAGAGAGAAAGAGTTCGTGTCGCGTATCCAAAAACGGACACGGGCTCAAAAACAGGTCCAGAAAATGGACTCGCCTGTCATCGTGGACACAGCATCCAAATTCGGACGAGAGATCGATCTGGACCGCTCGTTCCCCGTAAGTGACGTTACATCCACTTTTTTTCTCTTTTATTTTCTTTCTCGCGTGACCGGCAATGATGAGAGAGGAAGGTGCCTTCGCGGAATCGTGCCTCGGTATCTTTATTCCGAGAAAACATAACCTCCTCGTGAAGTTGACATTAGAGTTTTTTTCGTTGAGAAAAATTCGTTCGCAAACAGGTTAACCACTGGCGAATTGAATAAACGTTTCGCTACTTGTCATTGATTATGCGTTACGAATGGTTAACTTAACATCGCTACTCAAATCTCGATTACAAAATGATATCGATAGTCTTTTTTCTGGGAAAGACAATCCGGACCTTTTAATGCAATCGGAGACGCGCACGATATTTTCATACGTTTTGCGTTTTATTCCACTCTCGCTAACGTCCTCCTGCTTCCTCTGCTGAAGATTATGTATGTTTCCTCCCCCCCCCCTCTCTCTATTTCTCTCTCTGTCTGCTCTTCGCATTCCGCAACGAGATCGCGTGGAAATCAGAAATAGCATGGAACTCGCCGTATTTTTCGCGGTGATAAAACGCGTAGTTTGAAAAAAAAAATGAAGATATTATTGCGGCTTGATTTTTTACTCGTCGCGAGAGGCTCGGACAAATCTGGATTATCGTCGTAATAATTATCCGGATAAAATAACACGTATCGAACGTCATAAAATTTCGCGCATATGGGAGAAAAGAAAATCCACACGAGGAATTATCGCGAATAATTGCGGCGTGATCGCCAAAAGTATCGAGTGACCATGACGTCACAAACCCATTTAGACTCTTCGTAATCATTATTATCGCGATCGATACCGCTATACGCGATACGATGTACGTTACGTCGCGAGAGGTGCGGCGATTCTACGCGTGACGTCATTTTGGCGCGTTATCGTATATATACGGTACCTTATCGAGATTCGTTCGATCGCGCTCTAGATTGCGATTTCGTGCACGAAGAAACGAACACGAACTACTTTATATATGGCACCGTTCTTCCGCACGTCGAGGATGACGTTTATGCCGCGACGGTTCTGGAACGCGTGACGAACGGCTCGCGTAGGTGTATTTGCGCGTGCTCCAACGAAACGGAGACGGGAACAAGAAGGGAACGCGACCGAGCACAATCGTCGTCGTCGTCGTCGTCGTCGTCGTCGTCGTCAACCCCCACCTTCCTCTCTTCTCCTCTCCTTTCATGTATGAAATCATCCGGTGGAAATAAATTTTTTCCAGAAAAAAAGATTTTTTTTTTTCCTTTTAATCTTGAACATTCTTCAACATTTTCGAGATTCTTATTTATTCTTGGGTGCGGTGCGTGTGTGTTTTGTGCGTGACATTTGTCAATATTCAGATTTGCAAATTGATAATATATAACTCGAGTTTCTCGATACGACACGTGTATATTCGCGACTTTTGTATTTTGTCGATAATATCTTGTATTTCTGATTTTATTCATTTAACGCGCTCATTACAGAACACAAATATAGAAATCTGTGGGAAATTTATAGCAATTATATTACTAGCCAAAATGGAAAACTCGCGAACAGAAATTTTTAAATTCTATAATATTTATTCCTCTGGGAAAAAATAAGATACGAAAAAAAATATTTACATAAAACATTAATCTATTCGTAAATGTCATTACGACTATTTTGATTAATGAGAATATTTTCTCGAAAATGTATAAAAACATGTTTTTCCTGATTTTATTAGACGAGAGAACTTCTTGCAACCATTTTTATCATGTACATATATAATGAATGAATGAATGAAACTAATTCTTGTTCACTGACAAGGTATAACATACTTATGCGTATTTCGTTTATTGTCGTGCACTTTCTCCTTTAATGTTACTTTAAAAATCTAGACTAGAAGATAAGAGAAAGTTTTTTTTTAATTTATTGTAGTTTTGAATAATGATATTAATCTGTAGCTTGTCAAACGGAGCGACGATGAATAAAATTTTTAGACCTAGGGAGAATTAAAATCTGAAAAATAACTGAATAGCATTCACAAATTTCCGCAGATGACATAAAAAGAGTCAACGCGGCAATGCGATACGTTTGTGAATTTTGTGAGCGCTGGGCCTGGGAGCCGGCAACGTCGTGCCGAAAATAGGAAAATCCGATTATCGGGCGTAGGTGCACGTATATAAAGCGCACGTTTCCCCGTTCTCCTCTCTACCTACTCTATTTTTCTCTCACGACTGTGACTTTCTTATAATGTCCATCCGCCGTTCCGCTAAGTGGAACGACGAAGTGACCTCGATTCGTCGCAGAAGGAGAAGAAGGTGGAGGATTCGTCACCTCGTGCCCGATTACGCGCAATTTCCCCTTTGAGGCGCCCTTGCTCATGCTTGTTTGATGAACAGATTGAAGAAAACGATTGAATATCACGCGTAATTACCGTCATTAATGCTCAGTATGTCTGAATCTAGTGAAAGTTGGGGTATGTACATACGATATTCGACAGTTGTAGGTGTGAAGCAGCGTATGGTGATATATAAACTATGAAAACATTTATTTTTACACGTTTAATACTGTGTTTTGTTTTTTTATATATTAAAAAATTTATATGATCTCTATTCTTGCAGGGTTTCCCGTTCGACGACGAAACCGACGTCTTTGATCGTCCGCGAGGCGATACCATCCGCGCGCACCTGGACGATCTCGCGGCGCGCCATCCTGAGCTCGCCGATCATTTGCGCGGTCCGCCTTGGCCGTTTAGTGGCTCTCTTTTACGCGATCGTCGCAATCGACGCCGCGGCTCTGGTGGTAGCAACAACGGACAACAACATCAAGTGGACGAGGACGCGCGTAGCCAAGCGAGCGGTAGCAGTGCCGCGAGCGGCGCGAGCGCTGTCAGCTCGCACAGTAGCGGCGAGGGGGACTTGACATCGTCATCCGCGATACCGCAATACGGTCTGCGCAACACGGTGGACATAGGCCAGCAGCAGCGACGTCGCAATATGGAGGTTAGTCCGGAGACGAGCGAGCGCGGTCAGCGTTCGATGTCGGCGCCGCCGGAGAATCGGCAACAGCAGCAGCAACAACAACATGGCCAAGATCAGCAGCAACAACCGCCATCTGGCCAAGGACAGAGATTTGTGTCTCGAGTAGATATCACACCGCAACACAATCAACAGCGTGCCCAGTCGCCCAGCAAACCATCGAACGTTCGGCACATTCCTATATTCGTAGAGGGCCGCGACGAGCCTGTTATGCCGAAGTTTGCGACTGACGATATGCCATCGTCCACGTTCCCTCACCACCAGCGGCAACCATCGCCGCCACATTTTCACAGACCGTCACACTTTAATGAACACTTTGGCAGACAACAGTGGCCGCCGTCGCATTTTCAAAACACATTCTACGATCCGGGCTTTGAGCCGCAGATACGAAAGCATCAACAGCAATATCAACAACCTCATCAGCAGCAGTATCATCAACAGCAGCCGCAGCACCATCAACAGCAATCGCAACACCATCAACAGCAGCCGCAACACCATCAACAGCAGCCGCAACATCATCAACAGCAGCCGCAACATCATCAACAGCAGCAACAGGCTCAACAGCCGCAATATCAACAACAAGAGCAAGAAATATCGAAACCTAAACCGCCGCCAGTCCCAAAGGACTCTCTGGAGAAAGTCGCCGAAGTACAGAAAGAAGTGGATAATTTAGCAGAGCAGGTGCGACGTTACGTCGGCGACTCTCGGCAAGACAAGCAGTACATTTACCTGGACGAGATGCTGACACGCGAACTACTCAAGCTAGACGACATCGAGACAGAAGGCCGGGAGAATGTGCGGCAGGCGCGTAAGAATACCATCAAAAGCATACAGGATACTATCAGCTTGCTGGAAACGAAAGTACCACTCGCTGACCAGCAGGAGCAACAATCCGTTATGCAAGAGGGAGAAGAGTGCTCCGAAGAGAAGAATCAGCAGGAAGAAGAGATCTCGCAAGTTCCTATGGATGTGGAGCAGGAGAAACAGAGCAACGAACCGATATCTCTTTCACCGGCGCCGTTATCGCCGACAAAGGTAAGAAATCGCTAGAATCTTGAAACAAATTGCGTTAAAATTCAAAATGTTCTATTATCAATAGTACATAAATTTCTCAATAGTAATAAATTCTAATTTATTTTAATTTATTTTATATTTCAATCTCTATTTGATTTATTTCTTTATTTCTTTTTCTATCATAATATTTATAATAGATCGTTCTATTAATTTGACATCTTGTTTTTTGTTTTTTGCAGACAAAAATGGAGTCTTTGGAAAATGAAAACACAATAATTATCGAATCCGCGAATCAGAGTGTCGCTCCTGCTTTCCAGCAAGATACTAAGATTGACGAAAAAAACGAGCAGAAAATAGAGAATCGCGCAGAAGAAAATACGGAGCAGCCTAATGTTGCATCGACGGACGAAACGACGAAGCTCGCGGAGAAGACGAGCGATGGAAAAGATGACATGACGACACAAAATAAGGATACAACGCCAAAACAACAGACGGAAGAAACGAAGGAGGGAAAGACGGAATCGCCGAGACTACAGAAGAAGGTGAAAAAAACGAAAAAAAAGGAGCAGCAACCAGTGTCTGAGCAAGCGATTCCGCTGCCACCGCCCTCGACGGAGGGCACAAAGTAAAGGAAGTGTTATGTAGCCGGACGAAGATAGGATTCGAGAAAAAGAATTGCTGTTAAAATGAGAATGAAGATCGCCGAGAAAGAGAATTTTGTACGTCCTGAAAGGACGATGGAAAGATTTCGAAAGACATCGAATAATTGCGCTGCAAAGTAACTCGACAACTGCGTAAAGACGTTGAACGCCAGCGCGGCAGCTGTCTTTTCTTTTTTTTTCTTTTTTTACTTTTTTTTCGATGCCAAGCTAGGATCAAACTAGTCGCGTGCAAGCTATGCAATGAACGAATTCTGCGAGTCACTCGTCATTGCCTTAGAATGAGGCCTTTTCTCTTTTATAGAATGGAATAAACGCGAGCGAACGGTGTCGTCCGTAAGCGTTTGCGCGAATAGTTGACTTCCTTGCGAAAACGGCCGTCTCGAGAAACAGAGTTTTCTAGAAACGGCTGCGTCTATATACCGTTATATTTTTTCAAAAAATCTACATAGAAGAAGAAATTCGCATAGGAAGAATATGCGCGCAGCGAGTAAATTTTTCTCTTTCATCAAGATGACAGTCTGTCATTCTTCTAACTTATTTACCGTTTGCGAACTGATGATGAGGGATTACGAGATGAAAGACGTGTCTAATTTATGTGAGATGAACTCGAAATCGCGCGCCAAAGTTACACAGTCGTTATTCTCTTATATAGCCGAAAAGAAACAATCAAAATTCCAGAGCATGTGACTTCGGGAACATCTTATATATAGAAAGAGACACGTAGTTTACTATATAGAGAAGCGCGCTGTATACTCAACCGTCGAGCAGACCAGATTGTATCGTAGACATTTATTTGAAATAACTTACATGATTCTATACGCAAAGATCGCAGTTCTATAAATAAAATATGTGTAATAGTTTGCACAAAATTTTAGAGCGTAAAGAAGATTATGTTTTAGAAAATAACACGTTTGATATGCAAAAAATTTTGCGATTTTTTTCATCCTGTATATTCTTCGCGCTTCTCGTATATGTACTACCGAATGACTGGATTGGTCTGCTCGGTAAGTATATAACGGCATTGTAATCGGTACAGTATTACGTGGAATATACACGTAACGACGCTGATAAGTTAATACTGATTTCTTATCGCATGCCTATTAATGATTAATAGGATGCCTATTATTAATTTATTGTATGTCTGTCTGCGAGATAATTTCTTGTTTGCGAGTTGTATGTTTGTTGTTCATGCTAATAATTGGCACGCACGTTTAATGTGTCATCGCCGCAATACGAAATATGTAATATATACATATGTATACACTTTAGAGTCGTGAACATTTGTTGCTGAAGTCTCTCGTTTCTTTCTTTTCAGAATTGTACAGAACAGTTTCACGCAACATGTTTCACTTAAGATAATTGTATTTTTTAAGAATTTTTTCAAATTTTAACCAGACAGTAATTAAAATCATATCTATGTAATTGGAAAAAAGATATATTAACCGTTTCAAAGATATGAGATATTTATAGTTGTAATTTCTTAAATTTTTAAGAAATTAATTTAATGAGATGTATGTAAAGTTTTTGAATCTCGAATGATTGAAAACATATAATTAATTTTAATTTGGAAATTTACTTACCAGATCAAAATATTGAAAATTGTAAAGCGATTAGATAAAAATAACATTTTGACCATTATCATGTCTTTGCTTAGGAAAAATCAGCTTTGATCTTCGCGAAGAGTCCATACGCGAAGCTCGCCGCACGAATATCCAGTGGTCCAGATTTAGCATTCGTTTGGAATTCTCAAAGCGTCAGATGCGCGATGCTTGAGAAAAGTCAACTCGAAATGTCAGAGATTCAAATCTCGTATATTTGAAGGCCTATATTTATATAAGTATTCTAGAGTCTTAAAAAAAAAAAAATATTACAGAGTATCGCGTGGAGAAGGAACGTGCATCATTCTTAAAGACTCAAATCAGAACTCCATTTTTTTTGGATTAGTTTATATTTATTTTTGAAAATTTTTGAAAAATTAATCAGAAATACTGTCATTACTAGTCTCTAAAAATATTACGTGTAGAATGCACTTATGATTGTAACTTGGCCACCGTTTTCGGCCAAAATCAAAGAATTTAGACTAATTCGAGGATCTCTTTCAATTTCTCGTTTGTAAGGATGACCTCCATTTATTTCCGTCTTCTATTCTCTTCCTTGCATCTGCACCGATCCTACTTTTCAGGTTGCTGGAAATTTTGTATATTTTTCGGATATGTGAGATGTATGAGAGAAAGAAGTGCACATGACGAAAGATACGTAATATATATACGACGAAAGTGTGTGACTATTTTATGAGATTAATCAGTAAAAAAGAAAATACAACAAAGTCTTCTCTATATTATATTCCACTCGTTTCATTCTCCAGAAATCAGAAACGAACGTAATAATACTACACTAATTGCGAAATAAATGTTGCCACAATGCTCTATCGATATTAAAACTTTCCATAATTCGACTTTGATGGAATTTTTTTTCTGCGATATGCGCAATTTAAGGAAAAACTGCGGTACCAATGACCTACTAATAACAACATCCGCCAAATGCAGCTGTTGTCTCGTCCATTGCCAAATTCTTGTGAATTGTTTGCACTTGACACGCTACAATTTGACTGTCATCTGGGAATACCTCGTTCGACCATGTGGCGAGAAAAACAATTTTGACGTTAGTCATCCGCGATTGTTGATATTTTTTGCGTATTATAAAAAAAGGAGCTGAGTAAAAATATACTTTTATGATCGACTGTGTGAACGCAAGAGAAAGATCGAATATCTTTTGATTTTTCTTTTGTGAAAATATCTTATAAAATGTAACATTTCTTTTTGGAATTAATGGAAAAGATAAACTTTTTCTTTTCGAGGCGTTGTACCCGAAATTATTTATTCGATAAAAGTGAACAATTTTATTTTAGATTTTTCTTACTCGATTGCTTTATTTTCATTATTCAGTGAGACGGCGCGATGTAAATTAGCCATCTTTGAAACAATTAATTGTCAAAATTATATTAATTTCAAATTGCAGGTTTTGTAATATTGTCGAGTGAGATTTTGCGAACTAGAAACTTATTTAAATTTTAAAGAGAATAAATCGTACTCTACAGCAGTGGATAACAGACGGTGGAGAACGAGCGGAACGTTCCGCGAACTTGGCACGTACGTCAGCCAAAAATAGCGATCAGTTGGCTTGTTGAAGGAGAGCGAACGAGTTTTTGCGTCGCGACGCTATCGCATAGAGCGGGGAATCCCGTTGAGGATGCGAGATGCGACATGCTATGCCACATCGAATCTCACGTGTCACTAATCGAGGAACGCTTGTTTCGCGATGTATATATTTTCATCGATATCTCTATCAACTCGTAAGAAAATTGTAGCTCTAAAAAATTGCATTTTATTATACATAAAATTGATAAACAAGAAATCCCCGATAAATTTCAATCAATAGCTTCAAAACATTAAATAAAATCTGAGTATTTTTTAGGAATATTCCGCACTATAATATACACAATAATTATGCATAGAGTAAAGAAAAATTTTATATTGCCTAAATCTGCATATATTATTATTGTGTAAGTACGTGCATATTAATTATATATTATAATTATCATAAACTTTTGAAACATGCTCAAGATATACATTGCAGAGCCCGTATTTTTAGATCTTGCATGTATTATATCCTAATTTATTATTTAAGCTACACTTTTCATATTTTATTTCTCAAGTCTCAAAAATATACATTTATTTTATTGTAAATGCGAAAAATGTAATAGACATTTTGTCTTATGATAATGTTTAGAGTGTATCGATAGTCGATAAGAAAGATTTTCTTTTTATTCTATAAAGATAAGAAGCTATAAGTATTGCCATCTCTCGTAACTTTACGACATTAATTTCTCAATTTATCAACTATTATCTACTATTGTTAAGAAATAATCGAGGATAAAAAGTAAATCTAGTATTTTATCTTTCCGCACATACATGTTGAAGGTTATCTTTTATTATTGGTGGCTTTTTATCACCTTGCAGTTAATTTTCCGTCTGGCAAATAATTTTTGAGTCATAAAACTTGAAAGTTAAGATATTCACGAGAAGATTAAATCCTGAATTATATCTTTAGCTCAAAAATTCTCTGACCCATGACGAATTGTTGGCAGGGCGAACGTAAGAGATGTATATACTCGACTATTTTATATACTCATCCACATACGCACTTACATAATAGTCGCTCCAAAAATATATACATATATAAAAGTGGAGCTGTAAACGGAAAATGTGGAATCGCATTAAAGTCTTATTGCTACGCCAAGACGGCATCAGACCCAGTAGAGGAAAGCCGATCGCGACAGGTGAGACAGGTGAGCCTCGCAAAAATCCTCGATTATAACTTTTCGATTTACAAAAACGACTATATTTGAAAAAATATATGTGTGCCAAGATGCGTATATCGCTGTAAAAGATGCGCAAATAGATTCCCGACCTTCGGAATATGACGTTTTCCGAGCGTTCTGATAGTCGATCAACCGGGAGTCAGGAGTCAATCATCCGGTCGCGATCGATCGACGATCGTTGAAATGTTATTATTTTCGCTATTTAATGACTGATGACGCGCGTGCGTCTTTATTAGATTCATATACATAGTTTTTTCTCTTTTTTAAATTAACGAAGTGGTAGATAAGATTGCGTTATGTCGGTCATAATATTTCACGCCGTTTGAAGTTCATGAGACGGAAACCGCGACCTTTGATCGACGCTTGACGCTTCTCATCAATATTAATCTCGATTGCGTTTAAATACGAGATCTGTACGAGATCTACTCTTCTTAGTTGCTGTCTTTCTCCTACTCTCTTTTTCCTGTCTGTTTTTCTTTTCTGTCTCTCTGTTCTCTTTTTTTCTGTCAAAATAAATATATATTTATTAATAATATTTCACGCTCCGTTTTTTTCGTGGCGCTTATTATTGCTCAGAGTGATAAATGTTACCATTAGATTGATATGATTCTTTTTTAGATAATTGGAGAATGACAATGTTTCTGTATGATATTTTTTAATAAATAAAAACTGCTTGACATGAAAAATGCATTATAAATATTGAAGGAAAATACGAGATGGAAAAAAGATGCGGAAAGTAACAGATAAGACGAACAGATGTTGGCTCCATATAAGATCAGCAATATATCTGTACGTTTATCCCTTATAATATTTCTTATATTTTGAACAATTTAATCAAATTTATTGATAATTAAAAAGTCGATTATCAAGAGCCGGTCTACATTAAATCCTCGCTTGTGTTTCTTTAAAAAAACGAGACAATATTTATTTTATTTTCTATTATTTTATTTGTCAAAAATTTTTAAATATGCATTTATGAAGATCACGATGAGAAAACAATCAAAAAATGTAAAAGAAAAGAAGATGAAAAAAATTTATTATTTACAAAGTCCATTTTATTGTTAGATAGGATCGAAGAGGGAATCTTTGAATTACTTGAATTTGCTTCGAGAGTCACTGATTTCGGGTAATCCGCAGAAATGTATACGAGAAATAAGCCTACGCCTGCGCGAGTCTGCGACAGATCGTTCGCTCTTTCACTGTGCTTTCAATAAGGAGTGATCCAGTGACATTGTGAAAGGCGCGAAGAAGCGGTGCTCGCGATACATAATCCGGTCACGGTAATTATTATAAACTATTTCGCGCGTGTTTGCGTATTTCTCATTTAATATATGTGTTAGTTCAGAGAATGTGCCTATAATATATACAGGATATTTCGTAAAACTGTCGTACGATATTTTAACAGCCTCCTTTGAAATAGAGCCGAAAATCTTAAAAACAAAAATATCGAGGTCACAGATAATCAATGTTTATGACATAACATAAAATTGGCGCGCTCAGGTCTGTAACTAGACTATCAATTTCTCATCTTTATTGATTTCCCGTTGATATTGATTTTCACTGCACAGCTGATTTTAATTTGTCATTTTTTAAGCCAGGTATTTGGCGAGTGGATAATATTAACAAAGAATAACTGTTGTATGCAAAACGTTTATATTTTTTAATCTTTTGAAAATTAAATTTTTTTTTAACATTTCGCGAGTATAACAAAATTATAACTCGCTAATAGTAATAGATATTAACTGAATTAAAGTGTGAAAATCAATAACGACAATTTTATACATGTGTAAATGTAGTTACGGGCCTGAGCGCGCGAATTTTCAACTCGATGTTATTAACAAACTTTGATCGCTTATAGTTTAAAAATTATAATGATCTCGATTTTTATATTAAGATTTTCGACTCCATTTTATTTTCAGAATACGCTATTAAAATTTTGTATATTGAGATACACACATACATATATTTATATAATGATATAAAGAGTGTCTCACAATTTCATCATCAACTCACAATATTTTCGACGATATCAAATAATATCTCCCGATAAAAGTGGAAGAGTGTAGGAGATTTGTTTCTCACACATATATCTTATTCTATATTTTATTTGTGGATTTATTGTGGATTTCTACGTTTTATGTCGAAATTTAATTTCCTGTTAATAAATGAATAAATCTATCAATAAACGCGCGATTCTACATGTTTCTTTTTGCAGGACAACGAATCGCTGTCCACAATTATTCGTATTCGCGCGGGGCATCATCTCCAACGCATCTTCGACGACGCGTGACCCAGGTGGCGTGCCGCTTGGATCGAACTCCACAGTGTCATAGAAGAAAGACGAGAGCCTCGAAAACGTGTATGCCCTCCCCTTTCTTCGTCTCGTCGCGCCCCGCAATTCGCAACAGTTGTAATCGTCAAACTAACGTGGTGTGCGCGACGTAGTGATTTTCTTGCGTCGATTCTCCTCGAGCCGATCCGCAAATGAGACTGAATCAAGCGATGAGATAGAAAAAAGAAAAGACGAATAATCATCGTCACGAAGAAATCGTCGAGTAATAAAAGGACGATTTTCGTGGTAGAAAAGAGAGAGAGAGATAAGAGGAGAAAGAGAAGAAGGATTTGTGGAAACCCTAATTATGTCGCACGCATGTTTGCGAAACGCCGTGATCGCCAGCGGCTGGCCGACGAAGACCATGACAGCGACGACGACAATGACGATGATGATGACGAGACAGAGTGCCGGCGGGGCGCTGTTCGGAAGAGGGGTAGGGATGACGGATGGCGGACCGGTATCCTTCGCGCTGCTCCAGCAAATGATCACTCCGTGTCGCGGCATGGCGGCGAGCGCAGCGGTGAGTCCGTGCGGCAAGGTCCTCACCGAGGACAACGTCTTCATCAACCTGCGCAAAATGGAGTATGCGGTGCGCGGACCGCTGCTCATCAGGGCGCTGGAACTTGAGAAAGAACTGGAAAAGGTAAGGTAAGCTGAGTCGCAAATTGAGAAAGCGAACACGAGCGAGTGACGTTTCACCTTATAAAATTCTCCCGCCCAATCGATTTTTTTTTTGAATACAGAAGAGAAAACAAATGCTGCGTGTAAAAACGCACGATGATACAGTAATCATATAGATTGAATATAAACTGAATGAGATAGTATGGCTAAGTGGCGGAAGGAGGGCAAAGAGAGGATGCGCGCTCGGTGACAGACCGCAAGGTTGCCATGGTGAAACACGATGTGTTAAGGGTGGGGAGGAGGAGAAGAAAGAAAAAGGAAATAATCGCTAATTGTACTCTGTTTAACTGCGAAATATTGAATCGAATTTGATGATTGATTTGATATAAATTTGACAAATAAAATACACACACACACACACACACACACATATATATATATATATATATATATATATATATATATATATATACATTTGAGATAAAATAAGGATATATTTTCAGATTTTTAAATAGAACTCCAAAATGGAAACCTATTTTTGCGCGTGAGAAATAACGATAATTTTATTTACAGAAAATTTTATTTTTTAATTTTGCGCTTTGAATGCATATTTTTTTCAAAATAAAAAGATTACTCAAAAGTTTCTATTACTTTGGAAATTTACAGCGACTTTTATGTTTTTTTTCTTTCTTATCTTTCAAACTAATTGAGATAAAATGAGTTTTTTAATTATGCAGAATTGGATTTGTTGCATTTTTTAAAATAAAAGAGTAGAATAAAACACATATATCTCCATTATTTTTTTTTTTTTTTGCAAAAGAGAGAAACCATAAAATGAGTCGGACGATTACTTGTGCATTCGTCAATTTTTATCTGAGAGCAGAGTGTATGATAACATATCGGTGTATACATAAAATATATTGTCACGCAATTGTGATTAATGGATTATCACATATGACAGAATGTAGAGAATTGCAAAAAATATAATGATATTTAATAATTATCTCATATTGATTATCACATTTATTTTTTCAATTTGATCAATAAAACATATGTATGGTGGCAAACATATGGCAGCGCTTATAGCCTCATTAGATCCACTTGTTTTGTTAGGAACCGAATAACCAATAGGGGAGGTATAAAAATATCGAGTTAAAGTGTTGTTTGTCTCATATCTCAAAGAGAATGAAAAAAATAGATTTTTTTATATTGCATTTAACACGAGAAAATTTAACGATGATTCACAACATGGATCGAAAGTTATTCTAATAAGAAATTTTCACATGTGCTCTTCTGGAAACATAATATTATTATGTACAGTAAAAAACAATGATAAAATTTTCAGTTTTCTTTTGTAAAATTATTTTATATATTCAAGATAATTAGTAATAGATTAGTTTTTTTTATAAATAATTAAAGTTTGCTAAAATTGGGAGTAGTGCATACCTTTGCTCTCGAAATATATATATATATTTTTTTCAAATTACATATAATTATGTACAGTATGTAATTACATATAATTGCTACATATAATTGCACGTAATTACATATAATTACATACAATTATATTTATGTCCAAAATTTTGCTCTCTGTCCAGGATATTATAAAAAGTGTAAATAACGGCACATATAAATAAAATGTACTAATAAAAATGTACTATTAAATTCCAAATGCGTCGTTATGCAATTTTTTGTTTATATGAATATCATTTACCCGGAAAATATAAATATTAATCTATAAGTATATTTTCAATTCAGTTACTTTTTGCAGGGACTGTATAGTCAATAAAACTGATTGTGAATAATAAAATTATCGAGAAGATAAAATATAATTTTAAAAGATAACGCAGATGTGTTTATTGTTGGCATTATTTTTTGTCGTTATACAAGGTGTTTTAGAACAAGCAATTTTTAGAAATATTTTTTTTTGTTTTTTTTTTCGGAATACGCTTTTGATCCGCTGATTTTGAGACGTGTTTTATTTCGAAAAAATATTTTTGGTGTTTTAAAAATAGGAATATCACCTTGCCACTAATGTGTTAACGATCGGTTTGCTTAGAAAAGAATACGGACACATATTTTGTTTATCACGCATCGGGGCAATTATGCATTGAAATAATAACACCAATGAATCACAGATGCGTTGTCATTGGACGTGTGCATTCTCGCGCTTCTCTCAGTCTCAGTTTCACACGTAATTGCGTAACACTCGTGAATGACGTAATTATATAGTAATAAAGTTAGCCAGTTTAAGAGAGCAAAAATATTTCGCATTTTCATCTATTTAAAAATTATTTTTAACTTAGATATTATAGATTAATCCGAAAATTAAATTTTAAAAAATTTATATGCATGACATTTATATATATATATATATATATATATATATATATATATATATATATGTATATGTATATATTTTTTCTTTGTTCTAAAAAAAATTTTAAATTTAAAATTGCAATTAAATGTCTAATATTGTATTTTCTTTTTGCAGGGGGTCAAAAAACCTTTTAATGAGGTGATCAAAGCAAACGTGGGTGATGCTCACGCGATGGGCCAGCAGCCCATCACATTTCTGCGACAAGTGTTGACCCTTACGGTCTCGCCGAAACTGTTGGATGATCCGAGTTATCCAGAAGACGCTAAGGAACGCGCTCGGACAATCCTCAAGGGTTGCAAGGGCGGTAGCGTGGGCTCGTATTCGGAATCGGTCGGCATTGAGGTGATTCGTAAACATGTTGCACACTACATCCAACAACGCGATGGTGGTATTCCTTGCGACTATCGCAACATTATTCTGTCGAACGGCGCTTCTGATGGCATCAAGGTGTGTACAGATTTGAAGTCTTATTGTAAATGTAGTTATTTTCAAATTTAGTTTTTTCCTAATCTAGTTTTTTTCTGAAAAAAAGTAAACATGATAAAAAGTATTAATTATTTTTACTTCAATATTTGATATTGAAGACATGCGTTAAAAACAGGAATAAAAATTATATAATTTAAATACATATAGATATATATTTATGTATTAAAGAATTGCAATTTTTAAACTTTTATGTCTTTTGGATAAATAGATTACACAGAGAGAGAATGCTTAGCAATACTCTTGTTTCCGTTTTTGTATCTGATTTCCGATTTTTTTTCCAGTCATTCCTGAAATTATTTAACGAGATAATCGACAACAAACCGTCTGGCGTGCTGATCCCGATTCCGCAATATCCTCTCTACTCAGCGACCTTGGCAGAATTTGGTTTGGCGCAGATCGGATACTATCTTGACGAAGACAACAAGTGGTCACTAGAAATTAATGAATTAGAACGAGCATTAGGGGAATGCAAAGGCACGTGCAATCCGCGGGTGTTGGTGGTGATCAATCCTGGTAACCCAACTGGCCAAGTACTGACTCGTGCGAACATTGAAAGTGTCATACGTTTCGCCCACAAGAATCATTTGTTCCTGCTAGCCGATGAAGTCTACCAGGACAATATATATGATAAAGACAGTGCGTTTCATTCTTTCAAGAAAGTCATGATGGAGATGGGCGAGCCGTATTCGAAGATGGAGCTCGCGTCGTTTATGTCCATCTCAAAAGGTGTGTAAAAAAGGAAGAATAAACGAAGAATATTGGAATATGAAGTTGTTAATTAATTAAGGAGCATTTCATCTTAAACTATATTTATGAGATTGTTCATTTTATCGCGAAGATCCACAACACTGAACGATTTAATTAAAAGATATTGAACTTTAATCAGTTTCACAAATATTTCTCGGGAAATTTTAGAGCTGAATTATATTTTGTTTTAGGATACATGGGCGAGTGCGGAATCCGTGGTGGTTATAGTGAGATCATCAATATGAATCCGGAGGTGATGAAAGTATTGCAGAAATCGATCTCCGCAATGCTATGCCCGAGCGTACTCGGTCAGGTCGTGATGGATGTTGTGGTGAATCCACCGCAGCCAAACGAACCATCGTACGAGGAATTTCAGAAAGAGAAGAAGGAGACATTGCGGTCCTTGTCGGAGAGATCGCGGCTTGTCGTTGATACGCTCAACAGTATTCCAGGATACAAGGTGAATTGATCTTTCTTTAAAGGAGCTGATAGGAAAGCTGCTTTCGATCGCGCGTTAAATTATATTCTCATAATATTTCTTCTCTTTTTAGGCGAATCCAGCGATGGGCGCAATGTACGTATTTCCGCGGTTCGATATGCCGCCGAAGGCGATCGAGGCGGCGCGAGCGAAAGGCCAAGAACCGGACGTCTTCTATGCGTTCAAGCTGCTGGAGAGCACCGGAATCTGCCTGATTCCAGGATCAGGTTTCGGCCAAAAACCCGGCACATATCATTTCCGGACTACAATACTGCCGCAGAAAGAGAAAATAAAAACGATGCTCGAAGCGTTGAAGCAATTTCACATCAAGTTTCTCGAAGAATATAGCTAAATTCTTTTCTAAGCTCTTGGCGGAGAAGCTGCGATTACAAAAGGAATGGCTCAATTAGGATCGTCTAGAAGATATCTGTATGAAGACTAATTTAAAAGTCCAAACATTGAATGTAAAATATTTTTGTTACGATTAATGAAAGATCCATTATAAAGAATTATTGCATACAGAGTTATTATTGAATCGTATAGAGTATGTGATGAAAATCAAAATTTGTTGAATGTAAATCACGTTGTGAATACTTACAATATTTGTAAATACATCGTAATTATCGTCATGTCAATATGACACATATTATGTAATAGAAAAGAAAAAAAATTAAATGTTATATATGTATATTACAATCAGGTTTCTACATTTTATTCTCTACGATTCTTATAGGGTTTCTTATCAGCATAAACAAAATTTTTTCTTTTGTGCTGTCTGCTATTATTTTCTTTGTTAATTATAGAAAAAAATGATGGTGCATCCCTGTGATTTTTTCATCTTGTCACTTTCAAAATTCTCTGATTGCGAATGTATTTTCAATTTATACATGTGCAGATATGAATGGAAATTGAAAGAAAAAAATAAAGAAATTCTGTTAAAAAGATATAGTAAATAAATAAGGATAAATTTAATAAAGAGAAACATTTTTATACACTCATCATTTTTTTAAGTATCACATTAACGATTTATTACAAATGCAACTATTTTTTATACTAATAAAATAGACAAGATGTACACATTTTACCGCTATTTACAGTATCTGCAATTTAAGTCGATTAAAGATCCACAGCGAGCCTTTCTATTTCTTCGACGAAAAATTTCATGTCGGCCTCTGTCAATCCTGAGTTCTGCAATACCAGTCTGAAGAAATTTGGCATATCTCTCAACGTCTGATACGTAATCAGCATCGTTCCCGCTCGTACCATGCGCTCCTTGATCATTGGCGCAATCTACATCCGATTTCATTCGGAATAAAATGGCAAGAAATATAGATTCAAATAAAAATAAATACGAAATGAAAGTACTATTGAAAATAATAAGTACGTCACACACCTTATGCAGTGCCTGATCGAGTTCACGGCCAGTCAAGTGTCTTTTCGACGGCGGGACGTAGCGGAAGCAAACATTGGTGCACTCTGGCTCGGCGAGCAAACGCCAGCCATCACGCATCCTGATGAGATCAGTGAAATAACGCGACAGCGCAAACACACGGTCGACGTGGGCTTCGAGACCACTCGTACCCTTTGCCTTCCACATGTACCAGAACTTGACGACATCGGCGCGGCGTCCGCACTGTACGTGACGGTCGCCGCAGTCGAATGCCGCATCATAGAACTTGTCATTCTGAAAGAGGTAGCTCGCGCCGCAGCCATGCGCCGCTTGTAACAAACCTAGAAACAATTAGAATTTTGATAATATAAATTGTTTTATTTAAAAAAAACCATTATTTCGTAACATTTATTAAAAATATATCTTTTTTTCAATTAAAGTGAAAAAATATTCATTACAATTAAATATTAATTTAAATATTTTGGTGATATAAGATAAAAAAATAAAGTTGCGATGTTGAATAAAATTATTAAAATTTATAACAATTACAATATTTTGATTTTAGCAAAATAAAATAAAGAGAGACCTTCGTGACGGAGCAGCAGAGTGGAACACTGCTGTGGCGCGGCGAGCAATTTATGGGGATTCCAAGTGACAGAATCGGCGAGCTGGATGCCATCCAGAAGGCCGCGATGCATCCTGGAGACGAGAGCGCCACCACCCCACGCTGCGTCCACGTGAAACCACAGTGCGTGCTTTCTGCAAACTTCGGCAATTTTCTTGAGGGGATCGAAGGCGCCCATTACAGTAGTGCCCGCAGTGGCGGATACCATGAGTGGTACGGCACCCTCCTCGACGGCTCGGGCGATCTGAGCCTGCAGATCGGTGATCATCATCTTGCCTCGGGAATCAACCTTGACCAGGTAAACATTGTCGTAACCGATACCCAGAAAAGCAGCGAGCTTCTTCACGGAATAGTGTGCATCCTCCGACGTGAACACTACCAATCGCGGCATTTGCCATAAACCGGATTGCTTCAGATTCGGATATCTATAGTTAATAACGAACGTTTTGTTTACTTATTTAGATGCCGATATAATATAAATGTATGCATGTATATCTAATAATGATTTTAATATTGCTATATTGTGAAATGAATATAAATCATAATAATACATATAATGTTCTGAAAACTCTGAAATAAAAAGAGAAATAATAAATAAATATTATAATAATAATAATAAAATTCAAAATAAAGAAAATAAATTAAAAAAATAATTTTAATCAACAAAATAAAATAAAAAACGACAGATTCTTTAATAATTTATTTTAAGAAATAATTGAGAGAGAGAGAGAGAGAGAAAGAAAAATAAATAATCACCTATGATGACGTGCCAAGTTAATAGCATATCCATTTGCCATAGAACCACCAGGACAAAAGAGTCCCTCGCCATCCTGCCAGCCAATAATGGCGCGCATCTCTCGCAACACGTCCTCCTCCATCAGGGAAAACACCGGAGATACTTCATAGGTATAGACGGACGGATTGAGCGCGTCAGTGAGCCATTGACCCAACAGTCCATATGGATCCAGACTGGAAAACAGCTGGTTCACGAAGTGCGGATGGCCTGTCTTCACGCTGTACTTGATAATATCGCGCGTTAACATCAACAGATCCTCGTGGCTAACTCCTTCGGTTGGTAGCGAAAGATCGATCACAGATCGTAAATTGTTAGGATCAACCCACTCGACCACGCGATCCTCCCTGGAAGTGGACTGCAAGATGCGACAATGCGTAGATGGTAATTAAAAATAAAGCAATGGCTCGCATATATAAATTAATTAATATATTTTAAATCGTTTAATAATAATCTCTTCAAAAAAATCCTAAAAGAATATATTCTCTAATGTTAACAATTTTCAACAATCTAAGTTATTGGAATTCCAAAAATTAAAAATTAACAATTTTTCGATTTTTTGAAAAACTTATTTCTTGTTTCAAATATATCATTTTAATATTCGAGAATTAAAATTTTTTAATTAAAGCTCTCTCATTCTCCTTTCTTCGAAAAAACTCTAATTTTTCAAACAATCTTCAAGATTAAAGTAAGTAAAAGATTCAAAAATAAAAAAATATTGTAATAATTATTCTATTTTTTTGAGAAATCAGTTTTCCGTTTTAAATAATTTTTATTATCGAATATTAAAACTCTCTCTCTCTCTCTCTCTCTCTCTTTAACTGTCTAATTTTTCAAAAAATCTGAAAGTTGTAAAAAGATCGGAATATTATGTTAGAAGATTTTGGGAATTTTTTATTAAGAATCTGGAAAACAGTTCTCGTTGAGCATTCAGTTTTTCTCTTTATATCGAGGCTGATCATGCATGTAATTTGTAATGTATGCAGTGTGCATTTAATTTTTATGTAATAGCGCATGATAATAAAATAATAGGTAGGTCTTTAATTGCCGCTTCGTCATTCATGTCAATTACTACATAATTAACAGTACTATCGTTATTACATATCGGCGGAAGCAAGGTAAATTCCATCGTTTTACCGCATTCATAACAAATAGACTACATTATATTAGCATGGAAACACGATCATTACATATCACACATATCTTCGACACCTACTAGTGAACCGTGCTCATTAAGAAATTGTATTATTAAGAATTTAGTTATTTAACCAATAATATACATGGGCACAAATTTATATCTTAGTAATACCGGATAATCTATTTTATCAGTGATTCACTTCTTTTATGACACCGCAAAATCAATGTGATTTCGTGATATCGCTTTTAATATCGCCATAATAAAGATAGTAGGATGAGATAATGTAAATCGACGATTTTTGCGGATATCGACATATGCAAGTAGAATGTATAAGTAATCATATAAAAACTAGCAACTTTGAAAGTGAATAAAAATCTAATTAATAAAAAAACAGTAAAAAAGCATACAAAGAAACGTGGTCTGCAAAAGTAAGTAAATAATTAAGTGGTGAACGTTTGAATTCTGCCCCGGTGGCTAGAACAGAAAGAATGTTTCATGTCACAAACAGCGAAATCAATAAAGAAGGTGTAATCAATAAAAAAGATCTGTATCGCGGTACAGTATGCTGAAATATATAGCGCAGGTAGTTGTAATAATGTAGAAAAGAAATTATACTACAGAGGAAATTACATGAAATTATAGACTACAAGAGAGAGAAACAGAGAGAAAAAAAGAGAGATGGAGAGAGAGAAAAAGAGAGAGAATGTCTTTAGGTGTATTACAAGTATAAATAATATAGAAATAATAATCGTGTCCATGCAGGTGTGCCTTTACCAGTTGTGTAATCCACGACTACTATCGTTACTTTACAATTATCTAAATATTTTCTTCCGCAATTACGTACCACGCAATTAATTTCTAATTAAAACATTTATGCGTATTCTTGCGCGTTTCTTATCATTCTTAAAATTCTTGTTTGCACAATATCAAAAGTACATAATCTCGTCGAGGAATATTAATATATTTGTCGTTCAAAAAAATGCATAATTGAAGATTATATTCACCTGAAACACCGCTCGTTGCAACACTAGCTCGAAAAAATTCCTGAACAGCTTCTCGTGAATGTTCCGACACGGTATACTGCGAAAATCTCCCTTTTCGACTCCCTTTCGTTCCTCCGTTGATGCGGTAAAATTCGAGAGAATCAAATTCGCGGAAGAATTCATGGATGAATCATCCGATCCTGGCATCTTAGACAGAGAGCCCGCAAGAAGATTCGTCTTTTCGAGCTTGTTCCGTGCCAGCGCGAAATTGGCGGTGCCCTCGTTGGCGGGCATGACTCGGCTGAGCTCGAACGGATCACGGTCTGGGTCTGTGACAACGACGGTGGTTTCCTTTATACCTTTCATAACACCAGCCGCGGCAATCAAGGACATCTCCCTCCAATGCACTGGCTCTTCTTCATAAATTGGTTCCACTCGCATTTCCGAACCGTATTAACTTTTCACGTTTGCTCTCACGTGGACAGCGTGGATACCTGCATCCGGATCTGTAGAATCGGAAATTTGGAAGAAAGAACTGCCGTAGAATATCCTCAACGAACAGTGTCAGACCGATTCGCAGTCCGAGTCCGCTCACGTTGAGTATAGGTGCCGAATTGTAATCTGTCAAAGTTTACAAAATTATTTAAAAACACAAGTAAGTTTTTTTTTAAATATTTTTTTCTTGTTCCTTCCAAGATCGTACAATGATTAATAAATTTATAAATTTTTATCGCTAGTCGATGTATCGTCGTAAAATAAAAACTGCGTAATAACAATAATAAATTTTAATAATTAATCGTGATTGACAAGATAAATTATATATTCGATATTGAATATTCATTTACTACACAGTAACTATGTTATTGGTAGGAGATTGTACACTCAAGGGCAGGAATAGTATCCCCATCAGGTGGCTAGATGTAAACTATATGATAGTCGAAAGCGGTATCTAGCCAGCGCAATGTCCTATAATTGTCTCATTCGCACTACTTGTATTCAATTGAAGTGAGTGAGACAGGACTGCATTAATTGGCATCACGTCTTGCATTTGCATTGCTTTTTCTCTCGATCATATTACTTGCAATAAGGATGCAATATCAGAATGCGCTCCATTACTTTCTCCCTCGCTACTCGATCTCTGCTCTTAAGATACACACACACACATGTGTCCTTCGCGTGACGGTTTCGATTGTCATATAGATTATAGATCATACACGTATACATACACCAAACTGCCGAGCGACACCATTTCTGCCCTTGAGTGTGCAACGCAGCAATCTTTCTCTTTCTCTATCTCTATTTCTCTAACACTCCTGATATAGCCAATAATAATAATATTGCATTTGTATATTTTCTTACAGTGAAATCTGTTCCCGCTTAACGCATGCAAGAATGTATCAAGGATACTATGAATTGTTAAATAAAAATATAAATAGCATTGAGGAGTAAAAAAAATTGCGGTCGCACGTATATATTCAAAGCTATAGCGAGAATCTATATTATAAAAATATATCACAGTGTGAATCACTTGCAAAGTGTAAAAATTGTCTGTAATATAATAAAAAGTCAAAATATAAAAAAAATCACCTAGTATCGTAAAAATAAATCATATAAAAGTATATACAGAAATATAAACCTGAAAATTCGTCAAAATAACATGGTGACTGTATCTATTGGAACTTTTAATTAATTTGAATTATTAGTTTAAAATTCGTAAAACAGTAGCCATTACTCAAATATTATACACATTTTTTATCAATAGTTTAAATACAATTGGAAATTTTTGTACGCTAATCTTTTTGTTCCATTTTCATTCTCCTTTAAAATGTAAATTCTCCGATTCCATTCAAAATGCAAAAATGCAACAAAAAGCCATTAGCTTTTTGCTTCTTTACTTTAGTTTTTCTTTCTATTCATTAATTGTACATTATATAATCGATTATAAAAATAATATTTATTTAATGTATATTAATTATTTATTTTACATGAAATATTCATTTGAAATAAAATAGCAATAAAACATCACAAAATAATATTACGTTTAAAAGAGAAAAATTAAAACGAAAACCAGGATCAGGCGAAAATGTAAACAAATATATCGAGTCGATAAAATCCATAGCTTCTATATGTATTATATATATACAAAAGTCTATGATAAAATCAATATAAAAGTAAAACAGAGAAATGAAGTATTTGGTAAATCGGTAAATTTTCAAGGACTCCAATGACAAAACAGAATAATTAATTGATTGCCATTATGAATTTTTAAAACTTTTTAGAAATTCCATAAACTAATGCATAAGGAGATTGATCAATCAATTTCCCTATCTCCAATTGTAACAGAAATATATAATTTATGAATTTTAAGACACATAAGCATCTGCTATGGTGATAAAGTTTCGCATAAAATTAGTATTCATATAATATTATAATTGAGAGTATTACTGAAGAAGATGCAAAAAGAAAGTATTTAGCAATTAGAAAAATTTGTTATGATACGTATTGAAAGTACGCTAATGATGTTAATGTTAAACCTGACATTGTACTAAATTATTTCAACGATCTGGAGGACGTCGAGACAATGATTGCCGGTGTTAAGGCTGCGATAAAAATCAATCAAACGAGCGCGTTGCAGACGTATGGTTCGCGGTTGATTAATGATACTTTACCAGGATGTGAAAATTATAATTATGATTCCGATGCGTATTGGGAATGTGCGATTAGAACCGTTCTTGTACGGTGTATCATTACTCCGGTACTTGCAGAGAGGACCGAGGAAGAATCCAATTAATTGCTATTGTCGATCCTAAATTAAAGGTATTTGAAAGATACATTAGATTATTTACAAACGATACACACAATGTGAATATTAACATAATTTACGTTTGCATATAGATTTATAAAATTACATTTTCTTGTGCAGGTAATCGATATTCAAGGATTGAGAGTAGCAAACGCATTCATTATGCCCGAGATTATATCGGCGCATTAAAACATACCTGCAATATGATTTATATGATTGCTGAAAGGGGCAGATATGATCATGCAAGAATGGGGATAAGTAATATTTGGATAAGTCACAGCGTGACGATTTACGAAATAATATTCTATTATAGTTTTCACACACGTATATTTATTCGCAATCAACTTTTGCAATTGTAAACGCAAAACGGACATTTAAACTAGCATTTAAACGGGCATTTACTCTAATAATTAATGTAATTAGATAATTGAACAATATGTACTTGGAACAACAAAAAATACAACAATATTATTAAGATTTAAATTAGCACAAATTTTTAAAATCTAATTATATATTTCTTATAAAAATTCTTCTCGCAATATTAAGACTTGTTATGTATATAAATATTAATTAACAAAACAAATACATATTAACTTACGTAAGACTCTATCAAGCCCGCAAAGAGTTTTGCGACTACAATATATTGTGGTCCAAATCATATCGCCATTCACCATACCGCCTATTCATCACCATTCACGATTCAGGCATATTTGGATGATGGGGGAACGACGCATGACATTTACGTCATAGACTAAGAAACATCGAAGCGGCCAAGCGAGTGCAAATTCCGATTTCTAGAGACAAACAATGATAGGGACAATGATATGACGCTAATAGGGACTTTCAGATAATAATAATTCTAGAGAAATGTATATACCACTGATATATGTAATAACTAGATAGCTGGTGCACGTTGTATTTGTGTCCCCAATTGAAAAGGCGCCATGTGAGGAGGAAGGAGAAAGTTGTCGCGCATGCGCATTAATATGACGTCATGATGGTCGTACTGCCAGCAAAAAGGAAACACATTCGAGATATTATTAAAGACTGGCTGGCCTTTCATTCACTAGAACGTCTGGAGCACTGGAAAGAGGATCACTCGCTCGATCACCGATCACTGGACAGTGATGGCTAGACACATCGCGAAATATAAGATACGACCGTTAGTGGCGTGTATAGGTTAGTTTGTCGCGCCAACATCGTCGAGGATACTTTCGGCAATTAGTGTTTTGCATCGCGTGACCATGTTCAATTTCCTGAGAACTTCCACCTCGATGCAGAATATTCGTATCGTGTCGACCGCGCAGTGCTCGATGCGAGTCTGCTCCTTTTGTAACTTTCATCATCTCAGATCTTTCAAGCGTACGTAACACGTGCTTTTTTAAAAGGATGCTATTAGAAATAATACATTTGTTTCTTTTTTATAGAATTTTTCTTGTTTTATGTATTGGAGATCTTTTCTCTTTTTTATTACAACTTTTTTGACATATAGACAAAGCAGAATTGTGCTATAATAAAAAAAATTGTGTTACTTTTAATTTGTTATTTTCATGTTAATGTGAAAGAAGATTTTTGTTTATTATATGAAAAAAAAACTTTTGTTTTGCAATTTTGATTTGATAATTCGATAGTGTTCGAACTTTAATGTTGAACATTATTTGTTACTCATTTTTATTAATAAAGAGTAAAATATCTCTCTTAATAAAAAAATATTGTATATACAATGGCTGTGTTCCAAAATTTATTGCCAGTACTGAAAATCTTTAATTCACGTAACGTATATTATAGATTTCCAGTACTAGGAATATGATTTTTGGAACACGGCCAGAATTTGTAACTAAGAATTAAGATATTTTGAATATTGTAGATAATTGCATTGTTATTCATGAGAAATAATATAGGAATTGAATAGATAAAATGTATGATTTATGCTTTATTTGCTTTTTGTTGTTATCTATTTTATGTTTTTTATTTTTAGCAACAAGATGTACGTTGCTTCGTCATTATGCAACAACTGATACAGTAGAATTAGACGCTCCTTGGAAGAAGAAGATTAAGCGTCGCTCTAAGAAATATGCAGAGTTATTGGAAGGTATATTAATATACTAAACTATATAATAATTATATGCAGAATAAATGTACAATACAGATAGTAGCTATTTATTAAAAAAAAAGCAATTAGTGAATAATAAGTAATTAAGTAATCTTTTATTTTATCATATTAGTAACAAATCAAACAACCAACAGCAGAAAAGCAGCAGTTCGTAAGTTAAATTCTGCTCATGTGTCCATATTGGTTGGTCAACCTGATGTGCCATTGGATAAACTACATAAAATCCCTAATTTTTATCTTGATAAAAAGGCAAGCTCGACACAAGTGAAAGATACCAAACCTGACTCTAAAGAAGATTTAATTTACACTGTAAGTAAATTAAATTTCATTGTAACTTTTTTGTCAAGATAAAAGATGATCGGAATTATGAATAGCACAAATTATATTTAAATTCTATTCCCTCGCGTCCACACAAATATCAAATGGATGTCGATTTCAGAAAGACAAGGCAGATAATATACATTGCAATATACTTACGGAATCTGACGAGTATCTAAAAGACAAATCTACTGTCGTGGAGGATCTAAAAGAATATGCCATGAACGATAATACTATGTTGATTAAGAACTCTTCTTTTTTGGATACATTGCAGATTGATAAAAATGATAACAAGGATAAAAGTCATGACGATGTACTGTAAGTATGTCAGTAGGGTATATTCAGGATAATTTCTAAGAATCTATTTTCTTCATATACAATTCATTTTTTCAGTACACAGATATCCAAGTACGACGAGATTCCAAATCCTTGTACCGCGATAACCGTTGTGAAAAAAAAAGATTACCAGGAAGATTCTTTTTCTAGTCAAAACTTGATATTTCAATTACGGGCGCACATGGATGTCTACATACAGATCCAAATGCCGAGCAGGGCTTTCAATTTGTTGATGTTGAATAAAAATCAACTCAAGGGCAGTAAAATTTCCGCTGTCGCATTGTATAATTTGCTCCTAGAGACCTACGTTTTCAACGCGCGCCTAGAAAAAGCTTTCGAAATATATAGACTAATGAAAGTGCAATCTGTCGAACCAAATCCGCGGACGTACGCTTTCATGTTGGAGATGATCGGAAGAATGAAAAACGAAGAGAAACGAATAGGTGAATGGATTATTATGACTTTCGAAGATAATAATATATTGTAACTACAAAATCTGATATTTAGAATATAATTAAAGTTTTTTTTTAACTTGTGATATTTCTATGTGATTTCTCGCAGAGTATGCGACAGAAATGGTGGCGGACATGAATCGCAGAGACATCTCCTTTGACGATATAATGAATACGCGGTTGAACACAGCGCAACGCGATGCCATTCTTCAATGTATTCAGTTCTTGAATCCGCAATATCGTGTACATTACAGAGACATCGACAGCACATACAACTGCAAATTATTACAGAAACTGATGGTAGAGAGCAATCGTCAGAGTCCGGCCAAAGGAGTAATAGTCATGAATGAATTGCGGGATATGGTGCGTACACAGATCAATATGGAAAAGCAGTGCGAGCTAGAGGTGAAGAGTATCGCTCCGTTCACCGGAGATCCCAATATTAGACAACAAGCTGTAAGTTCTTTATCTAATTAAATTATCCCAAATTATTTTTACAAGATATTAATATTTATTAATCTTTATGTTTATTTAAGAAATTTTTTTTTTTTTTTTTAAGTTATTTATATAATTAACTTTTTAAAACATTGTTATGTTTCTATTAAATTTCTATTATGTTTCTTTATTCTCAATCTTCTTAAATTAATTTTGTTTATATTTAATGTTCTCTTGATATACTAAACTTATTCTTATAATTAAGAAAGATAATTACAATGCTCTTATGTGCAAGATTAATTAATTAGAAAGAGAAATTATGAGAAAAATTATGTTACACATATACATATGCATATATATATATATATATATATATATATATATATATATATATATATATAAAGAATTTTTATAAAAATACTTGTTGATTAGTTAATTGTGATGTGTTTTTATGTAGATCAACCGAATCACAGAATGGGAAAAATCTTGGAAATTAGTCGTGGCACATGTTTTCGAGAGAAATTTGGCTTATCTAAAACAAAAGGAGTTGATGGTGAAACCTGATTTCAAAGCATTACATCCGTTTCTAGAAGTGCTGCCTAAGGAGGAGTACATCAACGCGATTCTACATGAAATTAACCAACTAGCCAGATTCTCCGATGCGTACAGCACTTCCACAACGAACTTGTATATAACACTAGGAAAATACATTTACAAAAAGTATCAGGTATATAGCACATATTGAAATTATTTGCCTTTTTATCTTTTTTATATTAATAGTTAATTATTATATATACACACACATATTTTCTCTATATATATTTTTTAAATTTCTTTTATATTCTAATATATTTTATCTTAACTGCGTATACAAAGAATAATATTTCTATACGTTGCATTATCGGCCTTATCTAATAAACTTAATATTTCAGTTTCAGCGAAAGATGAAAGCTGGTGTCATAGAAAACTCTATTCAAATCTACGAAAAATATTTGCAATGGTACATGCAGAAAAAACCCGTTGACCGTGTTAACGGGCGTATTAAGTGGCAACAACTCGTTCAGAAAGCCAACCAATCCGGCATTTGCTCCGAAATGACAGTGCCAGAGTGGCCTCGTAATGTCTTGCTGAGCATTGGAGAATTTCTATATAAAATAATTCTAAATGACGTGAAGATTTCTCATGTATCCAAATCTGACGCATCCGAGCGACAGATACCCGCATTCTACTTGCTCTTCAGAAAACAAACCAATCATTTCTTGACAGAAGAGATTAAGCCGCATCCTTACTTACACAGATTCTACAAAGACTCGCATCCAGAAACGTTGACCTTTGAGACGATTCTCTTGCCGACATGCTCGCCGCCGCGTCCATGGATCGATATAAATACCGGCGGCTACCTGTTTTCCAAGGCAAGCTTCATTCGTGATCCGTATATGACGCCGACGCTTTTGCTAAGAAATACATCGACGAGGCAATTGTATCCTGCACTCGATTGCCTAAATCAACTCGGTTCAATTCCATGGAAAATCAACGTGCCGATGCTGGATATTCTGATCCAGATCTTTCAAGAGGGAGGTTCGGAAAAACTGGATGTACCTCAATCACCTTCGGTGTTACCGTCTCTGTCCGAAATAATATCATCAAGTGACATGGATAAAAGTAAAATAACGAAAATGGCGCTACAACTCAGGCGCAGGAAAAACGAAATGTATTCGCTATGGTGCGATTGTCTCTATAAATTATCCCTCGCTAATCACTTTAGAGACAAGGTATTTTGGTTGCCGCACAATTTAGATTTTAGAGGCAGAGCTTACCCGGTGCCACCTCATCTTACTCATCTCGCTTCGGACTTGGGTCGCTCGATTCTCATGTTCGCCCAAGGAAAACCTTTAGGTCCAAAGGGTCTGGATTGGTTAAAGATTCATGCGATAAACTTGACCGGTATGAAGAAGAGAGAGCCGATAGATGAACGGTTAAAATTCGCAAACGAGATATTGGACTTGATTGTGGACAGCGCGAGAAATCCATTGACAGGAGAAATGTGGTGGATTAAGTCCGACGAACCGTGGCAGACTCTAGCGGCGTGCAAGGAGATAAACAATGCCTTGCAGTCTCCGAACGTTGAAAAGTATGTCTGCAGATTACCGATTCACCAAGATGGCAGCTGTAATGGGTTGCAGCATTATGCCGCTCTCGGGAGGGACCAGATTGGAGCGGAAAGCGTGAACTTGTATCCCTCAGATACGCCGCAGGATGTATATAGTGTCGTTGCTAGTAAGGTTGATGAATATAGAAAGATTGACGCAGAGGCCGGCGATGAAGTAGCTAAAGCTTTGGAAGGATACGTCACGAGAAAAGTCATCAAGCAGACAGTAATGACCACAGTGTATGGTGTTACAAAGTTCGGCGGTAGACTTCAAATCGCTCGACAATTGAGCGACTTGAAGGAGTTTAATCAAGATTATACTTGGAACGGCAGTCTGTACTTGGTTGAGAGAACGTTTCAAGCCCTCCGAACTATGTTCACGAGCGCGAAAGAGATCCAGGATTGGTTTACAGACTGTGCCCGTATTATCTCGACCAGATGCAATCAGTACGTGCAATGGGTGACGCCGTTAGGTCTTCCTGTCCTACAACCCTACTTCAAACGTATCAAGTCACCTAGTCAGAACAAACTCGTTAGGTGTGTTCTTGTTGATCTTTATTTATGGATAGAGTTAAAGGAAAGATTTTTATTTCATAAGTTTACATAACTTGTAATGTTATTATAAATAATTTAATTATTACATAATAGCCATTGTGTTCTTTTAATATAAAATTTTAACTTTTTAACTATGACCTGATCTCATCTATACTTTTCTACTTACATTAAAAGAATAAACAACTGTTTTCTTATTGAAAATTATGAAATTACTTGTATAATGACTTTATAAAAAAATGCCAGCTTATGAGATAAAAATTTCACGCAACAATTTTTAAATTATACTATCTAGTTGCAAGAATTGTCTTTGAAGTTATTTCTCGTACATTTCTCGTGTACTTATACATGTATATATATATATATATATATATATATATTTTTTTTTTTTCTTTCTTTTTTACCAAATTTACATAATATATGCCGTTTGTAGAAAGCCGGATACTTTAAAGCAAAAGAACGCCTTTCCGCCAAATTTTATTCATTCATTGGACTCCAGTCACATGATGCTGACAAGCTTGTATTGCGAGCAAGCAGGGATCACATTTATGTCGGTACACGATTGTTTCTGGACGCATGCATGCACCGTAGACATTATGAACAGAGTAAGCAATGTTACAGAGACATGTCTGTTTCATTATGATTTTGTTTGTTTGTAAATGACGCATTAATATATAACATTCCATTTTCTTTAGATTTGTCGAGAGCAATTCATCGCGCTTCACTGCGAGCCCATTCTCGAAGATTTGTCAGAGTTCCTTTATAAGCGATACGAAAAGAATTTTATAAGCAGCCAAAGGTAAGTTGCAAGTTATGCGAAAAATTTGAAGATTAAGAATTTAGATGCATGTATAAAAATTGTACAAAATTATGAGAAAATGAAATACTGATGTCATTAACGTTGCTTAATTAAAATTTTAGGTTCGTAGAACAAAGAGACAACAATTTTTCATTGGAGGTTTTTAAAAAGCTGCCAAAAAAGGGTGACTTTGATATCAGCAAAGTCCAGTCATCTCAATACTTTTTTAGTTGAACTTTAGATCAGTAGCTTTATGTTTCCTCGAAACATAAATTTATTTTCAAATGTATACAATGCCTATGAGCATGTTACGAATATAAATCTTTAATTTATGTTCTAAATTTTTTGAATAACATATGACTTGGTCTCAAAGGATTACATATGTTAGTTAAATAAAATGTTGAAATATGTAATAACGATTATATATATTGCGCTATATAAGATAATAGAATTTTATAACTTTGAATATATATATATATATAATGTGTGTGTGTGTATGTGTGTGTGTGTGTGTGTGTGTGCCAGGAAACATTGTCTACATATATAACCATATGTAAATATATATATATATATATATATATATATAATTATATATATAAATAATTATATATAGACTATGTCTATATATGTTTCCTGTTTCTTATATATGCTTTAGCCAATTAGTAAGTAGTAAAAATAATAAAATAATTTGGTTTGATTTCTGCTAAATTCGAGAAATTGCCGGTAATGCAGATCTTTGCAATACTTGTAGCGGTTGCTATGGCAACGACTGTTATCAACAGACATAACCTCTAGTTATTTTTTGTCACGATTCTCTACATTATTATCAATATATATTTTACCAATATGTAAAGCTGCGGAAAGAGTTGAATAGGTAAATGGGAATCGTTGCATTGAACTCGTGGCTAGTTACGTGAAACAAGCAGCATGTAATGTAATACATCAGCAAACGCCTACTGACTTGGAATAACGCATTATGGTGCACCTCATATCCTCGATGGTCTCGATGCAATTTCGATGGGTCCTCGATTTATCGGTTCAATAAATTTGGATTCTGATGTTATAAAGCTACATCAAATCCTGAAGATTTCAAGTTTTAATGATTAAACGCAAACTTTTCAAAATTCTGAACTACTACTCAATCCAATTATATGTTCAAAAATTAATTAGAAATATTCAAGACTAGGATTCTCCAAGATTCACTATGAATTTAAGATGTCAAGAATTTTAAAAATGAGAAGAGAAATTGACAATAATGTAAGATTTTTAAAAATCTTTAAAATAATTTATATATTTGAAATTTTTATATTTAAATGTATTCAATAATTTAGAAAGCAGAATTATTTTATCTAATATCTGTATTGTAATATATATATTTTATTTTAGGATTAATTAAAAAATTTGAGAATTATACAAAGGATATAAAACACAGAAAAAATGGAGGAAACAGAATATATAGCTCTGATCGAGTGGCATTGCCGCCAGCATTATTACAATGGCATGCTGGCTAGTGCCAAACAGGCGCGCGATGTTTATCCGGGGAGCGAACGATTGAAGCTTCTACTCTGTTTGGCGTACGTTCTTGTCGGCAAGAATCACGAAGCCTTCAAGGAGAGTTCGAGCTTGCTAAACTACGCAGACTTTACACTGCCAGTGTTACTTGTACAAAACATGACGCTAGTCGACGTGGAGCGTAGTACTGTAACTCAGATGGAAAACAGGATACGAGATGAGCGCAGAAAAGCTTCTTGCGTTGCATTGTACCTCGCAGCGTCTGTATTATTTCTCGCTCGCCGTGCGGACAAAGCGAAAGAATACGCAGATCGAGCATACAAGATGAAACCTACGAATATCAACGTATTGCTCGTCAAGGGATGGTTGGAGTCTAGTTTGAGGTTTAGCGCGGATACTTTGGAGGCAGGGAACTTCTTCAATTCAGTCTTAAAGGAAGAGCCGAGAAACTTGAGCGCATTGTTGGGTTCCGCGAAGATGAAACAACATGCCGGAGAATACTCCGATGTCATCGCGATATTGAACTCTCTGATCGTACGTTATCCCAAGCTATCGTTGCCACTTATAGAAAAGATGAAGTGTCTTTTAGCCGCGAAAGATTGGGAACAGGTACTAGAGATGGTAAACCGAGTGCTATCAATCGAGTCGAATAACCTGGACGCCATCAAGACGAGCTCAGTTGTGGCTCTCTGCAGAGACGGCAATCCCAGCGAAGGTTTGCCGCAATTGCAATTGTTTATGCGCAACTTGCTGCTCGTTGAACCAAAGAACGAGTTCTTATTAATCGAGAACCTACGCTTGTTTTCCGGCATCGCGTTCCAAGATCACGGAATTCTTTCGGAACTGGCGCGAATAGCCGAGAAGATGTTACATGCGACGTCGTCGAGTAATGCAGAGCTAATGGCAGAGTTGGGCGATATACACATTGCGCTGGGTAACGTTAAGGATGCAGAGCGCTGGTACAAAAACGCCATTCGGGCGGATCAATCTTCCTTTATGGCACTCATGGGACTGGCTCACTGCCAATTGCTGGAGGGATCCGCGGAAGATCTGGAGCAAGCGCGTCAACAAGTAAATTAATATATTTAAAAACAGAATTTTTTTTATTTAAATATAAAGGATAGATAACACTGATCAAATAAATATTAAAAGGCTATCTTATAAGTCATATTTTACAGGTAGAAATCTTGATGGAAATACAACCGCATTCGACGAATGTGCGGTTACTATTTATGTCCGCGAAAATTGCCTCCAATGAAGACAGCGTTAAAGCGCTCGGCTATCTCGATGCGGCGGCGAATGTCTTATTGAAGAATTGCGAGGGTCTCGTTTATGGCTACGAGTATCTCAGTGAGCTTAAACCGGATTTATGTCTCGAGATAGCAAAGCAATGGTTGATGTATTCATTGAATAAGTCACCAATGGGCAACGAGGTAATTACTTTGCTTAAAGAAGTCAATTATGTTGATCTTCTTTTCATTTAATTCTATTAAACTTTTTAAGCAGGTTAGTGCAATGGAAAAGGAACCGAGCATTCGTTTGCTAGAACTGCTAGTAGAAGCTTGCCCAGGTTCTAGCATAGCTTTATTATTGCTCAGCAAGGCCAAAATGCAGAGTGGCGATTACGAAGGCGCTTTGACTTTGCTGAGGAGATTGTTGGATGTGGTGGAACCTTCCAATGCACAAGCGCATCTCATAATGGCCCAGATCCTAGCGTATCAGGGCAAATACCATCTCGCCTCGCAGAGTTTAGAAGTCGGTTTGAGCTATAATTTTAAGATCCGGGATGAGCCAGTCTACCATTTGATCATCGGTATGGTACACCGACAAACCGGCGATCTGGAGAATTGCATTAAAAACTGTCAGACAGCGATGTCGCTTGCTAACTTGACTGGCGGTACCAATAGGAAATCCGACTTGTCCGCTTCGGATCGGACGACGTTATATCTGGAATTGATTACGGCGTACAGCAAGGCAAGGCGATTTGCCGAAGCGTTGGCTCTTATCGAGGAGGCGAAGACAAACCTCGCTGGCACTACCGAGCTAGGAAGAATCACTATTAGTACTGCCGATATCTACCTGGACATGGGAGAACTGGAGAACGCTATCATCTGCTTGCAAAATATCCATCCGGGACAACCGTATTATTTGCAGGCACACACTAAACTGGCTGAAATCAACTTAAACTACAAGAAGGACCGTCAGGCATTCGCGAAATGTTTCAGGTACAAAAACTTTGATGTATCTCTATGTAGCATTATTTTTAATATTTTTAATATTATATATCATATTTATATTTATTAGATAAGATTGCTATCATTAATATATTATGCTTTTTAGAGAATTGGTAGAACATTGTCCTGGGCCGAAAACGTACAGCATGTTGGGTGACGCTTATATGTCCATACAGGAGCCCGAGAGAGCGATAGAGGCGTACGAGCAAGCACTCTCACAGAATCCGGTCGACAAGATGGACATTGCGAATAAAATGGGCAAGGCACTTGTCAAGGCGCATCAGTATGCGAAGGCAATCAGTTATTACAAGGACATAGTAAAACATGATAGTTGTGCCTCCTTGAAATTAGATTTAGCCAAGTTGTACATGAAGATGAAACTGTACGACAAGGCGGAAGCGACCTTGGTGCAAGAATTGCAAGGTAATTATTTAAAATTGATACAAATTAATATTTATAATGATATCAATAATATTGATACATGAATAATTAATAATCTAAATCTATTTAGCTAAAATATATTTATAACACTTTTAATATAAATTTAATATAAAATTAATTTAATAGAAATTTCTCTCATATTTGTTAAATATGAAAATATAAAAATTGATCGATTGATTGATTAATCCTATGTGTAAGACAACTTAATAAAAGTAACTTTATTCTGTAATTTTATATTTATTTAGATAAGCGAAACGATTCTGATATGCTAAGTTTGAAAACGCGAGGACAGGAATTGCTATTGCTCGCGAAGGTGCGTGAGAAATCGGGCAACATTAAGGGCGCGTTACTCACCTTGAAGGAAGCCAAGGAGAATCAACACAGATACATTCAACGGCTTACTATTTCGCCGGATGTGACGGATCAGAAACACGTACTGGCGAATATCTGTCTGACAATGGCTGATTATGCGTCGAGTTTGCGCAATTACGATGAAGCCATCGTATATTATAAGGAGGCGCTGACATACAAACACACGGACATGAACGCTCTACTCTCTTTGGCGAAGTTATATATGCAGGTGAATAAATAAATGCTGTTTTGATAAATCCTGAAAAAATATCTTGACTTGAAATAAATTGATGTCTTAATCTATAATAGAAATATTAACAAGAGAATTTATTTAATGGGTGAAAAAGAACATTCGATACCTATTCATTAAATTATAATTCTCTGATACTTTTTGATGGAAAAGTATTAATATAGGTGAATATGAATTTATATCAGATGAACGATTTAGACCGATGTGCGCAAAACTGCTCCATCTTGTTGAACGCCGATCCCAACAACGAGGCCGCGTCCGTGATGATGGCAGATCTTGCGTTCCGAAAGGTGGACTTCGAAACTGCGGCATTCCACTTTCGACAACTACTAATGCGTCAACCCACCTATTGGACCGCCTTGGCGAGATTGATAGAGGTGTCGCGCAGAACAGGTTTCGTAAAACTTTTTTAAAACCTTACATGCTCGCTTGGTGAGTATTTTCGATAGATAATTAAAAAAAGTTGATTATTATCGTAGGTGCTATGGACGATCTCGACGAGTGGCTGCAACGTGCTCAGACCGCAATGGGTGCCAGCAATGTAGAAGCTGGCTTTTACTATTGCGCCGGATTGCTAGATTGGCGAACGGGCAAGTTAAACTCTGCTCTTCGCAACTTCAATTTTGCACGACGCGATCCAGAATGGGGCCAGCAAGCGATCTACAACATGATCGAGATCTGTTTAGATCCCGATGATGATACCACCTTGTCGAATGAAGCATTCAACGATGAAGATGCGGAATATCAAGATTCGAGGACGATGGCTTTGAGAACGGCTTATCGATTGCTTCAGGTTTTGATTAATTTTAAATCTCAAAAGCTTTTTGTGTCTAAGTGTTCTACTTTTAAATCTTAAAATATATTATTTTAGGAATTAAATCCGAAAGGAAGCCCTCATGAGGAACTGACGCACAAGCTCCTCAGCAACTTTTTTCTGCTAGCTACAAAGCAAAAGTCCAACATCGAGAAGGCCCTGCAGGATTGCACCGCCCTGGCCAGCCAGGAGACTTTGCGGGATCATGTAGGACCCGCGCTTGGCATGGCCACTGCTCACATCCTGCTGAAACAAACGCCGCGCGCTCGTAATCATCTGAAGCGCGTTAGCAAGAATGTCTGGACATTCGAAGACGCAGAATATCTGGAACGTTGCTGGCTGTTATTGGCGGACATCTACGTGCAATCCAGCAAATATGAGTTAGCGAATGAACTGCTGAAGCGAGTTTTACAACACAATGCTACCTGCGTGCGAGCTCACGAGTTATCAGGTTAAGTTAAATTAAAATTATAGGGCATATACTTTCGAAAATTATAAAATAGAGTTTATTATTAAACCAAATTTTTAATTGTCTAAAATAAATCGTGATTTGGATATATTTTATAGGCTACATTGCCGAGAAGGATCAAAATTATCGAGAAGCGGCAGCGAGATACGCCCAAGCCTGGAAATGCGGTGGCAAGACAAAATTATCAGTTGGTTACAAATTGGCTTACTGCTGTCTGAAGGCGAAGTCTTACGCCGAAGCTATTGACGCATGCAATGAAGTATTGAAACAGAATGCGGATTATCCGAGGATCAGAAAGGATATTTTGGAGAAGTGTATCAATAATCTTCGCACGTAAAATTTGTATATCGATCGATTTATTTGTTACTTGTTATATATATATATATATTGTATGCACATTCATCCTTTTAATTCCATCTGTTAATTAGTAAAGTTATAAGGGACTAAACGCTTAGACAATTAAAATATACAACACAATAGTAATATCTGAAACATTTGGGTGTTTCGTATAATGATAATTAATAATTTGCTAAAATATAATTGACAAAGACGATACAGTTAAGTTTAATGTTCAAAGTCTTGGTTGGTCGACGAACCGATTCATAAATCCAGGTACATGATCCGCGTAGCCGAGGCTGCGCCGCACATTGCCAGAAAACTAGCCACATACACTACCGCCGTGGTGGAGCCCGTGAAGTTAACAATCGTACCTAGGCAACAAGATAGTAAGAATTGCGCAAGAAACACCATGGAGGAGACGATGGCGACATCGGTTCCCAATCCGCGTACGAAACCGCCGGAAACTGCATCGCCCTCGTCGCTCGTGAGAGCGAAAGTCGAGGACGTATGATAGTGCGCAACCAGTAGGTACGGCATGGTAAACAGCGTGGAATACATGACGCCGGCGGTCCACGAGAAGACGATGACGCCGACTTGGTGTTTCATCAGAGCCATCAGGAGCATGCCGACGCTATAGAAGAGCAGCCCGTAGATGTAAACCTAGATGTTTTTATAAAAATATCATTTATTTTACAAGATATCGTGGAAATATTGCATGTTTTTTGAATGTATCATCGATACTGATCTCGATTAAGCGGAAGCTTTAAAGCATATACCTTACGCGCGCGGAAACGCTGAATCAGTCGTTCAATGATAAGCGAGTAGCACGAACAGGATAGCGAATACATAGACATTCCCCAGCATCCGAATCGCACTCCCTCTTCGTAGAGTTCCCGTTCGTTGGTATTCGCGGGCGCTCGCGGATTTCCGCCGTACACTGCTTCGCCCACGAAGTCCGTGAAGTACAGGGAATAACACACGTGTGCCATCCAGCAAAACAGATTCGTCAAACATACCTGGCGGCCGAAAGCTTGCAATGAATCGTAAGTGAAATCTTCAAAATAGATGAGTTTCAGAAAAATCTTTGAAATCTTTTGATTAAATACTTGCTTGATCAAAAAAGAATTGAAAAACGATACATCTTCTCTAATTATATAAAGAAAAATGTAATTTTTTTATGTATAATATGAAATGTAAAGAATTAAGGAAAGAAGAGCGAAGGATGAAGATTATTTTTCAAATATCTGATTTATACCAAACGGAGACTGTGTGGCATGTAGACGATTGATAGCAGATACTCCTTTAAGGTCGCTTTGGGATTTATCTCGCCCTCGAAGCCGTAATTGACGTGACTACCTTTGAAAATTAGATCTTCAGGACGATCGGAGAGTTGCGGATTGAGGGCGAATTCCTTGATGGATAATTCATTCGTGAATAAAGTGAAAATATAAACAAACAAATATATATACTAATGGATATTAATAATTTATGAACATACTTCCATCTTCGAAGTTTCTGCCTCGCGTTCAACATCAAGAGCACCGTACGTCTTCGACTCATCGTGGATGATCTTTTCGCGCTCATCTTGCTTATTCTCCGTCTCTTGGATTTCTTTCGATGCCTTACATAAACGCGGAAAAAATTTTATCTTTATTTTTACAAATCTTAAAAGCGATGGAAAACGGAAAACGACGATAAAAATATAAGTAAAAATAAACTTCACCTTTAATTCTTCCATCTGTCTATACTGATCTTTCTCGAGTATCTCGAGTGGAATCTCCTTGAAGCTGGTAATCGTACATATGACGCAAACGACGAAGATAATCGTGATTAAAGTGAAGGTCACCTGCACGTGCCCGCCTAGCATAACGCCGAGCGAAGTGGCGTCCCAATTGATGCCACCCAGACCATAGCCCATGAAGCCTCCTAAACCCGCCATTATGGTGAACGTGCTTAAGCCTCTAGCGTGATCCTCTGAAATTTTAGATGTTAATACAATTAAATTTAAATTTAAAAAAATGTATGCATATTAAAAAAATGGGCGAAGGATTATATATAATAGTTTGATTTAAACAAAAAGGCTTAAAAGATATCATTTCAAAAACATTAAAAATTAGATTAAAACAAAAAAAATTAGCTCGTTAAATATGTAATAATTAAATTATGTCATTTATATTATCTATAAATTTTAAAGAAACGAAATTACATTTGCTTTTAATTATAGATTTGCATCAAATCAAGTTTATAAAAATTATCCGTTAACATTACCGGGTATAGTGACATCGAGGAGATAAGCTCTCGCGGGACTCTGACAAGCATCAGCGTCAAAGTCGAGCAGCACCGTGCCGAGAATCGTAAAGAGGATACCCCAGGAATGCGAAGAAGCCCTTTCAATGAATTCAGACGCTTCCTTCTCGGCCAACTTTGCAGTTGTGCGATGTCCGAGGGGAATCGTCTCGTTCGTACGAGATGGCATATCGCCGAACACGTAGCCAATATGTTCACCGTTCGGTACTAGAATCAGTCCTGTAAGTAATTTATTTATTTTAGCATACATTTATTATCTTCTGTACCGTATCATCTTTTATTATCGGAACCTGATAAATCTGTGACTTGCCTATGAAAACCCCGAGGGCCAGCAAAAGAATGAAGGGTCGTCTCCTGCCGTGCTTGAGTTTACAGCGGTCGCTTATACTGCCGAGGATAGGCGTCACGAAAAAACCTACGAGAGGACTCAGCGCCCATACCAGCGTCATACGTTGATGATCGACACCGATCTTCAATAGTGTCGGCGAAACGAAAGCGGTTTCCGCCGCGTATGAAAACTCGATTCCCATCACAGCCGCTGAAATTCGGACCAGCTCGGAGCGGGTCTTTCTTCTGAGATTAAGAAAAATAATCCGTAAAGCTCTGCCATATTATTTGAATTATTGATTTACATCGTTAATAGAACTTTTTTTTTCTATTTCCGAAACTATCGTTAAAAGAAAAGACACTTTAAATGAAATACAGTTAAATATTTGTATTATTTTCGAATGTTATTATATAAATATCAAAATATTAAAATATTTTTTATATGTTTTAGAAATCAATCTCTCTCTGTCTCTTTTTAATATTAGAATATTTAGAAATTAATGTGCAGTAGATTATATTAATAAAAATATAATAGAATTATAACATTATACATTAATTTTATATTTATATTAAATATTCTCTGTTGAAGTATATCGAATTTTGTTCACCTGTAGATATGAGAATAGTCTTCCAACGTGCGCTCCAACTTAGGCGGCCCCCGTAGATGATGTCTGAGTCCGTCTAGACCTTGATCCAGATTCAGACCGTTTTTCCATTCTTTCCACGCACTCCATCGTTCTTTAATGGCTTCGCGAACACTGTGAATTCTACCCGCGAATCCTTCGTATTCGTGCAACTTGTCCACCATGATGCGACCCTTATCTCGAACGATACAGGATGAACGATACAATGACGAGACACTCGATATCGGGACACATTATCCTTCAAAAAGATGATCAAGAACGGCAAGTTTCATATTCTTTCTCTCTCACGTACAAATGTCATTATAAATGTCAACTGTAAGAAATATTTTTGTTATTAGTCACATGCACTTGAATTTATTTTTTAAATAAGTAATTAAAGAGTGTCTTGAAAAACATATAACTAAAGACAATCATGAAAAAAAAAATATGTAATGTATTAAATTTCATAATCGTGTAATTTAATTGTTATAATTAAGATATAATATAAGCGTAATTACAATAATTTTTAATTTTTTATTTGTTTTTTATCAAGTCATAAATTACAAATTAATCTTAAATCACAATTAAAATTTTATTTTAAATTTTTAGCATAGATTATATAATTTAAATTAGTATTATTATATAGTGCACATTACATATCTAAATTACATTAGTTTTTTTTAAGACTCGACAATTTTTTATTGCGCACTCCGTATATAATTCAAATAATAAAATAGCAAAAAGACTTTTGATCTTAATCATCCTAGATCGTTGATAATATTATGGTAAAAGTACAACAAATTATTTGCAAGTATGCTGGACCACATCGCGATCGACTGGCGCGAACGTGGACGGACGAGGGACGACTGATCGGCCAGCAAGCACGAAAGCTCGAGAAATGCCCGCGCAATCTCGAACAGGCACTCGCGGCACAGTTTGCGTTCTTGATTCAAATTCTTGTGTACAGATTAGCACAATTTGTCTTCGAAATCTTATAATATAATATATTATAATTATATATTAATATTACAAAATATATATTGTAATATTATTATATATGTATGTATATTATATTTTAGAAAATATATTATATAATATCATATATAATAATAAAATTGATATTATCAATTTGATTTCAGGAACAAATATGTAGACCAACTTTAAACAAATCGTATATTCGGAAATGATTTTCTGGAATTTATTTACCTGAAGACATGGCAACAGCGAACATTCTGCTTATGCCAGCAAAAATCGAAAGATTCTTGGCCATTGCAATTTTCCTCGTAATAGGAGGTTTACACGATGTCCAATAACGTAGGAACGTCTTTCTCGGAACGCAATCCGATTACCGCGTAATACGTCTGAAATGGAGTAAATATGGGAGTCTGTTCGTTTCACTGTTTTTCTTTCTCTCCACCCCGTTAGATAAATAAATTACGGAAAGGAAAATGAAAAGAGACATACGAATGAATTTTATGGGGACAATGCGATCGATACAGTTTATCGCCTAATACGCAGCTTCAACCAAGGCCATTCACGCAACGAAAGCTCGGCGCTTTGTAGGTCTTCGCGACCGCTTCGTGTTAGATATCGCGGATGAAGACGAAGATGCCCTAACAATGCCTCAATCTTCTGGATCTTCTCTTAGAATGTCAACCGCTGCAAAATTAAACCAAGACACGAATCTTGGTAGCTATAGAGCTAAAAAAGCTCTTTTTTCATTTATTTTAGACACGAAAAAAAACTCTTGAAAAATGTGCAACGTGCGCGCAACCACCGTCTGCAATTTGTCTCATTTTTCTCTTATACAAATAAGAAATACAATATATTTACAAAGTCTCTTTTTTGGAAAACTCAATTTTAAAAATACATTTAATAATACACTCATGTTTCTTTAAACTTGAATAATTTTTATTTGCAATTACATAAAAATGCATGTAATTTTTGCAAAAAAAAAAAAAAAATATTATCTGATCATATAATGACAAAAAGAAAGATAACGATAAAAACTGAAATGTATACATTTGTGTGGATAAAGATTTTATTTTCTTAAATATACATACACATACACATTTTAAATTATGCCCTTGAATTTTTCAATTTCTATGTAATTTCTAGAACGTCTAAAATCAATCCCCTATTTCCCCTGTTTCAGACATAATAAGCTGCGAGTTTATTTTTTCTTGAAGGACGGAGGAAGAGAAGCCGATTGAAACCGCCCATCCCCCGATCTTTTGAAAGAACGCGGACGATTGCAGGATACAATTTCCTCGCAGGAAATTACGTCTACAAGTCAGGAGAGCGCTTCGCGCTATTTTCCACGCGCTTTTAAAATACAAGCAGGAGATCGATATTCATTGTCGTCACCGCGTTGCTGATATTAACGGTATTAAAAGTCTGAGAGAGAAATATGCCAGGATTGAAAATGTTGAGTCATAAACAATAATTTTTAAAAATTTTAATTGTGCTTTATGTGCGTTTGTCTGAAAATTATACTATCGAGAGAAAAGTATACTGATCGAGAGAAAAGTATATTGATGGAAATTTCGATAGAGATTTGGGAGGTTCCGTGAGATGAAATATCATCAAAGGTAGAAGAAGAATTTGTCAAAACATCGACAAGATTTAGGAGCGCATGTATCACTAATACCTGTCATGTCATTTTGGCCGGCAACACAATAGAGTCGCAATTAATAGTTTTCTTTTGTACCTTGTTCTAATTAAGGCAGCCGTGGTGTCTCGTTACCCATCAATCGCTTTTACAGGGCCGACACGAAAGGACAGGCGTTTTCAGAAGTGAACTTTTATATTTATCGTAGAGAAAGTAACAAAATTATACATTTTTACATTATATTTATTTGTCAATTTAATACAAAAATAATAAATTGCACACATCTTTGATCTATATTTATTTAGTAACGAAGGAAGCTTTTTGACGTATTTTTATTAATTAGAATAATTTTATTACAATAAAAAGATAATAATTTTTTTTTACTGATTCTTTCTATACATTTTAGGGAAAGTAACAATTCTGTATATGTTTTTACAATTTTTTTTATTTTACATACAACTTTAAAGATGCAACGATGATGTTTAAGTTACGAACTATTATAGATGTTGTGTAAAAAACTACTTAAGGAACATTATTCTTAACATACCTTCTTTGCGATGGAATTATTTTCAATTTTTACCCAGGTAATTTTTAATCAATATCGCTAAATATTGTTTATTTATCTAAACAATAACACAATGATCAATTATTGATTGATACTTATAATTTGATTAGATAAGATACAATTACATAAGACTTGGAATTTTTTAAAGAACTAAATCAGATATTTATATATATATATATTTATTTTTATTTACTTTTACCTTGTGATACTAACGATTTCACTAAAATTTTTTTATTTTAATAAAATGTGTGTATACAACTTATTCTTCTATTCTATCCATTATATGTATATTTTTTAACGCGAGACAAAAATTAAATTCATTCTCTTAAAGTCAATCTTTTTTTTTCTCAGACAGTTAATTAATAGTAACTTTGTAACTTTTTTTTTATCTAAAGTTTTTCTTTTTTTTTTTTAAGAGAAAATAATTTTACTTAAAACAGAACTTTAATTTAAAAAATGACTAATTTTGATATTTATGACGATGCGATTTGTTTCTCAGAAGAGGATCCTATCATGGTGCTGAAGAATCTATCGTCGACCCTGCGCGTTTCCTTGCTGTTGGCACATATTCGCCCAAATATCACGCTTGTACTCGAAGCAGTTAGGGTCGCGGCCGCCAAAAGTAGTGAAGTGTCCGAGGTCGCATTGTCACCCATGAAAGAATATCCTCGTCGAGGAGATCCCGAAGAGCGTTCTGTGGCTCCGTACTTCAAGGTTGACGCTCCTACGTTCTCTTTGGCGTGATACTTGTAACGAGGGTAAGAAATGAATTTCTGTTTGCTTATTATTGATATTTCAAATATGTAACATTGAATTCGAAAATAGAAACCTATATTTGTATTCTTCAAATTTTAAAACAATTAAATTATGAGTTTACAATAATTGAAACTTACGATAATTGACAGGCATTGTCAATTATTCCGCGCACATGTTCGATTTTTTATGAATCTTAATAAATTTAAAAAGAAAAAGAATATATATATAATAAAATTCACTCTTTCTATTTAGAGTATGTATAATAATAAAAATCTATAAATTTTTTCATATTACAATTATATTTAATTATTTCATTCTAAATTACCAAACGCACACATACACACATAAGTATAAAGTCAAATATTTGATAGAAAGAGTCCGAGATTTTCTGTAATAATAATTTTTATATCTAGACCAATACAAAGTATCAATATAAAGAAAGTATAATAAAAATTGCCAAACCGTAAAAGGGATAGTATTAAAAACACCAGATAATATTTAACAACAATATTTAATTTTAGACAATATTTACTGTAAATATCCAAATCAAATGTGGAAGAAAATACAACGACTTACCGATATGATAATGAGATGGTAATCAAAGAAAAGTAATCTTTACCGTGATAACGATAGTATTATGAAGGATTAATGCTCGCAATGTTAATGATCGGATAATCTCCCCTCGCTCCTGCCCCCCTCTCACTCTCTCGACGATGTATCACGATTGTGCTTTGTGCTTTCTCGACAATTAATTACGTCATCGCGCAATTAGTAGATAATACGATTAATCAATTGTTTCCGAATGACGGGATGTTTGTCGCTATCGGCTTAAATTTAAACAATGCGTCATCGAATGATTGTAATCACAGCATGCATCTACGTATCCTCTATTTTTGCTCTTCTACTCGCGATCGCAATCGAATACCTCGCACGTGGCCGTCGATGTGTTTGTAATATGTGTGTTTATCAACATCAGGTGTCATACGGATCGATCGATTGATTAGAGTAAAATTCCTGTCTTATTATCAAGCATTAAAACCAGATCACAAAAAGGATTCTAATATATTTTTGATATCGAAAAAACAATTTCTTTTTACATATATTTTCTAAAATTTTACTCTCTTATTTCACACGTAACATTCCATAAATGAGAATGAAAAATTTTAACATCTCTCATTAAGTCATAAAAACATAACGCAAGATATTATTCGAGAAAAAAAGAATTAATATATAATCAAATATAAATATACATAATTATATATAAAATATATGTTTCAATTCTCTTGTAATAATTTTTTTTTTTTTTTTTAGGAAAAGCAGAATTTGTACAAGTGAGAAAAATTGATGAATTTATGGATTTTTTTCATCGGGTATTCTTAAGAGGAGGATGAATTTGAGAAACTAGAAAAATTATTTCGGTATTTTCTCGACGAAGATTCAACGACTATCAGTAATCAGGGAAAATCAGGGAAAATATATAGCACTCGATTGGACACGATAAGAAGACGATGACTAATGTTTCTCGATTTAAAATAGAGATTTTATCCTTCGATTTTTAAGTGCGTATGTAAAAAATTTTTTTTTTTTTGCGGATCAGCAAATAAAATCTTGCGCGGCCGAATATGCAAGCGCGTTATCGCTTGCGAATAAATGATAGATATTGCACATTGAACTGACCCACGTTTCGTATGTGGAAAAAACGCAATTATTTCATGCTTATTACGAGGAGATGACCGTTGTTTTCATATATATCGTCTTATCATGGAAAATTTTGAGAATTTGAGATCAATCGCGTATAGGTAGGCGAGATTGAATGTGTAGAACACCGTTTAAATACTTCCCTATCGGCCATCACAGCCACCGATTGCCACAGATAATAAATCTGCTGTTTGCCAAGAGAAGCGCGCGATAAACAAATAACGCGTAGAAAATGGGGGAGTGAAGATTTCGCGCCTCTCATGTGCCACGATTTTAAGCCGGGTGATATTTTTTTCTCAAACGTCACGAAACGAGTTTTGTTTTTTTACGAATATTGTAAGTTATCGGGGTGTCACGTTCGAGAAGCGTGATGCTTTGTAAAATTTCGTGCGGCTAATTTTGATGTATGATCTTTATGATTTAGAGATAGAAATTCTCGAGAATTCTTTTTTTTTATTTTTACAAAATTATTGATAGAGATTTAGAAAGTAATTAATTATATCTCGATTTATCAATAACTTGATCAAATCATCTTTGTGATCTTGAAATTTATTCTTCGGTATACAGATCGTCATCTTTCACGTTCTATATTTGACACCTATAAGAATTAGATATTTTAGATATACATTGATACAATGATAAAATGATTAAATATTAACGTGTAAAAATAAATAAACGATAAAATGTAACGATAAAATGATTAAATATTAACGTGTAAAAATAAATAAACAATTGATTTACGCATTAAATCTTGCGAAGAAAATTATATAGTCGCGAATTATAATTAAATAATTATTTATAATGATAAATAACAGATATATCAATGATGAATATATGCCATTGTTTGAAAAATTAATACATAAGATTGGTCTCTCGTATTGATGCTGCAGAAGATGTGATCTCTCATTGTATCTTATCATGATTAAAGCTCGTATAAATTGATGACGCAACAAGCACATGTCACATGTACGACACAATTTTGCGTGAAATTACGACGAATGACAATCAAATAAACTGACTTCCGCGTACTCAGATCATAAATAACACGTGTACGAGTTCGCGTCATAAATATAACAATCATTTTACATTAGACGTTTTGTTACGTATATTTACGTAACAGTCGCGCCGAGAACCAACGAAAATACCATATTAACAGAAAAAAAAGATATAGAAAATGTATTTCATTAATTAATGTTAGAGGAAAGAAAGAAATGAAAACAGAAAAGTTAGAAAGAAAAGAGAGGTCAACATAAATGAGCCCCTCAGGCTACAAGATATTTATTCAAATATAAAATTTTAATTCTTATATGTATAAATTTTCTTCAACTTATACAAATATAAATTAAACATATGCGTGCTTTTCAAATAATATTAGATTATATATATTATTGATAAATTCAAACAAAAAAATAGATTAGAAACGTAAAATTATAAGTTTAATCTTTTTTTTTAGATTAATATCGGAATTGTCAAAATTGTTTTTGTCGCATCTTTTATCTCTCTCTCCTCTTCTTTTAATTATTATTAAATCTCTTTGCATATCGTTGAGTCGCATTTTTTTTTGTCACGATTTATCATTTTGGGGAAAAGCCGAAAATTCCCGAAGCCCCTCTTCTCGCGAAGGTGGATGATATCTTATCTAGAGCCAGCCTCAGGCTTGCTCCGGAAGTCAAGATGCGCTCCGCGATTCATAGTCTATAATCATTCGCTCGGTCGCGATTGCGAGAGTAAGGGCTACGCGCCGAAACCGTCTTCTCTTCCTTCTTCCACTTTACAGAAATCGAAAAAGTCCAATTCACAAGTTGTCATCCTCGATCAACGCAGGTTCTACATCAGGAGAATAGGAAACGAACGGGAGGAAGGTGGAATTCACGGCAGCGACGCCGGCAGGATACCACCTTGCGTTTACCAATGAACGCGGAGCTTCATCAGGAACAATACCGCGGCAATTGCAGCAGCAGAACCAGGAAGCGACGGCACTGCGACGGCATATCCCCGAAAGAAAACCTCTGGCCCGCGAGTACCTTCAGGACGTCCAGCGACTTGAGCGGTGATCATGGGTGAGTTTTTTTTTCGGTGTTTTTAAAAGGCTGCTCTTTTGAGATAACTCTGGATTATTTGAAGAATTAAGAATAAGAAATAAAGAGAAATTAAAAATGATTGATTTATTATTGATAATCGTGTCTTCATCAAAGTTTCATGCAAAGAAGGTCGCTTGATAAGACTTACACGTATGCAAAAACTTTTTCTTAAAATATTACAGTTAATTAATTTTATTTATTTATGTTTTATTATTTTATTTATATTTACAAATTATTTATGACGTACGTCTTTTCTTTTTTTATTGCAGGACTCGACTTCCTGGCAGACGGAGGTGCCGACTTCGAGCATGCAATTACCGTAACAGGTAAGAATTTCATTGAAGATTTTAAAGTGCTCACAATTTTATTTATATTATAATTTATGTCAGAATTTTATTAATATTCATCAATCTAAAGATCTAAAAAAAAATTAATGTAATAATACATTTTATAGAATGAAAAAAATCTCAAGCAAAGGAGAAAAATATTAAAAAATTCCGAAATTGATCGCGACACATTAATCATCAGTCTTATTAAATGCAACATGTGCGTCAGGTTTCGGAAGATTTCATTACATGCTGTTGGCGATCTGTGGCCTGATCTACATGGACACAGCGATTGGCGTGACGATACTCTCATTTGTGCTTCCAGCGGCGCAATGCGATCTGCAAATGGACTCCACCGCAAAGGGTTGGCTAACTGCCTCTCCTATGCTAGGTCGGTATTTAGATGTTACTTTCTTAAACTGAAGCAGTAAAACCCAGTAAAATAAGATTTCATTAAAGATCAGCAAGCATTTTGTTGATCTTCAGTGAAAGCACTCGCAGTTGCTCCTCCGTCTTATATTTCGCTGATTGGAAGATTTCATCAAAAAATCAGTCACTATCACTAACTGACTCTTCTCAATGAGATTTCGCTGTTTATAGCGCTATACTTATAAGTAAAATCACTTATCGGTGATAATACATTGATTTTATTTAAGAGAGGATCTATTAGAAGAAATTAATCTAATATATATTGAGACATATTTTGGCAGGTATGGTAATCGGCTCATATTTTTGGGGATGCCTGGCTGACACAAAGGGCAGGAAGATTGTGTTAATCGCTACGTTGTTGATGGACGGCATCGTGGGCATTGTATCTTCGTTCGTTCAGCACTTTTGGATATTCCTAGTTTTCCGGTTCTTCAATGGCTTCGCGTTAGTATCCGCAGATTTGATTTTAATTTCGAGTCAATTTTTTTTTTCAAAAATTGCCACTCATTTCAATTTTTAAGATCTTCTGTTGAAGAATATTAGATAAAAAAATTATTACTTTGAATATATAAGGACTTTGACAATATTTTCACAAAGAAAAAATTATTTTTAAATTTATCGGAAAATTTTTGTCATGTACATGTGTCGTTAGAAAATCTAAATTAAAATTTTACGCATTCTGACATAGAGAGATATAAAAGAGATATTTGACAACATCTTTAAATATTAACACAAAGTTTTGATCTTCATGCAGCGTGACCGGGGCTATGGGTATTTGCTTCCCGTATCTTGGGGAATTTCAACCCACAAAGTACCGCGAACGCGTTCTCTGCTGGATGGAGATGTTCTGGACGATCGGCGTGATAGTCTTACCGCGTAAGTAATTTACATCTTCCATTAATCTTTTTGTTAAGCTCTTTTCGAAAATGGTTGAATCGTTTTCTAGTGATCGCTTGGTTAATCATCCCCATGGACTTCATCATGTACAAGAGCGAGACATTTTACTTCAAATCCTGGAATCTCTTCGTCGCACTTTGTGCTCTGCCGTCGCTCATGCTCGGTCTGTGGCTTTTTGCTTTTCCGGAGAGCCCCAAGTTTCTACTGGAGTGCGGCGAGACCGACGCGGCCCTCGAGGTGTTCAAGTGGATCTACTCGCAAAACACCGGCGCTGATCCCGATACCTATCCGGTAACAGTACCTTGATCTTAACTTTATGATAGAAATAATAAATATTTTCTCTATTTTAGGTAGAATAAATCTTTAGATAAAGTCCTCAGATGTGATTCTAAACTCTCTTATGCCTCCCTAATTCAAGAAATGATAATCAAGATATTAGTACGCGTCTAAATTTCTTACTTGGGGCTGTTACACAAGTAATTACAGCGTAACAATATTAAATAGTAATTAAATATGTTTAATGAATGTTTAATGAATGTTAAGAGAGAGACTGTTAAATAAATAAGATACGGTGGCTTTACGAAATATTTAATAAATCTTTTTTTTTGCTTCAGGTGAAATGTCTACAGGAAAAGATAAAGCACCAAGATAAGAGCACCAGGACACTTAAGCTACACAAGCGGAAGGACCTGAAAGTCCTCTTTATGGAAATACAAGATCTGACGAGCGCACTTTGCAAGCCACCTTATTTGCGCAACACGATAATCGCCTGTGCCATTCAATTTGGGCTCACCAGCAGCTATTACACGCTAATGGTCTGGTTCCCGGAATTGTTCACCAGGTAATTTTTCCGCCAGATTGATTTTCTTCTTGAATCAAAACATTTTTTTATATAAAATTATAAGAAAAGAAAATGTGTGTAGGATTAGATTTTTAAAATATCAAAATCGCAAAAAATAAAAGATGCTATTTTGATTCATCTGCAATGATTTCTTTATTCTTTTAATATTTTGATGCCAATCTGTCATTTGTATGTTGCACTCTCTTGATAGATTTGAACACTTCGAACACACAAGACCCGGCGAAACTACATCGGTATGCATTGTGTCCGCTCTGACAGACAATGGAACCATCTTTGATCCTTATGGTTGTGACTCGACCATCGCACCCTCTGTTTATCTGCACACCGTGTACATTGGCTTAGCATGCATTCCCGGCTCCATTATTCTGCCCATCTTCGTACATAAATTAGGAGCCAAATTCTTCTTGAGTGAGTGATAAACTAAGCGAATTCGGAACAGCTTTGAGATTAAAAGCGAAGTTAAGAAATGAAAGTTATGACACGAGAATATTCTTAACATTTGATCAAATTTTAATTTTTGAGAATGTTTATTCAAATCTTGCTAAAAAAATTCTGATCTTTCAGACAGTTTTATTCAAAAATTGGGATAAAGTTAGAGAATTTTTAGATGCAACTTTTTAAAATAAATGTTTTAAAAAATTTTCCGATTTCCAACAAAATTCCATAAAAATTTCTTGATTTTTCCAGATAAAATAATTCTTGAAAAATTGTAGATTTTTTTGGAAAATAGATACTTTGTTTTTGGAACCAGAGTAGATTAAATTCTAATAATTACAATTTTGTTTTTTTAAACATTTATTATACAACTATCTTATTAATATTAGATATTACAAATTTTTTGTATAGAATAATTAGGATCTTTATAATTTGGAATTTATAATCTTTAAACGAAACGTTCATTTCAGTTATGTCATTGGTGGTTTCCGGCGCGGTAACAGTGGGTTTTTACTACGTGGTGAACTCGATGCAGAATCTGGTGCTCTCGTGCGTGTTCGAAGCCCTCACGTCCCTCGGGATCTCTTTAGTTTATTGCGTGATTGTTGACATGTTTCCGACGAATCTCAGGTGAGCGAATCGGGAGCTCTTGTTATTTACAATTAACGAAAAGATTTATTAATCAGATATTATTTTTTTTTAAAGAGTAATGGCAGCTGCTTTGTCACTGACGATGGGCCGGCTAGGCGCTTTGGTCGGCAACTTAGTGTTTGGTTATCTGATCGATTTAGCTTGTGTGGTTCCCATCGTGTTGTTCGCCGCCTTTTTATTCGGTAAAACTTTTCCCAATTCTAACATGGGCTCGAATTTTTAAATTTCTCTTAAAAGAATTTTTAACTTTTATAAAGGCCCGTCTACAATAGGAGTAAGAATAGAAACAAGAAAGTAGGAGTAGGAAATAAAAATAATTTATTTCGCTTACGCCCTTACTTTAGCTCTCTTACGCCTACTCTTACTCCTTACGCCACTTATTTTAAAAATTTAATTTTATAAAAATTATTCAACTTTTTTCTATTTTTTATAATCTAAGTATCAATTTTATTTAAGTACTCAATGATACTAATATTAATTTGTCTATTTTTAAACCCTAAACTCTCTCGTTGTTTAGCCTGCGGTCTTTTATCGTTCCTGCTGCCAAAAACTGGAAAGGAAACATTGGAATAGCAGAGGAAGAATTTTTCGATCTAGTTCATGCGTTTCGCTCGGACGACTTGAAGAATCTGTGCCTTGGACCACTCTTTTTTTATGGTCCCGTTATATATTTATTAATAAATTTATTTGTAAGAAAAAGAAATCATGTATGTGTTTATTTTATTCCCGAGGATGATACGAACGAAATCTAAGCAAAGCTAAGAAAACAGTTTGCTCAAAGAAAGTTTGGAAAAATACGTCGCTTTATGTATATGATATAACAATTCGTTCTATGAATTTGTTTTGTCGCCTATTTTATTATATTCCTCACATATATGATTTCTCTAATCTTAAATATATCTCTATTGTTTCTTTCTAGTTAAAATATTTATATAAATTTTTGAATCAAATACAACATATTAATATAGTTTCTATTTTTAGAGGATTATAACTATTTATATAAAGTTATTATAGTACTTAATATATATATCAAAAACTTTTTTAATTTAGTCTATATATATTAAATATATCTATTTATTGTGCGCATAAAATGTAAAATTCAATGTATGCAATAATTTTTTTAAAAATTAATATTTTGGGTGCTTATTTTGAAATTTACAATTGATTTCGTTTTTTAAATATAAGAATTCTTGTCTCTTTTAAATTATTATATTTAAAAATGATTAAAAATTCTAATTTAATAAAACAGCTATATATAAAAAATTTTGTTTGTAACTTTAATTGCAATATTTTCAAAATTATAATCTGTTGGAATGAAAGTCGGGATCGTATTTAGCATAAAAAGAATTTAGAGAAATGATAACTTTTTTTTTGTATTCGAAAAAAATTATTTTTTCTCGAACTGCTTTATGGGAAACGTCGCATAAATGACGTAAGGCAAATTTCCTGCTGTTATCTTCTCGCGAAGATAGTATATTGAAAAGCTGTCATCGGCGACATGTTCAGGAATTGACAACGCAAAAGATAGGATGAAAAAATCTCAGGCCCAGAGATTAATTCCAGGTAGAAAGTAGTAGAGAGAGAAAGTAGAGAATAGAGAGCATCATAGATCGTAGAGAGCAAAGAATCGACGAGGAGAGACAGATCCAAGAAATCGGGATCGCGTTTCAGCGATTCAAGCGAGTTTGCCAGGAAGAGATCTCGATGATATTCCGCGAGGATGACGTAACCTGACAAAAAAAGACGCGAACAGTCTTCGCACTGGGCGAGTCATCCGAACTTGAGCGATCTGTCTTTAGGTTATGTCGTCATCGCGTAGCCATCAAGCCACCTACTTTTATCGTCGAGGGGACTTTTAGAATCTTGTAAATCAACTGTATTACAAGATGTTGCGTAGTTTATTACGGTCAAACTTATATATAAATTATTGCAAATTTTAATGAAAAGATAAATAAATGTTAAAAAAATTAGTTTGTGTCACATCTCTTTTTACATGTGTATTTTTGTGTAAAATATATCAGTTATAAGTAGAGAAGAAAACGCATACAGTTAAAATTTTTATGTACAGCTTTTACATGTATTTTTAGAAATTTCAAATTGGTCGACTGACATTTGTCTTAACTTATCAAAATATGTCATGACTTTTGGATTATTCTACATCTATTTGGCAATTTTATTAACGTAAGAGACTGTAGCTTTATTGAATTTATCTTTCAACTATTATATTGTATATGCTGGTATATATTTTTACTTTCTTTTTTTAAATTTATTTTAAAAATTGTCAGAAAGAGAAGATAGTGTTGCAGTGCGAAAACCATAAAATTTGATTGAAAGAAAGCAAAAGAACAAAACAAACAGCAAAATGGTTTTTGAATCAATCATTGCGGAACTCCTCAACAAGGTGATTGGCGAGTACATTGAGAACTTGGACTATACACAGCTTAAAATCAGCCTCTGGGGAGGTAGGAACATGTAATAATTCTATTTGTATAATTCTTCCATCTAGTGATTATATTTTATGTAACAAATCTTTTTTGCTTTTAGGAGATCTTGTATTAAATGATTTGTTAATAAAAGAATCTGCGTTAGATGTGCTAGATCTTCCAGTAAGATTGGAATATGGTCGTTTAGGTATAAAAAACTGTATATCAACAATATATATTACATATTATATATAAGTTATACACAACTAAATTTATGTAATAATGCAACATATTGATTATTGAAATTTTTATTCTGTAATGATATTCTATATCTTTCAGGAAAATTGATACTAAAGATTCCATTTAAAGATATGTGGAATGGTCAGATTGATGCTATAGTCGAGGAGTTGTTTATACTGGTAGTGCCTACGAGTCAGATTAGTTACAATGAAGAGAAAGAAACCAAAGCACAATTGGAAGCCAAACGAGCGGAACTCGAGAGAGTGGAGAAGAGGAAACAGTTAGCAGACATAAAATGTAAATAAACATTTGTTCTTTTATAAATTAGAATACATGCTTTAAATTTTTATTTTATGAGAATTATATTTAATTTAATATTATTGTTTAGATTGCTTTTTGAATATCTTAATTCTTTTTTTAAATATGGGTTTAAAATTTTTCAACTCTTACAGCACAAGAGAAATTGGATGATTCGATGGTCGAGAAACTGATCGCGCGTATGATAAAAAATATTCATGTGGAGATCAAGAGAATCCACGTGCGGTACGAGGACCACGTTACCTTTAAGGAGCACCCGTTTTCCGTCGGTTTCACCTTGAATACCTTTATCTTGGAGAGTTGTACAGACTCGTGGGAGACGACAGGCAATTTGAAGGACATGTATGCCATTCCGCAAATCTTCAAGCTGTGCAGCCTGGACGGGCTGGCAGTTTATCTCAACACGAGCGTGGAGCAGTACAGCAAGAGCCCACAATCCTCATATTCCAATCTATTTTGTCAAGGTATCGCGACCATGGACTATATCCCGATGGGTTACCAATATCTCCTAGGGCCGATCAATGTCAAGTCCAAGCTCAGACTTAATCCCAAGCCTGAGTCCGATGATAGCAATTATACCATTCCTAAGGTGACTAAATTATTCGCGCGCATCACTCTCTAAAATACCTTTGACTGAAAAAAAAAATTTTGTTGAATTCTACGGGAAATTGTCAAATTCAAAACTATAATACAAAAATCATTTTAAATAATAATTTTATTTGTATTTTCGCGCGCAGGTATGGCTAGATCTGGAAATGCAGAAATTGCGAATTGGCTTGACAAAGCGGCAGTATCAGACCTTGGTACGGATGGGCGAAGGCCTGGATCAAGCGCGAAAGGCCGCTCCATACCGCAAGTATCGGCCGAATCTGACGTCGTATCGCGGTCATTACAAGGAGTGGTGGCATTTTGCGTACACTTGCGTTCTTGAGGAGACCGTGCGACGATATCGTCGCAACTGGGACTGGACGCATATGAAACGACACCGTGATATTTGTCGCGATTACGCCCAAGCTTATCAGACGAAGCTAACGACGAAGAAGCCAACGAAGGAGATTGCAGAACGATTAACGCACTGTGAGATGAAATTGGACATCTTTAATCTGGTAATCATCCGGCAACAGATCGAGATGGAGGTAGAAAAATTGGCGGAGCGTGAGAAGAGTCTAAAGGCAAAGCAAGGCTGGTTTGGTTTTCTATGGAGCAGTTCACAGGCCGAGGAAATGAAAGAACTCAACTCAGCCGCAGCCATTATGCGCAGGTTTGATTTCAAACATCCGTTTCTTCGGTGTGTAGCTCGGATTTAGATATTTTTTTAGATAAGCTTTTGGCTATTTTAAATGATTTATAGTTTGGGATAGAATTCTTTCTATGGAATTATGATGTTTATTTTCAGATTCGAGGAGGCAATGACTCCGCAAGAGAAGGAGAAGCTTTACCGGGCGATCGACTATCAGGAAAACAGTGCGCCCGCACACTATCCGGAAACATATGAGATGATCGATACACGTTTCTTTTTGCACGGTCTACAGATCTCTCTATTGGACACAGACAAGGAACATTCGTGCGTCTTGGATCTGCAGCTGCACGGCGTGCGAGCGAGTTTCAAGTCACGGCCATCCGCGAACGCGTTTTTAATCATTGCTTCCATCAGCGACATGAAGCTGCTGGGTGTGATGCAAGATGGCCATGTGCCCTCGCTTTTCAATTCGGAACATGGCAGCTCTGACAGCGACTTAGTGTCGGTTTCTTACGAGAAAAATCCAATCGACAAGCTATGTGGCGATCGCGTCATCGTCAAGTCCCGATCCGTGGACATCATCTATGACGCGCAAACCATCATAGAACTAGTCAACATGTTTAAGGTATTCTTTTGATTTTAACTTTAACAAGTAGGTTGCGTCCACGCAGTAGATAGAGAATGTTGAGATAAGGAACAAATTTTCTACTTGGATTAATTAGGATTTTTTATTAATTTAATATTTAAATATTTTTTATTTTTTTTTAAAGTTAAAAAAATTTTGCTTTGCACATTTTTACGTCGATGAATATTTTTTAGGTGCAAGATTCTTCAACGTTAAACCAGCTGCAAACAGCAGCAGCAGAGCAGTTGGAGGGCTTGAAGGAGATGTCGGCGCTTGGACTAGAGTATGCCATACAGAAACATTCGATTTTGGATATACAAGTAGACATGCAGGCCTCGCAACTTATTATACCGCATGGCGGCTTATACGAAGACTCAAAGGCCTTGATCGTCGTGAATCTGGGCAGTCTAAAGATGCATTCCTTGGAGAAGGGTAAAAGCGACATGGTTGGCGCAAGCGTTAAACAGTTGGTTAGCATGGGCAAAAGCGAGGAAGAAGTGCTGCTATATTTAAGGGAACATAGCTATGACAAATTCGTTTTGAAGATAGTTAACTTTCAGGTAATTTTAATCTTTTATTTATATAGCATTCAAAAAGTTATTTTACGAAAATTATTTAAAATTATATTATATGAAAATAAATTCATATACAATTAAGAAGTAATTACATGGGTAAATATTAAATTCATATACAATTAAGAAGTAATTACATGGGTAAATATTAAAATATATATGATAATTTATGTATTATGTAGAAAATGTTATGTGGAAAATATTAATACAAAATATTACAGGTGCTAGTCTCATTACCGAACGAAGAATGGCGATCAGCTCTTGTAAACCCCGAAAGTTCCCTGACGTTGCTTCAGCCAACCACATTAGAAATTCAGTTTCACAAGGGTCTGGTGACGGATGATCCTCTATTGCCGAAACTCCGGCTTCTCGGTCGTCTACCGTCAGTTACCGTGAACATAACAGACGTTCGGTTGCTGCAGGCGATTTCTATCGCGCAGAGCATTCCACTGCCCGAAGAGGAAAAAACCGCGGAGCTGCATCGAACATCTCTCTCCAAATCCATCTCGCAGCTGTCATTGAAGGAACTTGGCACCACGATATCCAGTATCGCCGATAAGAGAAAGCAGCAGCAGCAAGAAGCTACGTCCGCACCAATGAAGCAGACCACTGATTTGGAGATGAGATTCGAAATGAAAGAGTTCACGCTGTCGGTGTCTAGGCAACGAGACGACAGCGTGGAGTCGTCAGAATTTGTCAGGTTTAGAGCGCATACTTAGTACTCTTATTTTATTTTAAAATTTATTTTAAAAAATTTAAATTCTTTTTTTATTGACTTTAGCTCGGCATGAATTTTTGAATTTATTTTTCAAACTTTCTTCAGATTCCAGGTGCTGCAGTTGGAGGCGGAAATGTTGCAGCGCACGTATGATCAAGAGGTGCAGCTGCGGCTGGGTGGCGTGCAGATGCGACAGCTACATGAGAATCAGGAGATTTACATTGTCAACACGCCGATGTCGGCCGGCAGAGACGAGTATCTAATTGTAGTGCGATATATAAATGTGAATAAACGCTCGCCGGAATTCATCACGCGACATGGTTCTGTCGTCAAGCTACTATTACTGGAATTCACCTCGCTAGACACGCTGTTGCATCAGGAGGCACTCATTGAATTGCTACGATTTAGCACGTACATACAAGATCGAATGAACTCGCTCGAAGGCGTTCAGAAAAAAGAAGTCGAACATCTTAGACCAACTCACCTGGCTTCTATTCAAGAAGAGACTTCCGGTTTTCTCAGGGAGCAGCTGCAAAGGCAAAAATTGAAATCTACTGGACGACGTAGAAGACAAACGGTTGAGTGCATCGATTTAAAGATAAGTGCCAAAATCGGTTCGATCAATTTAAAAATCTCCAGCGCTATTCGTGACATTAGTGCGCTTTACATCGAGGGCATTAGCGCCAGTTTCCTCAGCAAATCTTCATACTCACAAGTGAACGCTGATCTGGCTTCCATCAGCATTAAAGATCTTAATCCTGTTTCTGTGTATAAGGACATTGTGGCCGTAGAAGGTACCGAATCTTTGAAGGTAAGTAACTATTTTTATATTTGCATTTATTGTTTTACATTTGTATAATGATCGCTTCGAATCATGTTTGCAATTAGATTCAAGCGGTGATGTATAATATCGAGCCATGGGAAGTGAACAAGAACAACATGTCCGTCAAGGTGATGATGGGTTGCCATCGTATTGTTTTCTTGAACGCATTTGTCACCAGCGTGATGAATTTTCTGAACAACTTTCAAACAGCGCAGAAAGCTATCAAAGACGCGTCAGCTGCAGCGGCGGAAGCTGCGAGGACAAACATCAAAGATGTTCAAGAAAGTGCCTCTCGCATCCAGCTGTGTGTCAGGATCAAGGCTCCCGTCGTATATGTGCCGATGAATTCCAAAAGCGAGCACAGTTTAATGCTGGATATGGGCAATCTTACGGTATGGCGACTTTTATTCTGATCTGTAGATCTATCGCTAAAATTTCTCAAAATTGAAAGGAAATGATATATAAATAATTTGAAATGTATGTACTTTCAGATGTGCAACGTTTTCAAGAAATTGGAGACGACGAATGAAGAGACCGGCGAATGCCCCATAGTGGACGAAATGAAGATCGAACTGCAGAATTTGAAGTTGTCGCGAGTTCGATTGAATACGGAGAAATTTATCAGCGAGAATGAAATACTTCTGCTAGAGCCAGTGACGTTTACGCTGCTAATAAAGCGCAATCTATCAACTGCTTGGTTCACTGCTATTCCGGACATTGATATGTCCGGCAGATTGAACAAAATCAATCTGCTGTTGAGCAAAGAGGATTATGCTACTATTCTGAAGGTACTGGAGCAAAATTTAGGCGAGAGCTTTGAAGATCCGAAGTCTGTGCAAGCTGCACTATCTGCTGTGAAATCCGAATGCAATGGAGAGCTGCAGGTGAATATAAGAAGAATATAATATCAATAATAAATTAATAATTTATTTAATTTTAAGATATATTAATAGATAAAATATATATTTAATTAAATTAATTTATAAATAATATATTTATTAATAATATAATATAATTTATAAAAGAGATAAAAGGATTTTTTTTATCTTATCATTTGTCATGTCACTAAGATTCAGCCGGCATACAAATACGAGGTCGATACGTCGCAAGAACCGCCATCGGCGGATACACAGGAACGACACGCCCACACGTTCGTGAAATTCGAATTCATTATGGACAGCCTGGTGATCAATTTGTTTACCGGTGGCTCCAAGCTGCTGCAATCGCAAACGTCGCCGCTGCATCTGCCCGAGAACGGACTAGCATGCTTCAGTCTCACGCATTTTGCTGTGAAAGGTCGCGTGTTCGCGGATGGACTGCTGGCCACGTCAATCTTGCTAATGAATTGTACACTGGACGACATGCGGCGGAGACGGGAAGGCTCTCTGACGCGGATCATGGAGAGGACTAGCAGTGTGCCGAGCGGTGAGGATCATCTTGACAAGGAGCACGCCAAGTACAATATCAGGAGCATGTTGGATGTAACAGTGCGCCAAAGTCCGAACGACACGTTTGCCGACGTGCGGGTATTTTCCTTCAGCATAATTGTGTCCCTCGACTATCTCATGAAGATTAAGGACTTTTTCGACGTGGACACCGCGGGCAAGACTGCTGCCACTTCTCTGCAGTCTTCATCGAGAGGCGAATCGGTAGTACCGCCAAAGAAAAAACATCCGATGCAACAGCAGTCAGTCGCTTCGACATCCAAAATGTTAACTGTGAATTTACACGTGGAAAAGCCGGATATTATCCTGCTCGAGGATATGGACGACATCAACTCGAACTGCATAATATTGAACACGGAGTTGTTGTTGAAAATGCGCATTATGGGAGAACATCAAGTGATCACGGGCTCCATTAAGGATTTCTCTCTTCTAACGGGGATATATAATCCTACGAAAAGAGCCGATTGGATTTATCAGGTATTGGGGATATATCCGTGTAGAGTACAAAATACTTGTATTTAATTTTGTAATGATATAGGATATGACAGTTTAAAATTCATAAATTTTAAAATATAATATTTATAAGTTTCACATATAAAAAGTATTTGTATATATAATAAAAGTATCATTACTTTTAAATAGCAAGTCCAGAAAATTTTTTAAAAGATTTTATTTATCAAGATCTTTTGAATTAATAAATCAAGATTGGAAAACAATTTAATCTAACATCTGTTACACTAGTAATATTATACCATTGTATAGGTCCTGAAACCGTGCAGTATCAGCGTTGCTGGTTCCACGCCGGAGGGCAAAGGGCTTCATTTGGAAATTTGTTGTACAGACATACACATATCTGTTTCGCCAGGTAATTTGCGGATCGCCAAGTCACTGACCGATAAGTCCATAAAAATATGAAAATTTTGTAGGTGTGATCGAAATATTGAATAAGGTTGTTCACACTGTAACAAAGAAGGAGGAGGAGAACAAGGAAGTCATTAAACCCGAGCCTAATTATGAAGGATTGTGGATCGTCACGCCTTTTGAGGAAAATGATTATTGGTTTCTAAAGACAGGTTATACAAACTATGCATTAATTATTCTTATTGTATATATTCATATATGTGTATGTGTGTGTATGTATAAAAATATTTTTTTCTTTATCTTCTCCCTTTTCTTTTTCTTATTATTTTGTTAAAGTGTATGGTATTGATTTGTTGTAGAAGTTGCGATGGAAGCGTTTGAAGAGTTCACATATCCAGATGACGAGATTGCGACTGTTTATAAATCCGAATTAGCAATCATTTCGGCTCCGACAATCTTGTTTACTCTGGAGGCGGGTGTCGGCAACAAAACTCTGCCTATGTTGCTGCTTCACGTAGGTTTTCAAAGCAACGTTAACGATTGGAGCACGAAAATGGTAAGTCATTGACTGGGAAAATTATTTTTTTTTTATATACGCATATATAGATTGAGAAATAATTCATACATGTATAGAAATTGGGAAATAATTTATTAAACTATTTATTAAATTATTTATATTAAATTTATAAATTTACGATATTTTTATTAATTTATGAAGAAGAAAATGAATGTAATTAAACATTCTGAAAACTTATGATGCACAAATGTATTAAAAGGAACTATTATTGAATAATTTAATCGATTAATTATCTTAAAATTATGACGTATTATGAATTATTATAAATGTGTGTTAAATTATAAATTTTAATGTGTGATCAAGGATATATAAATAAAAAATTGTATCTGGATTAAGTTTTACATTTGTTATCATTTATTTATAGATGGGCATTGATTGTACGATGTCTGTAATCATGGCATATTATAACAGTCGCCTAGCATTGTGGGAACCATTAATTGAGCCGATAGAAGGCTTTAATAATGGTAAACGCATCTCCACACCATGGGAGCTAAAGACGAAGGTGATTCTAGCATTCTTTTTATAAATTTTTTTCTTTTTTAAATATTCTATTGCTTTTGCAAATTAATAACAGTGTTTTAAATGTGTTAGATTCAATTTAACGATATTTTGCTGGACTCGAGAGGTGCCAGCGCGGTTAGTCCCACTTCGGACAGCGAGCTCGACGAACTGCCATATCAGTCCACCAAGATGTCCATTGATGTTACATCTGCTGTAAGTGAAGTTTTTAATGTGAATATTAAATATCAATTATATATATTAAATTACAAATATGTATAATACTCAAGTATTATAGTGTTTAAGTTAGATGAGAAATTTTCTATAAAAAATTTTATATGTAAGTGTGTAATTTATAGCGATTGCAATATTATCGGCAATTTACATTTGATAAAATGCGTATTTATCTCTCTTAATTTTCGTCGGCGATAGGATAATCTGGAGATAACTGTGACGAAGACGTGTCTGGATGTACTGAAGCAACTTGGTCAATCGTTTTCCTCGGCTATGGAGGCCAGTGGAAAAGGACCTACCAGGAAAATAGCGCCATACGTGCTGAAGAACGAAACCGGTCTGGCAATGATACTTGATTTGGAGCATAGTCTTTTTAAGGTTTGTCACGAAAGATTTTTCAAATTTCTATTTTAATTTATTTATCTATTTATTCATCTAAATATTTATTTTATCATCTATCTATTTGATGTGATTTTATGCATTAATATTGATGCTTATTTCAGATATTCGACGATGGATCGAGAATACGGAATGATAGTGATTCGTATATGGAGGTGATCCTTGAGACTGGCGCATCAATTGAATTAGCGCCGAAGACATCTAAGTTGGACGCGCATCTTCTCGAGCATTTGAAAGCGGAAACCGTGAAGGATACGGATGACAGTAAATTTGCCGTTTCTGTAAGTTAATAATATGTAAATATAATATATAATAGATGCAGAGTTTATGGTAAGAGTACACAATTTTTTGGTTTTCCAAAATTAATTTCTCTACAAATAATTGTAATAAATATTGGAATTAATTTTAATTCAACTGTCAAGTAAAATAATTTATTAAAGATGATGTTAAATTTATTGAAGAAAAAAGAGAGAGAATATTATTAAAATTAATAATTTATATAACTAATAATTATTAATATAAATAATATTTTTTATTTAATATATATTAATATATAAGAACTATGAATTTGGAATCACACAATCGTTTACGCAATTATATTTGATGACAAAAGTATATTGTTTAATTTTATGCAGACTTTACTTTTAATTCAAAAACTTAATCTAAGATATTAAAATTTATCAATTTTTGTTAAGAAAACGAAGAAAGAGACTTTGAATTGATTTAAATGTAATTGTAATGTAATGTAACTTAATAAAACTTAATTAATATAATAAAATTTAATATAGTTTAAAGATATCCAAGGTAAATTGGCGATACCTATTCTGAAAGCGGACAAGAGATTCTTTTCATTGAAATATCGCAAGGAGGGCTCTGAGGAATGGGGCATCGTGTCGGACGTCGTTGTGGAAGAAGGTAGCACAATCGTCACTCTTAGAAGCATACTTCAGGTAAGTGGAGGAGAATGACGAACAATTTTATCAATATATAATCAACGTTCCACAACGTATTCTGTACACAGGTCCACAATCACTTCGCACAGCCGATTGCAGTTTATTATATGACGAAGCGCGGAAACGAGGTCGAATGTGTGGGTACGGTGGCACCGGATGAAAAGCTCAACTTACCTCTCGATACCGTGTACACCCCGACTAACATCTATTGGCTCTTTTTCAGTGTTGAAGGGTATGTTTGCATCTTTTTTTTATTTTTATAATGCTACAAAGCCAAATCAATGTAATTTTTAAGGTTTCAACAAACATAGCTGAAAGATATCAGAAAATTTCAAATTTTTTTACAAGATTGGAATAAACATTTATGTTATTATTAAGGATAAAGAAGAGTATTTTAATATATAAATCTTTTGATTATGTGTAATTTTTTTTAGATATATGGTGTCGGTTGAGCCATTCATTTGGAAGGACCTGCAGAAAACGATTTCCATGACGAAACTATTGAAATGCGAACCTCGATCTAAGCAGGATGTTACAGAACCATTTTATATTCAGGTTACAATATTTGTACAACATAATAAAATTATTGATGTTTATTGCCTAAACGGTGCTTAGGAAATTAGATAATTGCGAATTAATTAATTGACAATAATTAATTAATTAGATAATGAGTCACACCGATGATATTGATCGTAATAGTAAATAACTAGAATAAAATAATGTATATATATTTATTTATGTAGGCTATGGGAGAGATCGAGCAGATATATTTCGAGAATACTACTCGTCACACTATGGCAAGTACCATCTACAACATACATCTATATCCATCTGTATATCTGAAGAACTTTCTGCCGATCGACATCATCATCTCCTTGCCAGGCACTGCTCAGGAAAGTTTACTCGAGGCCAGCGCTTCCTTGCAGCTGCCCACAATCGATCCAGTCAAATCGAGTATAATTATCAAGGTAGAATAGATGGTTCAATATTAAAGTGGAAATTAAATTATTATAATTCTAAATTGTTACTATAAATTTTTATAGTCGAGAATAAATTTTGACAAAATTATCTCGTCGATTGTAATTATAAAATTTGAAAAGATTATCGTGCATTGTTTATTTGGCATAAATGATGCGTTTGTTTAGCTACCGAATTACCTGGAAAAAGATTGGTCATGCAGAGGCGAAATCGTGGCGAATCCACCTGAGTTCGCGGTCTGGTCGTTTGAGTCTTTCGACAGCGCGCAGAAAGTGATACTGGATCTTGGAATGCACACATCCTACAAACACAGCTCGATCGTCATGGCACTATACTGTCCCTTTTGGATGCTGAACAAGACCGGCCTGATGTTATCTTACAGAGTATGTTCATGGCAATCGCATTCATTGCGCGAAGGATTTCGGCAACTTTGCTGGCAAATTGCAATTTAAATATTATATTATCATTTTATCTCTAAAGTTTTGAAAACTTTTCTGAAATTTTTAATTTTTAATGAAATTTTTTAGAATATACATCATGTTTATTCAAAATTCAAAGATATCTTGAATTCTTGTCAAATTTTTTATCGATACGCACTGTTCTTGTATCATACATACTAATGCTTGTTTCCTCGTCCTTTCCGTACCCTCCGTCAGTGTTTCATCATATTAACCAGGACTGCATCCATTCGTACAGAACCCTGTATTCAACATGCTCCATTATTTTACAGAAGTCGAGTAAGGGAGGCAAAGAGCATTCGAGTCCGATCAAGGTAGAGATTTCCTATTATCGTGCCGCATCTCATTGTGCTTTTCGTGTAAAAACAGGGTGTCTACTTCCTGGAAAAATCTAAAAACTTAGAATTTTCTTTATTTTGATAATTTTGCTCATATTTCAAGCATTCGAAAATTTACCAACTAGCCAAGTTTTGAATCTGTTTGTGATATACAGGGTGAATCATCAAAAGTATTACAGTTTAATTTTTAAAACTGAATATGAGATATAAAATCGTTATTTTCCAGCGACTTTAGTATTGAAGCGGGCATTCGACGCAAAAATGAAACTTTGCATTGCAGTTAACATGCGAAAATAATGATTTTAAAATAACGATTTTATATCTTGTTCAGCTTTATAAATATTAATCTGTAATGTTATTAGTAATTTAATGATTCAGTTTGTATATTTAATGCCTAAGCAAAATGGTATACATTTTTTTTTATTGTAATATCTAATGATAAAAAAATGAAAATATTACACAAATGAAAAATGCTTGTTTTACAAACGTAATTGTTTTTTTCAGTACATTTTAAAATCTAACATTTGAAACTTAAGTGACTCTTTATTTTTTCTTTGTATGAATAAAAATTAAAAATACACAATTAAAAAAAAAACTAATTTTCAAAAATTACAAAAAGAAATTTTTCGATTTTTAATTGAAGTTTTGAATTAAAATAGCTGGACAAATTAGAGAATTCTCAAGATTCTTTTTATAAGATTTGAGTAGACATCCTGAGAAATCGTCTCGTTAGATCGCGAAATTAGCCGCCAAAATTATTTCAGAATTTTTCCAATCATACGATTATTAATAATGTTCAATACGAATAAAACTATCAATTTTGATTGCCGAAATAACTTATTGAGTTGAATTTTATTATCGGTTTGAACTTTGATATTTATATTTTGTTTTGTGAAAATGTACGTGGGAACATCTTTCAGAAATTCGTTTCCACTATGAAACCTCATCGTGGATACAGGAAGAAGAAAACGCGCGCGGTGACCCATTGCTTTATTTCAATATTAGTATACTGAGCTGTTCTCGTGTTTGTGTTCGCAAGACTCGATTATTACTATGGGATAACAGTTGTCTGATCTAGTCGATCTATCACACTGGGACTAATCATCGCAATTATGTTATATTACCATCGTGTTGGTCCTAATGTTAGCCGATTTTTAATAACTGCATTTTATCAAACACGTAAATCGCGCTTCTTTTTATACATAACCGTTAGCTTATTACCATGCATAATTGTGCTTTTACTCATGCTGCTCTGTCTCCTCTGTTTATCGTCTTCTCTATTTTTTACTCGGACATTTATACTTGGATTCTTAGTCTTAAATACACGAATCTCAATTCTCAAATTTTGTAGTGATTTTTTTTTACGTTTTTAATTTTTCAGCATATCCGATATAAACATATTCGATGCATATAAAGCATATCCGATGCAAACAAGGTTTATTTAATGTGCTAATATTACGAAAGCGTTTGTTACTTTTTATTAATTGCATGCTAATACAGAATATTATTTTCGACTAAAACATAAAGATTATTAATCTATATCAATTGCTCGTTCCAGACAACAGACGATTACTTGAATGTCTTATACCATCCGGAGCACTTTAAGGGGCCCATTCTATTCTCGTTTCGTTCCAAGGCTTTCTTTGGTAAAAAGAAGGCTATGATTAGAGTGGAAGATGGAGAATGGTCTGATAAATTCTCGATTGACGTCGCGGGCAGCGAGGGTGTGGTGGCGTGCAAGTACAACGGAATGACATATCAGGTTCTGATGTTGATGATTTTTGTCTTTTTTTTTTTAATATAAATAATAAACAAAAATAAAAATAAAAAACGTTTTCTGCTATAGATCGGGGTGCACAATCAGCTGACATACAACTCATTGACTAAGCAAATCACATTCACACCCTATTATATACTCATCAACAATGCGGATTTTCTCATAGAATGCCAAGAGGGCGATCGTCCGGCGGATCCTATGATCAAGGTATATTAAATATAAGCGACTCAATTATTTTACTGTGTAAATTAACAAAAGACCTATTACAATATCGCAAAATTACTATTGTATTTATAAAGGTGTCTGCCGGCGAATGCGCAGCTTTGTGGCCTCGAGTCGAACATGAGAACAAAACTCTGAGGGCCAAAGTAGCCGGTCAACCCGAGAAAACCGCAGCGTTTATTTATACTGACAGTCATACAACTCTATTGAAATTGGATAATAAGGTAATGCAGGATGTTCATTTCTTGAAAATTTCTTTCTTTTTGATAATTTTGCTCTTACATTGAAAACAGTCTGGAAATCCGCCGATTAGTTAAGTTATAAAATATATTTATTTAAAATATATATAATAAATAAATAAATAAATATTTATATTTATATTAATATTTATAATATTAAATTTCTTTGTATAATTCAATGTCTTAACAAAATATTGAGTATGTAGGATACATTCTTTAGTGACATAGAGAAATGAAAATGTTATACAAGTGAACAAGATGTTTATCTTATAAAACCATTCAGTTTTCTTCAATATATGTTTAGGTTTAAATGTAAGTGGCTTTTCATTTCTCCTTTGTATAAGTAAAAAGTATTAGAAAATGCGTTTAAGAAAAAACTTATTTTTAAAAAACTGTCTAAAAATTATTTAATTTTATTTGAAATTTAAAATAGAAATATTGGGAAAATCGGGAATATAGGGAATTTCCAATTGAATTTATTTTTACAAGATTTAAACAAACACCTTATAATATTAAATGTTCACATTTTTATATTGTATTTCTGATAAAACTGTCTCTCATTCAACAGTACGGAGGAATCAATGTGGATGTACAAATCAGCGAAGGCGGCGTCTACATCTCCTTGTCGGCATATAGTTCAGGCAATGCACCGGCTTTGATCATCAATCATTCCCCGCATACCATCAATTTCTGGGAGAAGGGTTCGATCAATGTTAGGTAGAAAATGCGCTAAAAAAAATCTGTCATTAAAAATTTGATATACAGTGAATCATTCTGTATATACTCCTGTATATGAACTGATCGCGTATTTTATGCATCCACAGGTCCGTGCAGTCGTACAACAGGATGTTTTACACCTGGGAAAATCCGGCAGGTCCGCGAAAAATTGTTTGGGAAGATAACAACGACAAAGAAATTGAAAACAATCTTCGTAAGGTAAGAGAGAAGAAAAAAAGAGACAAAAAAAAATATTTGTAAAACTCGTGAACAGATGTCCTTTTAACTTCCTTTTTAGGATAATCTCGGTGCCTTCCAATTGCCGGATGTGGACGAGGAAGTGTTCTACGTATCGTTTCTAGACGGCATTCAGCGAGTCCTTTTATTTACTACAAATTTAAAGATTGCCGAAGATTGTCAGCTGGCTGGTGATCTCGAAGTAATTGATCAGGAAATTACGTTGAACATTCACGGCATTGGGTTTTCTCTTGTGAACAATATCACCAAATCCGAGTTATTGTATATGTGCATCGCTAGGTGAGTATATCGCAATATTAAGTATTCGTACAATGTTTTGATATAATATTAATAAAATTTTGAATTTACAATATTTACAATACTTAATTAAATAAGAATCATTATTTTTATGATTATATTTTGAAAAATTAATAAAATTTTTTTAAAATGCAGTTCTGGAATTATATGGGAGACTCGCAAATCCCTCGGCGGCCGATGGCGAGCGTTAAATGCCAAGGAAGTCAATGCCATCGAAGAGGGATATCAGCGATACATTAAGGAATTACAGATTGGCAAGGACGCAAACTATCGGTTGATGCTGGAGCCGAAACTAATGGTAAAATTTAATTTTTGATTTAATATAAGCGCGTCAATAATCACATAGATATTATATATAAAAGTCGTTCTCATTACTTTCAGGTGGATTATCTGAACATGGAGATGCTGAAGCCACATCGTAGATACATGCGACGTTCATTTCAGACTGGACTTTGGCTACAGTATCGTACCTCGGCGCATCAGGTACAGTTGCACGCAAAAATCAACAGGCTGCAGATCGACAATCAATTGTCGGAATGCGTTTTTCCAGTTATATTGGCTCCGGTTCCACCGCCAAAGAGTGTAACACAAAGCACAGGTATGTCTATCGTTTGCAGAGCGCAAGAAATCTTTTTATTATCTGTAATCTCTAATGTTAATTTTATAAAACTATGTGGATGTCACTTATACAAAAATAAATAACATAAGAATCATCAAATATATATATATATATATATATATATATATATATATATGTATGTATCTAAATATATTATTATACATATGTATATATATGTTAGACTCTGCTTTAAATCGATCTCCATTATGTCCGTATCAGACTATCGACCTGCCGATTGCCGGTCATCGGCTGAAAGCTAAATGAATAAATGACAAAAGAATATTTATATTTTGTATAGAAATTATCATATGTATATGTTCATATTTAGAATTTTATCTTTATAATATAATAACATAAAAAAGCTATCAATAGTGCGAATTTGTTTCAATACCAGAATTGTATACTTGTTGAAAGTTTCTTTCATCTCTCTGTAGTGGTGAAACCTTTTGCGGAGCTCAGTATGGTCAAACGCTTGCTGGAGCACAGTACTGTACAACAGTTCCGATACTTTAAAGTTCTCATACAAGAGTTTCACATCAAGGTGGACATTGTCTTTCTGAATGCGATAATAGGTCTCTTTGAGGCAGATGAAGTCAACGATGCGGAAGAGGTGAGTCTTGTCATGAATATTAAAATTTATTTATTTATGAAAAATTGACGAGAGAGAGAGAGAGAGAGAGAGAGAGAGAGAGAGAGAGAGAGAGAGAGAGAGAGAGATAGTAAACAGTTATTTTATTTCAGAGTGCACTATTTCGTACCGACATGAAACTGGTCAATGAACCACTCATGTATCACGTCAAGTTGATTACCACGGCCGAGCAAAAGAACTTTTTCGATTTATTGCACTTCTCACCGCTTAAGGTTTGTCATGAATGTAAATTGCAAATATTATTTACTCTGAAAGAAATCTCATCTCGTTTTTTATTTGCAGATACACATCAGTTTTTCGATGACTGGCAGTGGAGGTGGACCCTCTGCAATGCCACAAGTACTCAACGTACTGTTGCAAGGAATCGGCGTGACACTGACGGATATTAATGACATCGTATTCAAGTAAAGTCCTCTTATTGCGCTTATCGAAAATAATTTTAACATAATAAAAAATTTGTTCAAAACTTGTTAAATTTTAAGGATTAAATTCTTAGAGCTACGTTTTCTTTGTATCTTCTGCAAATTTCGAGATTTTAAATTCTTTTGTTAATGTGCAGATTGGCATATTTCGAGAGAAACTATGTATTCATGACAAACAAGCAGCTCATCTCCGAGGCGACCACTCATTACGCAGGCCAGGCGATTAAACAGGCCTATGTGCTCGTGCTAGGACTTGATGTTATCGGTAATCCTTACGGGCTTGTGGTCGGAACTATGAAGGGCATCGAGGATTTGTTCTACGAACCCTTCCAAGGGGCCATACAAGGCCCAGGGGAGTTCGCGGAGGGCCTGTTTCTCGGAGTGCGTAGCATGTTGGGCCACACCGTCGGCGGAATGGCGGGCGCCGTATCGAAGATCACGGGAGCAATGGGTATGTTTCAATTAAACAATTTTATTTTATTTAACTGTAAAATTACAAGCATTATTAGTATTTTTATTTTTACATGTATTGGAATTTTGTTCTACGAGAAAATATTAAATTGTATTTAATTCTTGTAACATTCTACATTTTTTCTGACATATTTTTTTTTTGCAGGCAAAGGTATAGCTGCTCTGACTTTCGATAAGGATTACCAGCGAAAGAGACAAGAACAACTCAACAAACAACCCGCCAACTTACAAGAAGGGCTCGCTCGAAGCGGAAAGGGCTTAGTAATGGTAAACTCGTAGCTTAATTAATGTATAGATTAATTTTAATTTACTTGGTATAAATTATTTATCAATTTTGTTCGATAGGGCGTAGTCGACGGTGTAACGGGTGTAGTAATGAAGCCTATATCAGGAGCGAAAGAGGAAGGAGTGGAAGGATTCTTTAAAGGATTCGGAAAGGGTGTCGTTGGACTCGTTACTAGGCCTACTGCTGGTGTTATTGATTTTGCGAGTGGTTCCTTTGGAGCTGTCAGACGGTATGATTTGTTAATCAAATAAAGATAATTTTAATCATTTTATCGACGCATAGCAAGATATTAATTGAAAATTGAAATTGTATAAATTATACAATTAATCTATACGAGATGTATTTGAGATTATATTTTAAAATCTGTTTTAGAGCTACCGAATTGAATGAGGAGGCAAGGAGAGTACGATCGCCTAGATTTCTGCAGCCAGATAGTCTGGTTAGACCTTACATAAAGGATGAAGCTGAAGGCAACAAGATATTGATGGTAAGAATTTTATTCGTTTCTCGATCATCAAATTTAAGATAAATATATTTAAATGTTCTGTATTTTTAATAAAATATCTATTGTATGGGATATTTCTGTAATGGACATTTTGTTAATTTATATTCAGCATTTATATAAATATTTTATACATAATAGATTAAAAACATATTTTATACATAATAGATTAAAAACATATTTTATACATAATAGATTAAAAACATATTTTATTATTAATATAAAGAAAAATTAAAATGCTGTATAAAAATAATATTTTTTGTGCAAATATAATTGTTTTACAGAAAATAATATTTATCTAAAAATACTTTATTTTATGGACTTAAATTTTGGCACATAGAATTTTTTTAAGATTAATTAAATATATAATAACAATATATAACAATACATATTTTTATAAGAAATTTTTTTTCGTAGGATCTGGAGAAAGGAAAATACGCACATACAGATGTTTATGTCTATCACATATTTATTAACAAAGATGTGTTGTTGCTCACTGACAAAAGATTATCATACCTCGAACATAGTGATCTGTTTGGTGGTTGGCGGGTTGGTATCTATTAAATATTATATCTCAAACAAAAATCGATGATATACTTGTTGATTACTATTGTAACAGGTTGACTGGACTCATACTTGGAACGAGTTTGGCGAATCGCCAAAGATCGTGGAGAGGTGTGCAGATCTTTCTTAAAGATGCCAGCAAGAAGAAGAAACTTGGTGGTCTTTTTGGCAGTGCCGATCAGTCAAAGATACTTTTAATAACGGATCATAATATTAAACAGGTATGTACAAGTGTTGCATGCTAAAGTCATTTTCTATCGGCTGTCAAGTCATATTTTATTGTTGTTTTCTTTCATCTAATATTTATCACTTTGTAACTTTATCTCTTCCACAGTTGTTGTGCAGCAAAATACAAGAGCAGATCAACCAATATAGAGTATAATAGCCAAGGTTTGAACAATTTCGAATTATAAAAGAAAAAAAAGAAGCTTTTTACTTCCAGAACGCTTTGCGAGCGAGTTTACACAATTTCTATGCACAATTTTCTATTATTTATAAGACTAATACTGTGTGCGCGATAATCGTGATAGTCTAAAGTCTAAAGAAAGGACCTCAATAAGTGTATCAAGAAATCAATCATGAAAGAACTTAATAACTTTTTCACTACACAGTTGTTCAGAATTTTTTTGTTGTCGGTATTATGATACCGAAGAAAAAAATATTAGATTATTGCAAAAGATTCATCGAATAAGATTGAAAAAAAGGATGTACATATATCGTTTTGAAATAATCTTCATTTTAATCTAGATAATTTTTTTTTGGAAAGAAATTTTTTTAAGAGAGTTAAATTGATAAAATTTTATTTATATAAAACAACACTATACAGAAAAAGAATCTTGTATCAAGCTATGTACACATTTTGCAAAGGAGAGATTAATCTTTTTCAAATTTATATTTATAAGCTTCTCTCCACACGCACAAGCTTCGTTTGAGCGAGTCAATTGTTTAGTCGCAAGAAAGTTACCATTTTATTGTTAAGAGCTAGATTTACGACGTGATGTTATAAAGTAGGATTAATTGATTAAACGGCAGTTCTAGAAATCTTAAACCAGAACGATTAAGCTGTTAAATTAAGTGGAAGTGAAAGTAAACAAATATCAAAGTAGATATTTTGATATTTTTTTACACATGTTTAATTAAAAAGTAAAGAAGAGATTATCGTACATTTGTTGAAGTATTAAGCAGATTTTTTATTGAATAACTTCGGAATTATATTTATATTTACAGAGGAAATATGAGCATTATATATCGCTAATTGCATTGTTAATCATAATCCAACAGGTTTAAATCATCACTCGAATGATATAACTAATTAATATTCAAAAGTAATTGTATGCTTAATTATTTTTCGCCTGACATTTGTGGATAAATAATTTACTGCAAATGCTACACATCGAGTAGACACATTGTTAAGACGTAATAAATTTTATCATCTAGCTTTAATGTCTAATCAGTATGCACTAGTATAACACTTCTACCTCGTTTTTATTAATGCTACTTAGTACAATAAATAAATCAAGAAATATACACATACAACAAATGAAATTACTTAAATTGTATATAATAATTGACTTGATTAATATTTTCAGAACTATTTTTTTTTTTATCGAGTTGCTATCTTTCATGGAAAGTTTTAATTAAAGCGACAGTAGAGGCACTTCAGAATTAATTTCAGACATATGACATATTTATTAATTATATATATAGTATATATTGCGCTTATCATATTTAATTAATTAATTATCTTTGTTATTCTCTGCTGCAACATGTAATAAAATTGTAAAATTAACATTTTCCGTGTACACACTGTTTCTTTCGTATTGTGACATCTTTCTATCATTTGATCGTTTATTTAAGTCTATTTTCTCAATGTATTTTTATAATAATTTCAATGTTTTAATTTTTATTATTATAGATTTTAACGTCTTAAATTTTTTTTTTTAAATGTTTGAAAATGTGAAAGAGAGAAAGAGGTATATAATAATATATAATATATTAAATTTAAATAAATACACGATTAAATAAAAATTATTACAAAAATGAATATATATTGTATATTATATATTTCACATTTATATATTTATTATATAATATTTTTGCTTGTGTCTATCTCATAAATTACTCATAAATTAGAGTACTAATTCCATAAATATCGATTGACATTTATTGCAATAATATTGCATCTGTAAATATTAAGATCATGAATTGTGATTTACAACATTATTTATTCATTTGTTAATCGTGGCTGCGTTGACGATAGATTCGACATACATTTGGATACATTTATATATGTATTATTGATACAAAAATCAGGGAAACGGAGGATTTGATATATGCTGAATAATTATTTACGGCCTATCCAATGCAGTCCAGCGATACTGAAGAATTACAGCGGATACCGCAGCTTATCCAAGGTCCTCCGCAGTTACCGCCATTAATTAAAGGAGAGAAATTGAGGAGTGTGAGTGACGTTTTAATTACATTATCGGCAGATCTTGACACAATCTTCCGGAAGAATTTTCTCTTAATTAATTATGTTTAATGTCATTCATTTAATGGCACAGTTAAGCTACCATTAGCTAGTTTCAAGCAAAATTTGTTTTTAAAATTTTATTTGAATCACTTTATACATTTTTCTAATCTCCCTATTATTTATATCAAATAATAATTGTGTAAAATTTTTAGTAATTTAATTAAAGATTCAAATAATTTCTCTTGGTTTAACAGATTAATTCTGACTCTAGGGACCATATATCATTACGGTGACCGATGAAATGGTTGCTCAGAGAGAAAGGGAGAATCTGGAGCTATACAAAGCGTGGGTACGAGAGCAACGCCGGAGGCACATATTACCGGAGGAAGAGGCGGACGAATATATGGGCGACTTCAAGGAGGCAGCGATCAGGCGAAGTTTCATCCGCAAAGTCTTTTGTCTCCTTACGGTGCAATTGGCATTTACCATCTTCGTCATATCTATCTTCATGTTCGTGTGAGTATATCCGAGGAAGAGCTTTCTATATCTTAATTAAACTGTTCTATCTAATTTTCTAATTGTATCCTTTGATTTTCATAAAAATCTTTAAGGATTATGAAGTGATTTTTCAAATTATTTTTTAGGTATGAAGCACAGAAGTTTATGATATTGCACTGGTATCTGTGGATCGTCGCCATGTAAGATGGAGATTTTTTGTGTAAAAACTGTTTCTATTGTATTAAGTAAAAGAAAATAAGAATGAAAGAGAGAAAATTCTATATCCTTTCTTTTTCTCTTTTACTTAATATAGCTAATAGAATTATCGATACATAAAAAGAATTCTATTATTCGATAAATTTAAATTTAATTCTAAAGATCTTATCGAATTTAATTAGAGCCTTCTTTATCGTCGCTTATTGTGCCGTGTCCTGTTCAGTGCACGCCAGGCGAACACCTCCATATAATTACATATTCCTGATCATGTTGGTAAATTTCTCAATCTCAACTTTTCTTCTTTACCCTTGCAATGGGTGATCAATGTAAATTAATCCAGTTGAAATCATTCTGAATATCGTGTTGCAGACGCTGGGAATGTCATACTTGGCCGCCTTCGTCTCCGTGTTTTATAGCGTTGAAGTAATACTTATCGTTATGGGCATGACTGCAGTTGTCACAATGATAATAGCTCTTATAGCAACGTTCTCCGCGGTAGAGAATTCTTTACTAATCTTTGCATGCTATATTTTCTTTGTAATATTATCTTTCCAATTTAGTAATAGATTATGCTATTTAATACATGCTATTTAACGGAAAAAATTATATGGTTTAATTAGCTATCTTTTTAAATGTTTTGTTGAATGTGATTTAGATTTATATTTTTCTTTTCAGCTTCATTTCTTTGGTTTATAATTTGTTTTATATTAAGTACATTATAGCCGAAATATGACGAATATATATAGAAAATAAGATTATAAGAATCTTTTGTTACATGATATGATTATAGTTTGACCTGACAATGAGACCAGGCTTACTAATGGTGGTTGGACTGGTTTCGATTGTGTCTATTTTTACGGTGCTAATAATCCTGCTGTTCACTCATATAATAATTTTTCGTCTGGTAATCTCTGTCATTGGAACATTATTGCTCTGCATGGTTAGTGTATAAATATAGATTTTTATGAAACTAATTTTTTATTTTGCAATACATGTTTTAATTTGATCTCTAAATTTTTTCACGTTTCTTAAAATTATAATGTATACTAATTTATTATAATGTATTTCAATTTACATATAAAATAATCATATAAAAAAATTTTAATATTTAAATAATATTTAATATTTAAAAAAATATTTTAAGAGAAACAAAAAAAAGTGAAACAAATTATTTGAGTGGATAATATATCGAATATTAATCAAACATTTTATTCATTTTCAGTATTTATACTTTGATATCCAGACAATCATGGGTGGACGTAGAATTGAGTTGGGTCCCGAAGAAGTCATCTTCGCAGCTACGCAGATTTACGTTGATCTCATACTTATATACCAGTACTTATTGCTGTTCGTGGGATTTTTTCATCGATAATGTCAAACCGATATATCATACACATATCGTCTTTATATACTATTTTACACATATATTTGGATTATGTATGTACACACATACACATATATATTATATAAATACATTATTTATAATTCTTATATAATCTGTAATATATATCTCGCGAATAGCAGAGATACGAATCATTTTTGTAAGATTGTAATTTGGCTCGGCAATTCAATATTTTGTCATTTTTATAATTTGCAAAAGATTCGTTTCCCTGTAACCGCGTTCTAAATGATAAGCCATATCAAGCCATATGCGGGTCATATTTCATAGTTTTCGAGTGATGTTTTCATCACAGTTTCGAGCGGAGTTCGAAAATTATGCGACTCTTGCCGTGCCGTAGATAAACTTCGAAAGTACATATTTAAAATCTCGCTCTACTTAGATTCTGATAAAAAAACATTTGATCGATGCCTTTTTGTATAAAAATAAAGATTTAAAAAGTAGAAATCGCGCGCCACGCAACCATGTGAGCCGAGCGTGGCCGAACAACGCCGATGATAATCGACGCAACGTCAGGCTATTCGCCGTTCGCCTTGCCGCCATTCGTCATTCCCGCCATTCGCTTCATCCGAGCGAGCGAGCGAAGGAACGAAGGTGGCACGTTGCGCGAGTATATTTGCGAATGTGTACGAGTGCGTACACACGCGCCCAATAAAGGCAAATCGAGGAAAGGCATAGTAATATAGAATTGTACAATTACAGACATTGTTACATTTGGACGTCGCTTTGCGTGGATAATTATAAAACTAAGTAAAATTATACAATTCTGGATCTCGTTGCATTAAAATCAGTAGGTTATGCGAACTTTACTTTACATGAATTTAATAAACAATAAATAGCAAACGTGTGTAAATATCAATTTTTATTCAAATTTTGTGCACTTTTTCATTACTGCGCATGCTCATATCGGAGAACTTTATCGGTATGACCGTATAACTTATGACAGATTTCCTAACCTTCAATAAATGACATCTTTCATGCTTAATAATTCTTTTTATCCTATCGATCATTTTTATTTTCTTTATTTTTATGCAAAAGGAATTATCGATTAAGTGTATTTTTATAAAAATCTAAGTAGAGCGGGTTATTCTAAACATTTACCTCTTCGAAGAAACTCTCGCAGATCAAACAGCGATTCCTCGAGAGAGATATTAGTAAAGTTATAATCCTCATTGGCTTCTTGACATTCTCTCGACTGTGTTTCTCAACTTGTCTAAAATTTTTTGCTATGTTATTAGTGATCGTATTATTAAAATTTGTGATTTGTTGTCTTTACTGATTCAACGGTTTGTGAATTAATCTCTTGATTTATTTTCATTTTATAGGAATAAAATGGAGAATGACCGATTAAACAGCAATGATACTAAGAAGGATGGGAGAGCCGAGGCTAACAAGCCTAAGAGAGTTTTAGGCTTGACTACCACGATAGCTTTGGATACACTGCATCGTGATGTTGGACGTGTTTTGCAAGAATATGAAGAGGATTATAGAAGAAATAAGTAATGTTTTGCAATTGTCATTATTTCGAATATAAATACATATTTATACGACATTTGTATTTATATTGTGATGATTTTTTTTAATTTAGGAAGTTCAAAGGTTGGCTAAAGGATACTTTACACCATCGTAGCCAATACACGACTCTCTGTTGGACCTCTGCGATTGCGCTGCTGATTAATGCCGTTATTCTCATAGTTGCATTCTTTGCACTCAATGAAACACGGTACATTGACTTTACAAACATAAATTTATGCAAGATCTTAGCTACTTCTCATCCATTTTGTTTGCTTATCAGATAATAGCTCGAGTAATAGTATCTGACACTCGTGTCCCATAAATGAGTGTGCCGTTGCAGGTATTCTACACTGCCATACGAAGGACTGATAGTCTGTTGTTTAGTAGTATTGAATTTTATTTTAGTGATGTTGGATAACAAATTACGACACGAGGAAATCCCTCATAGAGTGAAAATTCTTCTTGACCAACTTAATGGTATGTAATTTTAAAATATTTTTGATTTATTCCACAGTATAGCACGCAATCTGTTACTTTAACTTCTTTAGATGTTTTAGATTTTGTCATAATAAAAATGTCGAAAAAAAGCATAGTTTCTGTCGCAAATTTTTAATTCTCTATATTACTTTTATATATAGACTTTGAGATTAAATATTTTATTAAAAGCCATATATAAATTAAGAATATGATTTTACTTATAGCAGAATCGATTGTATTTTGTAATATTTTCATTAATTTAGCGCTCAAAATTAAAATTCCAAGTAATTGTATAGAATATACAATCTATATATTATTTTTCTAATATGGTTACACATATTGAATACAAATGTACGCTTAAAATTGCAGTTGCACGTTCTACGTGCAGATGGAAGTCTGAAAATTATCCACATCTATGCAGTCCACAGTCTCCTTGCCTGACTCTGCAATGGACGTATCGCGACGGCAAAATAGTCAACTTGCCGTGGGCGTTATTGGTGGCTGGTGACATAATTGTGATGAAACCAGGCCAACAAGCACCCGGATATTGCGTGCCATATGATGTACGTAATTTTAAGTCATTCCAGCATATCATATTTAAGCCACTTTAAATTTAATTAAAGTCATAAAAAAGTCATTTGATAAAATAGTTAATTACAAGCCCTCTTTTCAAGAGATTTAATCTTCTGCACTGATCGAATTTTCAGGATCCGGAAGCGCCGGTTTTGCACATCAGAGAGACCTACAGCCCACCGGTACACAGTGCCAACGAAATCTTCTCTACTCCGCAGGCTCGCGTACCTCTGAAGAACAAGATTTACAAGCTTCAAGAGACGCCGTACCTAGCAAATTTGCGTATGGCGCTAGATCAAGCGCTCGATCGACCAGTTACCTATCATAATCGCAAGCGTCATTTACTGATGATCTGCTGTATCGAGCATCTGGCATATCCAATACTTCTGATTGTTATCCTTGTAATCAATCTGCTCCGTTATATGTATTTGGCGGATTACTTCGGTACTGGCCATTGGAGTGAGATGTTCCTGCTGCAACCGATTGCCGTGAGTCTTCCATTGTTGCCATTGGTATTCCCTTCCTGTTGGATATTTCTCAATTGCTTCGGCATGGCTCGCTTTAAGGCATTGTTCAAGCTCTATCTATCAGCGAAAAAACTTCAGGTTAGTATGAATATTTGCAGATTTGCATAAACTTAAAAGTATTTTAATTTTCCGGAATTTTAAGAAAATGACAAGTTATTATATTTACATATAAAATAATATATTAAATGTCTATGATATATAATAAAATAATATGATATATATTATAAACATATAAAATTATTATTTTATTTTGTATCAAACATAATAAGAAAGTCATAAAATTTACAACTTTAAATTTTTTATGCGATATATTTCATATATATATTACATATATAGATTTTTTATTCAGTTTATAGATCCTTTCGAAGACGCGGACATTAATGGTCCCAGTCATCCGGATGTAGTGTACAATTGGCTTGAACTCAAGAAATATTTTTTCGATATTTTTTTCGGCAAAGAGCACATGATGTCACGATCTGCGAGTATCTTGCATGTTCTAGGTTCTGTGACTGTAAGTACTATAGCACGAATCGATTATAAATACTATCAAGTATTAACAATTGAGTGTCAAAAATACTCAGAAGTAAAACATTATCAAATTATTGAATAATATTTTGCATATTTTTGCAGGCATTGTGTTGCGTGGACAAGAAGGGACTTCTCTCGTGGCCTAATCCCACAGCGGAGAAAGTATTTTTCCTACGTAACGCGAATAATACTTTATCACCAAGCTCGAGGTAGTCACCTTGTAGTCACCCAATTGCGGGATATAAGAATCCGAGTATCTAGAAGTTCAAGAATTTGATATTCTCTCAAGAAATAAAGGAACTTAACGTAAATTGCATGAAATTGAACAGTAAAATTGTTTCGATCAGATTACAGTTTTATTATTTTACAGTACCGGTAGTGTGAACAAAACAGCGGATAAAACCCAGGAATCCGAAGAGACAAAGAACTCCAATAGAACGTCTTATGTACAACATGGTAAGAAAAAACCAAAATATCGAAAAAAAAACATGACATTTGGCGATAATGACAGTTTCGACATTTCACAGATATGTCACATTCTGTTGCTGAGGTGTTAGATCTCACGCATGATCATGCTCTGCCATTTCGACTGCAATTTGATGATCATTCGTGGCGACAGCATCTTAACTCGTTGAAGCCGCTCGGCCTAGCAATCCTCCTCAACACATGCAACATGGATACACAGGAACATTACATGCAGTTCTGTTGTCACGTAACCTGCGAGGCTCTGTACAATGAGAATCTGGTCCCAGTTACGAACAGACGGTACACATCTTTTATTTGTTATTCTTCAATTTTTTAAAGATAATTCAAGCAGTATATATCTAACTTGTGATTTCTTTTCTCGACTAAATTTTGATATAATCATAACTTTGAAAATGTTTGTATTAACAGATGTCTGTGTGAACTGGCGATGCAAATCGGGTTCCAAGATCAAGCGCAGAAAATTTTTCAATTGGAGCAACAACTATGCACATTTAGACATGTGGCAAGTATTGTTTATAATTATAATTCTAATTTTGCAAACATTGTATAATAAAATCAATCTTTGTTAAAATTTTGGAGAGCACATCCATTTAGATTCATTTATTGACCACATCAATAGAAATAAAATATCACAAAAGCATATTAAATGCACATTTAGATTTGAATTATTTAACATTAATTTTTTCAAAACCGTTTCTTTAAGGATTTATTTTTGTAAAAAGTAATAAATTACTTAGACCATAGATTATAAATTATGAAAGCAGACAAAATTTGAAAAGAGCTGATTAAACGTTTCATTGACAGCAACCAGAAATGGTCAGACGGGATATAAAATTCGCACGTTCACTAAGCATTGCAACAAAGTTGAAGTTTCCATTTCCTCACATGGTTGCCGTGGTCGTGAAGGAACGCAGCGGCGGTGGTCTGCAATTATTAACGCAAGGAACTGCCGACATAATTCTGGACTCGTGCATTGAATACTGGGACGGTCACGATCTCTGTCCTCTTTCCGCATCGGACAGGTATGTCGTTATCCAATCTCTCGATTTTTTTGCTTGTACTTGTATGAAACGTTTTCTAAGATGTTTAGCCAATTACACTCGTAATACTTGGCCGAATGTTTTAGAAATATTCTCTATTAAGCTTTATTCTGATGATCTTTTTTTTCGTTGTCGCAGGAAGAAAGTGCAGGACTTCTATCAAAGAACGAGCTTGACCTCGTATTGCACTGCGTTCGCTTATCGACCACTAACACGCGCCATCAGGGACAAGATGTCCGAAATATATATGGAGCTTCCCGCGGATAGTAAACATTTGTACACACCTCATAGAAGCCCGACCCCTCTGCCGTGGGACTTTAGAAATGTTCTCGATCCCAGAGTACGAGGAATACTTGGACAGTTTCATTCGACAGGTTGATGCAGTCATTAATTTGATACTTCTTTTTTTTAAATATATATAACGAGGAAAAAAATAATTTTTTGTTTTTGTTATTCTATTTTTGTACATGTTATAATTCTTAATTTATATATTATATATATATATATATATTTGTTTTGTAAATATTTCACCTAAAAATTGTTATTTGCTTTTCTTTAGATTCTTTGTTATGCAATGAAAATAAGGATGAAGCTGTGGGCGACGTTGAAGGCTGCTTCGACGTTCAATGTAATCAAGTGTTCATCGGCATGGTCACCATGCAATATCAGGCACAAACGGACATGGTATGATATAATATTGATTTATATATATATATATATATATATATATATATATATATATATATATATTATATATAATTTTTTTTATATGAGTACAGGTACAACTGATTGAACAATTGGACAGAGCGTGCATAAGGTTCGTCCATTTCAGTAAAGAGAACGAGTTGCGCTCGCGCGTTTTCTCAGAGAAGATGGGTCTAGAGAGTGGCTGGAATTGTCACATCTCATTGCTTAGCGAGGGAGCCAGGTATTGCGCATTAGAACATGACGTTTTTCTTTTGATGTCTTTCGAACTTTTCATGGGGCATATCCGTGACTTTCTTTTGATCGTTGATGCCTCTAATCCGACAATTTTAATTCTTTTGGTTCTGTAGCACTAAAAGATCTTTTGTCAAAAAGAAAATTTAAGAAGGAAAATGTATTTAAAAGGAGAAAGATTATAGGAAGACGGTGTAAAAAGAAAGTATTTCTGATTAAAAGTTAATTGTAGAATTGGACATGCAATCATACAAAGAAGTTGCACGCATATTAACGATTAATAGTTTTCTAATTTTCGTTAGAGAGAACAAACTGCCACGAGCTTGAATGTAAGATGTATATGTGTATATTGCAGGAAACAGCAATGGCTGGAGAGATATCCGCATATGCCCCCGTCGTATATGTTTGTCTATACGTCTTTTTTACCTTGTTATTGTTAATCTCGATCTGCATGTTCATATGTCGTTATTATGCAGGAAGTCTCAAAGAGAATATTATTTGAAATCAATTTAGTTTACGTTCAAGAAGTAATTCAAATAGATCTGGAAAATAGATTAACCGTTTCGAAGATCGAAAGTTTCTAAGATTCTTAAAAACTCGACGATAGAAAATTGAATTTAAAATCGAATTTTATGGTTGAGGGAGAGAGAGGGATAAAAATTTTTCCCCGAATTCTCCGAGGCATCCTACATCTATAATCTCAAATAACGCCACATACACAATTGTTTGGCTGCAGTGTTCTAATACTTGATAAGTGATACTAATAATTCATTCTTTATTCAGGGCATCGAATCGCAAGTTCCACATGTGAACTAAGAATGCTTTATAGGATGTCTACTTGAAAAAAAGTTTGTAATTCTTAGGTCATTCTGATGAAGTTTTATTGGGAATCTGAGATTATTGAAAATTCTCTTTCTAATTTTGCTTTTATATTTATTGTCGTGAATTATATATATTTAAAATAAATTATAAACATATCTTTTTCTACTTATATCCGTATCATTTCTGTTACCTAATTACTCTTAAATAAAGATGGAGCGATAATGAGATTGCGAGTCGATGTCCGAAATTTGATTACACGAATACAAACATTCATATGAGACGAAAAGATACACGCTCATGTATACTTGATTGTAACTAACACACACACACATGACAATATCAGGTCCGAGAGTCCAGTGGGTTGGTGGGTGAGCCAGGCAGCAGCCATGTCCTCACCCACTCCTTCACCCACGGCCCAATCTCATCAGCCTAATTATTCCTGCATGGACGAGGCCAGCCACTTGCTTAATCGTGTCTTACCTCGGTATGTTACACCGATTACATGTAGAGATTAATACAACTTACTATATCATAAAATCGAATTTTTGCTTTGCTTTTCAAAGAAAAAGAAGGAAGAAATTAATAGAACGATATTAATCCTAGAATGCATAAGTTATTTTAATAAAAAAATAGGAACTAATTTCGAAAGTTTCAATTGGAGAAGTAGCTTAATTTCTTTATGTTATTACTTCTTTATGTTATTACTTAGAAGATGGAAAAAATTTGTTCCAAGAAAATAACCTGAAGTATAATCAAAAAACATCCTTATGCATTCTATTAATGGCAAAAAAGCACAGCATGACAGAAAAAATTTTCAACGATTTATTACTTCGAAAGCTTTAGCGAATTTGCGACAACTTGACTCTCTTGGCTTTTGGCAATTTGCGTTGATGTATTTATAAATCGATTACGACTTGAATATTTAGAGAAATCGAAGATGTATGTTCATCAAGAAAAAATGCCTTTCGTTTTAGCACCAATCTGAACAATAGTCGAGCAATGAGTATGTCGGCACCGAGTGCCATTAATACAGACTTCACGACAGTGAAGTTCGACGACGAGACCACCGAATGGAACAACACAGGAACATCGCAGGCAAAGAGTGCTATGAGCCACAGGTAAAAAAAACGATATCTAAAAATATGCCCCTGATAAAGATTTAATTCTCGAGCGAATTCTGTAGAATTCTGTACTTTAGGGAACAGGATACGATGAGAAGCGAGGACAGTGTCCTGGTACAGAGCGTCGATCTGGGCTCGGGTCAGGAAGCCTGGAGATCCTTGAGCTGCCTCACCGATAGCACTGAACAAAGCGCGCCGGTCAATTTTGATCTGTCCAACAGAGTAGGCGAATCTCCCTTTTCAAATTAAACTATATAATTATTAACTATAATTATATATTATATATAATATGTCATAAAACTGACTACTTGTACCCTGCATAGGCGAAACTGCCGAGAGGCATAGAGAAGATACGTCCACACATAGAGCTAATCGACAACGTGCCACTGCTTGTGTCCCTATTTACCGACTGCAACACCACGGTAACCCGCGAGATGCTGCACATTATGCAGGATTACGGCGAGGTAGTATGCGTGCTTGGCTCATCTGCTAACGCCGAGAACATGCCGATCTTCATGCAGGCTGACGCCGGGTAAGTTGACTCCTCTTGTGATCTAGTTTAGTAAAATTCTCAATGCTAAGATTTTGAACGTAATTTTTAATCTCTATTCATTCGCAAGTTTTGTAAAAGTTTTGTAAATCGATCACGCAGAGTGGCGGTGGAGCCATTGTATCCTCAGGTGTGTCAGAAAGTGCCCGTGCTGACACCCATCACAGAGGACCAAGGAATCTCTCCCGTCGACCTCAGTAGAGCGCTCAACTCCGTTGCGTGCTCGCTGAGCGTGAAGCGCGAGGATCCCGTAGCGATTTTCCATCTTATTATGGAGGTACGATGGTATACTCGATGTATACTTGGTCGAATATCTATATCTGTTTCTATAATCTCCATCTTTTCTTCTATATGCAGGCTCGTCATTACATGAAGAATCTATGGAACTGCATACAATTCTGGTTGTGCTGTTCGGTCACGCTTGCCTTTACCCAAACGTTATCAGCGTTCTTGTTACTGCCACCATTATTCTCCATCGAGCAGATACTCTGGCTGTGCTGCTTGATCATCCCTGTGCTGTCGACATCCATGATCGCCACGCCAATAGATCCGACGATAATGCAACGTGCGACCGGGAAGAATCAATGCATAGTCAACGGGGAGGTGAGAAAAAGAAATGAATATGTAGTATAAGATTTATCCCAGAATGTCTCTTTCCGAAAGTCGCGCGGTTTAAACTAATCTATTTAGAACAAAAGACCGTCGCTCTCATTCCCCAATTTATTTAAGGAGTTCCTAAACTGCTTATTTATCTGCAGCTAATTTGAGCAGTTTCTGAAAGAAAAAAAAAAACAGAATTAATATGAATATGTTGTAAATAGATCATGCTATTCGTGCTGTGGTGCTATGGCAGCAAGTTTCTACCGACAATGATCACGGTGATCTTGTCGCAGTGCATCTCTTTTCTGTCTCTCTGCCCCATCTATATGCCGCAGAATTCTAAGTGCCTGTACATATATCCGGATCCGCACGACCAGATTTGGAGCGGCTGGGGCAGCAAACCCATCGTTATCCTTGTAGTACAGCATTTTGCCCTGACCCTCATAGTCCTGCACTTTGGTAATTATTCTCTAATATGATATTACTACAATATATTATTAATTTATTACATTTTGTTTCAAAAGTTATCGTCTATTTGTGAAATGAAGTTGAAAACAAAATCATGTAGCTCTCTCAATTTTCGTTAATTAAAATAATTAATATTGGTTACAAATTCATTTTTGTCTTGCTTCCATAAACATTTCAAATTTTTTCAATCCTTTTTTAAGAAGAAATTATATCAATGATCTTTATTTAAAACAGAATTTAAGAGAAAAATTTCTATGTATTAATAATAATAATAAAACATTTCCATTAAAAATTAATGTGTATATTGAAAATGCATAATAAAAACTTGTTAATATTAAGCTTTTCTCTTTCAGTTACGATATCTGTCAGCTTTGTACATAGGGAATACTCTATATGGAGGAAAAATCCTATGAATAATTATATTTGGTTTCTCAGTGTGCTTATTGTGTAAGTAAAAGATTCTAATCAAATAATCAAAGTTGGGAAAGTTATTTGATAAAAGTAAGACATTATCATTATTCCAAATTTAAATTGTTACAATTTTTGTTACTACTTTTTTAAAGCTTAATTTTTTTTAAATAGATTTTTAAAGGCTAAAATCACTTTTACATTTTTAACTATATACAATTTTAAATTTCTTGACATGATACGTTACTTTATTATTTATTCAAATTTGTTTTTAATCTGCAAAAGTTACTCATATTTCTCAACTCTGTGACTACTGATAGACTTGATAGTGTTTTATTTTCAGAAAGACAAGATACAATTGGTTATTGCATTATTATTACAGATTATGTGTGCAAGCGGCGTTTTCCGGCGTAGTGTTTCACAGATTTTGGCGAGAAGAAGGCAAAAAGATTGAGAACTTTCCAATATACATGCCATTATTCTTTTTACTCTCTATTCCACTGACATTCGCGATTAACGAGTTGATCAAGTGGCAAGAAATCAAGTAAGCTTTATTCTCTCTAAATGCTTTTAATCGTTCACAAAAGAAAGATACAATCCGATTCATTAAATTAATGTTTCTGCCTTATTGCAGAGTCAACGTTAGATACCAGAAAAGAGCACGTCTAGAATTCGGCACGAAGCTGGGAATGAATTCGCCATTTTAGTTCAGTTTGCGGCATCGTTTATCTTCAAAGTATCACAAATGTGTTTGAAAAAGGAATACGGGTATAATATTAAATCTATTATAACTTGATTATTACAAGATAATTTGAACAGACTATTTAAAAATCAAACGTAGGTAAAGATATGCAATTCCTATTTTCTTCTATAAATATTATAAATATATATTATAATTTATAGAATTTCAACATCACATATTTAAAGTATTTGTAAAGGAATTATAAGCATTTTCATCTGCGGTTGTCTTTTACTAATCTGTTCGAGTCATCTTGAGTAGATATTTGCTGCAGGACTATTAATATGTAGGAATAATTACAAAATATTATATAGATATTATACTTCAGTTGTTGCAATCTCTAAGGATTTAGAAGGGTTTCGATGGAGAGATTCATGTACTTATCAAATGTCAAATATTGCCAAATAATAGATAGGAACAGAGCACTAGTATTTTTCTAAAACGTGCATATTTATAATTTACGATGTGACGACGAACATAGGCGGAGTCATCAATTATGAGTTTAAACGAGCGTCATACAGAATTTCTTTCATGTGACATACATCCATCGCGGAATTTCTATTACATTTTGCAAGATTGCTAAAGTGATTCTTATGATGCCGAGTTTCTTTATACAAGCCGCCATAATTATTGGAGTGCATGACTTGTGATTCTATCATAATTTAAGATATATAAGTATCATCAATCCCTAAATTTCGTTTAAAAAAACGATTTTATAATTTATATAGCGAAAAATCTCAAAATAATTACTGAAAGACTTATTTCAGAGATTTTTCCAAAATCCGTAGTAACGCAAGAGTACCTGATAAGTGGAAATGGAATCTTGTATTTGATGATCTTAATGCTACGTAGACTAACTTGTACATAAATGTTCCTATTGTGATAGTAATTTATTTGTGTTTAGCGCGATTATAGAGATTAGGAAATTTTAGCAAATTAAATGTACTTGGCGAGAGATTGTAACTACAAGTCCTATCAAGAAATTTTCGAATTTTAAATGAAAGTCTCGCTGGTACGAGGTTCTTTGATTGTGAAATAATCAGATATTTTGATCATACAAATTTTTGTCGACTTTCTACCGCAAGTGATAAAATGCGATGTAATTGTCGAGATTCTGTTTTTTAAACAGAAATACATTCAAGCCTCTGTATTTTTAGCAAATTTAATTTTTCTCCTTGTGTTCCCTCATCGCTCCACATTGATTACTGATACAAGTATTATATCTTGTCTTTCATTCATTTTTTCACTTCATTTTTTAAATTGATTAATTTGATTAGCTGCACAATATTATTTTGCACAAAGTATATCAAAGTGTTGGAAGAACAATAAGAATTGAAAAGGAAAGTAAGAATAGAGATTATATAATTACGATGAATCAAGGATATAAATATTCGCTTCTAAACGATATTTGAGTTTCCGTTAATGTAACATATTCATTAATTATTCTGATCTAATACTTTACTAGTCCTAGATTCAGATTTCCGAAATAAAGTAGATCTTATTAAGATAAAAATATATTGCAATAATATAGTATATAAAAATATTACACAATATAAATAATATATTCTATTTAATTGTGTAAAATATAAATTTTTATTTACTTGTTTGTTAAAAATACACAAATGTGTATATTTGATTCCTGCTGGTTTAATCCTTGTATGATATGTAATTAGGAATTATTACAGCTTGCAATGTAATCACTATCAATGCCAATAGCACACTACAGCATATCATCGCGGAATATGTCGCTTCGTACAACAATTTCGGTGAAAACACCGACCATATGAAGAGATGATTACGCTGGCCAACGACGATGATCATATAAACGGTCATTGTTAGTAATCTCCACGCGATGTAAGTACTGCTCGTACGCGCAATAATATCCATGCTGTAAATTCAAACCATTCATTCGTAACGATTCATTGATTAATTGAAAGAGAACTTTAGAATTCGCGAAGCGACTTACCAATGTGTCTCGCCTGACTGTCGACGATAAACGAGCAAGAAATAAGCCAGAACAGGCGCGGAATAAGTGTTGATGATTAAATATACGCCGGTAATGAGAGGCATATAGGAACGTAAGCCGACATATCCCGCTGTGATGTTTATACTCGCGAGACTATTAGAATTTCCCTGAAACATTAATCACGCATTATATTACAATAAATGATTAGCTTAATTCTTACAAAATAGACAAAATAAATATTCCGAATTCGCAATAATAACAGTTTATCAAACTTAACTTTTCATCGAAACAACATCCTATAAAATTAATCGAAAAAATTTGTCATCTGTTGTTATAAAAAGTTTTGTCGATGAAACTAATAAACTTTTATCAATCTTTTTATATGCTATTAATAATAATATGTATTATTATATAGGAATACTAGGGGAACTTGGAAAAGGATTTTATTTTAGATATATATTTAAATATATATATATATATATATATATATATATATATATATATATATATACATATATATACATAAAATTTTGATATTTTAATATAAAAATCAAGAATTTAGAAAATCCACAGATATATCTACCTGATAAAAATAAAATACGTTGCCGAGCCAGCAGTGCACGAAGACGCCGAGATCGAACATCAAATTGTTTTCTTTCAATACAGCGTCAATTGTCGAGCTCGCGACGATCTGCAGTGGTAACAAGATCACATTGTATGGTTGGTGTAGCATTGCCGAAATCATCACCCAGAAATTGATGATAAAAAATAGCATTGCACTCGCGAAATGTTGTTTCTCGCGTCTAATTATTAATGTCACTCGATAGCCATAGCTTACAAGAAATAGCATTATTATTCCCCAAAATATTTGCACTTCATATATTCCACTGCAAACGAAATTTAAGTGCTTTGTTATTATTATTCGCGTAATTATTTCGATGATTAATGATTTAAAAATCGAATTTTATATATATATTTATATGCTAATATACCAATTGTACAGTAACTGTATAATATTAATATATTATATTATATATTTACCTAGATGAGAAATATAATGGAATCCTCAAAACGGCATTATTGATCATATGACGAAGATATATACATAACGCAACGACCGTATTTAATATCAACGATCGCCGCCTGTATTCCTTATTTTCGCATACGTATGCGATCCGGATCAGAAGAACGAGCGCTACGAATATTACATTGGAAGAACTTGTCATGAAACATTTTGTATATAAAACTCTCATCACTAAGTTTAAAGACACTCACCAACTAGAAGTAGGAGTGTCATCCCGATTTTGCTATTGTCCTCTTTCAACCAGCGAGCTAAGTCAGGTAGGTGCGCCCATTTGTCACCGGTGCTGTTTAGCTTCCGTAGAATTCTATGTCCTATCAGTAGCAATAATAGCTTAGCGCAAAGTTCTAAGTGACGCGGATGCCTAGAATTCCCGTAACGTCGATCCACCCCGGTTTGCATCCTTAGGTCGCTCGTAAGATCGCTATTGTATACCACACTGTTAGCTGGTGAATGATTCAGCTGCGACGCAATGAACATTCAAATCTGATGCAAATTTTATCATTTTTTTTTTATACAGGGTGAAGAACAAAAAATAACAAAACGCCTTTTCAAAAACTGTGAATTTTAGAAAAAGTATCTTATTTAGCAATTGTGTCATTTTTTTCCTCACTCTGTATAAAATTTATAAAAACAATTATTAGATTTTTCATACATAAAATATAATAAAATAAAATAGTTTAATCAATAATAAAATATTAAATATTATCGATAAAAATAATATATATAAATTTATTATACTTTTTAAAAAATTTTTATTATTTAATTGCTAATCTTTTTTAGATAAGAGATAATGCATTTAACATACTCACTATCGTTCATATGCTAGCATTCTTGTGAAACAATGATAGAGCAAATATGAGACTGTAGTGCACCAGAAGAAGTACCATGTCTGATGCTCTTCCTCAATGAAGCTGCTGCCGGCGAGACTCGCTATATGCAATAACGTACCAATTTCGAATACCTTACATATCCTTGGCTTCTTTGTGACCTATGTCCAATTAAAAGTTATATTACGTTAAGGATATTTAAAAAATATTTTTTTTTTTAAAGCTCTCGACAAGTAAAAAAATGTAATTAAAACTTTATTATCAGATTCGTATATCGTAAAAATTATAGAATGGGTATGTTTTGTTTTATAATTGAACCATAACAAAATGTCTATTCAAATCTTCTAAAAGATCCTTTTAAGAATTCTCTGATCTTTTTGTTTAAATTTACAGTATGTGAAAATAAATATGTAGACATAAACATTTAATTAACAGTTACCACTCTTAATCTATTTAGCTTTAAAAATTAAATAAATAGTTTCTCACCTTTATGAGAGATAATTTACTGTTTACGCAAAGAACACAGTTTATATATAAGATGCTGACGATGAGTAAAAACAATAAAGCGTTAAATATACTTGTCGGATGCAACGTCATACTTTCAGAATTGTAAAAATAATGTATCCCTAGACACAAGAAAAAACATATCAAGGATGTAGTTTTTTTGTACATAGTCCAAGCTACTTTTCGCGCAAAAAATAAAATAGCCAGTATCTGAAAGAAAAATAATTTATAGATTTTTTAATTCAATTTGTTCAGAAGAAATTATATAATCTACCTATAGAAAATTATATCTATTAGAAAAATTATATTTAAATAACAGAGAGGATTTCTTTTCCGAGGATTATAAACTCTGTACTATTTTTTGATTCCTGATCTCTTAACAATTTTTGAATTATCCGTCTATTTTACTCACCTGACATTGAAAGAACACGGCAAGAGCCATCGGAAAAAAGTCGTATTCGACTATGCTGCTGATTAAAGTGTTCTTCATTTCTGTAAGGATCACGTTATAAGACGAGACAATCATCCCGACCATTTTACTTGATTTTTCATTCATATTCAACCAGGCGGCATGCAAATTTACAGTGTCCAAATACTTCCGATTTACATCTGGAAATTATCATAGCAATGCTCTTATTCATACATCCGCTAAATCGGAATACAGGATATATCAGAAGATAAGGTCGACCGATAATGAGATGACAGTAGTGGAAAGTATAAACAATCAATTTCTTAATTTCCCCATTTTTTAAATTTTAAATTTCTCATCTTCTTGGCTACTAGTTTCTATAATATACTCAGAGATTCGTGAATAATTAAATCAATACTCACATTCAATTTGTGATTCTCGATAGATGAGCTTTCGAAAACGATCGAGCACCTGCCTCGAATTATAATGGAGAAGAAATAGCCGTTTAATATCGTCCAGATCGTAAATATTGTCCAAGAACGAGGAACCAAGGTTTGCGGAAGGAATAGGTAATGCAAAAGCAGCCGACAGCGTTGCTGCTATGTCAAGTTGCTCGATTTTGACCGCTTCACCATTTTCCCGATGAGAACAGCGAGTTCCTCCTATCGCGATGAATGGTACTGTTGTCTCCTGCGGTGTCGAGCCGCCATGGCCACCCGAGTTTTTCATTCCATGATCGCCACAGATAACGAAGAGCGCGGGCATTCCGTCGGTGTTCTAAAAATAATTCAACAAGTAAGTAAAAATTATTAGTGGATATTATTTTATTATGCATTAAATAAATGTAACGTAAATATAATTTTCATAAAAGTATCCACAAAATAATATCTTGTAAACATTACATGCAATATATCATGTAAAATATCCTGAAAAAATATATATCATAAAAATAAATAATTATGAGTTTAAATAATAAAATCTTTTCCAAACAACTGATTAAGAGTACGGAAAGGAGAAAGAATTGAGGTAAAATAATTGAGAATAAAATAATTGCATAATAAAAATATATGATGCAACAAAATTGAAATGAATTAAAAAATGATTTCACAAGATAATTAATTAAATAAAGAAAAAAAATAAAAGAAAAGAAATTACAAAGTAAGAATTAAGGCATTTTTCAGCTACTAACCCAATATTGCACTCTTTGAGCTATCTTATTAATAATTTTGTCCATTTCTTGTAGTTTGGGTTTAATCGACGCACCAAACGGTCCTTCAACATGACCAATATGATCGAGTCCGAGATAATGAAGAATCATCACAGTCCAATCATTGTTATTTAACTCGTGTTGTATGTGTCGAGTTACATTATTATCCACCTGTAAAATTAATAATCTAATAAGTAATCAACAGAAAAACCCAAGGATCAACCAATAATGAAATAGTAATTTATCATAATATAGCTTATTACTAGTGCGATGTGTACTAATTACCTCTGTAAAATCTGTAACAAAAAACGAAGTAGTGCCATCATGACGCTCAAATATATGGGGAAACAGAGAGAGCCAAGTATCATCTCCATAAAATACCAATTTATGCCCATATTTTTTTGCTTGAAGCAATAAATTGTCATTATGCAGAGGTTTACTCCCAAAGTTCAGTACTACATCTACAAAATTTGGCACTGTACCAGTCATCATTGCCTGTTGAGAAATAAAAACAACAAACTGTGTCACACAAGTTTTTTATTTTTGAGAGAAATTTTATTAAATATTATTTCAAAAAAATCAATAATAAAATTAATAGTAATTTTACTTTTATTCTAGGCATTGTCACTGTCGGTGATTGCAACTTGACTTGTAACAAACATCCGGAAGAGTTTGTCAAAAGTTTATTCGTCATTGGCATAGTGACATTTCGTGATGAATCTGCTACAAAGTCCCATCGTAGCGCATCGATCACCATGATTATCAATTTTGTTATCATTGGTTTATACAGCGCATGTTTCTTTATGCTGAAAACAGTATGTGGGTATAAATATGTATTTTTTAAATTAGCATTAATATACGTTTATAAATATATTGAAAATTTTTATTAATTTAATAAAAAAAGATAGAAATAATTCAACATTAATATATTAAACTTTGTTAATATATATTTTGCAATAAAATATATCATCTTTAATAAATATATAACTTTTTCATATATTATATAAATATAAACTAATAAATATAAATATAAATAATTTTATAAATATTGATATTAAAATATTGATATTAAAATCAATATATATTATATGCATTAAAAGAATTAATGTTATATAAATATCAACAAAAATTTAATCCATTTTAATTTATTAATATAGATATTAACATTTAAATTAATAATTATATTAGCGCGAAAATAAGGTTAATTTACCTCACATTGCCGATGTAATTTGGAATATCTGATCGCGAGGCGATTGCATCGCCATGATGAGCGATTGGAAAGAAACCGTACAAAAATAAAACGATAGAAATCGGCGCGATTAAGGTTACATAGAACAATAATACATTATTTATGGTCATCTTGCCATATTTTCGGCAACTTTTGACAGGCACTACAATCTACGGGCTATACGCCTATACGGACAGTGTCATGCCGGGTATCGAATTTGACAATCGACTTGGCACAAATATTCTCTCGAAAGCCCTCGAATATATTCAATCTGATTTTTGTACATATACTTTTCTACTGATTATTAGCGCATAATGCGAAAGATCCGAAAGATTATCTCAGTATTTATGAATAATTTTCGATTGTATGCTGATATATGTTCATCCATTATACGCAACATCTTTTTTTATTACATCATAAGCTGACACAAAAATAGAGATAAACAAAAAGCCCTTGTGAAAGCTTTTAGCTTTTTCAAGTTAATATACATACACAAAAAGCATATTTATGACCAAATTCCAAAATTATCAACATGATGAACACATCACATGTATGATAACTCTCCATAAAAGAGTAAAATATATTAAAATAATTCTTTTTTTTGTAACTTTGACTGCAAAGTTCTCAAAATCGAAATCATATTTATATCGTATAAAAAAAAAATTATGGGAAATGTTCATCCTCTTGTGAAAAAAACAAAAAAAAAAAAAATTTTATTGAATAATGTACAATCATAACACTATAGAAACTCTGTTTTCGAAATCATTCATAGGCTGATAAAACGCCGTTCATAGGCTGATAAAATGCCGTATCGATAGAAATTTTCTCTACACAAGAGACAAAGAAAGATCTTTTTTCTTCCATAAAGCATGCAGAAATCGCAGAAATGTTTGTACGCTCAATGAAAATATGCGCTTCCACAATTGTGCGGCCACCTTATGTAAAGAGGCTCGAATCGGCCGTCATGGGTGATCAATAAGTGGAGGAGGAGACTGTTTTGTCGGCCAACGGCGGCGACGCAATGTATAACGCTCTGCGTGGCAGTGCCGTTTCGCGAAGCGCGGTTGTGAATCATGTTTCGGTAATTCCTGCTATTCCCCACCGTATCACGGTTTCTTTCTTCGTCCGTCAAAAAGGACAAGTGAGTGCATAGCGAATATACTCCGAATTCCTGCTTACGTAAGGCGAAACTAACGGATCTCCGAGAAAATTGAAAAATTATATCCGAATTCTCGAATTCTCGGTGCTGATCCTTCCTCAGTTCTTCATCTTTGGAACGTCGGATATCAAATACCGTGACTCTGCTCCTTTTTGCGGCATTAATATCTTTGTCTACCTGTAAATAAATATAAAATATATAAGTATATCTTTCAGTTTTTGCATTGGCAATTTTGTGAGCGTTGATTGCCAATCGTTACAAAAATGATCATTTAAATCTCAACTTATTTATTTCAAACGGATTTTAATTTCCTGTGTTTGGCAAATACTTTATATATATCGTTTTCAACAAGACATTATAAATGTATCAGTATGTTTCATGATAATGATAAATACATAATTTACATATTTCAGCAAATATATACATATTTCAGTTTAACATCATATATGCATAGTTCAGCTTATAATTAATAAATTAATAAAATTCTCATCTTCATGTTCACATATACTATTCGAGAATTAAACAGAAGAAACAATTTCAGCAATAATGGTATCGCTGGAGGATAGTTGGAAAGAAGCTACAGAAGGCTTGGACGCCGCAGTCTGCGATGCCTGGTTCACGCGATTGCAGGAGGTCTACTCGGAGGAGAAACGTACATACCACAATCTGGATTCGCTCAGGGAGAAGCTAAATCATTACTACGAAATCAAAGGAAATCTAAAAAATCCACGTGCCGTCCTGCTCGCCATATTCTTTCAAAAGTGGGTGACTTGATTTCTATATTTTTATTATTTAAATTACTATTATTTTTATCGCTACTAAAATACGAAAATTTTCTTGCAGTTTCGAATACGATCCCAAGGCTCTAGACGGCGAGGATAAAAATCTCGAACACTTCAACACTTTTGCCGATGAAGCGGAAATTCCATTGGTTAGTATATTCCATCAATTTCAAGTCGAGTATCCAAGTATATTAATGAGGCAATATCTAATTTGCGTTGCAAAATATAACAGATTGACTCAAAAGAGTAAATGTTTCTTTCATAGAAAAGAAGTTTATATTATAAATATATAATAATTCTATATTTATTAAAAAATAAAGCGCGATTTTTTCTTATTCTGAGTCTATCATTCTGACTCTAAAATCAGTAAAAAATAAAAACATGATTTACTTCATTAAAAGTTATATTAAATTTGTGACTATATTAATAGATTAGAATTTCAGAGCTGAACACGAAAAAGCAATAAAAATAAGCACCTTGTATTAGCGTAAATATGACATGAAGTAATAATTTATAATATATATAATTTATAAAAAGGATGCGGAGCTCAGAGAAGAAACGTGCGCCCTGCTCAAAGTGGCGGCTACTCATAGCACTGAGGCGCATAAGGTAGGCGGTGCGTTCGGTGGCGAAGACGCTCATTACTTTCTGGACCTGGACATGGCGGTGCTCGGCTCCTCTCCGGATAGTTATGCTGAATACAGGGAGCGAATACGCGGAGAATATTCTTTCCTCAGCGAACCCATGTACACAGCGCTGCGATTAAAGGTAAATTACTGTATAATCAAAAAATGCATTTTGTGAAGAGTTTGTGAGAAGTCGCAGTCGCAGAAAAATTATTGCGATAAATCTTAATTTTTTTGATATAAATAATGTCCTTTCGAATTAAAGAATATCTATAAGATTAGAGATTAAATTTAACTAGAAATTAATTGAATCTAAAAAAAAGAGATTTGATATTACGGAGTAACGCAATTATATATTTCTTTTTGAATGTTCCTATGCTCATTAGGTGTTGCAGAACTTCCTGCAGATTCCAAACATTTTCGCCACCATGGAGTTTCGCGATAAGCTAGAGGAACAGGCGCGCCAGAACATCCAGGCGGAGGTGGAACTGTTATCTTAGAATTCTTCGTTGTTTCGTTTTCCGAGGGTTTAAATCGAGAATAATTCACGCAGCTTCGAAGAAAATGCCCAAGAACTCTCTCGGGTTTCGCTTTTGTCAAACAAATAATGACGCAAAGGATTTCGATGCCTACCTCACAGAGAGAAATACTTTAACTGCTTTCGCAAATGCAGGGCAAATATTGAATAAGAGTCTCTCGTGATTGAAAAAAGAGTGTTAAAATTGCTATTTTTTTCTTTTTCCTTCGACGACTAATCGTCAATACGATGAGTTAAATGTTTTAATACGTCGCTTCGTAGTGTTTTCTTTTCTTATAAAAATAAAGAAAACTCGCGTAATCTTTATAATTATTTCGCGTAAAATTCTTTTTTTCGAAAAAAAGTTTATTATATTTATGTAATGTAGGCATAGCACTATTAAACAGCCAAATGCGAAAGAGTATTAATTTAGTTTAATCATAAATAAACTAATTATTTTTTTACTAGCAATGATTTTAATTTAATAATTGCTTGTTAGATCGATGAAATTATATTGCCATTGCGATGTTAGATAATGAAAAGTAAGATTTTGCAAATATAACGACTATTTTGTCGTGATATATTTGGATTTGTAAATGGAATTGACGTGTCGATTAATGTGTAATATAAACATATATGTATATTTTAGAGAGCGTATTTTTCGCGCTACACTTTGTGCGACAAAACTTTACTACTTTCGATAAGTATTTAACTTTACACATAAAACTTTCGGCTGACATGTGTTGTCAAGACCCTCACAATTTTTAAGTAATATTCAAAAAACATTATAACCCTTTATAGTTTGTTAAAAAATTATTAATAAATAAAAGTTCGAGTACTTTTTAGCAAATAAAAAGATAAAAACTGATGAAGGAAACTACAATTTAGGGTTTTACAGTGTAAAGATAAAAATTTATCTGACTTTTGTCTCTGCGTATTCGAGGATTCTTGAAATTCTTGAAAAAAAAATTGTCAGAATTTTTCGGAAATGTCGAGAAATTTCAAAAAAATCCGAAAGCTTCTTGCAAAACTTGTATGCCCGTAAATCATTGGAGATGTTCGATCACAATGTTCGAAACACAAGCACATTTATTTTACTGATAATGCGCCGTTGAATTTTATGCAAGTTAAAATTAATTACGCTATACAAAATGTATTTTAAAGCTCGTATCAAAATGTTAAAAAAAAAAGAGTAAATTGTTAAATAATGATTAAGATAGGACGGAGATCAAAAGAATCACCGACGAAAATATTACAAACGATGTACAATGAAATAAAGAATATTATTAAGTACATCTCACGTTAGTCTGATGTCATGTCTGTATTAATATATATAATACTTGTATTCTCACATGAAGGATAAAATTGCTCATCAAGAAATTAAGAAATTTTTGGGAAATTCCAGCTCAAATTCTTTGATGTAACAAAAAAGAGAAAAAGAGAAGAAAAAGCAGGCATAAATAAAATTATTATAGCTCGTATACTTATCGAAAATACATATACATACAAAAATAAAAAAATATATAATATATTTCTCTCTAAATAATTTTTTAAACTCCGAAATACGTTTGATCAATTTCGTGGAAATTAATATGTTTATATATTTTTATATCTCTTTTATATTCTTTCTATCTCTATTCTTATAAATATATCCTATAAATATAAGCATTTTCGGCATTTTTCTTTAAATTCTCTAAATTCTTTATTTCATTATAAACAAATATCAGGATTGGAAAGTATTATGTTTAAAAAAACATTTATTTTTTATCTGTTTTTTTTTCAATAACAAATAACGAATTTAACACAACATTTGAATCGTGAATTAACGTATTACGTCAGGAATTTGAAATCACATAAAGTTAAAAAATCAAAAAAAGCAATTTTGATCATATTTGCAGTTATAAAAAAAAGGAAAATCTTTTTTTATTTATATTTCCAAAATTTATAAATCTCTTAAAAAAAAATATTTCGTTGCAATGTTTCTAAAAAAAGTTTTTTCTGATTATGATATTAGGATTCAAAATTATTATGAAATTGCTACACACTTTACATCGATATCAATGTCAAAAATATATCGCTGTATTTTAAAGTAAAAAAATGTTAAAAACATTTATGTATATGTTTTTTTTATATATAATATAACTTACTTGTTCCAGAAATTGTAACAACTCGTTTTTGAATAATAATAACGAGTTACATGAATAAAGTAACTTTCCCAACCCTGATGAATATTCAGTTTCGTTTGTATTGATCGTGACGTTTCTAAGTGACTGATAGTCGTTTACCTTAGATACGTGCACTCTTACAAGAAAATTAACTAAGTAGCTGATTATTACAAAAAAAGTGACAAATATTTTTTTTATTTATTATTAAAAATAGATATATTATGCCATCCCAACACGACACGAATGAGAAGACTGGCGATGATAATGAGGTAAAAGTTCAATGTATAAAATATTCTCTCATATTGTATTAATAAAACTCATATTAATATACATGATGTTAAACTTTTTTTAAATTTTAATAATTAATTTTATTAATTCATATAATTTTAATATTTGTTCTCTCCTCTTTATAAAGCCAATTATTTTAGCATTAAAAAGTCGCGAGTTGTGATAGCATCTCATATACATATATATAAGTGAAATGTTTAGAAAAAAATATACAAGAGATATAATATATAAAGCGTAAAATATGTATATATAATAATGAAATAAAAATAGACTAAACAAAAAATTAGATAAATTTTCAAATTGTAACAGGCGCCAAAATATCAGAACACTTACCGCATGGAACCGCGGAACCCGTTCAAGGCTGATTTGGTGGACAAAATCGTAAGATCGGTGATGAACAATCGTTTGGACGAGCTTACGTACGATGATACGGTGGTCGCGAAATTATGCGGCGACGTTGCTTCGGAAATACGACGGCGCGTGAAAAAACTCAACTTCGACAGGTGTGTGCGGATACGGAAGTTGCAGCCTCGAAGATTTACAGCTGATATTTCTGATGGGAAGGGTCTTGCTCTTTTCGACAAAAGTCCTATTTACAAAAGATACGTATGAGTTTTTTATTTTTTAATTTTTTTATGTATACATTGTCGACAAAATTTACTTGCAAAATAAATCACACAGGAGAACCATGTTTCATAGAAATGCATATATATATAAAAAGATGCAATCGACATAAATTTTTTATTTTATAATTTATATAATTATTTAATAAGATAATTCACAAATTGATGAAGAGCTAAAAACAGAGCGTAGATCAAGAGGCAATACATCGGTATAGAAATTCTGAATATTTATAATTACCAAGAGGTTTTATAAAATTTCTGAAAAATTTTTTTATATTTTTTAAATACATCAAGTTTTTTTAACTCATTATGTTTATATACTGCTATTTCCATTTCTTTTCAGACACAAAATCATCGTCGGTGTTACGATAATCGAAAAGGCCAGTCAATCCGTAGAAACGACTGTAGGTTTCCTGTGGGATAGCAAAAACGACAATTATTCTCTCTTTTCTCTCGAAGGTCGAACTTTCTACGCTCAGTGCTGCGTGTTCGGTGTCTATTACGAGTAATCATTCTACCGTAAAATTCGATTATAACAATTAGTGATTATCAAACCGTACAATTAATTGATTGTCAAATTAAAAACAGTACATCGTTTCATCGCGATCTTTGATGAGCAATAATGATATCTTTAACCTTATGCTTAGATTCGAATTTTATCTCAAAAGTTTTCGCCGATTGAAGTATAATTTGTTCGTTGTTTTCAGATTGATAACACGAAGTAATATATCAATTACATCGGATCAAATAGTATTAGAATAACATTATTTTCGATCGTTAGTTAAATGTCACGAATACAAGGCAGACTCCAAGTGAAGCGATATTACAATGGATTTAATTAATATAGATATAATCATATTTATAATTAGATAGTTTATGCAATATAATAAAATACAATAAAATATGCGTCACGTGTGATTAATATTAGAAATATTAAAAATATTCGTATAAAATGCCGCGCGATCGTCGTAATCTGTTGATTAGCAGCGTGCACGTGATCGTAATTAACAGTGTTTTCGCGAGTGATGTGTTAGTCTCATAAAAGAAGAGAAAGAGAAAGAGAGAGAGAGAGAGAGAGAGAGAGAGAGAGAGAGAGAGAGAGAGAGAGAGCGAGAGAGAGATCAAGGAGACCCGGCAAATCATCTGACAACGGCGAAGTAATTGTGTCGAGGTGAGTAAAACTTGCATAGCTTAATTAATTAATTATTCTTGTTATAATAGTCCATTTTATCTATATAAGAATATTTAAACAATAAGAGAAAATTATTACATTAATTATAACATTAAAACATTTTTAATTCTCATCAATATCCTTCATTCGGCGACGTTTTGCGTAAAAATAAGAAATGGAATGCAAATCGACTTTTCTCTGGAGTTTGAAAATCTAACGCGTACTGATGTGATAAAGATCGAGCGATTGAGATAGAAACGCCTACCTCTAAATCGACTTGCGCTAATGCATGGGTAGAAAAAATGGGTCGAGCTTGAAATGCACGTTAGAATTACACTAGATGCCAGGTCTAGGTGCCGTCGGCTGTCAGGTAAGCAACCAGGCGCGACGACCTCGCGCGACAGTACCGCACGAACCGCCGCGGCGAACAGCGGCTTTAAATACAAACCTGGCAATCACGCGCGAAGGTGTGCATTGTTTACATTCCTTACCTCGGAAGTGAATCTTTTCTCTCTCATGTGACTCGATCTCTGATGATCGACCGCGCCCTTTTAAATTTTAAGAATCTTTGATCTCGATTTGCAGCATTCCGGATACTGTTTGTCCCTAGGTCATCGAGCATTTCTAGATCCTCGTATGTATCCAATCGATTCAATCCCGCTTTCATATCTTTATACTTTAATCTGAAAGAAATTTAGAAAGATATTGAAACATACACATAAATATAATCAAACTATGTCAAAATATATCAATCAAGATAATAAAAATCTTGATAGAAATAAAATATAAAAATTATTTCAAATCATGTGTGTTCTCTATCTTGTCTAAGATTTTCAATTTTTAAAAAGTTATTCTGTATTTTTAAATGTGCTAAGCATTTAATTAAATTATTAGTATTCTAATTATAAGCACTTGAATTGGTAAATTCTTCATTTCTTAGATCCGCGGATTTCATATTATTATTATATGACCTGTTAATTAAAATTTTTTCGATTTTGGCGATCAAAACTTTACGAACTTGATTTTAAAAATCTCGTTAAAAAAATCTTGAGATTGTGAATTATTAGACATTAATCAAATATTGATGATAGGTATTTAGGCAGCTGGACTTCAAAGTTCTTAAACATTCGAGGTTTCTTGCCTTCTTAAAAAAATCCTTCAATATTAACTTTATTTTTCTAGAATTCTTAAAAATTTTCACTGACAAGTAGTTTCGCAAAAATTTTGTATTCTAAATCTAACATTCTAAATTTTCAAAATTTTCAAGTTCGCATTCTGAGCGCTAAGATTCGCACTGAATCTATGTAGATGAATCCTCGCCGGAATTGCCGGAAACACTCGATTTGCGACCTTAAAGTTAACGTGCAAAATTAACATATCATGCTTCAACACACGTAAGACGATCTAATTAGAAATGTAGCCTGAATGAGATATCGCGCAAGTACATATCGTGTGCGCGTTCTCATTCTCTTGTAAATTCCTATTATCCGACACGAAAGTGCGCAGCGTTCGCTTTCGATCGCGTAATTCGAGGATAGTAATCGCCGCTCGCCTATTCCGATACATTGTTAGATTTCACTGAAAACGAACAAACTCGCGCTCGCATAAAACACACAAATATAATTATGTTGCTCTCTTGCTCTAACAAGAATCATCGAGCGTGACCAACGTCGTCGTCCTACTTTCGTGAACAATTGTCGCGCGTCCCTATCGCGTCCCCCGCCGTCTATCACTCTACCATTTATTACCGGAGTACGTGATCAAAAAAATCTTTTTTGTCAAAATGCATTCAATTTATCCAAGAAACCGTGTATTCGAATATCGGTGAATCAAAGAGGATAAGAAGATTGCGACAAAATCAAGAAGCTATTTTTAAATTCCATTCGTGAATCTATAAGATCGACAAATGTAAAAAGTGAAAATAATAAAAAGATTAGCAAAATGAAATACTAATCATAAGATCTGAAAATTTAAGAATTTACAGATTTAAAAATATTGCAATGGATATATCAAAAATTCAGAAAATTAGTTCGAAAAAGACTTTGCTAAGGAATATTTAGTTTAAAAATTATGCGAGAAAAGTAAATCTGCATTAAATTTTTAAGGTGCCAAGTATCTAAAATATATAAAAAATCAAGAATTACAAAATTCGATTTTATTTCCGAATAATTACCAATTTTTTTCTGTTCTTCCATATGCAAGCATACGTCATCTCTATATATGACAGCTATCTATCTAACAGCGCATTCCTTTACTACATGCTGTCATTATCGTTTTGCTGCAGCTGCGCAAATTTGTCATGAGGGATATTTAAGCGCTTCTTTTCAATATTTTAGGGAGTCAAACCACTTTTTTAGGGGTATTAAACTACCGTGATTTGAAGTTATCCACAAATCTCCTATAAAAAAAGGTTTTATTCGATCATTTCTTGCTTCGATTTTCTCTTAGTCTTTTTCATAATTATTTTAATCTTCTTTCTTTCGTAATATCCTCTTCCTTTGTAAGAGTAATTATCTCGATTTCTCTTATAAATCACAATATCTTTCGTTTTTAAGTAATTCCATCCCAATCGAAAAATCGTAGAATGATCTTGATTTCGTTCTACCAATTAATTTCATTCTACCAATTAAATATTCCTGTAATCAATTGTAGAAAGAATTAAACTAAAGTAATACTAAAGTAATATACTCGTAATAATTAGATTCCCTGCTATTTTAAATTTGAAATTACACGAATTAATAAATTAATAAAGAATATAAATTAGAAAGCAATTATACACGGAGTAGATATATCATTTATACATTTTCTACAATAATATAATCTTCCATAATAATAATTTCTTCATAAAATATATAATACATCTCTATTACATGAAAAACAAGAATTGATAAATATTTTTCTGTTTGTCCATTGCACGTATGCGTATGTTATATTATCTTTGAAATGACGGCTGAAGCGAGACGGGCGTAAATAATGGATTTCGCATTGAAATGAGATTTGCAACGATGTTTAGAGACACGGCAGCAGTACACTTGCGTGGTACCCGCGGACACGAGAAATTAAGCATAAGTAGGCCAAGCAGTAGTAAAGTCATTAGCGAAAGAAGAAGGCTCTAATCGCGTTTCATTGCCAATTGCATGATTCGTCACGTACGAGCTATTTCTGATTCTTCGTTGATTACAAAATCTCAAAGATAGCCGCACGTAACGAGAGGAGAGTCTCCCAAGCTTAGTACATGAAAAACCGGTTTACATCGGTTAGAATTCTATTACGATGTACGATGATGTAATAATTCTACTCTCTTAGTCACTTGGGAGCTATCCTTGGCCTTCGCGTCGACAATGTTCTCACAAAAATCAAATCTGTTGAAATCTTCGCGTATTCTTGTATCCTCAAGACGTGTTTAGTCATTTTTCTCTCGAATAAATTGTTTAACATCTGAACTTGAGAAAGATGATTTTTCGAAGCGTATACAAATAGATATCGCGAATCAACTCTAAAAATCCGTTATCGTCTTCTTACTAATTTATCGCATCTATTACTTGCTAGTTTACCTGACAATACTCGCGGCAAAACTTCGGTGGAGAACTTATGGCAAATACTTCCGGTTATGCAATTGGCATAGTCATGTTACGCTAGCTTCTTCACAAGAGTTGATAATAAATTATATTCTACGATATTGTCAACCAGCGGGAAAATGTAGGTTTATTCAGCAATCTGCGGGACGAGAAGAAAAAAGCGCTTTTTTTCTAATAAAAATCCGCTCCGTTAAGCTCGCTGCAAATTTATTATTTAAATAAACTTTTTATAAAATTTGGACTGTACAATTGGATAAGTTACAAAACATATTGCAGAATATATATATATATATATATATATATATATATATATATATATATATATATATATATATAGCGGAAATCGAAATTCCCCGTTTTTCTTACGTTTATTTGCGTGTTTCCTGATTATTGCATCGCAATTACAAACTTCTTGCATTTTATTTATTCGCGTTGTGCACATTTAATGAAATTATTCTTCTTATTATGATCATCATGTTATCACAGGAAAGACAGCTTCCACTACATAATGTACTCGTTGTCGCTGTTACTCGCGTCGCTCCTGGTCTTTTCGAGCATTCATGTGTCCATCACGCGCGAAATCGATTTCTGCTTCGCGGATGAGGATGATCCATACTTGTACATGGCTACGAAAACTGCGTATCACTTCATTCATGGTGGCAAGACCCGATTTCAAACAATACCGAGTGAGTATTGAAAATTGATGATTGATTCGTGTCTTGTCTTAGTATTGCCCTAGATTCTTCGGCAATTGTTGGATATCTGTACGCATCTGCTTAAAATGAAAGTAAATTTAAAAAAATTCAATTTTTAATCAAATCTTTCAGTTTGATGAACATCAAATCTCCTATCGCGATGTCTTTAATTATATGTATATTTTAATAATTTTTTCATTTTTCTTTTCATTCCCTTTTTATTGCATCAATAAAAAACAAGAGTTGTCATCGATCAAGAACGATTTTTATTCCCATATTTTGTATTATACTTTGAAAAGCAATAGAATACAATTTCGTTTTCAATGTATATATCAAAATAAAAGTTTTTATATAAATTATTTTATATAAATTTATATTATATTATATTTATATTTATATATTTTATATAAATTTAATTTTAGATTGCCGACCAGTGCAAATCTGGATGCTCGCAGCACATGGTACTCGCTGCCCGACCGTTGATGAGATCGACAAAATAGTCGCTTTAACCGATCTCAAAGAGCAAATACTCAACAATCATGAAACTCGTGGAGGTAAGTGTTTCCTTTCAGTGTTGAGCCGACTTTTCCTTTTCATCTTCTTTTATATCATCTTTTTGCGTAGATGTGCGAGAGGATTTTAGCAATGTCTATTACAAAAATTGTCCTAAACAATATTTTGCGTATCTAAAATCAATTGCTTTATCAATTTGTCCATCAATTGTCGATCAATTGATCTATCAATTTGAATCTTTCCTCATTCATTTCCCCTTCGTTTTCTTGCATGTCAGAGGGTCATATGTGCAATCGAGATCTGGAGAATCTGCGAAGATGGCAGCCGGGTGAATATTTGGTGCCGCAACGGGCGGAAGTCCTAACGCCACAAGGTGTAGAGGACATGAAGCTGCTGGCGAGGAGGCTACAAAGCAATTTTCCGGAACTGTTATTACCCAATGCCAACAATATCACGGCTGCTAACTACAAGGTAATTTTTTTTCTCGTGTATATCGTAATAAACGTGTCAATGTTAAATTAAATTATTTGAACAAACATACATCAATAAATATCCGCTGGACAGGATATTAAATTGATAAATAATAATAAGCACAAAGCGATCAAAGCTCAATATTTTTAATAATTTTTTTATATTTTTTCAGTTATGAAAAATGTAAAAAATTTATATTTCAATTAATTAATTTCTATTAAAATATTTTATTTTTTCTACAATTTTTTATATTTTTTCAGTTCCGTGCTAGCGAAGCGCGTGAGAGTATGGCATCTTTTATGGAGAGCCTATTTGGAAGCAGAATGGCCGTACTTCCCGAGGATAGTTCCTTCAACGACACTTTACTTACGGTAAATATTTTTTTATTATACGCTATTTTCTGCTTCGTCAAAATAACCCAGATTAAAAAAAAAAAAAATAAACAAGTTATAGAGTAGAAAAATAATTATTTGTTTCTATAAATATATTACCCTCTTTGCTTTCATTTATCTAATTTAATTTGACAGGCATATAAAACATGCGGAATTTGGGAAGACAAGAAACACGAGCAATCGCTCAAAAATATGGAACGTATCAAATTTGATGCCGGATCAGAATTTCAGAATCTTTTGAAAAATGTCAGCCGCCGACTTGGTTTTCTATACAGTATTTCTATCGGTGCGTTCAAAATTATTGCGTCAATTTATTTACTTATTTTTATTTAATAATAATAGAAATAAAAATATAAAAATAAAATATAAAATTTAATTCTTGCATTAATAGCAGAAAAAAAATTCAATAATTCAATTCAATTATATTCAATAATAAATTCAATAATAAATTCAATTATTTTATTAATATAATTATTCTATGCAATTATTTTAGACTTTTCATAGACGAAAAATTTCTCGCCCATAAAAAGTTTATACGTTCATCAAATATTTATAGAAACAGCCAATTTATTTCTACAGATTTAAACATTTTCAGAAACAATCGATGCAATGTACGACGCTTGTCGATACGAGAAAGCCTGGACCGTGACCAAACTTTCACCTTGGTGCGCCGTCTTTAGCAAAGAAGAGCTCCGCGTTCTGGAGTATAGAGAGGATCTCGATTATTACTACAAAGCGGGCTACGGACGAGACATCAATGCTCATCTAGGATGTCCTCTCCTGCATGACATGATGCAACATTTTGGGTATCATTTATAATTCGTATCTCATCGAACATTGCTTTTTTCGCTCTTAAAATATTAATTTAGATATCTCTATCAAACCTTCCAATTCTATTTTTTTCCTGAATTTTCTGAAAATAGAAGTCGATGAAGATTACGCGAAGAATAATAATTTGATATCGTTATGCTTATATTCTGTAATTTAAAGAAGAGAGAAAAATCGAGAGTTTAGAGATATGTGTCTCTTTCCATTAGGAATATAGCTAACGATCAAATGTCGGGTGAACCCAAGGGTATCTTTTACTTCAGTGATGTAATCAGCCTGCAAAATCTTCTAACCGCTATGGACATAAACGAAGACTCGACACAATTGACTAGTTACAACTACAAGGACATGGCCAGACGACAGTGGCGTACGTCTCTGATATCGTCCTATGCGGCGAATCTTATCGCCGTATTTTACAAGTGAGAATACACATACGTTTCTTTTATTTGTCATACATTTATTTTTCACGTTTTATTTCGTTTTAACTTTTTACTAAAAATTTATTATTATTATTTATTCCATTTCGATTATTTTGATGTATATATCTCTCTTTTATAGTCAAATTAATTATTAATTTACTACTGCTTCATATTCGAGTATTTCTAGTATCAATAGTAATATATGATAGATAGATTTTTGATTCTATTACTTCATAAATTGTGCTTTAATTTCTATATCTTTTAATTGTATCCTTAAAAGCGCAACTTTGATTTAGGATATACTTAAGATATCTCTTAATTCGTTTTATAAAGTAATCAGAATTAAATAAAGTAGTCAGATAAATCAGGTTTAATAAAATAATTGAAAAACAGTTGGTTTTAAATTTTTCTCTGCGAAAACTTTTATCATATTTTATAGTGATATTAAAGAGGATCTTAATCTTTATAAAAAAATCTGTATTCTATCGCAGATGTAACGACAACAACGATCGCAATAAAATAATGTTTTACCTGGCGGAAAAACCAGTGCGATACGAAGGCTGCCAGGTAGGCCTTTGCGACTGGGAATTTTTGAAGAGGAGATTAGGCAAACTGGCGTCCAGATGTAATCTCGACGTCTGCTGGAATATGAATGGAGCATCCTCCAGCTTCCCGAATTCCATAGTCATTCTATTAATATGTGTTATTCTAGTCCGCCTTGGATATAACCGACAACTGTGAATAAGTTATTGTTATATAATAATTTCATCTATTAGATTTGAAATTGTAAAATATTAAATAAGAAAATAATTATATAATCTTTTCTTAGAGAAACCGCGCAGAAGATAAAGATAATAAATTATATATAATTGTTTAGCTCTATTAAATTTATATCAATAAATTTTTGCAGCTTTATAGATATTAAATATATTATATAATATATATGACAGCAAAATAATATTTTATAATTCATATAATTTATACATTGTAATTGTAGTTTATGAAATGTATGTTTTTATATATATTTTATTCATATACCAGAGAGAAAGAGAGATAATTGTTATATTAATATATTTATTACACAATATTAATTATACAAAATAACTATATATAAGAAAAATTTTAATATATAAAATATATTTATTATATCAAATTTATTTACATACATTTTACTATCAATTAATTACTTTTAATGTAATAATGTAATAATAATTATAGCAAACTATAAAGTACTATATAGTAATAGTAGTATAAATAGATACAGAGACATTGCAAAACTTTTCTTTTTCCAAGGAATCTACTCAAATCTTATTAAGAAATAACTTTCATAAGCATTCTTTATTTATATAATTTTTTAATTTCTTTTTCATCAAAAATTGTAGTGAAGATCAATTGTGTACTGTATATATTCAGCAGAGATTATATTGTTATTGTTATCAATATAAAAAAAATTATAGAAAAACTTTCCTTCTCCAAAAACATTGCATAAAATTCTTTTGCTTAAAATTTTTAAATACTGCAAATAAAAAAAAATATAAAAATTATATAATTTGATTTAAAATAAAATTTTACTGAATTGTTCATTAATTTCTAAAAGAATTTAATTAATGTGTTCTTTATGTGTATTTATATGCACGAAAATCATATGCCGCGTAGCAAAGCGTCAAAAAGTAACGGTCGAATGCTAAATTTCGTTATTGAAAAAAATGTGTCAGAATCACTTTTTCTTCTCGTTACAACGAAATGTAACGCCGTTATCGTTATCAAAAAAGAAAAGTTTTTAATTGACAAGTACCTTACCTTCTAATTCTGCGAGATAATCGCGAAAAAAATTCGATATTTCGCGCAAATCTTTATCCATCACCGCTATTTCGTAATCGACTGTGTCTCAATCTCTTTCGATTCATCGAAATGCGAGAGATGCGACGACCTCTTGCGACTGATAGCTTCAAACTCCTTATGACGTCATACGTCAAGCACATTCCCAATTCCCAAGCGCAAAAATCGTGTCCGACTTTCGCTGCAATATGTCTACTTTTGTAGAATCTACTTTTCCCATCCTGTAGAAGAATCATTCGATATGTAATGATTTTGTGGTAAACATTTCTGTTAATTCTGTTTAATCTCTGTCAAATAATTTTGGAAATATCAAAATTCAAAGATTTTTTCGTGAAATTCTAAATAATTCTTAAATTTAAAAACTTGCTCTTCTCGATTTGGATTATTATCTCTATTTTATATATTATAATTATCATTAAGCTTATTAATGATTGAAATACTTGAATTCGACTTATCAATACTTGTAAATAATTGCTCACCTTTTTTGATCAAAAATTTAACTTTTATCTATAACTTTTATATATTGCTATATTGCTTATTAAAGTTTTCAATTAAAAATACGAATTTAAGAAATTGTTGCCACCTTGATTGACACTGTACTTGTTTTATATTTCAGAATTTTTTGACAATTGATTGATGTGATCATGGCCAGTCCACGGACACGACGAATGCTGGGTGAATTGAAGCTGAAGGATGAAAATAATGTAAGCTTGAAAATAATATAAAACATTAATATGCTTTTCTCTTTCCGAATAAAAATTAGATAAGTTGAAAAAGTTACAATTAGTTAATTATAAATGTTTTTTTAAATTAAACTGCCTCATTCTTATTTTCAATAAATGTAATTTTGATCTCAGTGTTTCATATAATATTTTTATCTATATTTATACTTATTAAATATGTATATAACTTACGAGACTTTGCAATACACAATTGAGGGATCTAATAAACCTGTATACATAATTTGCAGAAATGCTTTGAATGTGGCAGCCACAATCCACAATGGGTTTCGGTGACATATGGGATTTGGATATGTCTAGAGTGTTCAGGCAAACATCGTGGCTTAGGTGTACACTTGTCATTTGTCCGCTCTGTCTCTATGGACAAGTGGAAGGATGTCGAATTAGAGAAAATGAAAGTAGGTGGTAACAGAAATGCTAGAGAATTTTTTGAAAGTCAACCTGACTGGGATGAAGATATGTCTATCTCACAGCGTTACAATACAAAAGCTGCAGCTTTGTACAGAGATAAGGTGAGAAAGTATGTTGAATGTAGTAATGTAATGATTGAATTATTAGTCTATTCCATCCATTTTCCATCATATTATTCATTTCTTAAATATACATTTCTCTTCTTGTGTTTAGATTGCTACATTGGCACGAGGAGAATCTTGGAGTCCAAGCAGTTCAGTGGCGAAAGATTTCGAGCCTTCAGCCTTCAGCACTGAAAACAAACAAGAGTACTTGTATCAAAGCGATTTGTCCTCTTCTTATCAAAATATGAATTCAAACACCATAAAGACACAAACGGAATCTTTTTTTGCGAGAAGACAAAATGAAAACGCCAATCGTCCAGAGTAAGTTTATTTATTTACTATATCCTATTATCAAACATATATTTCTGTAATTTCAAATCTCTCTCGTATAATCTAAAATTTTTGATCAAACAAGTGGATAAATGACAATGTAAAAAAACAAGAGATCGAGAAATAAATTTGAAAACTAGATATTTTAATTTTTAATTTAATGTGAAATTATCAACTTTTTTTATCAACTTTTTTTATCAGTAACATTCCACCAAGTCAAGGCGGCAAGTACGGTGGTTTCGGTTATCAAATGGATCCACCGCCCAAGAGTTCGTCCCAGGAACTATTCGACACTGCAGTTTCTTCGTTAGCAACTGTATGACTTCTAATGTTTATTAAACTTTGGTAATGTATATTTGATGAAACAATCAAACTATTATCTGCTAATTTTGTAGGGTTGGTCAATATTTTCTTCTTCGGCGTCGAAAATAGCGAGCAAAGCTACCGAAAATGCTATCAAAATTGGAGGAATTGCGACACAAAAGGCAAGTATTAAAAAATCCGGAAATATTCTTGAAAATGTAAACTAATCTAAGAACGGAAATTTCAGAAATATTGAATAGTATTAAAAAAATTATATTAAAATTATACTTAATTAATTTCAATTAAGTGTAATTTGAATAATATTGGCAATTGCTGTTTAACGTTTTCTTCAAAAACAATATTTAAAAATAGATTTGAACTATAATTTGTTGTTGCATTAATATTTATTTGCATTATTTTTTTCATTATTATAAGCCCATGCAGAGTGAATTTACTTGTTACTTAATGTTATAACATGATATTGATTGATTATTATTATTTTTGTAGATTTATTTTGAATCATTTCCGTCTTACATCAAACTTAATTAAATTTAATGATTTTAAAAATTTTACACTTTTTTTTATTCCATTTTTCTTTTTTCTTTTTATATTACATCATTAGGTTCGAGACGGCACATTATTAGAAGACGTCGGGAGCCAGGTTAATCATTTGGTTACAAAGGTACAAAACTTTCATTTTTCACTTTTGTTATCACCATTTGGTTTTTGTGTCACAATACTATATTATTTATATATATATATATATATATATATATATATATATATATATATATATATAATTAAGAATTAATTATAAAAATCAAATCCATGTGAACAATTATTAAAACTTGAGAAATTTAAGAAAAAATAATGTATAGGTAGGGGACATAACTAGACGAGGAGGATGGGGTGACATCGCCGGGACCAATTCAGCTGAACAACAAAGACAGTATAATTCCACAGATCTATATCAATGTTCCTCCAACTGCCCTAATGCGTATCAAAATAGCGATTCGATGCAATCAAATCGCTCTAATGAAAAATCTTCTCTTGTGAGAAGCTCCAGTTCAAAGTAAGTTCTTTTTAAATTTCTAATAATAAAATGGAAATATGGTTCATTTATTAATAAATAAACATTAAATTTTGCACATTGAAATTTTGCAAAATTCACTCTGCTTCATTTATCTTAGGAGTAATATTTCTACTGGAGGTTTCTCCAACGCATCAAATTGCGATTGGGACTGGAACAATGATACAAAGCAAGCTAATAAAACAGTAATCTCAAAGAGACAGTCAAAGGAAGAATCATTGATCAGTTTTGAAACAGACAATAAAGCACAACAAAACTGGAATTCTAAAGCGGAAGACGACGCCTGGGAAATACTAAACAATTAATTAAACGAATATAATCAGCGCGAATTAGAGGAAAATATCGATATGTATTTAATTTTGACGAATTAAAGAGAAAAGACGAATACATATTTCTTATAAAGCAACCCACTTCCTAATATGTGTGAAATATAATCCACTTTTGTTTAATAATTTCGAAATGCGATAAATTATATTAATTAATCAAGTAAATTATTAACATGTTAATAATCTTTCAAGGTAAAACAAATAATAATTACCTATTTCTTGAGTTTTACAAACCTTTTCGGAATTTTAAATCTTCAAAGTCCAAAAATCTTAGAATAAAGGAACTTGAAAATTTTTATTATAAAAATAAAATCACTTATAGTTCTCGGATGAACAGTTCTTTGCTGCTTTCCTCTCTAGTATTTCTGAAAGAACAATTGGTAAAGATTAATTTTTGACAATTTCTTTTAGTCTTAAGATTAATTCTTAGATACCTTACATACAAGTATTTAGAAATAACACAAATACATATTTGAAGTCTCCTGAAAGACTTGTATTATTAATTGTATTATAAACATATTATGATTTTAAAATTATAATATAATATAAATATAAAAGTTTTGTAAAGTATTTTCTCTATTTTGTATATTTAATATATAATGTTACAAATATATAATGTTAATTGAGAAATAAATACAATGTTATTGTACATAAAGGAAATAATAGTCAAGAAAATTATAAAATTATAACGAGAGAAAGAAAGATATCTAAGATATGATATAAAAGAGTCAAAACAGAAACTAACTCTTTCCAGAATATGTTCTCCTGATTTCAGATCTGCTGTAAATATGTATATCGCTTAGATATTTGATAAACTCTGACTGCATGCTTGGCCACACTTCATCTATTAATTCTGACAATAGTTTGTATAAAATCTTTGCAGAGTTATGCGATAGACATGGTGCAGTTTGATTTGTTGTCATCTTGTAAAGAAAAAGATATATTTCTCTGCAAAAAGATGTTTCATCAATTATCGTCAAACATCCAACATTTTTATGGGTTTTATGGTTTAAAACTTTATATATATATGTACAAATTTACACAAAAAATTATATATATATAATTTATTAAAATTATATATATATATATATATATATATTAAAATTATATATATATATATATATATATATATATATATATATATATATATATTAATGTTGAATATATTACACATATTATAAAAATGATACAACAGAGAATTAAAAACATTAAAATAAATAAGAAATATATATATATATATATATATATATATATATATATGTAAAAAGTAATTTAAAGTGATATTTTTTTTATGTCATACCTAAAGTTACACTCTTCATTTCTTTGTTCAGACAATGGATACTGCTCGTACAATCCAATAAGTAACAACGCCAAAGGTACACTATATTCATCATTGTCAAATATACCACTGTTTAACCAATCAATTATTGAAGATTTCTTCTCAACAGCAATCTTTGTCTGTTCGAGTATTGATTGTAATGCAGAATAACGTTCATCTTCAGACATGTTTGGCAGTATAGAGGAAGGAAGATTTGAATATCCATATTTGAAGAGAGCATTCAATAATGTAATCATGTTCTCCTTCTTACTAAGGGAAGACACATTCTTGTCTTCTGTTAAAACTTCGTTGTGATTGTTGCGCATTTCCATTTTAATACTTGTGAACGATTTTTGGTAAAGTGCTGAAAGAATACAAATAGTATAAATATTTACTCCAATTATAAAAAGTTTTTGATACACATTTCAAGATATACATTTCTAAAAAATAATAGAGTCACTAAATAAATTATTAATAATAATGATAAAGACAGTTTACGTTTTTTGTCCACGAGTCGATTGGATTAGATTAATATTTTTTTGAGGAATAATTTTCGCGTAATAATTAATATTTTAAATTTTTTTCCGTTTATTCGACTCTAAAACGTACTCTATGTTCTTGGATTGTCACGATATTTTAAAAGACGAAAACAAATACTCAAATATGAATTGATATTCTTGGATATTTAGATATTATTGTATATTTAGATTCTGCAACAATATATTAATATACAAATAATATATAATGTTTTAATCAAAATAACACAAAGTATAAAAATATTGCGTGATATGAATAGATATAAATCTATTGTGTAGCCTCCCACACAATACACACATATACACACGAATACAATAGTGTAGTGTACACCACCGTCCATTTTATTTGCACATGCGCGTTAAGTATGATATCGATAAAGTTCTCATTTCGATTATAAAAGAATCTTTTTTTGTTTTAATTCTTTAATTTATTTTTTATGTCAATATTTGATAAAAATTATTTAACACTTTACAATTATGTTACATTTACGTTATGTTACAACTTTTCAAATATTGACCAATCAAAACAAGAGATGTGCCTCTTTTCTGATTGGTCAATCAAACGAGTCGAAGTTCGAAGTGTCCGTGACGTGATTATTTACGTTTAGGTTCCCGGGATTTGACAATTCTCTTTTTGCGATGAATGTTTGTGCTATTGTGTTATAAAACTGTCTAACGTCGACGAGTGAGTATTTGAATCATGAGAAAAAGTAGTAATGAATTTGTTATTATATTTAGATACTAAAGTTTATAAATCTAAAAACTTTATTAATTAAGAACCTAACCTATTTTTTTTGTTAGATTATTCTTTCTCATCTATTATAGAGACAATAATTTAAGGAAATGTAATTAAATCACAAATATTTCAGTTTTTTTTTTCAAATTAATATTAAAGTAGTTTGTATATTTATTTTGTACTCAAATGACGTATTTATTTATTTTTTTTTGTGTTTCTTAGATATTGGTTGTTGTTCCAAAATTATTTGAAGTAGAAAAGGAAATACAGAAAGAGAAAAAGAAAAAGGTTTAAAAAATGGGTTAAATTTATTATGAAATATATTTGGAAATTGGACACTGACAAGTTTAAAGAAACATTTGTATATACTAAGCTTGTACATAATAAAACTTTAATTCTAAATTAATGCAAATGAATTAAAGAAACATTTTTTGTAACATGAGTGTTTTTTTGTTTACTTTTAGAAAGGAACGGAAACGAGCCAGCATGCCGGAGCCTGTGAATCACCAGGTGAATGCCGCTCGTAAGACGTTCCGAACCTTATACCAAATCTCCAAGCTACTGAACACAAATCTTGATGAGAACACTCTGAGCATTTGCATTAGGCTATGTGAAAACGGAGTAAACCCGCACGCTCGCTACTGTAGTGAAGGAACTTCAGCGAGAAGTCAAAGCGATGAATGACACACAATTGGAATTTGCGAGTAAGACAAATGCGACTAAATGAACCCAAACAAGTATGACACTGTTGTCCTCCCACATATTTTATAGAACTTATGTTATTCAATAAATATTTTTAAATATATGCGATGTACGTGCTGTTTTATTAATCATATACATCAATGAATGCACATTGCATATTTAATACTTTACAGAAACAATTTGTTTATTTAAAAGTATCAAAAAAATATATTTGAAAAAAAATTTGTACCAAAGGAAGAAATAGTTAGGACTTGAAATTATAAAATGTTTGAGAAATATAGGAATGCATTAAGATTACAACTCAGCTTTGCTCCGTTTTATCTTTGCACTTTGCTTTCTTATCGACTCATCGGCTACTTCCTGTAGAAATTAAACTCGTTTTATCTCTTACAAAAAAATTAATAAATACTAAGATTCATCAACATATAACATTGTTACCTGTTGCTTTGCATCACTATAAAATGTCTGTCCTTCAAGGGTGAGATGAGATAATTCGGGCTGCTGCAGCAAGTAATGTTTAGCATCAACAGCCTGAGATCCTTCGCGAAACATGTATATCGAACGTTTTACATCGATTGGATATCTGCACATAATTATATATTGAATATTTTCACTATTCTCTTTTTTAATATTTATATGTTTATTGAATAATAAATTAAGTGAATTAATAACAGTAAAAATTATATTATTTGATAATTATGATAGTTTATGGAATTATATATTACATATTTATTTCTGTTAATGTATGTATATAGATAAATTTTCGTACATCTAATGTTTAGAATATAAAAATACCTCTCTGCAATAATATGATTGTTTTGCAGACTCGTCTGCCAAATACGCATCACAATCTTGGCTTGTTCTTCTGAAATACCTGGCTTAAGATCCACAAACATCATAACACCTTTCCCTTTCTTTGTAATTCTCAGCAAGTTATCTGGATTTGAAGTATCTATCTACACATTGGATTTTATTTTATGCACAAGTGTGAAAAGACTGATAAATTTACATATTCGCCAATTCAATCAACAGTCAAAAATATTTATATATTGTATAAACACAGTAAGGTGATCCTTTACCTGGGATAAATCAATCTTTGGACTGGGTCGCAAGTGTTCTGGCAATTCATCTGGTTCCAGAGGTTCATCATTTTCCTAAAATATTAGATTAATCAAAAATTCTATTCAATTTTTCTGTCATTCACAACAGAACAATAAATCAACCAACTTCCCACTGCTCCAGCAAATGTTCCAGATCAGCCTCCGTCATGTCTCTTATATCCTTCTCGCGCCATGATTTCTTCTTTTGTTGAGTTTGAGAGATCAACAATGCTAATATTATAATTAAGAGTATAGATAGACTTAGAAATTTTGGTTCCATGTTATCATGCAAGAAGACAGTCAAGTATCTGTCACGAATAATTTATTGTGAACATTCCAAGTATATTGCTGAAAATTCAAACGCGAGATTAGCTCGCATTAACAGCAATCAATTGTTTGAATTAATTAATAAAATATTCCAATGATTCATATATTTAAATATCTTGAGGTTATGCTCAATCTTCCTTCCCGGCTTCTTTAAATTTTTTTTTTGCGAGATGAAAAAATTTATAAGAAAAAAATTGCTAAGCACTCGGTTTACTTACAAAGTGTTTCAAATTAAAAAGATTTTTTGTTTTGATCGATCAATCAAGCATCTAAAATTGATTAAATCAAACAAAAAAGTCTTTGACCTATTGTTTTAATCAACCAGTCAAACAATTCGAGGCATCTCTGATCAATAAAAGAACACTTATCGATTTTATTGATCTTGAATGCTCGGTGAATTATTGGAGTTTGATCACGAAAAGAAAAGATAGATAGATAGATAGGCTATCCTCTTCCTCTGTCTACCTGACTTTATTGGTCAATGGTTTCAAAAGGAGCTAAAATTTCTTTGTTCTGATTGATCAATTTCAGTCTTGCGTAATCCGACACAAGCTTATTTATTCCAGTTCAATCTGGTGCCTTTGTATTATTTTTAGTTGGTAGAAATAATTTTTCTTTTCTTTTTTTTCTTTCGCGTTTCGACAACACTCCGATTATTTATTGTTCTCGCCACTACCCACTACATACAAGCGGTTTCCGCTCATGCTCCTGTTACACCAATGTGTGTTATGTTGTTCGATATTGCGAACCTTGTGAAGCTTTTATGTCGCGACATATCGTTCTTCTCGCAGAGAAATAAAGCGCGTATTTACGTATACACGAGCAAGTATGCATTCGTTTATGAAACCTTTCCTCGCGTATCTATTACGATCTCGAGATAAACATAACCCTTAAATTCGTTTACGCAATGTATTCAAGTTGCGAACGAGCGATGTAGTTAAATTTATCGATCTGTCCGGAACAAAATAACAATAAATAATTCTTTAAAATCATTCTCTTGGATAATTGGAACGACCGTATTTTAACAGACAACATTGTTAATCATAATGTTTTTAATGATGTTATTTCGCGTTAATATACATTGCCTGCAAGAGCAATTAAAATGTTGACCATGCTACTTATATAAATAAAATGTACGTATATATATAAAATTCAACTTAAAATAAATGTATATAATGTTATGATAAATTTTAATATAGAAATTTATTATAATTATGTGTATGATATATATATATATATATATATATATATATATATATATATACATATATATACATATGTCACTCTATTGAATACACTATATTTTATATAGATATCTTTGCGTATAAAATTCTAATATATTATATTCTTTGCATTTATATATCTACAGATATTTGCCATGATTATGACAATAGTGATAATGTTTCATTGAGCTATTCTCAAAAATGTCATTTATCAGTGAATTGCATAATTATGAGGAATGTATATCTGATGGGATGATTGCAACAATCAACTTTCAAGATAAAAAATTGGAACAATGCACAATGAAAAAAGAACATATTGAAGAAAATCTGGTAAAAATTCAATTTTTAATTCAAAATTTTATCAATAATATCTCTAGATCAATATTTTTAACATTTCTATATTTTATAGGTTGTAAGTGAAGAGATAGTTGTGGATACAAATGGATATCTGCCAGATAAAATTGAATGTAAGATAGATTCACCTATATATTTTGAAGAGAATCTGGAAATACACGACAATACAGCTGTAGATTACAAGGAATCTATTGTTTCTGTTCCCTTGACAGAAAGTTTGATGGATGAGAAATGGGACTGCGAGCCAATTGCTGAACCATCTTGGAGGGTACATATTTAGAAATTGGTTACTCTCTATTTATTTGCTTTGAAGTCAATAATCTGAAATTTCATCAGCTTAATAGCGATATTTAAATGATTTAATTTAATAAATAATTAAAAATAATGCACAGGAGATCAAGATGGAAGAGCAAGAGAGCGACGAGGAAACAATTGCTACTTTTGTCACTGCAGCAGGACAACAATTGGCTCTCTATGCTGTGGAAGATTCGGATGAGATATTTGCCGTGGCTGTTTATGATGAATCTGGCGAGCCTCCGAGTAATTTCCAATTTCTCATGAAGTAAGAAAACTGATCTAGTTTTAGTTTAAGGATTGATTTTTAGAGAAATTGTTTCTCAATTTTTTAGTTAGAAGGATTAATTTCATATGTTTTTACTTAATTTAATATTTTTTTTTTTTTTGTTATTTTTATAAATTGAGCATAGAAATTATAATATAAATATACTTATAGAGCAGATGTAGAGCGACTAATAGGTGAAGGAGCCGTGCGAACAGTGAAAAAACCGTCGCAAATGAAGAAACGACTGATAACTACTCAGCCGCCGGTATTTTATCGCAAGGAGGATTTCGAAGAAGTTAACGAGCAAGCGAATGATAGGATGTTTACTCACGATACGTCAATCGAGAGCAGCGAAAAGAACCTTGTGCAGGAAGGAGATTGTGGAATAGTACACAATTATAAAACCTGTCAGAAATATAAAGATTCTGTTAAGATTAATTCAACGTCTAGTGATGGGAACCACATCACTGATGATGAGCAATCGAATATCACGTATTTTATGATGAATAACAATTCCGTAAATATCGGTAAAAATCAATACAAATTTTTTTTATATACAAATTATTTTTATTACAGAAATAAATTCTATTATATTTATAATGAATCACATACATGTAACGCATACTTTTTCCATGTATAAATATAAAGGTTGGAAAATACATTTTTTTAGCCAAGCAATCTGTTGAGAATCAAGATAATGGCGAATACAAGGATGAACTGATGGAACGTTCGACCGTGCAATATATTTTTTTAGAGGGCGACCATCAATCAGACTCGGAACTGACATTTGACGAGATTCAGGCGACATTGCAGAATCTGAAGACCTCTCGCGAAAAGGCATCTGACAGAGGCGAAAAAAATTCTGGCAAATTGCAAGACGATGAATCGTTAAACTTCCCGCAGGACTTTTTACACGATTCCTCGACGAGCATCGAGCCATCGAATGAAGACATGGATGAATTAGACTTGTATATGTCACCGATCAACCGTGTTTCTGTCACGGAGGAGGATCGGCAGCAGTTGATCGATACGTTAACCGATTCGCCGCCATCGACGATGATGACAGCGAGCATTCCGCAACCACAACTGAAGGTGAAGCGATCGCGGAAGCAACAATTGATCTCTGTAAACCGGGACGACGGTGAGATCATCATCCAGCCAGCTTCAATGTTGAGCGAGGAAGAGCTGACCAACAAGAAACGCGGTAGGCGGCGACGTCGATTATCGACACAGATGCGCGTCACTATGCCCAACACGAAGAGGATTAAACGAACGAAACGAAGAGAGGTATATGTTATACAAATGATTAGTGAATTAAGACATCGCACGTATTTTCGAATCTTTCAACATCCAAATTTGCAATCTTTGATCTATCGGATTAATATTCAATTTATACTTTTTTCTTTAATAGCTACAGAATCAAAGAAAAATATATTTAGATATCTAGATATATATCTTTAAAAATATTTGAACTTTTAACGATTTTCATTTTCTGACGTGTTGAAATATACTTGATAGGTCGTTGAAGTGATCGATTTGGATGCCGACGAGGAAGAGAAACAGCCAAAGCGCAACGTGGTAGAAATCATCTTAGACGACAGCAAAGACAAGTATTCCAGTGACAAGGAAAACGAGATTATCATGGTGAGAGATTCGGACTCTGACAACGGCGATGACGAAGAGGAGGAAGAGGAGGATGATGATGACGAAGAATCCGCCGATGATTTGACAAAGCTCAACGACATGTTGCGGTGCGAACATTGTTCCAAGAATTTTCGACAGCAACGTGCCTTCAACACACACCTTAGAATTTGCCAAAAATCGCGGGCGAATGCTCTCAGACTCAATGAGAGAAAGACCAAAGGCAAGAAAGCAAATCAGAAGGTCAGGAAGCAATACGCCTGTAAAATATGTCAAGAGAAATTCGATGTAGTTGTGGCCTTGGCGCGTCACGTTCGCGCAGCGCATTCGCAGAGAAAAAAGCACAGGTTGGATTTTACTTCACCAAAATATAAATTAATAATAGTCATATTTTTATTCACAACTGCTGTCAACTGCAGGTTGGCAAGAAATATGTGTTGGAGGGAATATGTGTTTCACCGAGCTTGGATCGGTTGTAGTCATTTGTAATATAAGATTACATTTTTTTCCTTATATGGAATTAACCATTTTTTTGATCATATGTGCGAGATAAATACGAATTTCTTTGTCATGTTTCATCTTAGAATGTATTCATTTTTATTTTTTTTTCCAGAGAAACATGATTACATCCATAGAAGTTTATTAATTAGTGATTTATCTTCTTTTTAATTAATACAAAATAACTTTATTTTGCAATTCAACATGAGAAAAAGAAAGTGGTAATATGTTTTTTTTTTTTAATCTGACATTTTTTATATAATTCTATAGTAAACGCAACTGTTTTTTTAATTAATCATCATTTATTGATTTTTAAGCTTTTTTCTTTTATAAATCTGTTTCTTTGGAGCATGGTGCCATGTTTTCTATCCAACTTTTTTTTAGTAAAATTCAATATTTGTTAACTTCCATAGCATATTAATAAAAGTTCATTTATATGTTTTGCTTATCAAGGTTTTTTTATGACAGAACCCAAGACAAATCTTGGAGATCGATTCAACGGAAGGAAGCAACTTCAACAGAAGAAGAGGAGGAACTAAGTGACAATGACGACACACCGAAAAGCGATCTCAGTATGCTGGCCAGAGTGAAGAGAAAACGAAAGCAAAGAGGCAATTCCTCATGGGAAACGAAAAAGCTTTATTGCACGGATTGCGGACGGTGGTTCCCAAGTTCCGCTTTATTGGATGCGCACAGTTTGCAGCATGGCACTAAGAAGTCTGGTATGTATTTAAATTACAGAACAACACAGTTGTTGACAAATTTTAATATAGAATAAATGAGAAAATCTTATGATTTTTTAATCCTACTGTTGCGTGTTGCTTGCAGAGCAACTGCGCAGGTGTCATGTCTGCAAGAAGCTGATAAAGTCTAGAATGCTGTTCTTGCAGCATTTGAAAGTGCATAATGACACGCCGAGAATGTTGCGGCGGAGATTACGCGCCCGCCCGAATGCGCGTAAGATCGCATCTCCTCGAAAAAGAGGTCGACCGCGAAAGTTCTGATCTTTCTCTCATCGCGCAAACGACATGTATAATACTGTACTTGTATCACCGCTCGGAACTTTTTGACCCGTTATTTTATTCCTCTTTCTTTTTTTTTAAACAATTTTCAAGACGGACGTCATCTTCGAACGACATTAGGGTAGCTGCATTAGCATTCGGATGTATTATAAATAGCGAGTCATATTGCAACGTTACATATCCCTTTGTCGCGTATATCGTCCGTTTGAAAATCGCTTGTCAAAAGGATCGAAATCTATTTTAACAATTTTGAAATTTTTTTATTGATTATGGTTAATGGAAATTTTTTATTAAATTAAACATTTCACACAATTATATTTCGCAATATGGAGAAATTAAAATCAGATTTTTTTTTACAAAAAATTTAATTGAGAACGGAAATTTTAACATTCCGAAATCTCTTGTTGTCGAAAAAATGAGAGATTCTAGTTTCAATTTTATTCTTATCAAAATAATTGTATTATTGGCAATGTAATTGAAAACAAAATTTCTAATGCATATCTGTAAAATAAAAATAATTAAATTTCGATTTTTTAAAAGCTTTTCTAATTGCAACCCATTGTTTTAAGAGATTTCATTGATCGGTATCGTAATTGGCAGCGGCGGATTTTTGTAAATAAAACGATTCTATAGATTCGTTACATGAACTCTTTATCAGCGCGATCTAACTTGTGTGTGTATACATATACATATATATGTATATTAATTATTACAATAAGAGAGATACGCTGGTAATAAGAAAACGCAACGTCGTGTATAAACATTGTAATACATTATTCATTGTATGCGCCTCTATTATTTTGTCGAACACAATAATAAAATGGTAAAAATAAGACTGTGGACTTGTAGATCTTATTTGTGGGTCTATTGTTTTTAGTTGCGATTTTTTTTTTAAATCATGTACAAGAGATAAATGTAGAATGAGAAGCGTTTATCTTTACCATTTAATTTATTTTGTATATCGATTATTTAGAAACTAAAAACCTTGTTTGAGAAACATTTTTCGGTAACTGCTAATATAACAGATAAGTGTACAAATAATATATTAAAAAATTATTAAATTTTTCGTTCTATATATATTCAAGAATTTGAAAGAGAGAGAAAAGAAATATTGTAGAAAATGAACTGCAACTAAAAAAAATAGACGTATTATACAAAAATGTGAAATCAATGTGTATGAAGGAATTAAAATTAAGTAAACAAGATTTAAAAAGAAATGGAACATTTTATTATATATGAAGATGCATAAACGAGTCATAAAGAATATTTATTATATAATTAAATATAATAAAATTCAATTTTATAAATATTTACATATATACTTCTTGAAAATGTCAATTTTACTTCAAAGAAGCACGTCTATTTTACACATGATTTTGCTGTGTGCCAAGTTAATCTATCTTCATAAAATCGGATAACAATTTGAGGACACTTTATATTAGCCTCCTTAGCAGGTACCATATCGACCGTGTCTGTTCCTTTCCTGCATAAAGAAAATTTATTTCTTGTTGCAGATTAGTTTCAATAATTTTTTCAAATTATTTGCATTTCATTCATAAGCTTTTTTTATAGTGTACATTTCATATTGGTACCTATTGTAATATATTATTAGAGAGATAAATATGGTACACAGTAATGTCTACTCACCATTGCATCAAATACATTAACTCTCCGTTATCATCTGCTGAACCAAGAATTTTGTCCGCTTCCAATCCTCTTTTGAATCCATCTGTTCTGATTATGTCATCTTCTGGTACCTTTTTTTTATTATTGATTATTTTATTACTGATCATGTCATCTTCTGGTACCTTTTTTTTATTATTCATCTCATCAAGATGTGCGATATAATGCTCTTTAAAAACCTTACTAAGATACCAATTTGTCTCTGTATCCTTCTTGTTTCTATGATATAAAAATATTATTGCTGAAAATAAATTACAAAAATTCAAAAAAAAAAAAAAAAAAAAATTCAAATTAAATTTAAAAAGAAGTAATAAACAAAAAATTCTAAATATTCAGAAATGTTTAAAGATGGATTTACAATTCTATTATAAAAGTAACTCTACTTAACATATTTGTTAAGTATGTGTAAACGGCATGCTACAGATTTTTAACAAATTTCACATTGTACGACGTTATACATCTTAAAAAGATGTATAATATCTAAAAAGAAAGATATATATAATTCTTAAAATATATAATCAAAATCGTAAGTTACCTTCTTTACAAATTATACATGATGCTAATGAGAAGTAGACACGTTTGTCTTATGACAAATGTTATCGTTATCACATTATAAGAATTGCATCAATAGAAAATAAAATGGATAAAAAGAAAAATGCGTATAAATTTCATCTTCCGATATACACATAATATATATCGTAAACAGCATGAGGTTACCACATTTGTATAGTACATAGACTACGCAAAATATAGAATCGCAAGCGATAATATTGTCATTGAACTTATAACATACTAGAGTGAGTCTTCAAGAGTGAAGAAATGATCCAATGGAGACATTTTTGCTTTTCAGATATTTGGTAACATTTTCACTATTGAATGGCCCTTTCAGCGGCCATTTTAAATCTGTTCTTAGAATTGATTTTGTAAAATAAATAATTGCATGAAGAGAAAATATCAATATTATATATCATAATTGCTTACTTATTAATACATATACATACTATGGATGGATCATTATCTTTGTCAAGAATTCGATGATTTTTTGATACTATTCTAGTATTATAGTCAAAAACATTAAGGGAAAGATTCACTGTAGTATACTATCATGTAATATAGCTCTAATTGATTGAGTTGTATTCTAAAATTTATTCTTTGGAGTAAAGTAGTGTTTGATTGATCAATTAGGACAAAGAAACTTTTATTTCTTGTATTCTGCATAAAGCATTACCATCTTGATAAACTTACTGAATTGATTGTCAAATGCGTTTTTCTCCTCTAAATATTCCCAATTTTGGTACAGCATCAGGTTTAAGATACAAACGATGATAATTACCTTTTGATGGAATAAAAGAAAAAGAATCAGTATCAAAATGTGCAGAGCATATTCTAATTGAAGATAACTTTGGTCGATTTAATAGTCTTCGAAAATTGCATATTTGAAGCCATTTTTTTCGAAGAACAGGATCTTTCGGAATTCTAAAAAACATAATAAACATATCATATACACACATATCAAAAGTATTTATATAATTTTGTTAATCCAAAATAAATTCAATTTAATTGCTATTGAATTGGAATTTAAGATTATAAGTTCGTTGAGATAAATAAAGTAAAAATAATTGTAAAGATATCCAGGCATCATATAAAGTTACAAGATGTTTTCTCTTTGAAACTATTAAAAATAATGAGAAAATTCCTTTTGCAGTTTTTATGGTTTATTGAGGCCTTTTAAATGACAGATATAAAAATTGCAAAAAAATTTCCTCGCTACCTTTAATAATTTTGGAGAAAACACCTTGTAACTTTTTATATTAAACACTCTATATAAAAACCATTAATATGAGTTGAATTGAATATGAATTGAAATGAGATAAAAAGCGAATGAAAAGATCTCTGGTCAAAATTTTCAATACAAGATATAAGTATGTCTTTAGATGTATATTTTGTAAACTATATAGTTTTATATATATTTTGTTTTATGATAATTTATTGAATATATATATATATATATATATATATATATATATATATATATATATACTTACGAATGGAAAGAAATATTGCTATTTTTTTTCCATTGTACACCGCACACTTTGCATTCCATTTTTGTTATTACACTAACAGTCTGTATTATGTAAAATACTGCAATAGCACTGAATACTTTAGCAAATTATAAAGATTTCAAAAACATATCCGACGAAGAGATGCAAAACTATCAGCCATTTTCTCATTTCGAGTGTAGTAAGTACACTTACTGTAGTAAATGCTACACTTTTTATATTTTGATGATATAAGCGCTAATTTCACCACCTTCGGTTAAGCTAACCGACGGTTAAAAGCAGGGTGGCAACAGAAAATAGAGGTGATTGAAAACCAAACATTCTTATCATTTCAGTTGCCCTGTCGTCGGTTAATCTAACCGAAGGTGGTGAAATTGGTCCTAAAGGATAGAAAATTCCTTTCTTTTTTTCTCTTTATCATCAAACACTTTGCAAAAATAAAAATGTTCTCTATGTTTAAAGCCATAGACATTGAAAATAACATAATTAAATAATCAACAATTCTTTTTAATATCTATAGTACATTTGAATACATAAAAGATATTAAAATATATATTTTTAATAAATAATGTTAGTTTAAAAAGAATATTTAAAATAATAATATCTTTTCATAGCTATTATTGGTTTATTAATGAAATACATTAATATGGTATATATAAAACAAATTTTTCATATACATGTACAATATGTAATTACCAAGGGAGTTTTCCAGCAAGACGACACTGTGTTACACAAAAACATTTAATTGGCTACATATTATTTAAAGCATTTTCCAAGATAATATATAACTAATAAAATGTTTTTGTATAAACACAGTGTATGTGTTGGAAAGTACCTCAAATGGCCAATTGCGCATGCGCGAAAAATCCGGCCCGCGTCGCGGGCCGCTGAACATCTATTCTTTCTATCAGCCATGGTTGAGCGAGGTAGTCCGGTCGGAGCCATATTGATTTTTTTGTGATAATTACCACGACGGGTGGTGCGTGTTGCGCGGGCCGACGTTGTTACGCGAAGCGAAGATGCACTCCACCTGGGACACTCGCCGCTGCCGTATGCATGTTGTCGACGACGCTGTGTGACGTGAGCGACTTGGTGTGCGACGAGGGAGAGCGCGGCGTGGCCGCGACGATGCCGTAGGCGCATCTCCGGCATCGCGGCCGCGACATTTCCATGGAAACGTAGACGCGTGGCTGGTGGCTGGTGGTAGTGCGTGCGGTGCGGGAGTCCGTCCGTCAGTTCCCCGTCCGTTGTCATCGTCGTTGTCGTCGTCGTCATCGTCATCGTCGTCGTCGTCGTCGACGGCATTGTTGTTGTCGTTGCTCCGCATGATGCTGCTTTAGGTTAATCGCGGACGCGATCCGGATCGCACTGAAATTTACGTCGACGACGGCACCTGATCGTCGCCCTTGCTCCGGTGAGAGTCTCTCCCCCTCCCTTCTCTCTTTCTCTCCCCCCCCCTTTCCCTCTCTTGTCGTGCTTTTATATTGTTAACTCGATTGTACTTTTGGGCGGGCCAGTGGTGTTCGCTCTCTCTTTCGATTCTCCCTCGTGTGCGTGCTTGTTTTTTTACCATGTGTAGTCTATTCACATTTCTTACGAATAGACCTCGTGTCAAACAAGATTAAGTAAATAATTATTGATAATTGAAACGAAATTATTGAAGTTGTTTTCTAAATCTTTTATCATTGTAGTAAATTTGTATTTATTTTATAATGTATTTATTTTTTAATGTGACTTTTTTAATTTTTTCACTTATTTTTAATTAATTACAGATACATTAATGTAAAAACGTGTTTTTACCAGAATGCGCATTGATCAAATTGTAAAAATCTGAGTTAAAATCAAATTGAAATTACAAGAATATCATTGATAAATTTCCAGCAACAAAAGTCTTTATTGGCTATCTTTATCACTGATGGAATGTGATGTGAAGAAATTAGTTTCCAAGTTATAGTGTAATGCAACAAAGATTACAGGCTAATAGATATGGCTCTAATAATGGCTTTTATTAGCTCGATATTATATTTGTAATATTGACGCATTGGAAATGGAAGACTAACAAGACTCTGATGGTGTGTTTTCAGCAATTGGATTACCAACAAGCATAGAAGACCAGAATTTAAAGAGAGCACAGCTTCTTTTTGCAAGAAGAGCATCGAGTGGTGTTAATGCTCGCATGATATTGCTATTCTTAGATTTTGTACAATGAGCAGCTGGACAGAGAGAATGCATCGACGCGCTGCTACATTAGGAAATGTTGTAACCAGTTGTGGACATCCTTCCTCAGTACCACCATATCCGAGACGCTTGGAAAAGTTAGTATTTTTTTTACTTAAAAATAACACATTCTTATCTTGTATTGCATTTTTATCAATTGTATTTTACTATATATATAATATAATATAATATCTGTAGATGATAATATGATTAACATGATATGAAAATGAGACAAAATGTGAATGTGTTATTATATGTATTGTTATCTTGACAAGAAAATAAATTGGGGTAATAAAGGACTTTTAAATTTTTTCATCGACTTGATAATTGATATTTAATGATGTGTAAAGTAAATATTATCTTTTTTTTTTTTAAGTCAAATCAACTTTCTGTTTTCTTCTTTCTAGAGTTAAATTTGGAGTACCTCTGGACGAAGTGTGTAAGAATGATATTCCTGGCCCCTTATTGGTAAGTAACAATTGAATGTTTAGTTATTCTTAAATATGTACATTTTATGAAACAATTACAAGCAATAATCATGATGTTACTTTGTTCCAGGTTCTTATATTGAAATTAAACAAGGAGGCCCCGCTCAGAAAAGACGTTTTTCGGGCGCCTGGCCACCAGGGTAATATGAAGAAGTTGATACATTTTCTGCAAACCGGACACCTCGTCAATATGGACAATTTTAGTGTTTACACAATAGCTAGCGTTCTGAAGAAATTTTTACGCAAAATACCTGGCGGAGTGTTTGGGAAGGAGGGCGAACAGCAACTGTTTACCGTAATTCAGCTAGATAGCATAGAACAACAACGGGACCAGATACACAGGTGAACTCTCGCGATTAATACTTTTGTTTTCGAGTAATCTTTATCGAATTGTTTAACAAGAAAAGTTTTTTTTATTTTGCAGATTAATTACTTCCATGCCAATATATACGCAAAGGTTACTGGTGTTGCTATTCGGGACATTCAGGGTAGTAGCGGTAAATAGCGAACGAGCGCACACGGGAATGACCAGCGAAGCTCTAGGGGTATCTGTGGCACCTTCGTTCTTTCAGAGTTGTGTCAGCGATGGCAAGACTGCTAAGATGGAGGATGTTTTCAGGTTTAAGGTAAATGATATTTTTATTTTGTTCTTTGTTATTTCTTCTCTCAATCAAATAATTTATCTTCTCAGTTTAGTAGTTAATTAAAGTTAATGTAATTTTTGATCGATATTCAAACATTGAGGTACTATATTATTTCAATTTATTTTCAATTTTTATGGAAAAAAAGATATTTAACGATATATGTATACACATTTTTTCTTTTCTTTTTTTCTTTTTTTTTTTTATTATTTATGCATAGTTTTTTTGTTTTCTTTTTGCTAAGAAAAGTTGTCAAGATTTTTTACAACAATCGACAATTTATTTTTTAGATTGCCACACGCGTTACCAAATTCATGATAGACAATTTTGGTGTTTCGAATCTGTTCGGAAGAGATAATTATGAATTTTATGCGCGCATAACTGGCAGGATATTGAAGGTGGAAGAAGACTGGATCTTCAGTTTTAGATATCCACCAGATACTCTCGTGTCGAGTAAGTTTTTATAAGATGCACGCATTTTTATTTAAACCGCGCGAGTAAATATGATTTGAGTCGATTAATTTTAGGACAATTGTCGCTGGAGGCGGAAAAGACGTGGTTGCAATATGAATGCGAAAGATGGGGACTTAAATTTAATTTGGAATGTAAGTAGATTTATAGTATCTCACTAAATTGAGATAAAAGATTCCGATTCTTTACTATAATCATTAAATTATGACGCGAAAAATCATATTTTTTACACTTTCTTCTATTTTAATTTTTTTTTTTTTTTTTGGTACAATACAAATTTGTATTTGATAGAAAAAATTTTCTTTTTCTCTCTTCTTTTTCTTTGAACGAAATTAATTTATTTCAACATATTGCAAGGAAATAGCTCTTATATATTTTTTCCTCAAAATATTCAATATGTCTCTGTTGTCTTAAGTATTACTCTGTAAAATAATATCATATTAATTACTTTATGCAATAGGTATGTCTCACCAAGAGGAATCGCAGTCGACTCCAGCGTTGATTCACATGCCGGAGACAGTGAATCTCGCGTCATCGCTAGGCATGATCCCGGAGAACACCTTACTCGAGAGTTACACGCGTCTTTCGGTTAGTTTAGAAGAAAACGGCCTTTTTCAGGTATTTATATTGTTTATGTGATAAAAGAACGCGAGAGTGCTCTCACAATGAATTGCTGAAAAGAATTCGAAATAGCACAGTAGATAAATTTGACATTTTACAGGCGCCTAGTCGTTCGTCGAGTAACGGCAGTCATCATTCTAGACGCGCGACTGCAGGCATGACCCTGGACGAGTTGCGCGCGGTGAATCGCTACGCCGAGAGTACCAAAAGTCTCAGCTACCTGCCACAGGTAAGACTCTCAGGTGATGATCTCAACTGAAGCCGGACTAAGTGTACTAACTGACGCAGGTTCACGAAAGACAAGCCGCGCGTATGCGAACTAGATCTGAATGGTTTCTCACACCTGTGGGGGAAAGACTGGTAGGAACTGATAGTGACCCCACAGCGATACACGTTTTACGCGGTTCCAATCGGTCTTCCTCCGGTAACATCGGTAAATCTTTACGATTTTTCGAAAATTTTTCATCATTTTTTTCGATTTTTCGAAAAATGTTCAATTTTGTCAATTGAAACTCCTCGTTTGAATCCAGCCACAGGCTTGAGCGCCAGCGCGGAATCAGTAAAGCGGCCGAGTCTGCGGAGAACTTCATCTAGGGAGAAGCAGCGTCTGCATCGCAGTTCGTCTCGACGCAACAAAGAGAACGGCGCAAAGGGAGGCGTTCGCTCGGCAGCGGCGGACGTATCGCGTTCTCTAGAGGCGATCAAGACCGTGAAGATTGTGCGAGTGACGGTAACGGCGGATCAACAGCAGCAACAGCAGCAATCAGCAGCTCAGAAGATGCTAGACAACAGCTACAACGAGATCATCGAGGAGCAGACGACACGTGTGCCGTCGCGCACAGGTGGCGATAGCGTTATCGGGCCTCAGGATTGTACCGAGATGGACGTAAAAACATTTCACGTTACTCTGACATACAAGCCGCGGATATAGATGATTTCTTGTTTCTGTTCTTCTTTTTGTAATCTCGATGCGTTTAAGAATATTTTTTTTAAGAATATTTTTTTATTATTTTCTCGTATGAAATTCAATCTTAAATGTGCTAAATATAAAACGATGTTTTTATCTCGCAATCTCAATAATTTTAAAACTATCAGATTTAGACGTTATTCTGTTCGCGTAAAAAGGATATAGACGAATATAGACGATTTTTTTTCTATTTTTTTTATCTCGATAGGAATATATCAAATTTGGACTTTCTCGAAATTACATATATTTATATATAAGAAGATTTCTCTCTTATATTTGTTGCCGTAGTTAAAAAACGTGCTGTTCATTTTGAAGAATAGAAGAATGAATTTTTATCGTTTTGATTATTCCTCGTCAATAATGATATTCCGTAATGGGATGATAAATTACGTATCTCGTTTACTTTGATTTTATATCGATTTCGGTTACTCCCTAATAGACACTATCTATCGTGGCATTCCAGACGCATTTACTCTTGCCCCGCGATACTTTTAACTCATTTTTTTTTTATATTTGTGATTTACTCGATAATTTCATTCATTAATCGAGACATCTCTCGTTTTATATGAATCATATCACATTATTTATTCCAAGCTAATGTTAGAATGACTTAAATATTCAAAATCTTTTTTGATCAATGTTACGTGTCTAATGTACCGGGTGCTCCGCGGAGTATCCAACAATATTATTAACCGACAAATTTTAGTTTTATAAATTATTTCAATCCGCGTGTATATGTCTGTTGATAAAAGCGAAGAAATAATTTTTTGCACTACAACGCGAGCCACCGATTTGCGAATTAAGCTTTAAAAACGCGAACTTATAGATAAGAAGATCTTACAATTTATTTATAATTTTAGATATAAATCTTTAATAAAATTTATATTTAAAACTCGGTCGTTAAATATTTATAAATATTTAATTTAATTACAAATCGTGATGAAATGGAATATTAAAAACGATCTCGTCAATTTCAATGATCTTGAAATATGCTAAGATTATGGCCATGTAAGCAACAAAAGATTTTAGCCATCACTAATTGTTTTTTGCAAAGTTATAAAATCGTAAACTAGTAGCGAAAATAGACGGCTGTTACAATAAAAGTTTTCTGAAACTACTCTTGGTACAGTTTGCCGGATATTTCGCGGGATACTCTGTGTAAAATGAATTTTGATAGATCGTATAATAAGTATTTACGAGAAATTTTTTTCCTTCAACGCGACGTGCCGGTCGCAAATGCTAGCATATAAATGCATCGTCACGGTTGTTACATGCCAAATTAGTAGTATTTGTAAGATGTATTTATAAACCGTCGATTATAAGGACATTACATGATCGTGATGTCGCATATGTTAAGAAAATCGTTAACGATAAGACAGGATGATTCGATGGAAACGAGATGCTTTCTAATATTTTTTTCGGGCTCGACAATACAGAAAAATCATGCAATACAATTGAAAGGTTTTTCAAGAAAAAGAGATCATTAAAATTTTTTAATTAAGGATTATATATCTATAATATATCACAGTCATATCAAGATGGTTTCAACTTAATGACTTTGAACAAGAAAAATTTTAAATTAAATTGGAAAATTTTAAAGACATATAAAGTTATTTTGTGTTAAATTTTTATGCATTGAATATCGAAAATATTTAGAATCACTCAAATTGTATTGTTCACATTTTTTTTTTTGTTTCTCGAATCCAGGAGAGATAATAGGAGGATTCTATTTCTGGCGATTCATTCTAGGATACATAAAGGCTATACCATAGGACAGTACTCGATATTACTCTGATCTAGAGCGAAACAAAAGATACTTATCATCTTGAGTATCTTTCTTGATAAAAAACAAAAAAAAAATAAATAAATAAGATCATACATACACAACGAAAGTGTTCCATAAATAAAAGTATATATAGAGTTATTGATGGAGCTCGCGACGGGTTTTCCAGATTGCGATTGGTTAAATTGATCGCGATCGATCCTAAGGAAAAAGTTGACGGATTAATATAGCGAAGAAAATGTTGTGAGAGCGGGAACGCGAGAAAGAGATACCTTTCCAAGTGTCTCACGTAACTAAAGAACTTATTTCCAAACCATTTTGAATGCGTATTTATCAATAAACAAATATTATTAAGAACAATTGAATATTATAAAGCCAAATAAGCGCATCTAATTTTTATGAAAGATGAGAGTTGAAGTTGGTTTGGGGATAAGTCTTTTGGGGATAATATCCTCTCCGCGAAGGCCACATTAAACGTAAAATAATATATATTTATGAATGATAACACGTGTAAATATTTAATACCAAAAATGTAAGATTGTTATTATATATTGGACGTAATATATATACATAAATGTAAACGTGAAAGTATGTGTGTATGGTCGTGTTGAATGTCGTATCGAATCGCCGTGCCGATTGTCTCGATGTCTCGCGAGAGCATGAGGAGGGGAAGATTCAAGTGTTGAGCAGAGGGAAGAAGATACATGCCCAAATGAAGAGGCACAGGATCAGCAACAGCATCAACCTCGTACGTAAACTGTCCCAGCTGACCAATATTATCCTCGGCTGAGCGCGTCTTTCCGTCGCGGAGGACTGAAACAAGTTTCTTCGATAGAGATACGCGCGTATATTGAGAAAAGAAACAAAAATGGACAGGAACAAATCACGTTATCGCTTGGTAATTCTTCCTCCTCCTGCTCGTCGTTGTCGTCCTCGTCATTCTGCAATCTCTGCGCACTCGGATGCTGTTGCATCGGATGCGTCTCCCGATCTTGTGTGCTCGACGACGTTGCTGTCGGCTGTTGACTTCCGGTCGTTGATCCGGGCCGTTTCTCGTTCTCGATAACGATAACGTTGTCCGCCGCGGATTCGCCAAGATTGTTACCATACGATTGTTCCGCGAGATACATGCTCGATCGCGTGCGCAGTCATATTTTTTGTCGTATCAACGACAATTTCAGGTATTGTAAGGAGGAAGAGGGGACTTTAGTTTTGGTGTCATCGATTTGATATATAGAAAAGATGCATGTAAGAAAAATCGCGAAGAATCCAGTTTGTATAAATGTATATCGTGCGATATTTATATAGTTCGAATCCACCCCTCTTTCTCCTCTACATTACGATTGTCTCGCCTATTGCAGTCCCGGCCAAAAGTATTGTTAAACTATCTTGATCGAAAAGTTCGTTCGTCAATTAACGTGGAAAAAATACGAAGGAATTTTTCGATCATTCTAATTAATTTATTAAGTTATTAAGATATAGCGCAATTTTTGAAGATTTTCTCAAGATTCGCGTCTCTCTCTTTCTATCTCAGTATTATTTACAATTCAGTGTGTTTGCCGTACATATTTTTTAATTTTTGAACATCGATTTATCGCGCGATATTCGTTCAAGACTTATGTAAAAGGTTAAATAATTTATATACATTGCGTATATAACATCGTATTTTATTCGAATATTTACAGACGTCACAAAGCGTTAAAACGGTACGAAATATATAATACAATATTACAATCTTAATTACGAAAGCTTAAGGCTGCCGGAAATCCATTCCCTTCCTCACCCTTGAGCTTTTGATTGTCTCTTTCGAATCTGTGTTTGCAGATTTCGTTGAACCTAAACTTTCGCGATTTGAATCACGTTGTAAAATTGAAAGTATTCGGCGCAATCACTTTATAAAACTTATTTATGAGGGATGAATACCTCACGATCGAGAATTGTTAGCGCGCTTTTATTCCTGCCTAAAAAATTGTCTGTGTACGCAGGACTGTGTATTGCAGCATCCATCGCTCGAAATCTGACAGAGAATTAATGAATCAGGACATCAAGTAGATCAAAGGATTTCGCGTGAGGTCGATTATAAATCGCAATCACGAGGAACACATCAAGATTGCAGGATGATCACAGGATCCGGTATTGGTCCAACAGAGTATAGACTATAACCCAGAGGAGGAACGCCACGATCACGGAGATGAGGAAGATGGTTTTGAGCAAGTGCCAAGGGCTTTCGGAACGCGGTTCGCTATTGCCGTCGCGGTTGCTCCTCCAGACCTTGCAGCCGCCGTTCTTGCAGGGTGCCGGATCATCGCTGGTATGCGGCGTCGACGTCGCGATGCTGCTGCCCGGCGCGATCACCTTTACCTCGCCCAGTTCTGTCATCGCCTCACCGGTGGCGTGGCGATGCACCTCTGCCGTCGTCGTCCTCTTCGCCGTCGGCTCGAATCTCGACGACGGATCCATCTGGAAAGAGATAAGCAATCGCCGTCGTTGAAAATTTTATTTTCAGAAAATTGTTGAATAAAAATTCATAAACTATGATTTTATGATAAAATATTTTTCATTATCAATTTTCAAATGAATCTTTTCATCATAATCTTTTTATTGCAGATACGTCTATAGAGCGTTTCTTTCGGAAAAAATTTTCCATGAAGGATTGAAATGCTTCTGCTGTAAATGTCTCGAATATTTTGAATATGATTGAACGATGATTGAACACTACCAAATATTTACTCGACTTATCTGTCGATGAAATGGAAAGCAAGCAAGAAATATAGCAAGTTTCTTATCCGTCATCATCTCGACGATTGATACGAAATCTTTCACGTATAATGTTCAACGAAACTGATATTATTCATGATCAGATATTTTTTACGGTATCGTCGTTTGAAAAAGAAGATATGCGACGGAAGAAAATAACAGACGCGGTATTCCGATGTTTATTGCCGGATAAAGATTATCTACCCGTGGTTTCAAACTTCCGGGAGAGGTTCCACAGTATTTATCTTGTAGAGAATTAGCACATAAAATATCGCGGTAAGAATTACATTTTATTATTTTAAATTAAATCGGATTTCAATTAAAGCCTAATTGTAATTATTCTTGTAAACAAGAATAATTACTTCTTCTTTTAATTATTATATACATTTTATATATACATATATCTCTTTCTATAATCGCATTTAGGTTCTGTGCCTTCTCCAGTTTTATTGTAATTTTATATAATATTATATATTATTTTCTATTATTTTTATTATATATTATATCACATACACAGAATCATTTCGGATCGTTTATCTTTAATCAGCTTATAAATTAATTTGTTTTTAACTATGTCACAATGAATTGAAGCAAATTCAACGACACGCGCGAGAATTAGAGAGTGAAAGAAATAAAACGGCTGATGATTACGCGTGCTTCAGGAATCCGGCTTTTTAAAAGGAAGGGGGAATTCCGTACATGCGACGCGGTCCTGTACATTGAGTTTATAATAGAGGAAACGTATCCCCGTGGTTCAGATAATCTCGGATTCGTATGGATCCGATATTTCATTAAGATTCTAGTAAATATTTTTCAATATATTCAAACCCAAGCGTTTTTTCAGACTTGTTGAATATGAATTCGACGTTTCCAAATTGATGAAATTAATATAACAGATGACAATTTTTGAAGAATTATCGAATTTTTTATTCGAGCTGTATTTAACGGTTGACGGACGTTGCATTTTTTGGGGAGAAATCCCGTTAATCGTTACAGGACTTTCACCGTTCGGATGAATTGGTGGCAGTCAACGATCCGATTAGAAGCGATCAACCATATCGTTTTTAACAACGAGATCTATTTACGGCGGATATAATCGTTTTCTCGAATGCACAGTCGACTTGAAAATTGTAATCATTGTTGACATTGTTACATATAAGAATAACGAGAAATGACATTGGATAAACGATATACTATTCATAGCAGATAACTCGAGAAGATGATTTCGTATTTCAAAATTATTATTGAGCCGTTATTCAGTTTTGCGTAATAAAAAATTAGTATAGATAATAAATTAGTACGGATAAACAATAGTAGTAGAAAGGAAAAAAAATGCATTTTTGAATCAACATATTGAATGTAACATTATATATATATATATATATATATATATATATATATATTAATTTTACATTAATACCATACTAATTCAATTGATGGTTATTTTGCAGATATTAATTCTCAAGTCGTAGACACACACACACATACACAATGATCGGTATTACTCACGTTGAATACGTGTCCATATTTCCCGATACAGTGATCGTTCTCGTTCATACTATCGCATCGCGAGAAAGTGCTTCGAAAAGCAGTGCGATTTTCATCAGCGATTTTTTGGAATGCAAATCTCCACACCGATATGGATTTACTTTGATGGAGAATGAGTAACGCGTGGTGTTGCGCGTCGCAAATCGCCGTAAGGACTGACCAGTTCAGTAGGTCGCTCAAGAGCCATTATCAGCGCTTATCAATCGCGACCCCTGACCAACCGGCTAATAAACCGGCTCCTCCTTCTCGGAGTTATCATCGAAAATCTTGATGGGAGAAGTAACCTTAATCACATAAATACCCGTTTCCTCCCGAATTTATTTATTACTCTCGCAACAACATTATTATTTTTATTATTTAATAACTTATTATTATCTCTCACCATTAATTATTATTATTGTTGTCAACACTAAATACTATATTCTCTTAAATGGAATCAGAGTATTGTCACAGAAAAGCTGATTAAATTTAATTAGAATGAAAGAAAACGCGAAACGTTCCTGTTTGCGGTATAATATGTGCAAATACGTCAAATATAAATGTCTTATAACTTAGACAGCTAGAGGCTAGAGGTAGATAGGAAGGGGAAGGGACATCTTTGTGTATGAGGAAATATGACGTGCGAGCGAGTTCCCATGTATTTACGTATAATCGCGACTACCTTGCGTAATTCGGTCTCGTCCGTCGTTATTTTCCGCGAGAACATCAGCCACGACCTCGATCGCGCGAATTGCGTGGCTTTCGCAGGAATTAACATGGTCGGAATTCCTCGCAAGCGAAGAATCTCGCGTATAACTGGAAAGGTGCGAATGTATCGTCGATTACGATCGTCGCCTGATTAAAATCGTCTGGCCATTTTGACCAATTCTTATCGACTTTTATCATGCGATAACGCGGATGCGTTCAAGTGAGTCGCGCGAAAAAAAAAAGAAATAAGTAAACCAACGGTAATTATAATGAATGTTTTCAAACGTACACTTGTGCATATGAAAGGTGCATGAATCGAGATAAAAATGTATCTGCAACGGAATAACTTTAACTTTTCCCGAATGTAATAAATGAATCGTAGAGAGAGGTATTTATCAAATATATATAATATTTAATTATAATGTAATATATTATATATTTAACGCGTATATAGTTTATTTTTTGCATATCCAACAAAACTTGCTCCTATATTCTGAATCTTTTTAGGCGAAATTAAATGTCTGTTACGCGACGAACTGGAACTGACAAAAAATTTTACCGTCCGTAATTGCTGTAAACGCGATTTATTTTAACACTTTATAGAATAGTAATCGAAAGGAATGTTAAAACGGATGGAGAAATAAATGTCAAATATTGAAGAGAGAAAAAAAAATTAAACGACATAAAATAAAACAAAACTAAAAAAAAAATTTAATATTTTATATATTGTGCTTCTCTCTATGCTTTAATCTTTGCTAAATTTTACTACACAAAGCGGTAATTATACGCGTAATAAGGTCACAACTGTCATACCTGATGGCGCGTGTTAATAATGTCGAAACATTCGGCGAAACGATCGCAAGACGAATAACGAGAGATGTATCGTTCCGAGTGATGACATACTTTCACGATGATGATAAGATCGAATTGTGAGATAGAAGAAAAAACAACGACACCTGAAAGTTTATTTTTCGCTCACCTGCTGTGGCCGCCAGGTGCGTTTGAAGAAGCTCTCGAAACACCTCATGCTGGTTCACCTCCGCACCTCTTCCTCGTCCTCCGCTCGCCCACCTTCTCTTCGGCATCGATCATAACATTATTCCGCTATCGGCTATTCGCGCCGCGTAATCCGATCGAGATCGATCACCGAGTCGGAATCGAATTACGACGATGCGAGGTGCATCCTCAACGAGAAGTAAAATTATTATACGTTATATGAAAAAAAATGAAGAAGAGAAAAGGACACTCACGAGTGGATCCGTGCTGTTCGCCGCACGTTCGCCGACTAATGAGAGGTGAGAGGAATTCTCTCGAGGGGAGATGCTGACTGCTGGCTGCTGGCGAGGCGCTCCTCCACACTTCTCCACGTACATGTATCCAGAAGCGAATCGATTCATCAAGGAGAAAAACTTGAATTTGTTTTCAAAAATAAAGGAACGTCGAGACGCATAGAAACTATTAATCTCACTGTAATCATTCTAATAAAAGAAGAGAATTCATATTCCATTTAGAAAATTATGCGAAGATCTTTGAAAGAGTGAATGATGGAAAAGAGTTGGTTTTGTCAGAAAATAGTTTAAGCTTAAAGCAAATTAATTTCTTCCTCGATGATTTTCGTCTAAAATATATTTGACAGCTGTCATTGAAGGATAAAAATTTTGTTATACATTTTATATTATATTTATTTAAATAACGATTTGATTATAAGAGCGACCACTTAAATTGTTCAAATTAATTATTAGGACATTTATATTTTTATTACAACTCTACTCGCGAGCGAGCGCTCCTATTTCCGAATTTCAAAATTCGTAAACGACGGGTGCGAGATTTCTTTCTCGTTGCGAAATTCCGCCTTGTCGATCCGCGAGTGAGGACTGCCGGTGTGACGAAGCCACTGTTTCCTAAAATAAAAGAAAAAGACGGGCGAATAAGTCAAAAGGACGAGAGAGTAGTACTTATATTTGTTCTCGCTCATTCTTATTAATGGAATCTTACATCTCTTCGACTTGAGTCTTCTTCCCCTCTAAATGACCGATGACGGTACCGTTCGAGGTGTTCATGCACCATCCTTTCAAACCCAATTCCTTACCACGTTTTTGCGTATACTGTTAGTTGCAAACATAAGTAAGATATTTATACAGAAAGTTATTTAAGAAAAGTAAAAGTGAATAAAGTTTTATTGCGAAAATGTATCGCGGGCGTACATTAAAGTATAAATTTGAGATTGATGTGATAAAAGTAATTTTTTTTTAGATGTATTATTTATATATGTTTTTAATGTATATATATATATATATATATATATATATATATATATATATATATATATATGTGATAGATTATATTGTATTTTGTATGCAAAATGTTATATATATATATATATATATATATATATATATATATAATTAGAGAAATAATTTGCTTATAAAACGCAAGGCCATTTTTTGTCATATATGTACATAAAAAATAAGATGCTTTTAATTTTAAATGAAACTTTCTGTTAGATTTCAACATTATCGACAATTGGCAAAGCGCGATGGATAATAATTTAAGTCGATAAAAACGATGTGCGTTTATATCTACGTGAAGTGAAAGGCGCGATTACACGCCGGACTTCCGATAGATGTCGCGAGCGAGAGTTGTTCTTCGGCGTAGATTTCCTCGTCGTGAATCGCGGGCGAACGCGATTAAATTGTCAAGGTCAGGATCTCTAATGTACGCCGATTTACCCACCTTCCGGAAAAAGACACCTTGAAAAAGAGCATGGTAAAATTGGTGGCACTAATAAACCGAAATGAAATAACGCGAATGACGCCGATGAGGCGAATCGTTTTGTTTACCTTGCACGATGCCGAAGACCTCGAAATCTACCGCGAGCATCCTCGACATTATCGGGTAATGTCCCGGATGTGGCGATGATTGTTCGAGAAACGACGACGAGATTAATGAGCAAAAGAGGATGGTGAATCCGATCATTCGACGTCGAAACGTTTTCCGCGGCGACTCTGTTTGATCCAGATGTCGCTGGTTCGCGATATTTAGAAATAATTGGCATTCGTTTGAAATTTGAGGTATCCTAAAATTATATTCTACTTTTGTCTTGTTTTACGAATATCTGTCTCTTCGAATCGAACAGGTCGAAATAATTAAAAGACAAAAATACTTGTCCCATATTTTTCTATTAAAAAAATTATTTTATTAGAACATTTTTTTTCAAATAATGGAAAATGATAGAAAATACCTGTCGTATCGTGAAATATTTTTGCATTTATAAGTAATTATTGTACGTAATTTATCGCGAAAATAAAAAAAAATATTGAATTTTAATAATAGTTAATAATATTAATAAGAGAAAACTAATAATATTAAAATTGAAACAATATAAGATTATTTTTCAAAGAGATAGGAATACGAAGAAATATTTAAAAAATAGATATGCATTTATATTTATAAATGTATTTATATTTTCTTATCGTCGTAAGAAAATTTTTATTTGATTTGTATTTGCGGCGACGCGAGCGCGCTCTTATGGCGACGTGGATAACGAACATCGCGAATATAGGCGCGTTAAATGGCGTGCGCGGCGACAGCGCGAAGTCAGTCTCTTCTAGTCTGTTGAACAGTACGTAACGTGTGGATCGCTCCGCTCGTACCTCTCTCTTTTTCTCATTCCGATCGCATACAGTTATTACACACATTTTTTTATCGTTCGGTCCGATACCTTCGCGATTATGTCAAAGAAGTCGACGCGTCGCCTCTCGGCCGGCAGCGTCTCGTCTATCGCGCAAATTGTATAAGTCAAGCATTGTCGTCGTTATCGTCGTCGTCGTGTGAAGTTGACGCACGACGTCGTGTGAAGTTGTCGCACGACGTCGCGCGCGCGGACGTCGATGCGGAGGAGTCGACGACGGCGCGCTCGTCAAGCGCCTCCGAGAATAACGTGGGACGACGCTAACGCGAACAAGTTGACAGTTGACAGCTGAACGCGGCGCGAAGGAAGAGGAGGAGGAGGAGGCGGCGGCGGCGGCGGCGGAGGCGGAGGCGGAAGAGAAGGACACGGTGCTCGCGTGGTGTGGCTTCGTGTCATCGTGTGCGTGTTGTGCGTGCATGTGTGCGGGCGGCGCGGACCACCCCGGTGTTGAAGAGGACGACGCGGCGGTGGACGACGACGGCGGGAATCACGCGACACGACGATGACGGCGATGTTGGTGTCCGTTGCGGAGCTGTCCAACATCTTCTCGGTGCTCGCCGTGCTGATATGTTTCTGCGGGGTCTTTCTCTTTATCATGAGGTATGTATGTGACATCTCTCTCTCTCTCTCTCTCTCTCTCTCTCTCTCTCTCTCTTTCTTTTCTAGCCTCTATTTTCTTGCGCATTCGCGCGACGTAGCTGGCCGGTATCTCGTGCACGTACGAATGACAAGAGAGATACGCGTGTCAGGTGTCAAATTTGTTCCGATCTATTTTTCCGGTGACATCGCGTCAGCGACTTGTCAACGATATCTCGTTGAGTAAGTCGCGTTGAGACACAACTCGTGCTGATTCCGCAAGACGTCGAGCGCTTATCAATCGGCGATATAGCTCATCGTAGCAACAATGGAGAGAGGTTAACGTCCGCATATTTTTCTTTTTTCTTTTTTACGATTATGTTTCTCATGATGAAGAATTCAGTCAAGGCCGGTCTCGAGACGTGATACAATTCGCGATGCAAGCGCATCTTTTAATCAATTCCATATTGATGATGTTATATTTCTAATCAATCGCGAGTCTGTTGACGAAGATATATCCCTGACTCTTGTTTTTCGCTTAATTAATCGAATAATATTATTATTTCCCGAGAAAAGGAGCAATCTCATTGTTATGAAATCACGTATTAACGTTCTTTGAATTTGGAGGAAGATTGAATGTCGAGTGCAATTAACAAATGACTCGAAAAGAAATCGCGATTTATAATCTTTTAAAAGTATCTAAATATAAATCAATCTTACAAAAGATTAGTTAAAAAATGGGCTATGCTTTTTAAAAATATTTTTGTAAATTATCATTTATTGTTTTATATCTCCGATAGATTTTCCACAAACTTGTTTTTTTTTCTTTTTTTCGGTTAATAGATACGAATCGTTCGATTAAAATGTAGATTATTGAGACGACAATTATATCTCGATATAAATTAATTAAAAATCCACGGCAGGATTGTAATGTTATTAATGTTTCTCAAAATTTCAAACGCGCTATAGATATGCATAATAGAAAAAGAAAAATACAAGTTTATTGTATAAAATGCGTGAATAGTAAACAATATTCTTTATTCTTTATTTTCTAGTCACTTTAAAAATGTCGCTTTTGAATCTCAGTTTTCATGAATGATCGCTTGACAGTCTCTCCGGCTGATCGCTCTGTCCGAACCGCGCGTTTCAATACACAAAAAAGCCTCTCTAGCCTTCCATTTTAATTATTCGACACGCTTGTACAGTAACGCGACTACAGATACGCGATCTATTTTGCGCGAAACGAGATTTTGCATTAATTTTGCTATGTTTTTTTTGAACTCCGAGAAAATTCGAAGGACGAATGTAAATAATAATCTTTGACATGAATCAGCTGAAAGCGAGGTTTCGATTCGAGAGCCGACGATTTAAGATGATCGAGATAATTTCGCGCTTCGAAACGATGACGGCGACGATGATGACGACAACGTGATGCGACAAGTGTCTCTGATTTTCTCGAATGACGAAGCCACTTTCGTGCTCGGGGGGAAGTCTCGAAAGTAGGTACAAGTCTTCTCGAAAGCTAAGTCGCACTATTTGTAAATCGTGAAACTCTTTATAATCGCGAGCAATAATTCTCCTCGTCGCGTCTCGCGCTCTCCTTCCTCTCTCGCTTTCTATCTTTCTTTCGCGATTCACATATGAGTGTTGAAAGTTGTTGAATGATAGAATCAGGATAAAGTTCCCATTTCAAACCATCTGAACATCTGTTTTTCAATCGAGAAATGTTTGACGTTTGTATCTCTTTGAAAATGCAACATTTTTTTTTATTTGATACGAGAAAAATTTCGCTTTTTTCAATACATTACAATTTGATTATATATAATATAGTTACATAACATAATTTATACAATATATGATAGAAAGAATATTGAGTAAATAGGATGCCATACCTCTAACATCGACGTGTTGCGAGATTCTATTATGAAATTTTATAGATGTTTGTGGCGCAAGTCGTAAACATTGAAAAGAAATGTCAAAAATATATGCGTGATAAATCCTGTAAATTACGAGCCAATTAAAATTGTTACTTTTTCGCGATGCAATTGAAAAATGTTTTTTTCTTTAAATTAAAGTTCAGGTACTCCTTTCACATAGGAGGTTTAGTTCACTTGGAAATTTTTGCGTTTATCATCGATTGTAATCAGAGTATTAAAGTTTGATTTATAAAAAAAGATACTTTATATATCACGTTTAAGTAACAAGCTTCAGATTCTATGAAATATTAAAAATGAGAAGATTAAAAGATTACGATTGTGAGATGTAACGCATGTTACAGGAACATTATTATTAAATTCTATACTAATTATCGCGCGCGCAAGAGAGGAATAGATATTAGCATACGTGGTTCAAACATTCAGGATGCGGACCGAGAACCTGTTTCTCTGATTGAATTTATTCTTGCTAATTAAAACGTCAGCGTCAAACGTCACGTGACTTTGGGAGGAGGCGCGTTCCGATGCGATCTCTCTCTCTCTCTCTCTCTCTCTCTCTCTCTTTCTCTCTCGCCGATTTACTTTTATCGCGCACATATATTTCTTTTGTGTCTCAAGATCGCAAGGTCACTGGCAGGGTTCCCGGCTTCGACTCGCACGTTAATCGAACCTTTCGGTCGATTTCGGTCTATATTTGATTGGGATTTTATGTATACGTGTTTTATGTATACGTTATTTAATTGAATTCGATCGCCGACGGCGACTTCGAAATTAGCGATCGACTTTCAATGACACGCACTTTCAAGACTAATTTTTTCCAATTGCTCAATTGACTTTCCGTTATCAGCAAACGGGATTTTAACCGTTCATTTTGCTCGTGATTCTCTCCTTGTTCCTTTGGTGATTTTTGGAATTTTCATCAAGCTGTTCAAAGAAACCTAAGAATCTATCTTCGCTCAAGAACGATAATATTGATTTATGATAATTATAATTTTATTTTCATTGCCATATACTCTCTTATAACTGAATAGAGACTGTCTCGATAGCGAAGAATATTAAAAAAAAAAAAATATCTGGTGGTTTTAAAGATCTTTTATTCTTTAATATTACTATCAACTTTTCTTCGTGATTTTTTTTTTTAAGTTGATTAATAAATTGCATCGCAAATACGTCTTGTTTCTCGAAACCACTTCGACCGCTTAAAACAATGCAAGGCTGATGAATCTTGAACTAAACCGCGCGCGCGAACAACTTTCCCGGTTTTATGCAAAATTCTGTCGCAATCCTTTGTCCGGCAACCCGTCACGTTCGGTCTCGAGGTTGCGCGCACAGTACTTTGGGTAACTATCGATAATACAATAATTACAAGAGCGCAAAAGACAATTAGCGTTGAAGGTTTATCTTTTATTTCTCGTCGAGCGATTGCCGGTCCATCGATGATCTCTCGGAACAGCAGCCCATCTCGATGAAAGAGTCGATTTGAAAGAAGGTCTTCTATCTTTCGTCTGCAGGAACATGATGGTGCTACGCGTTCACGGGGACGACCTGATGTTCGGCGGCGGCGGCGGTGGAGGTAACAATGTGATAACGCATTCGCCGCGCATACCGCAAATGGAGATGATGAAGGTTCACATCCCCTTCACCTTCAAGCTTCACGAGAGCTTCAAGAGCACGTACGCCGGTAAGTCTTCTCCCTCCTTACGCTTCCACCGCGTTGCCGAGCTTGATTCTCGACTGGGTCAACCCCTGATTTACAAACGTTTGCTTTTGGCACACGATGTGTCGCAAGACATCGTTGCATCTTGTAACAGATTTTATCGTCTGGCTATAAAGGTTGCATAGATCGCGAAATGCAATTCGTAGAATAAAATGTCATCGTGAATAAATCGTACGCGACAAGATGAATTAAATCCGACCTTTTGCGTTTGCGTCGATGGATCTCAAAATTATAAACAATATAGAGAAATAATTTTCAACTGTCAATGGTATGACCTTTCAGCTATATGCCACGTCATATCCTTTGCGTACATGATAGATGTTTTTTAAATGTCTTTTGATGTAAACATATTTGCCACAATTTATTATAAAATCGATTTATTATGAATCGCGATTTTCAAAGCTCTGTTGTCTTTTACAATTTTATAAAAATAGATTATAATTTTAGAAAATAGATTTTTTTATATAATTTGTGATTTATAAATGCATTGTCTATATATATATTTTTTTTTTTTTTTGGCGAATAGCTATTTACGTAGACGAGTTTTAACGCGTTACAAAGATTGCGTTTGGCAAAACTGTGCCGGGAAAATCATCAATGGCGTAAAATATATGATGAAAAGACGATATATGAAATTAGGATATAACCACCGCGATTTTTATTTCTTTCTTTCTCTCTTTCATATACTTTAAAGAATGTCTACTTCCTAAAAAAATTTAGAATTTTCAGGGATTTCTTTTTATCTAAAATAATTAAGGAATTTTTATAATTTTTTTTTAATTTATAAAATAATTTTATATATAAGTGGCTTTTATTTTTTTCATACGAGTATGAAAAACGAAAAACGAATATGATAAAAGAATTGATTTAAAAAGGTGCATCAAAAAATTCTTCAACTTTATCTAATATTTTTAACAGAAATAGTTGGAAAATCAATGAATTTTCTTCAAGATTTCTTTAAACATCCCGATTTTTTGTATTTTTTTTATTTTTAAATGAAAATTCCTTGTATTATATATCTATACTGGAAAAGAGATTACAGACATAGTGAATTTTTAAAGAATCTTGGTTTTGCACACATTAAAAGCGTTAAAATTTTTTTTATCAGCATTCTTCTCCGCATAATATTCGTTACGATGATTTTCCCCGATTTCGTCATTCGAGCAATCGCATACGATCATAATTAGGTAATAAAGTTTCTAGAAAAGGTTAGTTTGCGTAAAAAAAAAAAGAAATTGACGAAGATCGACCCAAGCAGATCTGGTAGGTCAACAGTTAATTGATCAAAAGGAGAGAGAGAGAAAGAGACTGGTCCACGTGTGCATCGAATCGACTAGCTTGTGGCGGAAAGTGGGTTATCTAGATAGGTCGTGCATAACAAGAAAAAGACGAGAGCGTCGCGTGTAATTGGCATGCCAGGTGCCAGCAGCGACGGAGGTCCACAGCTTGAATTACGAAACGTCACCTTGACCGCGTGTAGTTTGTAACGTTGGGTCACCGCGCGCGAGTCGCTTGACTTTTATCAACCATCGATCACGACATCCTTTGCCGAGAGTCTTGTCATCATCATTTTTTACTTCTCCTCTCCTCCCTTTTTTGGTGAATTTTGCGAGTTACGATATATCGAGGCTCTTAATTGATTTATTGTTGCATCAATCTTTTAATAAACATTTGATTACACTTGTGTGATAATATGCATAATCACAGAAATATTATATAATAATATATTTAATTTATATAAGCATATATTTTTACTAAATTGTATAAAATATAATCTTTTATATTATATAAAATAAATAGGAATATATATAAAGAAGAATTATCTAACATTTATCACATGATTTTTAACCGTTATTCTTTCCCTATTTATTTGATGGAAATTGCGTTATAAATTTGCATATTTTTTTCATTTCATCAATTATTGCTTTGATTTATAATTCTCACGCTTTTTCATATATTTTTGCGCGCGCGATCTTGTAAAAATATTATATAATATTTATTTCTATATATATATAAAATATTAGTCACATGCGGCGTGAACGGAAAGTTACCAAAGATTGGTCGGACCCAGAACGCGTTAAATATGATTCATGATTCCACTCGAATTTTATGTATATATCTCTTTTTTTCGTCTATTTTTATATATTAAAAAAAATTTTAAAAAACGTATAAAATTTGTAAAAGAGATTTATAAAATGATTAATATTACTGAATCGCCTGTCGTGTCATCGGAAAAGAAAATACTCGAAGCTTCCATCACGCGATCGTTCAAAAAAAAAAGAAAAGAAAAAAAATGAGACCTCAATAGAGAGGGAGAACTTTATCGCGTAACCCTCAGGGTCTTACACGGTCGCCCACGAGAACGGAATTCGAAAACATCGATCGCCCTTGATACCGAGGCGCGATGCTCGATTCTGTAAAAGACAATGTGTACGGGTGTCGAAGAAGGATGCTTCGACTACGCGGACAGATGAAACAATTTATTCCATTCTGAAGTAGACACGGTCTTCTCGAAAGATGGATATATATGACAAATCTGAGAATCGATAATTCACTGAAATTTTCGAGTACATGTTTTCTCAAGTATTGATACTGTCTCTCGAAGCGGAATCCTTCTTACATTCATTCTGAGATTTTTTTTAACTTTAAGGATCCAGTCTACTTTAACAGTATGAAAAATTGATTTTAAGAATTTGTTTTGATGAATATTACAAATGGATTTTGTTGGCGTTTACATATGTTTTTATTGATGTTTAAGCGTACGTCAGTATTTTTAAATTTTGGACATTTATCTTTTTCTTGTTCAATACAAACCTCTGCGTGCAACGTGTTAAAAAATGCAGCGTTTAATGATATGACATCCTGTTCCTTGTAATTGTCTGGAAAAGAAACTCGAGTTCAGTTTTATTCCGTAGAATATTTTTAGGGATATTGAACCTAATTTCATTAGAAAAAATTAAAAAATAACAAAGTAGTGTCATTTTCAAGAAAATAATTTAATTTTTAAATTCTTATTAGGTTATTATCCAGTATTTCAAAGTATTCTACGCGATAAAATTAAATCAACTTTTTTTATTTTAGGTAATGAGGGGAAGGGGCGTGCGGTGCATACACGAGGAGCAACACATTATTGTTGAACACGCTATGTGCAAAGGCTCGTGGTGAAAAAAAAGCTATACATCCAAAATTTAAAAATATTGACATACTGTTGAATAATCATCAATAAAAATATGTGTAAAGTTTGAAAAAGGTCTTTTTTAACATTCTTCAAAAAAATTTCTTAAAAATCATCAATTTTTTATACTATTAGAACAAACTGGGCCCATAATTCCGATTTTAACTTTAGAAAGATATTAGAAGAAAAATAATGATCCTTTTTCTCGGCAATTCTTTTTAAATATAGGGCCTTTTACTTTTTTTAAAAATTCGATATTACTTTCTAGACGACTCGGCATACCGCGAACTAAGTTTGATGTGTTGTCGTCGGTTCTCTCTGGTATGGTAAATATATATGTATGCGGATACATGTGTATGTGTATTTGCGCGTGTGTCTGTCCAACGTAACTCTGGCGGATAACCCAACGTAAGTTATATGCAGGTTGCGTAATTGCGTGCGCGTGTCGCAACTACAGGTCCCCCCGAGATCTTCTCTCTCGCACGCACGATTCAATCGCCGCTATTGCCGCCTTTCGCAATTCGTGTGATTTCGCGATCCCGGAGAGAGAATAATCGGTCCGTAAAGTATACGGGAGCTCAGTCAAATACGTCGGCATCTTGTCGCTCGAGATGTCACGAAACGTCGTCGTTTGCGAAACGCAGTCAGTCGCCGCACCGCTTAAACTTGACATTAAGGTTCACTCTTGCGAAATCGTGAGAACATCGTGGTTGGTACGCCAGCAGGAATTTGCGGAAATTAATCTCTAATTGAAAATAAATCTCGTTGTATGCATAAAAATATGTTTTTTCCCTCTTTTTTTTTCGATTGCAGGTGTGAATTAATTCGAACAAAGAAATTGCGTATCGCTACGCGGAATGACTTATTCGTGTTGAGAGAAAAGACAAATCGTGCTCTTTTCACGAGCTTATGATCATTAACAAAATCACGACAATAAATCTCGATGATGCTTAAGTTTTCATTTTTTTTTATGGCAATATTATTTTGAGGCGATAAGTGATAAAGAAATCGATATTATTATCATGGTGTTTATAATAAATGCTTTTCTCGTTGTCCTAATAATTAATTGTAAATAAATTAAAATAAAATTTAATTAATACATAATTTATATTTATAGGATTTATTATTAAATATCGCAAAATTAATATTGGAAATTAATAAAAAAATGAATGGAAAAATTAAAATGAAGCGAAAAAAATATATAACGAAATAATAAAAGGAAAATTCTTTTTTAATTTTCATATCTTTTTGTTTTGTTTAAAAATGTTAGTTATCATTCTTACAAATGAATGCATCAGAGATGATTTTTTCCTTCGTCCGTTATTGATTTCGTAATCTTCTCTTAAATCAAATGAATCAGGAAGTGTGTCAAGTGTACGATTATTTGCAACTATATTATTATAGTTCATTATATAATATATCAAGATATTACGATATTATTATATTGATATTATATTGATTATTGATGTAATAAGGATAACGGCGAATACGGATTATCTACGGATCCCTATTACACTTTGAATCCCGTCGTCGTTTTTGCGGCCAATTTTGGCAAGCTGTGAGTCACGCAAAATGAAATTGATGCGGCATTGAAATTCACGTGACCATAATTTCTCTCTTCCCGCATGAAGAAGGCTTTGCGTAACAATAGGAAAGAATAATACGTGTGTTTTAGATTGATCAGGTACGCTCGTTTCATTCTACGTTTTGTAATTGGATCGAAATGCGCGAGATAAGAAACGTGAACTCACGCAATTCTGTGTTTACTTATCGGTTCGTTGCACACGAAATTCCGAGAATCTCGGACTTTTATAAAATAAAATCAAGTTTTCGCCTAATCGAGTGTTACGTAATTATTTGGCGCAATCGGTTTTTGCGAAACGTTACCTGATTTTTTGCTTAACGATTAAAAAATGGAAATTTACGTAAGATTGATGGCAGATAAAAAGAGAACAATTCGCGGTATAAGGGAGAGGTGCAATGCGAAAACAATGGATGAATTAATATCCAAGCAAAATGTTGAGAAATGTCTGAGAGATTCTTAATTTTTTCCATCACTCTGAAAACAATTTGTTGTTCTGAGAAACGTGAAAAAAATATTACATTGAATTGTATTGTGTCTCTTCGAAATCTGAGATATAATGTATTCGATGCGAGAGCTTTCTCGATCTAATATATATTTATTTTTAAAAAATTGTGATAAAATCTCTCAGGTGACATTTCAGTATTCATTTAATGTCATTCTATCTGCAAGTTTTATTGTGCGAAGATTACACAGAGTATATAAATTTTAATTTATAAACAAGGCGAAATAAAGAAATACAAAAATGCAAAATTTTTTTCATATTGAATCTGAAACAAGAGAAATAAAGTTCTCTCATCGCGGCTAAAGAAAAAAAAGATTTGAGTAGTATTTTGTCTCCGATTCGATTGTAAAACGAAATATACATACACATATATATATATATATATATATATATATATATATATATACATACATACATACATACATAATCATTCTCATTCGCGTGATCAAAGGACGAAAAAAAATTTTCACATGTATCTCTAATTTAAACGATATCTTTGTCCTTCAAACCTGCGCGTTTCTCGTGCGCGATGGAAGTAAAAAGAAGGAGAGGAAAGTTGAAGGTATATAATAACGCTCATAAAAAACGAGTTCGAAAAATGTCGCACGCCCGAAAGATCGCGGATTACGAATGTGGGACGCACTTTCATGTTCCATGGTCGTCCAGTTCCCGCTCCCGAACTTCTATCCTTTTCTTTTTCTTTCTCTCTTTGCGTTCCTTTCTTTGATTTAATCGTATGTCACTCGCGTCTAAGTCTATGTATGTGTACATAATAATGCCATAATGATACATTATTTATTGATATCGAGAACGTAGCGTCTTATTCGTAATTCATAAGCAACACTCATAAGAAGACCAAAGCGAAAGAGAGAGAGAGAGAGAGAAAGAAAGAGAGTGAGAGTGATAATGAGAGTGCATCACAGTGATAATGAGAGAGCAGTGTTTGCAGCCAGTTACTTGGCCAAAATTGTTTAGTACATAGTATATACTAGTTTTGTCGATTTTTCCTCGCTCCTTCTCACAAATCTTCTCAGCGATCATTGTTCGATTTTGAATAAAGTCAGATTCTATTTCTCTCTCGCGAAATATATTCGAGATTTATTCTACTAATATTAACATTTCAATTTTTTGAAATACTAATATTTCAATTGCATCATTTTTTAAATTCTTGCCGTGTTCACTCTTTTTGGGCCGATCAAATCTAATCTCTCTCACAAGTAAAATCTAATTTGAATTCAAGAGATATACGATATACTGAAAATCGCTCCTAACCCAGTTTCGCAAGAAACGTAAGAAAATTTCGGTGCGTTATTACCTGACTCAGCCGCGTAAGGCTGTGTCGGTGAAAGGCTAACATAATTTCAAAACACTTGGTTCGCGCGCGATCGCATCTAGTCGACCCTTTTCCTCGAACCCCCTCTCCCGCTTCTCCCTCCCCCTCCGGAGCGGTGAGAATTCGAGTTTTGTAATTACAGCTCCGGGAGGCAGTATCGTCGAGAGGCTGCAACCACGTCGTCGAGAGATCGCATCGCGTCGAGAGACTTAATGTTGTAGGCATAGGTCAGCTCGGTTATCGAATCCCATAATCCCATTATGTAATCGCGGCCGGTTACAGCAGCCGGCAAAGCCGGCTTTTGTGTCCCTCCGATCGGTTAGAACTCGCGAACCAGACCGTCCACGTCGGGTCGGGTCGCGGTCGGGGTAGAATGGAATTTTAGCATCGCTTTTATTTCACGAGCAAATTAAAATGCAGGGAGTGGCGGAAAATATTGAAATATCAATGGAAGGAAAACAAAATCGGCTGAATAATGTTTTTCTCTCGTTTTTCAAAGCTTTTTTTCTCTTGAAAAAAGAATGACAGTCCACGTATATTGAATTGCAAAAGTATTTATATGGATTAATATTCTTTTAGGAAGAATGGCATGAAATTTTAATTGATAGGATTATATATATATATATATATATATATATATATATATATATATATATATACCGGATTTTTTATTATTTCTGGATATACGTTTTTGCTATGACACTTTTATTTGCTGCTAGTATGATCGAGAAACTATTTCCTTGATTCACAAAATAATCCCAGGTCGTAAACAACAATTTTACAACAATCTGTCTGATCAGAGAAAACGTGCGAATTTGCACGTACGCACCTCATATGATAATAGATTGGCATACGAGAGATCGTTATGGGCAGCCATTCTCGATCAGTCGATCATCAGACCTGTCGACGACCGGCTCGCCCACTTTTGTAACTCCTTCTTTTCCTCTTCCGTCTCATTCTCGAGAAGCACGTTGTATACCATTAGCGAATTTATAATGATAATTGATGAGTTATAATGATATAATGTGGTCTAATAACGAGTCAAGTTGGATAAACAAAAAAGAAAAAAATTATAATGTACGTCTCTAAATCGGATTTGTAATATTTTAATCAAGAATTTTTTATCAAGAAAAAAAAATTGTGCGAATATGGTTGTGCAAATCGATAAATAATTAAAGTCATTAAGGCATTAGATTAAATAGCATCGCGAACATGAGGTAAAAGATTTAAATATACGACGGGTGAAGAGAGAATGGAGCGACTTGTGATAGCTATATATGCATATATATATATATATATGTTGATTTAGAAGAATCTAGATGAAAGAGACGATAGATGAAGGAATAATTCTTCATTTCATAAAAGATCCATTTCAGGAGAAAAAGTAGAAGTTTAGAATAGAGAATATAAAAAAGTAGCGTATAGAATTATTTTTATTATTTTTATTATGCGGTAAATCATTCTCTTAAAACGACGAATAGAATGATATCGATATCGAAAGAAATACTGTTTTGATATAATTGCAAAATATAATATAAAGATGATAAAGAATACAGATTGTGGATTAGCTTTTGTCAATTATCGAGAATAGACGAGAGAGAGAGAGAGAGAGAGAGAGAGAACGAAATACTTTTCGTACATCTTTCGACATCTCAACAAATGTCAATTTCCATAAGTTCTTTTTGCGAAATTAGAAACTGTACGAGTGTGCTTTAAACGCCGCGTCTCCCTCGAGACCTGTTCAAGTATCCTTGGGGAATGCAAATATTACCGATGGAGGGAAGAGAGAAGAATAATGTGTATATACATATATAAAAAAAAAAAAAAACGTGGTGTGCCGCAGCCGGTTTCTCGCGATCGCAAATCGGGAACGATCCTTCTCGATTTAAGGATACGAAATGAGGCGAAGTAGAGAGGTTCCTCTCGCGGAAAGGCTGGATTTGGCACGACGCGAAAATCCGGCGCGCCGTTCGTGATCTCGAGAGAATTCTCTCGAACGAAAGTGAAAGCTACGACGATCGGCTCGCGGGACTCGAGTCGAACTCGCAACCTAGACTCCGATTCATTCTTGGTTGCCAATCGTACTTAGAAGGGGACGATTCCTCTCGTTCGAGGACAACAATGTAATTGTTTCCGGCGTTTTTGTCATTGTTATTCTTTTTCTCTCTCTTTCTCGTGAAAATTGGATAAGGAAATCACGATAGGAGCGAAGAGTGACGCGATTTGGGGACCCCCTTGGTTCCCTTGGACATCTCTCGAAACGGGACCATGACGATGATGACGGGGAAGAGAGGAGCATGAGAGGAAAAAAAAAAAAGTCGAAAGCGCGATTCTTACGCAATAATTTTTAGTAACCAGTCGTGAAATAACAGCCGCGTAACGTCGTCTCTATCTCGCCTCTCTAACTCTTTCGAGTCCGAGATGTTCGAGCAATAAGGACGAGATGCCCGGCGACGGAACGTCGTTGAAAAATGTCCGCGTCTTATCTGTCATTTACGTAGATACGCCTATCGATTAAAGACCGGTCATTTCTCGTTTTACCTCGTTTTTTTCTTTTTTTCCTTCAAAAAAATAAATACACTTTAACAGCGAATATTTACAGAAATAAATAAATGTCAATAAACGACATAGTCTCATCTACAATAATTAATGGAGATATATTATAATTTAAGATTTTTTTAAATCAACGGTTACATGCGATTATCTTTGAACGGGATCCGCTAAACTCTATTAAAGTTCACACTCTCGTTAATAAGGAATGCCTTATTGCAACCAAGTGTGATAGAGCTCGCGTAAAAATTATTAATATTAATTAAACAATCGGCGGGGGAGAAAAGACTGTAACATTATCCTTGTATGTGATCGATGATGATGCGTTCTCCGGCGAACTGAAAGGAGGAGCACTGACGTCGTGCAGGTGGATGGTTGAATTATACGGAGCGTTGCAAAACACGAGGCGTTTGCGCAATTAAGCGGCGAACACGCGTCTCGGAGCGCCTCTCGACTCTTTCTCTCTCTTTCTCTCTCTTCTCGAAGGTAAGCGTGTCAAGAGAGAGAGAGAGAGAGAAATAGAGGGAGAGAGAGAGAAAAGAAACACGCCGTAACAAAAATTCGTAGTCTCAATAGTAATACCGGTCTCGCGCGCGCACCACACATATACACACACACACACACACACACACACACACACACACACACACACACACACACACACACACACATCTCATATATTTCGCGCGATTGCGTCATGTTACATGCCGTTACAGCTGGATCGAATTGTGTTGCCGTGTGCGTAATCAGTACGTAATCAGAAGCGATCGAATTAATAATCCGCATAATAATTACGAATTCCAATTAGCCACTTCATTGATCCTCTTCTCTCGAACGACAATCATTAATGAAATATAAGAAAAAATTAATGAACATATATATGTATATGTGTATATACATGTATACATATATATACACATACAGTATATACTTCTTTAATAACGTATATATATATATATATATATATATATATAGAACATATATATACATATGTATATATAATATTATTTTTATAAAAATATGATTTAAGAACGGGGGGGAAACTCTGATACATTTTTTACTTATGACGATTGTATATTTGCAGCGATAATTTGAAAGCATCATGTCTTATATTTATATTATTACTCATTATAATAATCTTAACATTTAAATGTTTATTAATCAAGTCTGTAAATAGTTTCAATCGAGTCCCTTGTCTTTATTCATGATCGCGATCGATAAACCTGTTAAAAAAAGTGTTGTCGACAAAGGATCTTTTCTCTTTTTTTTTATAGTTTTTTGCTAACACGAGTGTTGACATTGTGACGCGGGATACTTTTTTCTTTAACACAGTCCAACACAAGACAAACAACAATGAGAGATAACAAATAAAATTATTCGCTTCTTTTGCATTCGATTCAGTTTTAGTTCTATATTTAAACTCAGAGTTTATATTTCAACATTCTTTTTTTTTCATACATGGTCTTTTCATTTAATTATTCAATTCTAATTTATATTTACATTTTACAATCTTATAGGTAGTTTTTATCGTCTATAGTATTTTTGAACGGCAGGAATCTCTTTCGCTATACATTGCATTGTATTGTTAACGGGAGGAAATCTGTCTGTTCCAGAAGTGGAGTGCGAGGTGTCCAGCCAAGTGGAGTACTCGTTGCAGGCGATCTGGGGCGTCAGCATCCGGGAGCTGCATCTAGCGCTCTGGAAGCCCTGGAACACGTTGCGGGACGCATCCCTGAACGGAACCCTTCTACAGGGCCATGCGCAATATCTTACGGCGCCGCAAACGTATCCTTCCACAATTTCGAATTAACGTTAAATTATCTTCTCCCCCCTCCGTTTCCCCTTATCATTTGGACGATGATTCCCGCAAATTGAGATATGGCCGAAAAATATGGTCTTGAACAAATTAATCAATATGAAAAGACTCGTGTGTCCTTCCTTGATGCATGACGTCAGAAGCGAGAAATCGTACGATTTTTTTTCTTGCATCGAAATAAATCAATCTTTTTTAGCACGTTCGATTATACATATAGCACAGCTCGACAAGATATACCGAAGTATCCTGTTTTTCGATTCGCGGCCACATAAGTACTGATCTCTCGACCTGAGAGATCCATCTTCGTTAGAATTTCCGGCTTTTCTTAATCACATAAATCGAAAGAAAATAATTCGCGCTATTACTTTCTGTTTCCAGGAAATCATGATGCAATACGGTAGTAATGAGGATATCTGAAGAGAATTGATTGTGATCCTAATTTTTTTCGATCCCTTTCCTAAATGATGGATTCGCTTATTTATATTTACATCTTTCTTTCGCCGTTCCTTGACCGAGATTATAGTAGACAGCCGCATGGGGAGGAAACGCTAAGATTATCGCTTCCAGCGCCGGAATTGGAGCTCGGTACTCCGCCACGGCTCTGTTACCCATTGGTGATCTTTCTCACTCGGAGAGACAATCGAGATCCACATCCTGATGAAACTGTAAACAATTTTATTATCATCACATGACCTTATGTTCTTATAAAGAGAAGAAAAAAAAACTTTTCGACTTCATTATTTTCCGCTGATCTTTGTTTAAGGTGGCACTGGTGAACGTCGTTCACATCAAGGACAGCGTGTGCACGCTACCGACTTCGATCTTAGCGCAGTACTTGAAGCAAGCGAACGGCCAGCTGTCTTGCTTAAAGGTGAGTAGAGATAATCCCTCCATATATTTCAACTTTGAAGATTATACAAGTCCCAATCGGCTGCCATAGATATCGGATCAGAGTATGGAGTTACCTGAAATTTTTAAATATCTTGCATGAAAAATAAAAGTTAAGAACACAGCCTGAAGGGGCAGTCTCTTTCGATCATTAATACGCCACGTCGCAATTGGCGTGATTTTCCACAGCAACTCTATCTAGCCACGGGTAACTCGAGCAACTACGATGAGAGCGATGCGATGTCATCGGCAGGCCTAGGTTCGCCGGCTCTCGCGCTTGCCGAACCGTGCAACAACAACAACAACGGCACCAACGCCCGCGGCGCCTTGGTGTCGTCCGGCCAGGGCGATCAGGAGAACGGTTCTCTTTGGAATACCGCGGGCGAACAGCTATGTGTCGTCTGCCAGTACTTTCCGCTGTCGCGCGCCCTGTTACCCTGTCGACATACCTGCATCTGCGCCTCGTGCTTCGGCAAGCTCGACCGATGCCCGATGTGTCGCAGCCCGATCAAGAGCTACTTCTGCATACGCAGCGAGGAATACATGCCACCAGAGAAAGAGATCAATCCCTGCAAGCAGCGCCAGCCGAGCCACGGACCCACCCATTGGCTTCATGATTGGAACGACCGGCTCACTGATTTCCTCGGCTTCGCTCGATAGAGGATCGCTCTATCTACAAGGTCGCTTATATCTTGTATACCCAGTGTCAGAATGGTTAAGAAAGTATTTGTTTGATATAGATAATTTCTACAGGTTTTTTTTTCTTTTTCATTCCTAAATTCAAGATGTAGATAAGTCTCTCTCATTGATCGGTAAAATGTTAAATACGTTCTGGATGCATTTTATGTAGAGGAATGGAAAAGAGTATTATTAAATTTCTATCTTCTTTTCCAAATTAAATTATAGAGGTTAAAAATATTTCAAGATATACAAAAATAAAATAAATAATAAATCTATTTTCTCCTGAGAACATAAAAACAAAATCGCAATTTTTTAACTTTGTTCAATTTTTAAACATTAAAGATTCCATTTCATTTTAAATTTTTATCTGTTTGACTCGAAGAAGTTATATTTCATTTAACAAAGAATTTTAATAGCTGTTGTTATTCAGAATTTTAATATTGAGATACATTTGTGTAGAAGTTATCTATAAAACAGGAAATATTAACCATATTGACCCGTGGCTGTAGTATGATTCATCGTTCGATTCTAAATAAGGTGCGGAAGTTCATGAGAATTTATACATATGCACGCAAGGAAGACACTAAAGTGATTAGATTGTCTATTTGCCATTGTACGGCATTACAAATAGTTTTCATGCATACCGAGTATCAGCGAATCATCGGACGCTTTTTCAATCGCAGCTTTTTCGGTCACTTTAGAAACGAATATTTTTTCATGTTCTTTTTTATTAGAAAAATGAGAATAGTCTTCACCGTACCAATTTTTAATGTTATATATCTGAAATTAACAAATATTAAAATTTTATTAAAATGTTTATATTTGGAATTATTTAAAAATATTACAGTTTTATATCAAAGATTTTTTTTCTAAAGAATCCATTTTGTGTAAATCATCTTCAATCATCGACTATTTAAAAATTGAATACAAGCGCTCTATCTGTTTTAAAAAGTTCTTTTAAATTATGTGAATCTAAAATCATTAAAAAAAATAGTTCTTTGTCGATAATTAATAACGCAAATATTAAATGTTTTATTTCTTTTATCGAAATATAGATTATAGATCCAGTTTCGGCACACCCTATATATAAATATAATGTATCCCCTTCACGTATTGTATGTATATATCGCGTCATCGGACCGAGTGACCCGGCCAAATCTCAGATTATTCAATCGGTTAACCATGAAAAACGAACTTTCACATCTATTTAAAAGGTAGACATGTATGATTCAGTTAGATTGTTCTCGCGTATTAAGCTAGACATTTCCGCGGATTAAACGCAAGTGATTGCACTTCTATCACGAAACTTAGGTACTCATGTAATATAATTAACAATTAAAAATTTAATGTTTATAAATTATTAATAAGTTACGCAATGTGTTAAATCGACAAAAAGCAGTTTCAAACTTTTCTTATCAACATCGAGAATTTGCGAACATAATGTTTGATCCGGAAATGTTTAACTGTACATGTGAAGATAAGAGTGATGCCGAGTATATTTATTTTACGCTTGGGAAAACTATTCGAAGAAAAATTTGAGGAGTTGTCAAAATATCGAAAGAAATGTGACATCATAAATTTTCGTCGAATACGGTATCGGCCTAATAAGAACCAGGCACAAAAAATTGCCTTTAACATAGTTTAATTATACGGATATAATTTGCTTTGGTCACATTTCGCATTTGGGCAAATAAAATCGTTTGTTTCGATCTCCAAGTCTCTCATCGATTTCACATTTAGAATGTGATTTACCAAGCAATGAAATCATTTTAATAGACAAATATTGCGAAAAGATCTTCATATGAATATGTAAGAAATACAGACGACAGAGAGCTAAAAAAAATAAGAAATGCAGTTGTCAAACAGATTGATTGGAGAAGTTCAGATTGTATTTGTATAGTTAAACTTTTTCAGAGACAATTTTTTTTTGCGCCGTTTTCTACGCCTGGCTCTTAATATTTTCGATACTGCATTTGATTTATATTTTATTATTAGAGCCATATCTCATCTTTATAAATTTTCAGTTTCTTAAAATGAGCAAAATTTTTTTTAATATAATAGAAAAAATTAGAATCAGTATCTTAATGTACATAAAAAAATTGTTAAAAATCATCTCGAGATAGAGATCGATTTATGCTTGATTGAAAATAATTCTAGTTTTATATTAGAATTTTATTTTTTCGAAACATGTTCAAAAATTATAGTCGCTTGGCTTTACGACGTGGAATAATGCTTTTCTCAAAATTCACAATGAATGAAATGATGAAAGCACATTAAGATTATGGTATATTATTCAACTTTATTATTTCTATAGATCTCGAAATAGATGATTAAATTTTAGAAATGTATTTTATTTATCTTGAGGATTTAAAAAAAAATCATTTTCCGAGTTATACATTTTTTTTTCATTGCGATAGATTTTTTTGCGTGGCATTGTCGTAGCCAAATTTTGAACACGACTTAAGCTACAATTGAACAATACCTATTCTTGTACTGATTGTGAGAAAAGACATGCTTGAGTAATACCGTAGACACTGAATACTGTCGGGAAAAAATTTCGAGAATGCAATTGTATTCTCCTAAATGTCTGTGTATATATTACTCAACGTAACCGGAAAAATTTTTACTATGTGACGTTTTATATTTGTAAGTATGTTTAGATGTAAATATACGCGCGCACACACACTATGCTAAGTGACGAATCTACGTATTCGCCATTAGATTACTCGATTATTTGGATTTATATACGATTAATATGTACGTGTAAGTTTACCTATCTAGTGTAACGCTCGCTCTCGCGAGAAGTATTTCCTTTGAAAAAAAATCCACCCGCACGTATAATTAAAGTATTATAAAAGCCCATTTTCGCAAATTCCACGAATTAAATGGTATATGAATGGCGAGTTTCGTTAGTTAATAAAATGCAAGACAGAGTATTTGATTGAGAGAAGGTGAGAGATATTAATTCGCTACATTAAGAGATCATCATTTTAACATTTAATGCTGTAAATAGACAGACTGTGATAATTCTAACAATGTTTGCGCGAATGTGTCCCGTGAACGGAGAGCTATGAGAAGAAAAAGGGACCGTTTGGGATAATCTTTCCTCCGGGAAAGAGAGGCCATAGTGATCTATGCAGGTTGATCGAAGAATATTGAGAGAGTGTGAAGGCCTTTGCAGTCAATTTATCGTAAAAGAAATTTAATATATCGAGTTTTAAGCAATGAAAAACGCGAATTTCGAACCGTTCGAACCGGCTCGAAGCGTACTTGTATATAATTTATTTAAATAAAGTGTATTAGCTGGCATTTTATATACCTCTCACCTTCATCCTTTCATTATTCTTTATTGCGGACAACTTTTTAGACGTTTTTATAATTAAACTGTGACTGAAACAACTTTATGAGTGATTTCTAATGATAAATTTTTGTATAAATCGAAAATAATGATTATTCTTATTAGAACAATATAATGCAAACTTTTTGGCTATAATTAAGTTGATTTTTCCTTTATAAAAATTCAATTTTCAACATTTGTAGGTTTCGAGTTATAAGGGAAAAAAGAACTTTCGAAAATTAAGCCCTACTTAATCTAAATTTAATTTAATAATTTCTTAATTTTTGAAAAATGATAAGTTATTTTTATAGTTTCTGATGAAATATTGATATATTTTTTGTCCGTTTTTTTAAAAAATCAAAAATTTAACTTTATTGAGGAAATAATAACAGACATAAATAAACTATAAAAATATATCAATGAATTAAAAATTAGTTATTTATCTATTTATATATACATTATTTTTATCCGAACAATATAAATATTTTCCATTCAGTCACTTTTTGCAGGAACTGTACAATTTTAAACGCGTGACAGAGAGCGCCGCGTCAACATCGCGGGAGACTTGCCTTGATTTACCTTTGTTTCCGCCGAATACATATTCCCGTCATCCATCCTGTCATCGTGTTTACGCTCGCAGGGGACGATGTCCTTCGCTGCTACGAGCCGTGCGTTTCACGGAAATGTTTATTTTACTCGACTCATCAGCCGTTGACATCGGGACGCCGACAAAAGGTCGCGATATCCTTAATAAAGGATCGTAATCTTCGCGTCGCAAACTTAACCTTGTACATCGCTGATCACGCGACATCCCCCGATCATTGACTCCTGGGAAACGCGCGTCTGATTGCTTCCTCGACAAAGAGAAAAAGAGGATATCGAGGTAATTGTCACCAAATCACCTTAATCAGCTGATATTGTTTATCCAACGGATCAACTTTAAGGTTATCCTCTTATCGCAAATTAAGTCTCGACTTCAAGGATTACGAAACATTTACGAGAATACCGTAGACATGGCCGGCAACAGCGAGCTCTGGGTGCAATGTTTCACGTGCTGCCTGACGCCACAGGCAACGAGAAACACTGGCAGACGGAATAATGGTAGACCGCATCAGAGACTCAGGATAGACCGAAGTATGATCGGCGTGCCCACAAACTTCCGGCACACGGCGCACATCAGCAGCGGCGACATCGACATGTCGATTGCCCAGTTGGCCGATCTCCAGGCGCAAATGCAGAGGAAGGGTGGCTACAACGGCGATTTCGGCGCCAAGGTATGTTTCAACTCTTCCTCTTCATTGACTTATCTTTAATTTCTTTCCAGCCCGAAATTCTTCTCTAAAGTCACGTTTCTGTGAATCCTACTTTTTTTCCTGTTGTGGAAAAACATTGTATTTTCTATGCGTTGTAGCACGTTATAGATTTCATTGGATATAAACCGCTTATTCTTTTTGTTACAGACCTGCTAAGAAGAGTAACTAATGTCACAGATGCAGCGGAGAATATTTAATATAATAGACAGAGAGTGAGAGACACTTACAACATGGCAAAACAACGACTGATCTTTTAATATCCATGTTCCTTACTCGTCAAATAGACAACGAGTGCATTTCTTTTGTATGCACAAAATTACATTTGTACTGTATTTTGCTTAGAGGATTAAGACAGATTTATATACATTGGACAAATCTTTGACTTCCACATTCTGAATATACAAATGTCAGAAAAAATTATTCGTATTGCAGGTAATTATTTATACGTTTTTATATCTATATGAAATGTATTTACAAACTTCGAATATTTTATAAATTGTGCCTTTGTCAGCGATCTGACACTTAATGTGAAAAAAATATGTTATTACAAGAACGTATAGAGATCGTTTTTATTTGTAAGATTACTCGTAAGATTTATAAAATACGACATTATTTTGTGTACTAATGTATAAGTAATCATATCACAAAATATCACACACACATGAATATAATTCTGCATTTCACATTTCTTATCTTATTATCGAATAATGTTCGCGTTTAAGAATATAGAAGAGCATTTACGATATTTATATAAAAATTGCATCTCTTGTAGAATAGAGATTTGTAGAATAGATACTTCTGCCTCTGTTAATTAACATCACCGATTCTCAAAAGCTGGTGGAAGTCTTGGGTAATGCAACGATTCTTTCGATGTGTCGTCACTTTGTCAGAAACATGATCTTCGATACATATTTCAAAATACATGATTTTTTTATTAGTAAAAAAAAAAGAAAAAAAACATCGCAATAAAATACACTTCAACAAGCATCACTTCATGATTTCTTCCTCCCAGACTACTACACTTCATTGCCTCCATCGCGTTTTCGGTACGGTCGCAGTGGTTTGATTGAAGGAACGCTGATCTAATCCCAGCCCTATCCTGACGGTGGGATCGCCGATGAATTTGACGTGACAGCAACAGCTCGACGGAAAGCGGAATTGATCCTTGATGATGTTACCGTTGCTCCTCACTGCCGCCAATTCTCGGTAAATGTACTTCTGCTTACAGCTGGTCTTGTAACCCTCAGCGAATCCCTGAATCATGTTGCACTCCTGACCATCGTTCCTGCGAAATCGGAGATTCGTTACGGACACGCCGGATAATCCATATGCTGTTCTACTTAATTTCTCTTTGAATGGAATCGCAACGCCTACAAGCAAACCTCGATGCGTATTCCCTGCTTCAAGTTATCTTGATTTACGATGAACAGCCACTGTTTTTCCTTGTTTTGCGCGGTCTGCGGATATACCACTTGTTCCTGTGAACCGAGCGCAAGATTTTGCGATTAAATGTTATTCAAATATTTAATGAATAATTCTGACATTTATTATATAATAAACGTATAAAACGAGAAGAGGAAAATCAGAAAAATTTAAGGGCATACAAATGAGCCGAAAATATTCAATTACATATAAAACACATGTTTTACGTGTATTTTACACATTGTATTTTTGTAGTTTTGCATTTTTATGGAAAATGATAATTATGAATAATTCTGTTTGTTCACACATCTCATCTTAAAATGTGTATATAAAAATCTGACTTGAAATAAACATTCGATTTTATTGAAGTCTCAGTTTGATTTGCGGATCTAATTGCAGATATTTCTTTACTTACACTATACCGGCAAAGCGGCACTTCGTCTGTCGTATCTATTCTTTGTTCGATGTCGGGCATCTAAAAGATCAAAATCGATATAATGTCGCGTTTAAATCTCGATGTTGAAGACATGCGAAAACAATCGCTATTTGTGTATACGATCTAAATACAATACTTAAATATATACTTAAATAGATTGTCCTTCATATAGGTTGTCCTTCACCGAGGTTGTTCTCGGTGGCAAAATATTTTTATATTATTTTTTTTTCGCAAGTCTCAAATATCGAAGATTAAAATTATATCTGTTTCGCTGTCCTTTATCTTTACATAACACACACATACACACACACTTAAAAATTAAATTATTAACCGGATCGATGCTTTCCAGGAACCTGAGACTGGCGTTTCGCGATATCGCTGCGTTCACCAGTTGCCTGGGGTAATCGGGGACATTCTCGCAGAATATACTCTTGTGGCAGGCCGATGCCGGCGCCAATGTCGGTATCGATGAGATTCTGCCGTCTGATGGGAAAATGATTTTCTCATCTGCATCCGGACGCGTCGATGTGTCTGTGCTCGCCACTGCAAAAGAATAACATATTTTAAAGATTATGGATACGAAAATAAGCGAGTTTTTACTTCGCATACATTTTTTCATAGAAAAAACAGAATTTAGAAAAAGAAATTCACAAACCGGCAATAAAAGTTTTTATTTTCTTCAGATTAAGTATTGGACAAGAATCACCGGAAAAAGGATCAATCATTTCGCCGAATTACGCCATGCGTAACGATGAAAAATACCTTTCAACAATCTCCTCTCTCCAGACGTAGAGATTCCGTCGTTCAGATACTCCGACTGTCTCGAGGTATCTCGCTCCAATGATCTGGTCACTAAATGATCGTTAGTCTGCTGCGACCATTGTTCCGGTCGTAGTAATTCCTGTCTCGCATATGCACCCTCGATTAATTTCGAGATTGACGTCGAGGAACTTCTGCTGTCGTCTTCTTGCAACGTCGTCGTGAAAGCGCGAGGATGACCTTCGATTCGTCGCGCTGTCTGACATACCTGAGCGGAAAAGGTAAAATATAGAAATTGTCGGGAACGGGAGTTAATTAGATTCGTTCTCTTGCGCGGGTTTCCTTCTTTAAAAATAAGTCACTTTCCAAGAAGCTGATGACGCTGATGAGAGATCGGTGCTATCGCGGATGAATTTGAATGGTTCTTGTTTGGCTCTCGCGTTTGTGCGAGAGAACGGACGAGCGATAAGAGAGAGAGATAAATCATTTTATTTTTATACTTGCCCGAGTCCTGTTGCAAGCAAAAGCAATTATATAACGCGATAGAATTACTACGGCGAATAAACGCGTGTATCTGAGATAAATAATTTTTTAGATTTAGTTCTGCTCTTCATATAAGGCTGCTAAGAATCGAGACCTTTAAAATTATAATAAATATCTACATTATATATCTCAAAAAGGCGACAGATTCTGTCAAAATCCTAAAATTCATGCTATGCATTATATGCTATTTATTTTATCTTTATACACACGTGATTGCGAGATTCGCGGCAAAAATTATATTATTGTAATTGTAATTGTGTCTCTATAATTATATATATATTTTTAGCCGGCAAACTCATCGGAAAAAGGCGTGCAACATAGTTTTACGATGTACATGCGTGGACGGGGTATCTCACATGATATAATTTAGATTCGCGCTTCCTCACGGCAGCGAAGCGAATCGCGTGCGTCGCGATTTCCAGGTATTCCTTGCCTGTCATCGTTTTATTAGTCGCTCTTTTTCTCTTCCTTCTCCACCTGGCATTTGTATTACCGCGCGCTCAGCACTTCCGAACCGTGATGTTTCAATAATTAGTTAATTAGTAGTACACGAAGAGATCTTTACGACCGTTTAAAATTAATTAATATGAAATAAGTTATAACTGTATAAGAAAATGCATAAAAGCGTGAGATGAGAAGAGAGAAAAAGAAGAATCTACAATAGAAACAAACACAAGAAAGAGTTTCCAAGATATAGACGACTAAACACGGCTACTTCCAGCATCTTTCCCGGAAAAAAACATTTATATATAAAACAAACATTTATATATAATCAATTATAAATATATATAATTATGTATAAAATTTCCATACTTTTTGAACAAAATTAAAAGACTAATTGAAAAATAATTTTTAAATTATTCTTTTTATTATTTTTCATATACATGTGGATAGAGATTATGCAAGAGAAAAAAAAACATGAACATATATTTAATATATGTTTATATATGATTATATGTATATGAATTTTTCTTTCTGAATTGTCTTTAATAAATATTTTCATTGCTGGAAGTATCTATCGGTGTTTTCAGTTTCTTAAAGATAAAAGATTGGCATGTTTTCTGCGAAGATATTAAGACTCAAATAATATATGGAGATATGATTGTAAAATATTATCCATGGGAGGGCGAGGTAATGCGATCCTATCGTACATAATCTTTATCAGCGACTTATCACGAACGAGTTTATACATCTTCCAACCGAATCTAAACACATGTATAAGAATCTAAACACGTGTATAAACTTATGTGCCTCAAGTTTTCGACGATAAAAAAGAGAATCAAGAAACATGACACACACACATAAAAATGTAAAAGATCGACGAACTGATTCCTGAGAAGGACTTGTATGCGTTTATCCAACGCCTTTGCTAAAGAATCGATCGACAATTAAAAATTCAAAAACAAATCCTCACCAGGACGAGCGCCAGGTACATCCTCCACCTCGTCCAAGGAACACTCGATGTCATTTTAGCGCGATCTCTTGCAACAGATAGATTGGTAAATTTCCACAAATCACGATTCGCTCAGCGAGACGATCGACGCGCGAACGTTCGCGTTCCACTGATCAATCACGCAATTCCGACAATTTGAAGTACGCCTTCGTCACGAATAGACGACAAGAAAGAGAGAGAGAGAGAGAGAGAGAGAATCTTGTTTCCGGCACGACGGATCGACGGAGTGAGGGGTCCGCTGACCGTGATGCAGGCATATATGGGCCTGAATATTCCATTCTGTTCCTCCTCCATCCCCCCCTCTCTCGTCTATTAGCGACGCATAGGGGATCCCCTGCTTACGTGGGAGGGAAAGCATATGCTACAAGTGCCAGTGTGTAGGATTGAAGTCTTTATTTTCTTTTTTTTTTTCGTTTTATTATCTCTTCGCAGAGTTTAATACTTGGTCATCCAAGTTTCACTTAAGAAGCGTGAAAGGAGAGAATGCAGGGCTGAAACAAACAGGTATAGAAAAACGATTCGGGTCGGTTAGCGGGAGCTAGCCAAGCTCACTCTCGCGCTACTTTTGTGTTTGTAAACAACATGTCAGATATAAAGGATGCGTTATCAGCGTTGTGCAAGTATATCAATTCGTTAATAAATGTAGCTTTGACATCCGAGCATTTGAGATTGGCCAAATCTAATGTTCCAGACGAGCATGTTGTAAGTGTGTGGATCAGATATCAGATTCGAGTAACCTGTTTAATTTAACTCTAACCTAACCTAACCTCTTTGACAAATATGTCACGCACATGTGTTTTGTGACAGGCCAAGGCGCTGCGAAACACGCTGTATATTCTGAGCTATCACGCAGCGAGAGAAAAGCGAGGCGATATAGATTTCCGGAATTATGGTTCGTTTCAATCGATTTTCATTTCAATCTCTGATTTATGAAAATTGTATTTTTTTTTGTAGATTCAAAGTCTATATGATCAATACAGATAATTATTATAGAATTCCGCGATTAGGAAAATTAGTCTGCTTTTATTTAAAACTTTCTGCAAATAATTATATGTAGCGACGTTCTCCTTAAGAAAAGCATGGTGAATCGAAAAATAGGGAATACTTTTTATTTCAACATCGTGAAAATTTTTATTCAAATTGCAGATGTACTATACTTATATAAAATATGATTTAAACAAATAGACAAATAACTGTTTTGTTAAGCAATATATATTGTTTTTAGGTGAAATTTAAAGGTATATGTTTTTAATGATAAAATCAAGAAAAATTGCAAAGATATTGAAACTAAGGAACAATAATATAACGGCCTTCCAAATATAAATCGTGCGCGCCCGATAATAAAAAAGAAGATATGTTTATCTTTATACAAGTATAAAAATAAAACTTTATACAAACGTTACATTTATTTGTCTATTTGTTTAAATAAAAATTTTACACAATGTTAAAAAGTTATCCTATTTTTTTAAATTCTTATAATAAAAAAGTATAGATATGAAAGAAAGATTACATAAAACAATATAAAAATAAAAAATAGGATAATAACTACGCTGCATAAAGGAAAAACGTATAGAAATATATGAGAAAAAAGACAAATATATAAATGTGATATCAGCAAACTTTTGAAATAGCTAACATAAGTTTCGGATCCATTTAATTGCCTTATGGGAACGATATTTTACTTCGTATTCTAATTATCTTGTGCGTCGATTGTATTTCTAGATACGCTGACGGCGATAAGGTTGCACCTCGCGTTCCTGCAGTATCCAGCAATAGAATTTTATAGTCTATCACGAAACAAGAGCGATCGCAACAGGGACTTATTGATAGCTTTAGCTTGGCTGCTAGGAACGCAGAACGTCCTGACCATCGCCCTTCGAGCGAAGCTGGCCGGTGGCGTCCTGGGCGCCGAATGTTCACGCGTGGATCCGCCGGAAGTTAACGCAGAAATTTCTCGTACACGAATCGTACGATCAGACGATCAATTGACGAATACTCTACTTGACGGTATTTTGCATCTGAACGCCAAGGTGAATCTGAATCTGCGGGAGATCGGCGAATTGACGCGTGAACGAGGGAACTTAGTGTCCAAGGTACACGCTGCGAGTATCGACGTAAGCGGTCTGCCGCATTTGAGCGTATGTGAATCCGCGTTGATGAAACGCCTCGCGACGACGAGCGATGTTGACGACGGGAGTTCCAGTGACAAGACTCGACGATTGGAATTCCGCAACGCCGGGATTTTGCTGGACACGCGCGCCAAGTGGTTGCGGAAGCGACATGTGTTCTTCGACTGGATGGTGAGTCGCAAGCTGCTTGCATTGGATTCTCTCGACTTTTTTTTTCAATCTACAAATAGGAGAACTCTCTTCTCTTTATTAACAGAAATATTTCTGGCAATAAAATGACGACGTGCATTACAGGTTAGAGTGATTCAGGAGCACAGAAAATCCGCGGAGACGAATCCGAGAGAGATCGATTCGCAGGAACTCGCCATTTTTAGCTCGCTGTTGCGTCAGGTGATTAGCGAGAAACTCCGAATTCTTACATCCGCGACGGTGGTCGACAGCAAATTCCGAAACAAGGCCTTGGATTGCCCGTCTCGCATGCACAGAAATCAATGTGATGATATCGAGGCACAGAACTGGTTGGACCATTTGAACGAGCGCCAGAAGTCCGAGGAGGAAGATCTCCAACGGAATAGGAAACGGCTGACTGACGAGTTAGAAAAAATGCTGAAGCTGATACCATCCACCATTCGCGTCTAATCGAGGTATTATTTTCTTCTATTAAAAATGCATATATATACATTTAAAAGAAGATTTATTACTTATTACTATACAGTATAAAAATTCTATAAATTATCACATTTAAAATTAATCAAAAGATGTAGTTTGTTAAATTACCTACGTGAATAAATCGTTTATGTATTCAATGTTACGTAAATAAATGAATGTAATTTATAATGAGGTATAAACAATATGTGCAAAATGTTCTAACATGACGCGCCAAAATATTTGTCATTTTCGACGACAAAAAGAAATATTTAAGAAAAAAAAGAGATTCGTATGATTTTTCGCTTTTGACATTACTACTAATTCAATATTGCTGCAATAAAAAATTGCTATTTTCAATTATTGTATCAGATAATTAATATACATAGTAAATAAATAATAATAATAAAAAAAAAACAATTTTTTGTTAAAATTTAGATTTTAAATTAAATTTTTGCTAATATCTTGTAAAAAAAATAACGCACATTATGGATCTAATGTTTAAATATAACACATACGCATTTTATGTATGGCGATTGCGTATCGTCAATAAAGAGAGCAGTAAAAGTAAAAGATAGAAAAGAAAAGAACGGACTATGTTGAAACAATGTTTATCTGGTCGACGACACCAAACGACGAAATAAAAACGTTGAGTATCGTGACGAGGAAAATACCGACGACCGTCCAATTGTTGGCCTTATTGGCCTTGCACATCTGCTCGTGCTCTTTGACGTTGTAGACGCTATTCCAGATAAGGCCGATACCCACGGCGATCTGCAGAAACAGACTCATGCTGATCATGGTGAGCGACGGGTAAAAGTAGGGATGTCGGCCGTCCGTCTGGAGAACGTAACGCATCTGATTCGCGTTGGCGGACAGCAACGCCAAGTCCATCATACCTTGGGCGAGAGTCTTTTTGTGCTGATAGACGTTTACGTCAGGAGTAGAAAGCTGTATGTTTGGTGGGATGGACCAGGCCGATGAGGGGTCCGGTCCGTTTCTACCATCGAAGCCGATCACTGGGTTGTTGTTCCCTTCAAAATCGATCGCTGTTCTGGAAATTGAAGGTCTTCGCGTTGCATCTTGCGGGTTGTTCGCGAGATCTTCAGTTTCAGTGGTAAAACCAGCGCGCGAAAACACGGACGGGATTGCCTCCATATTGTTGGATGTCAACGGCTTCACTGACTCATCGTGCATTTCATCCAGATACATTATCTCGTCACCATCAGTCTTCGTTTTGCTATCCATGCCGCCAGAAAACTAAATTAAATTCACGCCAGTTGAAGAATACCTGTGAAGAAACGTATTTTATGTTCCACCCATATTATTTCGTACGCGAAAGTGTTATTCTATATTCGAGAACATGTTTTTTTTTCGTTATCGCAACCGGAAAACCGCAAACACCTCAAGATGATTAAAAATTTCACATATCGCACTATTACATTCTGACATTTGCTACCGTTTATCAAAACTTGTTGTCGTACAAAACTATTTCACTCGCGTCTTTTATATAAATCCAAAAAATATATGCTAATAATATGTATTATTTATAATACAATATATATATATATATATATATATATATATATATATATATATATATTATATGTTTATAATATATTTGTTTTATATAAATATATAAAAATATAATATATATAAAAATTTCATTCATACTCTTAAAATCTCTTTGTGTGTAGCTGTTTTGCGCTTGCACTTTCATTTTACAGAACACAATAAAATATCATCACGCACCCTATTTTTTATACCATCAGCACTTCAAACGCTTAAATTGCAACTTTATATTTTATTTAATTTACTTTTTCTTTATTCACTCACCGTAAATTAAATCACTAAGTGATCTCAGAGCGTTCTTTTATCCTTCGAGGAACGATTCACGATACGGACTGTCCGGTACGCGTGACGTACTGTGGTCTACTGATCTTGCCTCCATGCGACATGACTGATTCATTCATCCTCGCGTCACGATCTACTACTATAATATTATAGCGGGAACGTACCATGGCCGCGTATTTTCCCTGAACCGCTGTGAACAACATGTGATCATTAACGCAATTAAAAGAACACACGCTCGTCTCGATGAGTTATTAAAACTCGCGATTATTTTTCCGTGTTACTGTATCTGGGTTCTCAAGATTTTTCTACGATAATTTGCGATATTAACTAATTAAACGACGAGCGGACAAATCTTTATATAACATACGATCCTGAAAGATTCGATGTTTTAATTTATTGCTGCATTACTATAAAAGATGTATTAAAAATTTATTTATAATTAATTATTCGGAGAATTCTGCCTTTAAAGATAAAATTTCTCTATAAATAAAAATTTAATATGCAGAAAACTATGTTAAGTATTGAATAATATGATTTCAGTGCGCTATAAGAAATCTATCAAGTATAAATACAAACATAAATTTATTAGAATTTAATAACAATTTTTTTAATATAGCTTCTTCTATAAAACATTTTGGATAGTCTGAGACAGATTTAGATTATCTAATTGACTCATTATACACGAAAAGAATTGACTATTAACGAACTCGGGATGAATTTTTAATGAAACAGACATACACACGCTTCTCGTTCGATCGCTGCACTAACTGTTTATTCTATTTTCCACTAATACTTCGCGAATATTTTATTAACAACAGTGGAAGCGAACAACAGAAACCAGAAAAGGAATTAAGCGGGTATAACTTTACGACTGTCGCGTGTTCTATCCACATGTTTCAATCGAGGTCTAATAGTAGATTGTCCGCGCATCAAGGTCTTTTAGCGAAACTGGAGGGAGACTGGCAGTGATCCATGAAAGTGCTATAAATACAAATGCATTGATTGATGTTGATCTTTTTCCCGCTTTCTGATTTTAATCGGTGCAATAAGAATGTTTCAGTTTTTCTCCTTTTGCAAATTTACGCGTCGCGTGATAATAATATTTGTAATATTTATGATATTTTGAATTAACATTTGTATCTCGTCTTCCGATCTGGAAGTATGTAATTTCAAGACGCGTTGAGGAAACGTGTATTTTCCAACTTTTCGCTTACGTTGCGCTTACGTGACACACGCGATTTCGCGCGTGACCCAGAACGAGAAAAAAAGATCTTGAATTGTTCGCGGTATGGACTCGCAGTAAAATCCCCTAATTTCATTGCGGCTTTCCTTTGATTGAATCCAGAATTGCACTTCGGAGAGAACATCGTTTGTAATTTATTCACGAATCCCAATTTTAAGATAATAATAGGCAAACATGTATGAAATATAAATAGTTGAGTGCAATGGCGTCTATAACACTACTTTAAGTCGATAGTTTCGAAAAGCTCCCAAATTCATTTTATTTCTGAAAAATACAAAATCGTTAAAATTACGATATTTTCAGAACTTTAAAGTATTAATATATTAAAGAGGAAAATGTAAAGTCAGATCGATTTTTTTGATCTTTAATTTTACAGTATTCCTCGATTCTTATAATATAAGCTAGCTTGTTATCGAATTATTATGTCGCCAGGGAAACCGGCGAGAGTGGGAGTGAGGTTTCCGGGATTCTTATATGATGGTCCTCTAATATTTTGCAAAAATGGAGAATAAACGGCGATGGTTTCCATTAAGTTTCTCTCGCTCTGGAAAAACGTGTTTCGGAAACAATGCTTCTGTCCCTGTCGACTGTTCGTTGAATCGCACATTCGTTATGTAATCCCCAGGTGAGGAGCGAGCGGTAAAGAAGAATCGATCGGCAAGAGTATGGAATCGTGCGAATGTTGCTCTCGTTGCTGCGGTAAATCGATTGTCCAGCGGAGCAATGACGATCTTCACAAGACTTGTCGATTCGAACGCATCACGGAAAAGTCGAAAACACCTTCTAGTCCGAGAAAATACGCGCCTGGATGTCTCAAATCTCGAAGAATTTTTGAAGAAGCGAAACAGCATGGTGAGATTAAAACAGTTTCTCTTTTATCCTAGCGATATCCAAAATTTTAATAATCAAATATACCAACTTGCAATTTTTTTCTCTCTCTCGCAGAGTAGTAATATTATACTAAAGAATCTTCTTTCGTTCCAGAAATCGCCTCCTGTGCCGACAAATTTGCTCTGGCGAAGAGATTGCACGCGGAAAACTTGCAGCATCAGCCACTCCCGGACCGAGTAGATGACTCCATCTTCAAGAAAGGATATCACTCTTGTTCCGATTGCGAACGAGACGCCGAGTATCAGGATCGAAATGACGTTGCTGTTGCGACATTGGAGACAGAGGACCATCTGTTCGGGCCCGCACTCGGCTGTAAGAAGCCAAAGACTAGGATGGACCTAGCGATTTGTTGGGAAACGCCAATGGATCCAGTATACGAGCCGCGCAGACCGACGCATATCGATGGCTCCGAAGGTGGCATGGCGCCGGCGATTTTCGCCCTGATCCAGCACACACCAGCACCGAAGAACCCTGAGCTCCTAATCCGCAACGAAGGAAAGAGTGAACATTACTCTAGTGCGAGACAGCAGGAGGCGCAGAAGAAGAATCCGAAAAATCATTGTTGCTGTGATTGCTCCTGCAACGGTAAGGAATTAGAGACACAGTACATACAAATCGATTATGCAGTGATTTAATTGAATTTTTTTTAAATATTCAATTATTTTAATTGTGATTAGCGCTGTATTTTTTTGGTATTATATATATTTCTCTATTATATATATAATTTCATATAAAAAAAATAAATTATTGTACTATATTAAAAAAATATATATATATATATATATGTTGGATAATTATTAATTATTTCTTTTATCTTTACAATTATACAATTACAATTACACATTGGTACTAAATTTATTAATATAATTTGTATTTTTTTTATATGTATATCAAATAAAAATATATTTATATAAATTGCATATACATATACATATATATATATATATATATATATATATATATATATATTAACAATAAATTTGATTGCAGAACCCCGTGATAAACTTCCCCGAAGCAGGAAGTCGGCGCGATCGAGTTCCGTGCCGCGCATCACCGAGCGCAAGTGTGCCGCGTGCCAGGGCGGCAAGTCAGAAGCGGAATCCGAGCGGAGGAAGAACCGAGAGGACCCAAGACTGATCAGATCCGCGGTGGGAGTTGCAATCGGTCTCGAGCAGAGATGCCGAACGATGACGGGCAATGACGGGGCGCGTAGGAATGGATTACCACCTACGAGGGTGACGGTGCCGCGGCCAAGGACCCCGTTCGCTAGACGCGCCTTCTGCATTGACACTCTGGCGCCGCCGTTCAGCGTAGTGAGCGGCTGCCGGGATGCCGATTATCCCGAGCATTGGCGACTCATGTCCGTGTATCAGCAGTCCTACAGAAATCCGCAGAAACGAAAGACTCGCCGCTTTTGATCGAAACGGAAGAAATCTAGAGAAGAGTTCTGACTTGTTGTCGAATTGATCCTTCGAATGTTGATTTTTTGAGATACAATTATGATTCTTATAAGAAACAGTTGCTTATCAGTTTGTTTATTGTTGATTGTTAATTTGTTACAATAACGATGAGAGTTCAATAATTCCGTTGAATTGTTTCGATATATCGTTAAACAAATAATTAACTGCCATTAGCCATTTTCTGGCATAATAAAACGTTGTTATAATTAGTAATAAACTATAAACGTAAAATATAACTAATATGAAAAACAATAAAAATGAGATGAATAAGATACTGAAAATTATTTTGAAATCAGATAGTATGACAAGTAAAAAGAGGAAACTTATCTTATTAGTCGGGTATTATATCGTCCCTCTTCTTGGCCTTTATGCTGTTGATATTTCTGAACAATGGCGATGCATCGTGGGCCTTCTTAAGCAGCGGCATTTGCTCCAGTCGTGCGAGAGCGACATTCTGGAGATGGGCCAGGAGATCGCGATAGGGCGCCAAGGCGTATTGAAAATCGGAGCGTGACAGGATGTAGATTTCGCAGTTCTCGATGGCGATGACGCTGGCGATCCAATGCTCGTCCTCAATCACTAGGGCCAACTCGCCAAAGTATGCGCCGTCCTCCATGTGATAGATCTAGCGCAAGTGAAGCAAGAAATTCAAGAAATAAGAATCTATTTCTTTACGTTCGTCTCACCTCCTTCCCAATGTTGTTGTAAACGGCCACGGTGCCGGAAGAAATAAAGTACAAGGCATCACCACGTGTTCCGGCTTTAACCAACGCATCGTTCGGCATGAAAATCTCGGAGTACACGGCTCCGATCAATTTCCTTATCACTATCTGCGGCAGGTGTCCAAACAGCCTTACATTATTCAGCAATCGTATATAATTGTGCAAAAGAAGTTTCTGAAAAACGAGGAGATTAATTTTACATAAGAAAGAAGATATTTTTATTTTCAGAATCTTTACAATATATGTTTTCGCTTCTACAGGACGATTTAGAAAATTTCAGACTGACAATATTATATTATTGCGCTGTTATCAAGTTGTTATGGCGGAATCGAAAAAATGTTTGCAACAATTTCTTCTAATAACTTCAAAGAAATTTCCGGTCGCGCAATGGAACTATCTTGAAGAGATTATAGTTTGAATGTGATAATATTTCGCGCTTCTCAAAAAATATATATAAAGCAATTCCGACTTTCTATTCAAAGCTGTACCTCTCGCAAGTAAGGCGATACATGGTTAATAATTATCTTATCTCTCTCGAATCCCTTTTTATTGCGATAATTATAATAGATCAGCAATCGTCGCTGCAAAGAATGCGACAATTCTTTGTGCTTCATGTACTGTTGCAACTGCTGGATTAATTTCAAATGTCTCTTGTTGATTGAATGAAACGTCGACATCAATTGCATCATTCGTGCTGCGCGATTCGATTAGAGAAGAATGTATCGATTAGTGTATTTGATTTTAGAAATAGTTCGAATAAATTTAAATAGAAATAATTTCGAGAAATTTCGAGAAATAATGCAGCATCCTAGTATATGTGTATCTTTAATTCTTTTTCTTAATTAATAATTTGAATTAAAATATTTTTATTGTAAATTTTTAATTTAATAATTGACCTTGTCAAAATTAATCTTTTTAATTAATTTATTAAAAATTATCAAATTATTACCCAGCAGATACACGAATCCGAGAAACCCAAAGATAGACAAGATTAAATTGTATATAATGTCTTCTGGTGCGCTAACATCCAAGTACTGCGCAGCTCCAATTAGGGCGATGATGGCTCGATTAATGCACGCCAGATAAATCTGATATTTCATTTCTCTCTTTTCCATATAAGGCGATCGTATCCAAGATCTACAATTAATCCCTTTCTCATTACACTCTTGGTTCAATATTTTTATATTTTTATTGGCAGAAAGAAAAGAGAAGAGCGATTTAGCGAATTTAAATTTTTCGTAGGAATATGATCGATAAAAATATTCTATCGATTACTTAACAGATCTTGCTGTCCGGCTATCTTGTCGACCATCAATGGTAGATAATACTCCATACAGGCAGCCCAGTGCACGCCCACGACGATAAAGACACCTATCTCCGCTATTTTGAACAGATGAAAATTAATTCGGTATACCTGGAATTTTAATGATCTGTTTAATTATGTGAATAGAATCGATTCTGTCAGATAACGATGAAGATATATCATCCTGACGTAATAGAGTTTGCGTGAATAAACGATGACAGTTCGTATCCTCAATATTTTCAGCAAATTCAACGAGGTCAGGTACCACATTGAGTCGGTGAGCACGATGATAAACTCCAACGGTAATATGGATAACGTGTCCACGATGAAGAAACCCCGTAGATACTTTCTACGATGATCGTTAGTATTGAAAAAAAAAAATGGAAAATCATTCATTTTTGCAAATCCTTAAATTTATATTTTTTTTTAAATGTATACTCAGTAAAACATTCCTGGAGAAATCCCTAGTATTTATAGATATAATTTTCTTAAGATAATTTGAAGAAAAAATTGTTACATGTAATCACATAATCTCCATTCTTTTCTTTAAATATCGATTCAGAATAATTTGAGAAAAATAAATTTCTCTATTACATAGACTCAAGACTACACCGTTTTCACGTACCTCGCTACGATCCTCGGATCTAGAATCACCAGTTTCGTACGAGAATCGTAGTGACCAGTGAAAAATTTGATTATTATGTCGCACATGAGGATAATGTCAATCGCGTGGTTGTACATGTACCATTTCGCGCATTCGTCAAAATAGAACGTGAGGAAAACCGGTGTGATAAGCAGAACAGCTATGATGAACAAAGTTATGACAGACTCCCAAAATATTCTATATATATAGGAAACTTTATTCAATGTAAGCTGAATTTTATTTCAAGATAAAAGAATAGATTCTTATTTCAATTTCTTGATTGAATTTTCGATTTTTCGTGCAGAAACGAAAGTTTGTAACTGACCTGAAGGAACTGAAAGGATGGATCATATAGGGATGGGACTTGAGGTGATGACTGATCTCGTAATCAATCGCCTGAGTACTTTTCAGGCACCATCGCGTGAATGGGTGCAGCTGCGATGTTATTCGCGTTCCGAGGAACCAACGACGTATCCTGGCCCAAGGGGAGTACCCGGGTATCATTCTCATCAATGGATCTTCTTTCGGCAACTCCTCGCAAACATGTTCCACGTTGGGCTCATGCTGTAGTTATTATCGCTCACTTTATTATTATCTTTATTCTGAGCAATATTATAAAAATAATAAGTGTATTCCAATAGAACGCTTTAAAGCTTATTGAGAAATATTACTGTTTTTGTTTAAATTCGGCATTTCAAAGCTATTGCAAGCTATTGCAACATTAGGAGGAATTATTTGCATTATGTTAAATTATTCGTTTCATTTCATATAAACAAAAATATAAACAATTTTATTGTATTTATTATATCTTTATTATTATATAAGGGATTTTTAAATGACACAATGTTTAAAAATGTTTTAAAAATATATTTTAAAAATTTTAGTGCTTTTTCAAATATTATATATATATTATAAAATAAAAATACACATACATTTTTTTATATTTAACGAACTTTCTACCAAATTATATATATGCCTAATTAAATATCATTGAATAAGTATAAAAACAGAAAGTAATTTTGTCTTCTGGTGTATCCTAAGTGATGGTTACATACCTGGACAGTTGGCGCTGTCATAGAATAGGGCACAAAAGCCATTAAATCCATTATTTCTTTAAAAATGTAATCTTGAAAATAAATTCTCTAATCTTCTTTCAACCAGATCCTTTTTCTCCTTTCCGTTCTGCTTTTTCATATAATCACTCTATCACACTATATTTAATCTCTGTAAATCCACAAAAAAATGACATTTAAATATGGAAATATTTTAGATGCTATGTAGAAAAATTATTTTCATGTATTTCTATACTATTTGTCTTTATAGTCGCTGATAAAATATTTTTAGGTGAAATAATAATCACCCTGTATTGTACACACAGCATTCATCAATATCTCCTTAAACATCTCTGAATCAAAATCGTTTATCAGATTTATATTTGGTTTATTTAATAACATATGATCAAGGACAACTTGACCCCGGGTTCTGTTGCCACCCAATTCGACATCCGCGTGCCATAAAACAACTTCCTTAGCCATATCAGGTATCATGATGATACCGGCTAAGAAAGCGTCGCACATTATATAATAACTAAAATGTTTCTTGGCTTGGGCGCGTCTGCCATCCTCGATTTTGTTCAACATGAGCACACAGGGTGTATGTATCTTGCCTAGTACATCCCTTCGCCAGTCCTGAAAGATTATTTTCAGTAGTATTGTTCCATATTAATAAAATCTGACAATAATCAATAATGGTAATTAATGTTATTAATTAATACTGTTATATTATTACAACACAATATAATAATTATTCAACACAGTAATTTTTCGTTAACTCAGTAATTACCAATAAAGTTGTACATACATGTGTAATTTGGGACTTTAAACAAGTCTCCCATGGCAACAACCATAGTGGCTTGGTATTGCTATCGAGTACAATGTGCGCGCTCTCCGGATCTGCGTAGAAATTAAATTCTGCCTGCGAAGTTATGTTACCCAATCCTTAAAACATTTTTTAAACAGGACTAAGAAGAATGTTTATCCTATTAAACACAATAATTCAAATAATTATTAAAATTACCAGTTGAATTTCCTCCCATTACAAAAAACTCCTTTACATTATTCACAAAATCTGGATACATTTTTATAGCTATTGCTATGTTTGTCAAGGGACCCAAGCAGACCACCGAGACGTTACCTTAATTAAAACATAGAATTGATAAGTAAAATGCATTGAAATAATATTGCATATTGTATAACTATAAGACATATTACCAGGATCCTCTGATGTAATTCTGTGCAGAGCGCACACAGCATGTTCCTTCTGCAGTCTACCTATATCTGGCTGATCAGTGTAAACATCTCCAAATCCATCGGATCCATGATATTCCTCGGATGCTGTTTCCTTGGCATTTAGAGTATTCAGTAAAGATGAGTAGGCGCCTCGATAAACTGGAATCTATGAAAATAATCTTAAATGCAGTTTTCAATTCTTCATAAAACTCCATATAGTTGATATAATTAATATTAATTAATTAATGTAAACATATATCAAAACATATATTTTTTGTACAAATTTTATATATGTCATTTGTTCTTAACTAATTGATCTAAATTACGATAAATGATTTAAAAATGTACAGCAAAAAAAATTAAAATTTGCTTAACTTACTTCCTGACATTTACACACATCCAGCGTTCTGAATACATTTTTCACTACATTATCTACTTTGGTATTCCCATTAACACAAGTTACGGCTTTAACTTTGATTTTATTATTAACATGACCTGCCAAGAGAATAATCAAAGCTACAGCGTCGTCTAAACCGGCATCGCAATCTACGATGATGTTCTTCGGAGCTTTCACTTTATGCATATCTATCACGGATTTTACCGGTAACATCTTTATTCTGAAAACGCAGATAACGTTAAAAGAGACCGAGAGAAAGATTAGAATATAATTCGTGAGATGTATTTATACATGACGTACTTATACAGATAAGCGCAGATAAGAGCAACTATATATATGCGATAACGCGGCCTGTAATCTGTGACTTTGTCGATTCATTTTTATTTATTTAGAGAAGCTTATGGATGTACGCACATTCTGCCGATTTCAACGATCGCCTAGCGAATCTCAAAATTAATTGTACTTTGTACTCGCGCGTTTTTATATGCCGAGAGAATATCCAATGACGACGCTGCTGACAATTTTGAATTGGATGCGCTTGCGCACACATGCGCGTCAATTTAATTCGAGTTTGGATAATTGTAGTATTTTATAATTGTAATATTTTTATAATATATTATTTTTATAATATATTACATACATATATATTACATACATGTTACATATATATAATATATAATATATATATATATACATATTATATACAAATATAATATTACAAAAATATATAATATTTTATAATTGTAATATTTTGTTACACACACACACACACACACACACACACACACACACACACACACACACACACACACACAATAGAGGATATAATCCAATAATCATAATTGTAATTTTTTGCACTATAAAACAGAGTCAAACATGAATACGTAAATATATGGAATCTATAAATAAGAATCGCTAGAATTTGCATGATCCGAAAAGTATTTTCGCAATGCAAGAAAAAAGAATTTCAATTTTCACAATGACTAACCTTGTTTCTTGAAAATTTCTTAATCTCGGTATCCTTGCAATTTGCTTCAAAGAGAGATTCTTACAAAGAGACGAAAAAAACATAGCTTGGATTGAAATAAACGACGAAGACTGATATGTGTTTGTTTTCAAAAAAATATATGTATTCTCACAAATATTGACCAATATTAGGTTTGTTGTTTTGAATTGAGCTTGGAACGGAATAAAATGAGATAATTATATATATTTAAAAATTGGAGAAAAAGACAAGAAAAAAAAAAACGAAAAAGGAAAAAAGCACAAAACAACAAACCGAACAAATGCGAACGGCTAATACCCCATCTATGTATTTTATATGTTTATGGTTTAATCTGAAATAGCGACCTCTATACATTTCTATGCGAACTAATATTTAATCAAGCCAAAAGCCAAATACATAATCTAATCGAATTTCGCAAAGATCGACAACAGTTTCTTTTTAAAATAACGGATAGTTTTTCTGTAATAAAATATTTATATATATAACAGATTATTGACTGAACGAAATTTGATAAAAAATATGGCGGTGGTGATAGAAACCACTATAGGAGATTTCACGGTAGACCTGTATATTGACGAGCGTCCTCAAAGTACGAGTAAATTTTGTTCACTATACGATAGAGAAAATCTATATTTCACATATTTATCATTAATTTATAAATTAGACAATATTTTCGAAATTAATTGTAAATAAAAAAAATGTACACACACACACACACCACACATATAATCTTATATATACAATATATAGAAAATATATATATTACATATAATCGCTTTGTTTCTTTACAGCTACGCGGAACTTCCTAAAGTTGTGTAAGCTCAAATACTACAATTGGAACCTTTTTCACTCGGTGCAGACCAATTTTATTGCGCAAACTGGAGATCCTACTGGTACTGGGAAAGGTGGAGAGAGTATATATGGAATTGTATTGGGCGAGAAGGCACGTTATTATGAAGCCGAACGTATGCCAAAGATCAAGCATAACAGAATAGGTTTGTTATCTATGGTGAATTGTGGCAACAACATGCTGGGTTCCCAATTCTTCATCACGCTAGGATCGGAGCTCCAATCTTTAGATAACGAGCATTGCGTGTTTGGAGAAATAACGGAGGGATTGGAAATTATTCTCAAATTTAATGAGGCCATCTGTGACGGGGATCAAAGACCTTATCAGGATATAAGAATATCTCACACTGTCATCTTGGAGGATCCGTTCGACGATCCTGTGGGACTCGTAATTCCCGACAGAAGCCCAGAGCCGACAAAAGAAGCTCTAATGGTATATCACATCTCAGAAATGACAAGCTTTTATCGCATTCTTGTTAATTTTCATTAATAATGCTTGCATTATGTATCTTCATATTTTATATAAATAAGTTTACAGACAATTTTCTCTGTATCTCTCCCTAGTTTATATGTAATTTTATTTATTCTGAATAAGTTTCGGTATTTTTATTGTTTAAAAAAAAAATGTGTTGGTCATTTCTTGTTATTAATATTTTTGTATATTTATCATTTATATCTGTAGAGCGATAGAATTGGAGCGGATGAAGCAATCGACGATACGGGCGGTATGACCATGGAAGAAATGACAGAAATTCAAAAAATCAAGGAAGCGAAAGCAAGGGCCACAATATTAGAGATTGTGGGTGATATACCGGATGCAGACATTGCCCCGCCAGAGAACGTCCTGTTTGTGTGTAAATTAAATCCCGTCACGACCGATGACGATCTCGAAATTATCTTCAGTCGTTTTGGCAAGATTGTCGGGTATTTCATTTTCTTAATTGTCTATTATAAATCGTTATATCTTTCATGTTGTGAATTAATTAGTATAATTTGTTGACTCTTTTACACATAGTTGCGAAGTTATAAGAGACCATCAGACGGGAGATTCCTTGCAGTATGCATTCATTGAATTTGCGGATCGCAAGAGCTGTGAAGATGCATATTTTAAAATGGACAATGTCCTGATCGATGATCGAAGGATACATGTGGATTTTTCGCAATCGGTTGCCAAGATGCGCTGGCGAGGCAAGGGTAAAGGTATCCGATATTTCGATGAAGATGACAAGACTAAGAAACGCGACGAGAACTATTCGTCTTCAAAAAAATCCGAGATATCGAGCGAGAGAAATTATGATAACGGTAAAAATAGAGAAGATGAAAGGAGAAAGGAAAGCTCGCACAAAAATCATAGAAAATACGAGCGCAGGAAAGAAGATAAAGATAGGAGAAAGGAAGACAAATCGCATGATAGATACGAAAATGAACGAAGAGGTAGAAGAAGGAAAGAGGAACGGCGGGATAGGGACAAGGAGGATCGAAAGAAAAGTCACAGCGAAGACAGATCGGAAAGAAGAAATAAGAGAGACGAAAGCAACGATTGGAGAAGAGACCATAGCGAAGAGAGATCGGAAAGAAGGAGTAAAAGGGACGAGTATAATGATAGGGAACGTCGGCATCGTGATAGCGAGAGAAAGAGGGTCACGGAAGAAGAGGACGATACGAGATACAAATCGCATAAACACAAAAGAAAACGGTGAAGAACGAATGAAGTTGAAGAAGTTTTAAGAATTTAATACACCTAAAAAATAAAAAAAAAATATATATTTCGTTATTTCGAATAATGCGAAAACGTTGGTATGGAAACAATTTGAATTCAATTAGAGAAAAATTTAATAAAGGCAAAACGATATCTCTTGCGAATTAAATTATCTCTAAATGACTACAAACGCGATTTTTATATAAACATATATAGAGACACGTTGATAGGTTTCATTGTCGGAAATGAACAGATATCTAAAGGTATGTAGGTGCCAATCTTTTCTGTCGCATCACCAAAATGGACACTGACGTAGCTTTGCAAAAGGGGTTGTAATTCAAACCTTTTTTACATCAAATAAAATTGCCAGCATTATTTCGAGTACAAAACATTTGAAAGCACTTATCTATGTCGATCAAGACATGAAGCTATCGATCGACGGATCCGCTTTCTTTCTCGTAAATCTCTCCGAACGATGGAGTCGATTTTCATAAGGCCACGTGAGTTCTACGGATTCTACTGGTACCAGTGCAGTAATAAGTAAAGCTATCGAAACCACGGACTTCGTTCGTTAAATAAGACGCGAAGTCTCCCATAATTTTGCGATGAAATTGCACAGCTTGTCGCAAACGGCTGTATCAAAAATAGAGAGCAAAGAGGAGAGGGGGATCCAGCGGCAAGATACTGCTCGAGCATCGCCGTAGATTCGAGAAGGAGTATCGTTTCTCACAAAAATCGCACTCTTCCGGAAATCTCGCTCCACCTCGCATGTGGAAATATAGGAACGATATATATATATATATATATTTGTTTTTATACGTGGACACGTAGATAATATAGCTACGCAGCCCGTACTAAACGTTTTTTCTTTCTTTGGTGATGTCGCATTTGGTATTCTTTTGCATATAAAAGGTATACTGACGTATTCAGTCCACCTCGCGATATCGCTTCGCCTGTTTCTCCTCGCGCGGGAGAGACAGTAAGTAGGAAACACATATAGAACGAAGTTCAGAAACGAAGCAGCTCGACAGTTTGCTCGGCTGAACCAGAAGATTGAAATACAGCAGACACGGTATTCCAAATCACCGAACGCAACATTATTACTATCATTCAACAACGCGATTCTGTTTCGTTCCAAAGTCACTCTGAAAACATTAATTTCGTCGCTTTTCTTCCGGCGAATTCCGAACCTTGTGCCACTTCGCGGGAAACGTTACCCCATCTCGCACGCTTATTCTTAGAGAGCCTTATTCTATAGCTTCGCTACATCACAATATCCATCCATGTCTGTATGTTACAAGATTTTCGAAAGAAAGTTCAGCTTAGCTGCGCCGTGTTACGCGTTACATACCGAAGGGGGAAAAATCGGACTATGAATTACATAAGCGCGCACGCGTATTAGATGACTACAACATAACACACAAATAAATACGGTAAATTATATTAAGAGACAATTTATATAATAAAGTATGCTTTCTATATATATATTTTATATATATATATATATATAGATAGATAGATAGATAGATAGATAGATAGAGTTACATATAATAGTTTTATACTTTGGCGTTTTTCGTTTATAGTTTCGTTTTTTTCTTTTTTTTTACGCGCGGAGAGACTATCTCAATTTTGTTACTAATTACTATAAATAGAAATATATTACGGACTTACATATAATCTACGCGCGAATTTCTAGGAAAGATGATTACATTACGGTAAAGCTATGCGAAAAGAAGTATTGTCTCTGTACGATGATAAAAAAAGGAAGAGATACGCGAATACAGGAACGCATATTGCGAGGATTATAAAGGAAAGCGCTACGTCACGGTGTCCGCGGTTCAGTCTCTCTCTTTTGTCGAGGAGCTTAGACCAATTTAGGATAGGAGTTTGAGAGTTCTGTTTCTATTAATAGCTCGGAATAAAATTAAGTTATCCGGATTTCTTTTCCTTCTTTTCAAGACAGAAAAACCAGAAACTCTTTTATTAAAAAAAAAAAAAGTTTCGCGTGCGAGGCAATCTGCAAAGAAAGGCACTTTTGATAGAAATATCTTTCTTCCCACTCTGTATTATTAAGGCCGCCGTCATCGGATCGCGAAACGCGATTGAGAAGACAATTCTTCTTTCCTATTCTACCAAGAGAGTTACTTTGGTAATGACTAGGTCATACACTACATTGCTACATCGTTAGTTATAGATCGTGTATCGTTCGTGTCCGTCTTATGGCTTGCGCGATATTGGCTTACTAAATATTGAATAGTAATCGTAATGGCGCGATGCAACTCTAGGCACTTCCTTTTCGTTATGGCCGTCCTCTCGCATCGGGTACAACGCAATCTTACATATAAAAGCCACAAATCAAATGAACGTGTATGAACGAATATCAATGAAGAAACATTATTTAATTCATAATATAAAAAATATTATATATATATATATATATATATATATATATATATATATATATATATATATATATATATATATATATATATAATTATTTATATATAAATTATATATGAATTACAAATTAGAATTAAAATAATTAAATAATGAAATATTTTATACAAAATTTTAGATGTAAAAAGAAAATTAAAAAAAAATATAATAATAGTTAATAATTAATGCTTTTTTCATGCTCATTGTTTGATATTCATTTGATGATCGTTCGTGATCATTTGCTTAATTTGGAACCAATTTAATGTAACTCGCACGGGTTACGTGCTTCATAGCACGGCTATGCTTCAACGAGATTTGGAAGGTTGTTGTCGACGATGGGAACTCGCCTCGCGAAAACTTATACTTGAAAGTCGACATCGAATTGACTCTCGTACCCGTATTTACGATTATTCATTAAAACTCATATGTAAGGGAGCGACTAGCTTTTTCATGCAGGAATTCTGATTCGATTAAATCAATTGTCAAACATAATGAAATGTGTTATATGATTGCAATAAGAGTATCATCTACTAATTTACTCGACTTCTCAAGATTCGTCTGTCTCAAGACTGACTCTCGGGACGAAATGTAAGGCGCATAAATACGGGCGTTTCAAAATTGAATGCGATAGTTGGGACGCGGTATCGATCTCGCTTTGATTGGCGGTAGAGAAGTCGTCGATGCCTCGCTGCTGGCGGTTCCACCGGAATCGCGGCCGCCGCTCTTGCTACTCACGATGCTGCCGGTACTCTGGCCTCGGGAGGAACCTCCCGTCTGTTTCCTCAATGTGTTGCCGCCTCCCTTAAGAGCCGCCGTCACCGAAGAGGACTCGCCATCGCTCAGCCGGCCATACTCGCCGATGCGAGAACGCGATGAAGGCGGGGGCGGCGGTGGTATGAGCGAACGGCTTTGAATCTCTCTGTGCTTCACCGCAAACTCCGACATGCAACTGTTACTGCCGGCTGTTAATGACTTTTTGCGACCGCCACCTGTAATCGTGTCGGTCTGCAATCTCTCGTACTCATGACCACTGGCACCTGCGCCAGTTGACGATTTTTTCAGTGTGCTGTTTGTCATAAAGCTCTCTACGGGACTCTTCTTCTTGCTGCGCAGTATTTTTGCGGCGGTGTCGAATCTACCGTACTCGATGTTGCTACAGTTACCGGAAGAATCGCGCGTCATTTTTACGCCGCCGCCTTTCACACCGCTTCCATTCGTCGTATCCAGCGACAGTCCGGGATCTGATTTTTTGCGCGTTTCTGTATCACTCAGTCGACAGTAACGGGAATTGCTGGTTGTTTTGACTGTTCTTGGCGGTCGGGGTAACGAGCTGGGCGGTAAACTTCCGGCGCGACGCGGCTCGCCGCTTACCTCCGATGTCATCCGCTGCCGCTGCGAACTCCTGCCCTGTTTCTCGAGCAGCATCATGTCCTCGGTCGGCTTGCCACCGCCGTCCGATAGTCGCGAGATAGTGCCCTTCAATCTGGCCGCCGCGTTCGCGAATTCGATTATACTCGGCGATACCACGTCGCCGCCACTACCGGACGAATCATCCAGCAGTCGACTCTTGCTCGAGGCGGTGCTCGAGGTACCTGTGCTATCTACACCCGCCAGTAATGGCTTGGGGATTTTTCCTTTTCGCGACGCAGTGCCTGGATTAGAGAATCCTGGAAAACAGCAAAGTGCCCGCTGAAACAAGAAAGAAAGAACGCACGGATTGCAGATAGGAGACCGGGACCTGGAAAAGGGGTTAGTGCTCGCTGTATAAAACGCTCGCACATGCACATTCGAGGATATCTCGGATGTGTGGGAAAAAGGTTCATGAGGTCAGGAGGGATTAGTGGAGCAATTCGAAAACTAAATAAGAAAGATTAATCTGTAGAGCGTGAGATCTATGCTGGCTACTCCAGCATAATTTCGGCAAAAGGTTACCATATGTTCAACACAAAGAGGAAATGTTGGATTAATAGAAAAAAAACTTACTGCTTACGCACATCTGTGTAAAAATAACAAGTTATTCAAATGCTATTAAACGTATTACATGATTCTTGATAAATACAAAAGAGGAAAAAAATAGATTGAGATTATTGTGTTAAATCACACAATGTTAATTTGCGTTTAACATCAACCAAGTAATTTCAATCAGAAAATAGTCAATATGTAACGTTTCTCATTTTTCATTCTGCAAACATTTAAAATTCTACTCTCGAAATCTCAGTATCTCTTTCGTTCTTCAAACGTACATATCAACTATTGACCAACTCGAAACACGCTTTTAATTAAAATAATAATAATAATAATAATAATAATAATATAATAATAATAATAAATAATAGACAATATACTCCAAACAGTTATCAACACAAACACAAGAATACCTTCGCATGTTCGACCTGTAATATTTTCACGATCAGCGATGACTATTAAAATGTTGCTAAAGAACTCAAAGTATGATTGTCCAAAAATTAATGTATCTCTATTAATAAAAAAATAAATATTAATGCGTAAACGAAATATATATATTAATGTAAATCGAAGCGCATGTGTGTATTTAAAAAAACAACAGATCGTGATATGAGACAGAAATAAAATTCGATGAAACAGAGTTCGTGATGCAATATTTGAAACTCGATCATCACCTAAATATTTGGTCAAAAATGATCATGAGCGGACACACTACTTAAATTATCGCGCCTACCTTGCTAAGCAGCTGCGAGTCTAACTCCTTTAATTGATCATCGAGGCTTTTATTGGTCTGTTCGAAGCTGCCCTGTTTCCTATACTTGTAGCTGTCGGTAACACCATAGGAACCCGTGCTGCCGTAACCGCTGCCACCACCGAGTACGCTACTCACTTTCCGAGAAAATAAAAATATCATACGTCGTAAAAAAAAGTATTGTAAGAGAATTTCAAACATTTAAATCACTTTTAAGTGCGATTCTCTTTACCGAGTTCCGGTGTGCTTGTTAGCGCGGTATGATGATCTGCCGACGTACTTGAGTGCGACGAATGAGCGGCGGGATAACTGCCCACGCCGCTACTGCTACTGCTGTCCTTATCGTATGTATGTTTCTGCAACACTCTGATCATGGCGTCTCTCTCGGCTAATTTCGACTCCAGATCCTTCATCCTATCGAATAAAAAATAAGATTCATGAAAAATCCACTTAATCATTAAATAACGTATAAATAGATTCATCTTACCTAGATTCCAGATCGGCCATTTTCTTTTGCGCAGCATGCACCTCATCCATGTGTCTCATCTTCTCGGAGCGTGCCTCGGCGATTAATTTCTCTGCGTCTTGACTAGTCTTCTCCAATGCGGCGATCTTTGCATCTCTGAACCAAACAAAAATATGAGTGTAATGAAAAAAAAAAAGATTAGCATGATATGCAAAACTCAGGAAGATTCTTTTCACTCACTTTGGTAAGCTAGCTGCGTCGATGGCTGCTTGCCTTAGCGCGCTTTCCTCCAGGTAACGTTGTTCCCACTTGGCCACATCTCCCTCAAGAGACATGATCTTCTCGTCCCTCTCGCGTAACCGTCGTTTCAGATCCGCGATGGTCTCGCCATTGGATGTCAACTCATTGCCATTACCTCCGCCACCACCCCCGCCACCCTCGCGCAACTCTTTCTCCAGCTGACCTCTCAATTGTCTTTCCGTCTCTTCTCGTCTATCACTAGACGCTTGAAGCGAAGACAAAGCTCGCTGAAGTTGACCGACTCTCTCCACGTACACTTGCTTCTTACGACACTGTACAGGCAGAAAAAACTCTTGTTACTATATTTGGCAAAAAATTTAGGATTTTTCATCTTCAAAAACTCAAATATTATTACACACCAAACTAATCGACGAATCTGTTGATAAAAGATCATCTACTATAACTGGAGTATTCAATGTACATGTAATACTTCATCAGTTAAATTAATTAAATTATTTTACTTCTTCCTCGAGCCGTACGACATTGCCTTGTGCGTTAGTCAAGGCGGTGTCCAGAATGTCAATGTGTGTACGTTGCTCCTGCAAAGTGGCCCGCTGAGCGGCAAGTTCGATCTCCTGCCTTTCCTTCGCAGCGGTTAATTCTTTGTCTAAAAATATAGCAAGAGCGCAATAGTTACAAGAAAAAAAAAAAAAAAAAAATTACAGATTAGCATTCGAATTCTCATGTGCTATCAAATCGAAACTCTAATCTTACTCTGAGTGATGAGCTGTCCGATGAGTAGCTCGCGTTGCGTTAGTTCCTTCCGCATAGTTTCGACTATCGGCGGACTATCCGTGCGTGTGGATAGCAAGTCGATCTGGTCTCTCAGGGCGCGATTCAGCTCAGTTAATCGACGACAATCGTTCTGCAGTCTCATTCGGGCAGCACGTTCCAGCTTCTCCCGTCGTTCGCACGAAGCCGCCAGTTCCTCGTGGGCGCGATGAACCTTGGCTATCTCCTGCTCTAACTTTTGCGACTTGGAAACTTTATTATAACAGCGCTCTAGTTCCAGCTTCAATGCGCTGTTCTCCTGGATTATTATCTGAACCATTTCCGATGGCGGCCATATCTCGGTCGTCTCCCTCTCTATCTCCTCCCGTCCCTTAGTCTGTGGTCTGTAAAGATTCAATCGTGACAAAAAGATACGGCAATGTGTGAATATTCGGATACGCGCAGAAAAATAAGATTACCGAGGTGATCTCACTCGAGTGAGATACAATTCTTCCCTGAGGACTTTAGACAGGTCGGGCTGCGATCGCGATATAGTCAACTTCTCGGTCGGCCTGAGAATTTTTTGCTTGTTAAATGGTAACAAAGTGGATACGTAGCATCCTCTGTTTTCGTACTCGTTGTCGCTCTGCTTTCCCCTATCGCCGTCTCTTATTCTCATCTCTCCTAATCTCATTTCCAAGCTGCCTCCATTATTGGTATATGGCGGCACTTTTACCTCTTTCGCGAGATGTTTTAAAACCTGTAATGTATTTAAAGTATTATTTATAATGCTACTTTTAAAACAAGTTAGCTGTTATTTACTTCAGTATCTATTAATTTGATCGCTATATTAATGATCTGTCACACCTGAGACTGACTGAGATAATCATCCGGGATGTCCGTAATTTCTTGACAACCACTGCCACCAGATTGTTCATGAACATAATCCTCGTGTGGTAGATTCGATAGCGACTGCATCGTAGGACTATTGGTATGACCCTTGCCATTGCCATCGCAATACAAGTAGCCAACGTCTGCGTGTTCTCTCACCACGCCCGATAATCTATCCACATGAATCAGATCATAAATATGCACATATACACAAAGTAGACTTTAAAATAATTAAAAAGCCTTTACCTTCCCGATGGTATCCATGAGCTGTCGTCGTTGGCGTTATGTATAATCAACGTGTTGTAAGAACTCGTCGATACATCTAAACTGCTTCTGTTTGAACCTATGCTACGATTGCTTAAATTGTCCTTCAAACTATTCCGATTCGATCCATTGATGCTGTCCTTCAAGCTGTTTCGATTAGAGCCATTTAAACTCTCCTTTAGACTGTTCCTGTTTGATCCGTTCAAACTATCTTTCAAACTGTTCCTGTTATGCAGATTGCCCTGTATTGTGACAAATTATCTTAGTGTTACAAGATAATATTGAATCATAAAAAATATATTTGTACAATTATTTTACAATTCTCTTACAATTATTGCAATATATTTTAGATGTACCTGAATATTTGGTATGTTTTCCTTGTGACTGGAAGATCTGGAGGGACTCTGCTGTTGATTCTCTTGACCTTGTGGCTCTTGTCGCGCTGTGTGTCTTATGACATATCTCTCTTCATTGCTTAAATTCTCGTTAGATGTGGAAACATCAGTCTCGCTACCACTCAAACTTTGAGGAAGACCACCTGTAAAGAAAAAATATACCTTGTTTAGCATCTTCTTGAGAACAGTTATCACTGTAAATCTTACAGTCTCTTATTATCACTATCACCTTTAGGAAAACCACAATATAGACACACCTTGCATAGACAGTTGTTTCCTTTGTAGATTGTTAGTCGGGAATGGGAGAAACCTATTTCCTTGCTGTAGCGAGCTCATTTTCGTAAAGTTCAGCTCATTTGACGTGGATTATTCTATACGCCCGTCTAAAGAACACACAAGAAAAAAAAACGGGATACTTTCCAGAAAGAGATACGTAGAAAAAAAGAAAGAAGAGCGATGATCCGGACATCGCATCCGCGGACCTCGTTGCAAATCGGATTCTACTCGGGATAGACCCTTCGACGGATCTCCCGGAGATTCGTACAAATAAACAATGGGGCGCATCGTCTCTCTCATCGTCATCGGGGTGTATCTGCCAACCAGTGGCCGCGCGGAATCGCGAGACTAAGTGACGTCGCGACGGTGACGGCGACGGTAACGCCGATCGCCGATCTCGGCTCAAAGTCTCCGATCCCGGCGTGATTTTACTCACTCGTTTCGAAACAGCATTAACACCGAGGCCCAGTATCTCTTCGTGATTATCTTCGATAAATTAGTACACTCTCCACTTGTGCCCGTACGCGAGAAATAAAAAGAGTTAACTGCCGCATTCCTCGTCAGGCGGCGCTCCAGTCCCCAGTCCCCAGGATGAATTGGGCTGGCCTCTCATTGCGGTTCTCGCTTCTTTCATCCCTGACCTCTGGCCCCTTATCATAGGTCCCTTTGGCCGATTGGAAACGCGCCGATAGATATAAAAAATGAATTTTCCATATCATTTTATTTTCTTATTATAATTATTTTATTTTCACATATATTTTCTCATTATTATCGCTATTTTAATTTTTATGTTTAATTTTATTTTTTACGTATCGCTATAATATTATTTTGTAATGATCAGCTGTTTATCATCGAAGAATTGTCACTCGTCATAGTACAGGAATAGTCGTCATGTATACAAGATTTTCTCGTCGATTTTCTCGAGTATTCGTGGATTTTTGCAGAAATCCATCGGTAGATCCGAATTATCAGCGATTTGTGAAAATCTTATCTGATTGTCCTAATCGTGCGTATCTTTCTTTTTTTTTACTGACAGTAGAAATCGCGTTGAATATATTTTGTTTGTTTTCTTCTTTTATTATAGTCTCTGCAAAGATCATTGACAGATTTTATAAAAGACTGTTATTGTTGTGAAATGCCTTATTTTATGTAACGAGCATTCATGATATGATATCAAATCTTTCCAGTAACGCGAAGTTTATATTTATCGAATTCATTTTATCGAAAAGTGAACACCGTGATCCATTGCGAAAACGAAATGCCACTCAATGTTAATTACGAGCAGCTTCTGGAAGCGCAAAAGGACAATAGCATTCTTATCGTTGATGTTCGAGAGCCTGTGGAGATAAAAGAGACTGGAAAATTACCCGGAAGCATTCATATACCAAGTAGAAATCTTCTCTTATCTATAAGTTTTTTGGAAAATTTATTACGTATTTCTTAAACAATGTAACATAATAATATAATGTCATCATCATCCTACTTTAATCACATAAATGATATACATAATATTGAATAATAATATATAAGCCATATACAATTATAAGACTAATATAGTAATGATTACACATATACTTATTCAGTGAATGATGTTCAAAATATATTCTTAAATCTTTCGGAAGAGGAATTTGAGAAACGCTATGGCAAACAAAAACCTGGTAAAGACACAAAAATCATATTCAGTTGCCGGTCTGGTAAAAGAAGCAAGACAGTGCAGGAAATGATACAGAAATTAGGATATACAAAGTATGCCAATTATTTTTTTTTTAATCAGATTATATTGATTATATCAAAACATCCATTTGTCTATCCACAGGGTGTATAATTATACCGGAGGTTGGCAGGAGTGGGAAAGCAAGCAGAAAAAAAAATAAATAAAAATAGTGAAGAACTGTAATTACAGATGTATTAAAAAATTATTTTCACCATTGGAGTTATTTATATTAATAATAAAAGGTAATGATTTATTATTGCATGTTATATTATATTCTTTGTCAAAATTGTTGCGAACGCAACTCCAACAAACTGAGTAGTATTTATTAAATATATATATATATACATCGATATATAATTTTCTATATATTGTTTTTATTTAATATACAAAGACTTAGCATTATACAAAAATTTATACAAGAGAATTTGCATTCTACATATACATTAAAGTCTTTACTTAATTTTTCTCCTGTGCCAATTTCTTCTGGTTAATCATTTCTCTAAATTGTCCTAGTATAAGATTTTCCCTCTTTTGTCGTTCCTCTTTACTGAACATTGCCAAGGCACGCTTCTCATCCGCAGAGTAGATCTGATTCTCCTTACGTATACGAACTGCTTCCATGCGACGATGCCTTTAAAAAGAAATGAAGTATTTAAAATGTATATATTTTTAATAAGCATATCGATAAAAATATTCTGTATCAATGTTGACTAAATCAATTTTGAATTAATACTCGCGATTATTGCACTTTTGGAAAATTAAATACATAATATATATATATATATTTTTTTTTTATTTTTTAAATAAAGTATCAGAATGTAATCAAGCTGTAAAAAATTTTTAATATATTCCGTATAAACATTACCTGCTGCCGCTCATTACATAACCAACAGATTCATACGAAGCGATTTCCTCCGACGTGAGGCCAATCTCACCTCTTCTGGGTATACGTTTTCCTTCTGCTACGTAAGCTGCCATTGCCGCACCCTCACCTGGTAGCAGAGCCTTACCGAAATCCTTAGCCGAGAGAGTCACATGTGGTTTTGGAGCGGGTCCTATCGTACCATCATCTCCGCCACTGTCGTCCGAACTTGAACCTTTCGATCTCGGCTTATCCGTGACGGCGGTCTTCTCTACCCAGACCTCCTCGTCACTGCTGTTACTGCTGCTATCGTCGGAACTACTGCTATCTGTGTCTTTCTTTGCTTTCTTTCTTTTCCTCCTTTCCCTCTTTGCCTCCTTCTTTGCCTTTCGTTCCCTCTTTCTTTCCTTTTTTGCTTTCTTTTCCTTTTTCAATTTTTTACTCTTCTGTAAGATGTAAACTAATGTTATTAAGGTGTTTATTAATATTGTCATAAATATCAGATTTAATGTTGATTGAATTAATCTAAATACCTTTTTTTTAGTATCATGTTTTTTTCTCTTGCGATCCTTTGGTATAATATTATCCTTCTGTTTGATCAGATCTTCAGATTCTTCGTCTGAACTACTGCAAATAAAAAAAATGATCCAAAATTTTAATGCTGTATATATTTCTTTAAATATAAATCGCTGAAGATTATATATCATGTAATAAAATTGTACAACATATATAGCTTTTTTAAACTTGCAAGTTTATAAATCCAAATAATAGCACTAAAATTCTAATTTTATGAATTATGATATATAATCCTTCACGACATTAATTCTTTTTCAGGTAATATTGATGTGAAGTTGACATCGTCAAATACATGTCTAATGAAGAATACGTACTGTTCGATATGAATAGGAGATTTGCTCCAAGCCTCAGGTACTCCACGTAATCCAATTAATTCTCTTTCGCGTCTTCGCGCATCCATCATCTTTTCGTTCATCATTTTTCGTTATTTTACAGATATCTATCAGAAGGATGCACTTATTATCACTGTTTCCGTTTCACCTTTATCTCTGCACAAAAACGAAACAATTATACACGACAGGTTTATTATTTTTCTATATTAGTTTGTGTTTTCCTTCTTCCTTTTTTATAGATATCTTATCTTTATATAAATATAATATTATCTATTTATTTTTCTCATGTTTTTTCAAACGCGTTCATTTTCTAACAACGAGAGAGGTTACGTTTACTTCTTTCTTTTTCTTTGATTTGACTTTATGTCGATAAGATAATTCATTCTTTTACCAACACTACAAACTCCAGTATTGCCATCTATTTTTAGAAGCGAAATTTTATATCAAATTTTCAACACTGCCGGTAAGATCACTATTTGTGTTATTGCTATTCAGAATTTAATTGTCAATAATGCTAAAGTAGTTTTCAAAGAAAACATAGGTAGACACAAAATTAAATAGCTATATCGAGTAGAGAATTTTTAATATCCCGAAAATTTTTATATTTGACAGCTAATCGTGTGACATTGTGTTTGTGTTTCTTGCTGGAAAACTTCTTAAAGAAATATAGACGTGAGTGTGTGTGAGAGAGAGACTTGGAATCATCTATGAATGTGGAAGGACGAATGACAGAAGAAGTTAGATGACATCAAGGACCTAGATTTCAAATTAAAAAACAAAAATAATAGAAAAGAAAGAGGAAAAAGGAATGCGGTAAGAAAAAGTAAAATGGCATATAAATGTGATACGTCAATTCCGATATTTCCTATAAGAGCTGTCGCTTTTATTGAAATTGGTGTATACACGAGAGTGGCACAGTGCTTTCTTTCACGTAGTTTTTTTTTTTTTAATAATATCCCGTACACTGCGATTTGAATAACGAGCGAGTTGAGCCTTTAACGCGCTTCGCGAATATGTTTCCTCTAATAATAATCATCTCTACTGGTCCGGTGCATATAATTCTCTTTTTATCTATATGTATTTTATATCTATCTTAATATTATATATGTATATACACTTACATACGTACATACACAAAGGGTCCTGACAATTATCGCTATTTTGCCATATTCTATCTATTATTTTATCGTTGGGACACCTTGTATACGCATACGTAGCATATATATTAAACTTTATCATGTATATATATTTTTTGTAATAGTATAAAATTAACATATATAGGAGAGATATTCAGAATTCTTTGGCAAACCTCCAAACAATTTCAGAATGTTGGAAAATGTTTTCGCAATAATTTAGACGCATCTGAAAATTCCGATAATAAACACGGAAAAAGATTCTTGTCTCCGACAAAAAGATCTGTTTTGGAAGTTTGTCAATAAAGTTTTATATGTGTATGTATGTGTGTGTATGTGTGTACATGTTATGATTATAAATATATTACAAGATGTTTGAAACTTTGGAAGAGTCGGAGCGATGGAATGATCGATGTGTCTCTTTCGTTCATTCGATATTGTAATAGTACCTGTATCGCAATGGAGCATCTCTTGTCTCCGTTATTCCAAAAAAGATGCAGACTGCGTAAAACAAGAATTAAAAAATATTAAACTCAATAGTACGAAAGCCAACATCGTTTTCTCTTGTCATTTTAGAATATTTTGCTTTTACGATTGCAACTTTTCTCTCATATGCTCTCTTTCTCTCTTACAATCTATATTATACAAATATCTCTTATATGTATAATATACAATAAATAAATAAATATATACGTATTTATATTTAGAAAAAAATATTTAAAAAAATAAATGCAACAAACTGCAAACATAAAAATCGTATGTTTTGTTTGTATAAATTAATTTTAAAATATTACAAGTAACATTATTATGTTTTATATAATAACATGTAAAAATAATATATCTTAATATATACATATATAAAAGAATATATGAAAATAATATATATATATATTTTTTTTTTGGAAGATGCGATGAGATGTAAATAAATTTTTCGTATATATGGGATAATCTAGAGTCCATAGATGTAGATATATCGAAAGATGTAGAATTTCTATTATATCGCGCGTGGCGAATATAAACGCAATTATTTCTTTGACATTAGAATAATTCCATGTGCGAAGAAGGCAGTATATTTGTTAAATTCCGGCACGCGAGACCGTAGATTCTCATGCGAAGTATCTTCTCACATATCTTTCCTACATACATATATTATATTCTACGAACCCTGACCTGTTTTATCTTCGTCCTATAACACTACACACTTTACGCACTTCAATGTTATTCAATTAATCTCGTTATTCATATAATTCTGAAATATATGATCTTATTCGTAAAACTCACTTTTGTTTCCGGCTTTCTAATCTCTATTTTATATATATGTATATATTTATATATTTATATTTGTATATATATATATATATATATATATATATATATATATTTATTTATTTATTTATTTATTTTTTATGTTAGAATAATTCGCAAGGGATACATAACTCGTTTTCCCTCTTTTTTCTAGTCTCTAAAATAATTATCGCTATATATGAACGCACGTGTTAGCGAGAATCTTCAGGTAATAATAGTATTTAAAAGGTAGACTTCGTATTCTTTACACCTGAATCCCGCTAGTCAATTCCGGGATTTACTTTCCGTCCTGGTAAGACGTGTTTAAAGCTATATCTAAGTCGAGAATTTCGTGTGTGTGTGTGTGTGTGTGTGTGTGTGTGTAATACTTAATGTAATTAAATACATATATATAGGGAACTATCACAAACAAATACGTCATTAATATCTCGCCAACAGAAGACATTCGGTGGTGGATGATAGATCCCGTTTCGGCATCTCGAATCGATGCGAAACCGAGCGAGGTTTTGTCGTCGGGAATGAACGGGCGAAGGAAGAGGATTCCGCGTAGCGGAATTTGCGAGAATTCGCCATCGCTACGCGATCATATGTATATATACATATATATATGGCACTACGGGAGAGATCTTTTTTTTTCATTTTCTTCTTATTTTTTTTTTGTTTATCGAATAATGTTAGTCAGTTGGACGGTGAAGCACACAGAATTTAGCGTCGTTAGACAGTTGTTTCCCGGTCCACGTGAATGTACTCCACGAAACCGGGCGGTTGTTGTCAGGATGCCGCCCCGAGGAGTGTCTCTTCCGTCGGTGCTCGTCGCGGCTTTTTGCTCTTCTTCGTCCCCTTGTAATGAAGTCTCTTTGTGCGAGCTTTGGATCTAGAAAGAAAAAATATAAATGAAAATTGCATTTATATTAAATATTTTATGTTTCCTTCGAAAAGCTAATTACTTTAATTTAAAATTGCAATTTTTAAAAAACATTAAAAATATATATAGAAAATTTCAACTTGCGAAATATATAAATTTATAAATATATAACATATATTTATATATTATTAATCTTATATATAAAAATCTTTTACTGTACTAATTAATAATGGCAGTTTTTTTTAATGATAAGCAAAGAAGAAAAATAACGTTCTGATCGAATTTTTCAGGATCATCAAGTTTGTACCTGCTAATAAGAATAGTGAATAGGCACGCAAAGGCAGTGACAATTCCAGCGACGCCGGCCATGACGAGCCACACAGTGGATGGCAGCAGTCCGAGCAATCGGGCACCGTTGCCGCAGTTGGCTTCGTCGTGACCGGATGGGCAGTGTTCGTGTCCGTCACACCAAAGACTGGCGGCGATGCATGCACCCAGCTCAGGGCACTTGTGCGGGCAGTCGCCAATGTGGGATGGCATGCCATTCGTCTCATTCTCCGTTATTGCGCCTCTCTCCGGAAGACGTAGCTGTCGGCGCAGCGCTGCCCGGCTCTTGGAGATCTCCAACCAGGACGCGGCCGCTTGACCAGGTTCCCGCGCCACAAAGTCCAGCAATAGCGCCGGTGGTCTTGGTGGACCCGGCCATTTGCCCTCTTCCGTCGCGCCCAACCACTCCTCTGAGAACACGTGTACGGTGAATTCGCGGGCGCCCGGTTCCGCCGGACACACCACCTTTAGCAGTTTTTGCGGCCAGCCGGAATAAAGAAGGATGCGATTGGTGGTCGGGCATTTGATCTGATCGCTGACACTGGTACCGCCAGGTGATTCGGGACTGACGGTCGGTGGCTCCAAAGGCAGGAACCAGCCCCAGGTCAGGACAAAGAGCGATCGATTCTCGTGCGCCTCTACCAGCCACGGGAGACCCTCGCAGTATATATCTGGTCTTGACAGCGGAGGCGTTACGAATCTCAGTTCGCCACCCTCGCCGCGGATCCTCTGCTTGCGCGGACACTCCGGTACGCGGATTAGCTCGAAGCTGGCGAAGAAGAAAAGCGTCTCAAAGTCTTCGTGAGGTGCCTGCTGATCCACCAGGAAAGTTATCTCTACCGCTCGACCGGAGGAGACATACGTGAGCGGCAAGTGCGACGTATTGTCGCACAGACACGCCCGGGGAACCTTCACATCCCGCCACGGCGCTTCGTAGAGGACTAGACGTGCCTCCCTGGACCCGATTTCCTGAACGCAGCGCGGTCTGCCAGTATGTGGATCCGAATCGCTCATGCACATGGTGGATTCGCCCAGACTGACATTGTGCAGTGTCAGACGGACCCGCTCGCCGCTGCCGGCCTCCACGCGATACCTAAAGTAAGAATTAGTACTGAAGTCAATTGTGTATTCATGAATCTTAATGGAAATCGATATCTACAAATTTCGTTTCACATAGTTTGAATATCATTCAAAACGGCTACATTACTTGAGAAATATTCTCGATTTAGATTAATTGTTTTCAAAGTTCAAAATGCTTTTAGCGAGAATATATTTATCTCTCATGAGGGGATTACTACTAGAATCCCAAAAACTTTATCAGAATTCTGAATTCTCTGCTTGTTACCTATCTTTGATTTTCAGTGACAGCTGCTTGATTGTATTTCATTTGTAAGAAATTTGGTTCTTACCTGCAATCTAACTTGCTGGAACCACCGCGACCAAACAGGCGTACATCGCGCGGTGATATCACGTCGCCAGTTCGCGCTTTGCGCCACACTCGGCTACAGACACCATCGTCCCAAGGTTCGCCGGATTGAAGAGTGGAAACAAATTCGTATCGCGCCTGGAATGAGAATGCAGGAAATTAGAGTGATCGATAAATGCTGAGAGATAAATAGATAATTGTATTTATTACAAGAGAAAGAAGAGAGAGAGAGAGATGAAAGTTTTATGTACAAGAGCTGGTTCTCGAAGTTATTGGCAATACTATTTGGTAATATCCAGTAAAGATAGCGAGAGACCCGGTAAATCAACGCTAGAAATCTTACGAAACTCTAATTTTGTGTGTTTGCAGAGTGAACAGAGTGAACGCGAATCGCGTTGCTCAAAGTTTATTGTTGTGTTATCAATTGTTATCAATTGTTATTTTCTAAGCATGTAATGGCGCGCAAAGATGATGTTTGCATCGTCTAACAACAAAGATGTGGTATAATTTTATAGCATCAAGCTAAACTAATATTGAGGTCAAGAGCCAGTATTGAAGAAAAGTCTTCCTTCGGAGATTTATGTGACGAAATAATTATTCGAGTGGAAAGAACAAATATTTTATATAAAAAGCAGTATATACATACAAAGTTTCTTTAATTAATTTTACGTAAGCGGTAAGTGCGACGTATTTAATTTCTTTAGTTAATTAAAATCTCAACATACTTTCTTGAATGTTTCAAGAATAATCATTTCATTAAAACAAAAAGAGGAAAGAAAATATAAATATTAAAGAAGAAAAAATAAAATAAAATTTTGACAAAAAGATCGCGCTTAATATATTGATTTTTTCACGTTAAATTAATTAAACTGTGAGAATATAATTTAATTAATTAATTAATTTATATAATATAAATATAATATAATTTATATTAAATTAATTAAAAAGACAATATATATACCAGTATATATATAATAGAAATACTGAGATCAGTTAGATGTAACAATAACTCATATACTTACGTGAAAGTTGATCGGATGAAGGGCGGTACCCAGAACAGTCTCCATACGTAACGTCAGGCTCGGTGCGGCTGTCAAGTAGCTTTCATCCTTGGTGCAGGGTCTCGTACTCCTGGTGATGTTACGGAGCGCCGCATGGGCGCACAACTTGGGCGTGTCGTCGCATAACGTGGCCATCGGTTGACCCGTGTTTGGCGCCCCGTCCCAGAAGATGAGCTTAACGGCGCACAATAGCGACAACGGCGTGCTGTCTTGGCCAGCGCTGGCGTTGTTTTCACCGTTGCCAGTCAGGTCACGCTGCGAGTATGATGAGAAGTATATCCAAACGCGATCACCGATCGCTCCTTTGATGTTCCACGTGCAACTGGAACCGGGCGGTAGCGCGTGCAGCGGCGCCCGTATCGTGCCGCTCCGCTTAGCGCCGACGCCGGTACCATTGACGAAGAAATGACAGCCCTGTGTGCCCTTGGCATAATCCAGACCGTCCGAATCAACGTAAACTACTCGTAGCTCGAGCTCGAGTCGCAGTGATGACGCACCCAACGGTATTGCTACTGGCGAGCTACGAAATTCCACTTGCATGGCAGGTCCGCGCGCGGTTATCTGCGGCAACGGGCCACCGCAATACACCAGGAGCACCGGATCCTCGGTGCGAGCGCCGTCGCGAAATATCAAACGATCCCTCTCCGGTGGACAGTCCTGCCAGACACTGAGACTAGTGTTGATTGCGGCATTAAGGCCGACCGGCCCGGACGACGTGCTCTTGACAGATATCATTGCGTGCTTGCACGTGGGCACCTCCTTCTGCCGCACGGTAATCAGGCAGCTGGCGTTGCGTGGATACTCGCCGGGATAATTCGGACTCTGCAGGCGACACTGCTTCAGGTGGCACTCGTAAAAGTTACGGGAGCAATAGGTGCCCGGCACCGGGGAACCCCGCTCGACCGGTAGTTCTGGCTTGCCTAGTCGGGCGACCGCCTCGTTGCGCGAAACGAAGCGGAAACGGAGACGAAACTCAAACGGCACTGTCGATGGTGCATGAAACAGCCTTATAGAGGCAGTGACTGTACTAGTTTCACTGTAAAAAATAGTGACAATGATAATAACAAGTTTTATAAATGAGCACGTCTAGAGTCATCTGAGAAAATTTTGAGGGAGAGAAGATTCTTTCAAACGGCAAAATTCTTTTAAATTAGGTTTGCAATCTTTTTCTCTTTTTCAAGTTTTTGTTTCATTTAATTAATTTCTTTTCAAATATATTCGATTGCTTCATTAATGCTGATTATTTTAAACTCTCACTATTTAAAATTTTTCATATATGGTATATAATATTTATTTCTATTTTCTTAATTTCTGATAGATGTAAAAGAAGAATTATCAAAATCTACATATTATCAGTCATGATATTGTGATGAAGAAGAAAGAACGAGAAAAAAAGAAAGAGATAAATATAACAGACCTGTAATAGGATGCACGACCTTCACCGACGCCGCACCACGAACCACCCGTGAAGTGTCTACCGAGTTCGGCCAGCTGGAGTGAGCCTTCGGGGCAGCTGGTGAAGTAGTTGTCGGCGTTCGCGTCGACGCGACCGACGCTAAACGCGTCCCACAGTAGCTGGACTAGCTCGCCATATCCCTGTCCGGCCGCGGTGAACGTCAGGTGACAGAGAAACGGCAAACGTTCCTCGGCGGGCCTGGGCAGATCCAACTTGTACGTGCGTCCCTCGCGACCGTGGTACGTGCGATTGCACGGGGTGCACATCGCCGGTTCGTCGCTACCATCACCGCAGTCATCTTCGCCGTTGCAGTAAGCGTCGATCGGCACACATCGGCCATCCCGGCACGTCAACTCGGCCAACCCGCAAGTGCCGCTGCCGCCTCCTCCTCCACCGCTGCTCCCGACGTTTCCCCCTGTGCCACCCCCGATGCCAACGCCGTTCGACGCGTCAGCGATCAGCAGAAGCAGCAACAGCAGTGAGACGGTGCGATATAGCGATCGACACTGTTGTCTGTCGCTGTTATCGGATCCTCCTCCGGTATCAGCTATCTCCTGCTTAGCGAGAAACCGAATTGCGATATATTGTACGCTTTTTGAAGAGGTTTTATTTATTTTTTTATTCTAATCATTTAATCTTAATTTCAATAATCGTTCTCTAAAGTAATTTTCTTCCGCAGCAATGTAATGCGATAAGTTAGCAAGAATTACGAGTCGCTCCTCCTGCGGAGAATTCTGGGATTTAATCGTGTTAGCATCAGTCCTAGATCTTAAATGGTTGAGATTTAAATCGATCGATCCTGCAGCTTGATGTATATGTATCGAGACGCCGCGTAAACACCTGTTTCGACGAGCGCTCCATACATCCGCGACATGATTACGACTGATTTAAATCTACTACTGCTGATATAATTGAATTAATGACAAAGATCACGCGCCGATTACCATAATAAGTCGCCAGCGAAACGAGCATATCACAGTGACAATTCCGGTGCGATCCGGTGCGAGACGTTGACTTCAAACAATGGCATATCGGCTCAACGACAAGGATAATGCGAGAATGAAAAGAAAATTGCTAAAATCGCGGATCGCGAACGATAGTAGTCGCCAGCACCGACATTTTCCACGAGCTCGATCGTAAGGACGACGACGACGATGACGACGACGATGATAAAGACAATTTAATCTCTTGCAAGAGACAAAGAGAGAGAAAGAGAGCGAAAACGGGAACCCCGCCTAAGCGCCACCGCCTCCGTCACCGTCGCCGCTGCACTCACGCGGAGCGCCGCTACCCGTTGTGCACGTCCCGGAGGTCGATGCGCAACTGCACATCATCGCGTATCTTCCCCGGAGGGAAACCAGCCGCCCGCGCGCCGCCGCTGCAGGCGACGTGTGCCGCCGCGGCAGGGGTGAACGGAGTGAGAAACGGGGGTTGAGCTCGCGGAGAGAGCTGTGCCTTGCCTGCCTAGGCGCCTCAATGCATCGATCGACTTTTGGCGCGCTCTCTCTCTCTCCCTCCCTCCCTCCTCCTCCTCCTCCTCTCTGTCTCCATCTCTATCTATGAAGCTCATCAACGCGCACCGACAACCAAAATGCGAGGAGGGACTCGGAGGATTTCTACGCGCGAGCTTTGCGGATCCGTCACTCGGATCTTGCTAATCATATATTGATGCAGTGTCACCTGGGGAAAGTAAAACAGAATTTCTCAATGTTTCTCTGGATAAATAACACATGCTCCAGAGTTTATCGTCCTCCTCCTCGGATTTCACTTACCGGAATTTTTGCGCTCTAGTAATCGCCCTTCGGAGTTCGGTTAAGCAATCGCATTGACTGTATATTCTTTGAGAAAACACGCTGTAGGGAAAATCGAATTCGAAATGCATGATATAACTGACCAAAGTTGTGCGTATAATGTCTTATCAAGTCGCGACTCGATTGTTCAGGATGGTTAACCGATTTCCAAGCGGAAATGGAGAGAAGCCGCTAGTGTTTGCCTTCAGCATCGTGCACTAGTTAAGGATAGGCGGCTGACAGGTGTGGGCTTCATCATTACGTTCTTCTTCTCACTCCGCTATTTCAATCGTCACCCATCGAGACTTTTGACGTCGGTGTATACATAATGTTTCATCTGATTCTCGATCCCATCTGGAATATCTCTCTTGCTAAAAATTGTCTGACTCGAGCAGACAGTCGTTAAAATTTCACCATTTCTTCAAGATCCGTATTTGTCTTCTTCAATGAACATGAGTCTATCGAATTTTGCGTTGAATTAAAAAGATCCGCATACGGTATTCTTTGAAAAATCGCTTTTTAAATTAAAAAGAAAGTTTCATTTTCATTTTTTTTTCTTGCATAATTTTGTTCGCTTCAAGCTTCATCTGATAAGACGTACTCGCGCAATAACCTTGACCTACAGATTAATCTCTTTCTTTAATAAATGAAATACATTTCAGATGGTCACGCGATATTATGTGAAACGCCTTGTATGGGACATGGATGCTCCACAACTTCTTCCCGAATCTCTCCGTTCTTTCTCTGCATCCATGACGCTAAGCATGTCGAGGACGTCGTTATCATCGGTTTTGCTGTCCCTAATAATATACATACAACCATCGGCGCGTACACATCCTCGTCGCACCGGCGATGATAGAGTTATCGAACGCGGGTGCACACCCTTTTCTCTCTCTCTCTCTCTTTGGACAATGCATATAAAGGGATTGGTTGTAACACTCTTATCGTGTTACCAGCATCATGGTACTCCAGTGGTTGCCGTTCTCCTTTCTTTCTCTCGTCGGTTATCGATCTCTCGCGGTCGCTCATTATCTCCGCTTATTACGCTTAATAGTTCATCGTCCGCGTGAACGAACGACGTTCCGTCAATTGAAAATCTAATCTTGTAACGCGGTTACGAGGTAAATCCGATAATACTGGTCACACGATAAATAATAGCGTCTCTATAATTTTAGAGCTATCATATAGTATACAAAATAATCTTACATTTTTCTGCATGATAGAGAGATAAATACGAAATTCCTGATAGAAATGTAAGAGTTTTCGGAGATGTGTATATATATGTATATTTGATATTTTTCCATAACACGAATTTTATGTATGTATATAGGTTCACAATATGTATTTTATATGTACGTTAAATACAAACATTTTTTAATATTAAACATTAATTTTTAATTTTTCTCGTATACTAATATTTTAAATTATATAACTTTAATTATTTTTATGCATATATATATATATATATATATATATATATATATATATACACATTATTATTATATATAGTAGTGTAGTAAAACATATTTGACTCATAATAAAGTTATTAATAAAATAATATAAAATCAATTTCAAAAATCAATCAATAAATACTTTATCTAATTTTTCTTGTTCAAATTTAACGTATGATGCATCCTACATTTTTACACTGCGAAGTTATAGAACGAGTTTCGAGGAGGGTGTGCATACATGCAGATATCGTGTTGTGGGGAGGGGCTAAGTGCTGAATACATTTGCAAGGATGCATGCTCACCTAGTTACGCCATCGGCTTATAACATAGATAGAGCCGTCGCTCCGCTGTTCTAATTTAGTATATTCTGTAATATCCCTTAAATAGCGAGTAATATTCCTTTAATGAAAATGTCTTCCCGAAAACGATCAAGATATTTTCCCTACTATTGCTATATGCTTGACAAAAATATATGATTTCGATTTCATCATCGTCAATTCGCACAAAATCTCATTATTGAATTCTTTATTCGTGTATTTCATCACAAATTTAATATTTACATATTTTTAATTAAATGTGTAATTTTTAAGTAGAAAAAGGATTAAAAGTATTTCAATATTCCACTACAGAACACTAAGACAATCTTATATTTTTCGATTATATTACACACCAGTTTCCATGGAATTAAATTATATATTATATAAAGAACTCAGTCTCTAAAACAGAGAGAAAGAGAGAGAGAGAGAGAGAGAGAAATACATACACAGAGAGTACTCCTCCTTTAATAAATATATTCAAAGATCGTGTTGTGTGTGAGTATGTAGATATAAACAAATCATTATTGGGGCGAATGATGAATTAATAATATTATATAAACTTGATGATCCAACATGCAAGTTTGCAAAACAGCAATAAGCTGAGAAAAATTAATTACCATCATATAATACTATTTGAATAGCAATACATTAGTTTATATATGCGGTATGTAGTAGTTGTTAGTAGTAGTAATGAAATATATTGCGCGTTATGTGTATATCTACACTGATACAAATAAAATTAAATATTTTCTATTCGTAACAATGTGAAATTCGTTACTTTTACACATTTATAAATCAACTTTTTCATAGCAGTTCGCTATTTGTTACAGAAATACAAAACTTGCACTTAGGCGGATTATTTTAATTTGCCTCCTAATGGCTATTAAAATATCTTTACTTTTTTTCCATGTGATAATTGTTTACCTAAAGGAAATTGAATATACATTTCCTGGATATTAATGAATATATATTAAAAAATGAATCAAGAATTTTAATGTATAATAAAGTTATCACACATGTAGAAAATATCGATTTTTGTACAGATTATGTCATATAATAGAACTTGGTTTGCACGGTCGATTATGATCGTCGAAAAATTTCGAAAGTGGGAAGAGAATACTAGTTAAATGTTATGTGTAAAAAATAGAGATTATAATAAATGTACAACAAATTTCTCAAGATCTACCTTTTATGGGACGCCGAATTTGAAAAACATTGAAAAACAATATATCGAAAGACACGATACTCAAGGATGAACATTTAGAACGCGTATCGCGTACGTATGTCCTCCAGTTTCTTCGATACCTCGGACGGTGTTCTCTCGAGATCACCAGAGATGCTTTTCTGCTTAACGGGTTCAATCGAATTGAATTGCTCGCAGAGATCCCCATCGATGACATTCTTCACTGGATAATAGTATGACCGGAAGGACAGGTGATCCCTACCGCATAAAGGTGGGTGTTCGGATCGCATATGCATCTCCAGATGTTGAAAGAAATCGTGATCCTCGTGACTGGTGAAGGGCACGAGGACGCCCACCGTTCCGCTAAGAGTCGTGTAAACCAAGCTCTCAGAACCACCGGGTATAAGGGTCGCCTTTTGTAGCGACATTACCGTCTCGCCTACGTGAAAGCACGCCACCGTGTCCGCTTTCTGGCTGGCGCCGTTCAGTAATCCTCGGTCCCACAGAGCCTTGTTCCCCGTAGGATCTTCGTCCACGTCGTCGTTAATGCCGGTCGCCAACCGTATCACAGCTATGTTCCCGTATTTATCGGCGGTGGCAACAGTATCGTAATCTAACACACATGTAGTTGTGATCCACCTGGGATGTGTGTCATCCGCGAAAACGATCAATTGATTTTCCTGGCGTTTGTACCTCACGGCGTATACGGACTCTTGTACATCGCTGACGTAAATCCGTTGACCGATGGCGTTGATCGAGACCACGGCGTTAGGTATGTGCTTGTTCTCGCACTTGCGCAGTAACTTCTTCTTACCCATGTCGTAAAGCCGCAACATTCTACCCACACCGACCAGTACTCTACCCTGATACGGACAAATGGCCAGCGGTACCTCGTCCAACGGAGATTTATGCAGCAGCTCGATACTAGTACACTCTGTATTTACTCTGAAACAATGGAGCGATTGTTTTTCATTATTTCTCGTCCCGTGAAATATCGCGTTAATTGAACAATATATTTCTGGGTATCAGCACTGCAGGACTATCATCAAAAATACAGATGTATTGTCACTCTCATCATTCGATCGTACGTTATAAATCGATCAAAATAGCTTTCTTTTTTTTAATAATATAAGAATGTGAGAAAATAAAGATAAAACTTTTTTTTCCCTTCAGTTCAATATCTACGTATGTATCGCGAATATTGTAAAATATCTTACTTGTATGTGTAAAGAAAACCGCCGTTGCTAACCCTGGGATTTAATTGAAACTCCTTTGCAACTCCGACGATGAGGAACAGTTGATCTCCTTGATTGGCAAATTTCACGAGACAAAGACTACGAAAGAAAAAAAGAAATGAAAAAATTTATTAACGTTAAAAGTCTTTCCTATAATATTGCGATAAATTAATAGATTATTTTTTCTTCGACTTACCATAATGCAGCTAGATTTTGCTCAAAACGATGCACCTCGAACGTTTGGCCGGTAGTCGGTGCCATTATTCTCAGCAGCGAGGCCCATAGGCCTGGTCCCGCTCGCGGAGCACCGAAAACAGCCTCATTCGGTTCCTCCGATAAGAACGCCTCCGCCAATTCCCGGGCGACGGCAGCTTCCTCGGCGCCAGCCGCCTCTTGCATCTCCTCCGCCATTTGTAGTCTCCTCTGTTGCTTCGTCTCTTCCGTGTAAGCATTGTGCTCAGTCTCGATGACCACCAAGTGTGCGGAATCGGCGTGAATCGCAAACTTCCGTGGTGTATATTCCAACGGAAAGCTCACTTGATTGAACACGGCACCGAGTTTTTCAAGTGCCAAAATCCTCAACGTGTTCGTCGATATGGCAACTATACCTTCCGGACACTGCTCGGAACTAAAGCCAGATGCAAATTCGAGACTTTCGTATGACAGGGGAGTGAGATGAAAACGATTCTGATGATAGTAACTCAGCCACGATCGACTGCTCATTGCCAGTACAGCTTGATTGCCCTGCATACGTATTCTAAAGAGCTTGACGGGACGAGAACCCAAGTAACGTGTTCTCGTGTCCGCAAGATCGCCGGAAATCGGATCTAACACAGTTCTGAGCAATACGCCATTCTGCAAACCTGGAGATAATAATAACATAGTTCTATAACTTTAGAGGTAACTTGTATTAAAATATCTTTTATATACAATTTGTGATTATTTTATAAACATTTTATAAACATTTCATATACGCATTTGCAAATATGCAATTTACCTATGTTTAAATATAAACTGGATTGTTGTGGCGACGAATCCTCCGAATTGTCGGTCTCCTTGGCGCCCATCTCTACGATACATAGACTCTCCGCAGCCGCCGGTAATGCTTGCATACTCCTCGGCGCTAGACAGTCCGAAGGATCTAACGATATTATCCTCACTGTATTGTCCTGTAGGCCAACGGCCAAAAACCACGAACGTTGTTCGCCGACGGCAACATTTCCGAGGGCCATGCACATTACTTCCGACGGCATCTTCTTTCTCTCTGTATATTCATTCAATTGTCCAGTCTGTAAATCCAATATACATGAAATAAGTCAATGTCGATAGACAATTTCGCAATGTCATGTTCACTTTACATCAATCTCAGCTATCAAATGATAAGCTTAAGATTGGCTATGCCAAGATGAGACAAGTGATATGCTTTTCGCATCTTTTACATCTCTAAGAAAGAACAGACTCAGAGAGAACAATAATGCGATTATCCCGACAAGTGCATCTTATCGGGAAAAGAATGAAATTATACGCAGATACATACGGGATCCATTTCGAAATAGACAAGTTCTCCTCCGGTGAGAGCGATCACAACTTGACGTTGATTAACCGCACATTTTACGATGGTCTTCTTACCAGGTGCCTTCCATTCATTGACACGCTTATCTGCTCGTATATGGCGTATACCATCAGGATACACCTAAAAACAATATTTAACGTTTCAAATCATTAAATCGTATGTTTACTTTTAATTAATTATTATATATTAATTATTACATAAATATATCATTTTTATATTAGAATCTTATATTGTTATATTATAGTCTTATCATGTATTGTTATCTAAATTAAAAGATTTACATTTATATGCGATTGTCGGGCCTGTAATACCAGGAAAGTTCGGACGAAAGTCGGAACGTTCCAACGATGTGAGCCCAAAATTACTTTAGCACTCTTTTTGCGACCGGCAAGACAATCGATCAAGATCATGCCGGAGATACCGAGTGCACCGCACGAGTAATTTTGCGATTCTATGAGCGAATCTTACGGCCCACAAAATTTTGGATATGTTATGTAGATAAGCGGCTTTAGTATATTCTATTGTATTGGAAATAATGAGATATGTAAGAAATTTCCAAAATACGCTTTTAGACATTCTTGTATAAGTAGACTTTAACGTCTTTTCTATATGTATAAAAAAAATGTGATTACTTTTTGTCAGATATGTAATATAACAATATCAGAAATATCGCGTGTATATAATAAAACGTTTCTTCGATTTAAACAAGACTTTAGACTCGTAGAATACATAATTCACAATAAAATCCTAAAATACAATGCGATATATAATTCTAATGTGCAAATTACCTGCACTAATGCGTCCTCGCCCAACGCTGAGCAACTCAAGGTTGGTGTCGTACCGAGGAAACCCGAATCCGTCACTTCCTCGACAGTCTCGCCAATACTGAGTACGAGCGTGGCATTCACGAAGGACACTATGATGTATGCATCATATTCCTCTGCAATCAAAATTATAAGGCTCATTCTCAGTACACAGGGAAATGCGCGAACGAAAACGTCAAATTGAATTTTATATTTGAATTTGTCTTTTTGAAGAAATAATGTAATTAATATTTTGCCCTCTCTCTCGATCGTTCGAAACTGCGCACGTTCTCGTGTCACGGGGCACGGAAAGAGTTGATGAGCATTCATTATTTCTTTTTGTTTTTTTTTTTGTCGAGCGTATCGACTCTTATTCGTGCCAATTTCGCGCCGAGATCCTTACCTTTCGGTCATTCAGACTTCTGTGGGTCAACCAATAGCGCGCTGGCATCCTGAAAGAGAGAACTGGTGTTTGATAAGAGTGTATCAAGCCACCAGGTTCATTAATATCGTTTTACAAAACCGATGCCATTTTTTTTTCTTTTCTTTAAGTAAACTACGATTTTTTTCCAAGTCATATTAAATAAATGTTCTTACCCCAAAGCTTTGCTCAAATTTACTACTATTGAGCTTTCTCATCCACATATTCTTTCGCAAAAGAAGAATAAGATAATAAAAGTCTGTGATACATTTAACTTCTGACTGCCTAGACAGATTCACATCGCCTCGCAAATGACATACGCAAGTTTTTGAAAGAAATAAACAGACGGGAAACATGTGTTGAGAATAAACGATCGTAGCTAAAACTTGCCGATCGTCGAGTAAGCAATTCAAGTGGGAACATGCAAACGATTGATAGAAATATCTTTCGACTAACCATCGATTCTTCTTTTCACAGTCCATACGGCATTTGGATTACCAGGTAATTCACTCACTGCCATCTCGGATACCTCGAGACCGTGACGTAGCACGCGCAGAGTAGATCGCGGTCCTCGACCGCAAGCAATGTACAATTGCGGTGTATCCTCGTTTGCCAGATCTGCCACCTGTGTATTAAAGATAAATAATTTCCATTTAAACAGATTTACATTTACACATATATGAAGAAAAAAATTCCCGAGTGTAAATATATACATGTCTCTCTAAGGATTCACTTCAATTTGCAATAACAAACCAAAGGCGACAAAGAGAATTATGCTCTCGCACATCTGTTCCCACAGAAAAGAGACGCATTGATGACATCCCTCTCCTACTTGAAAGTGCTAAGCCTAAAATATCATCTGATAAAAATATAAATACGTCACCTGGCAAGCCATTATAGGCGACAGACTATCCATTTCATCAACTAGCACAAGATTGCGAAGTGGTCGTGGTGCGAAGAAAAAGGTGTCGCCTTCTTCGAGCGGCATCGCTGAACTGAATTCGGGCTCATCATCGTCGTCGCCCAGATGCGCTATTTGATACAGGTAACTGAAAAACATTAATGTAATTGCGTTATTCGCCATCATTCTTATTGTGCGCGTATGATATGCGTCTGTGTTATACTAACTGGTTGCCGAATTCTGAAGCCACAAACAGGAAACCCGTTTTCAGAACGCACATACTGGCTGCAACGGGTACCGTATCGAAATACTTGAGCTTGATTTCGGTAACCATGTCCTCGTCCGTCTCTAGTGTGATTTTGAAAATGTCTCCCTGCTCCGTCTGCGCCAGAAAAAAGAACATGCTTTTCGTTTTGTGTGTAGCCGAGCACACGAATATCATCCCTCTCGGGATCATCTAAGTCGTTGCGTCGTCGCGGGATCGGGCAACGAATATCGTGCTGATCACCGAGGTTCTTGTAGGTGAGATAATTCTCGGAGCAGATTAGCACACCGCTCGGACCGTCGTTGCCGCCCGGCACGGATACAAGAAAATTAGCGTGCTCCTCCAGCGGCTCGCTGTACTTTCGCACCACGTGATTTAGACCGAGATCGAGCTCGTACAGTGTCAGAGTTTGCTGGGTTTTCACCGCCGCATCGCCCGTTGGATCGCTATCAGCTTCCTATGAAAGATTAACGTTTTTATTAGAATATGTTGAATATTTTTTACAAACACGCGCAATAATATAACATACTGTAAATATAATTGTATAAATGTCATCATAATAAATAGATATAATCAATGTTAATCAGTTGAAACACGGATAAAAAAGTAATCATATGACATTCGGCTGCAAAAAGAATATTTATTGCTTTAAATTGTCAACAGTGCAAGTTTACCTCGTAATCGATTTCTAGACACGCAAACATAGGATTATCGAAACCAACATCGACGCCAACTGTGTGATATACAAGTGTGTTGCTTTTATGAGCTTCCAATGGAGAAGAGATCGTCAAACGGGCCTCGGCATCTCTGTTTAGAATGTATACAAGCTTCTGCTTTTCAATAGCGCCTAAAATAATAGCAACAGATATAATACTAAACTCACGCATAACATAATTATTATCGATAAATAAATTGCCATCATAAAAATAAAAAGATGTAATCAACATTAATCAGATGAAACACAGAAGTAATCACATGGTAATTGACAATAACAATAGTTATTATTTGAAAATGTTAAAATATAACAAATCATACAAATATGCAATACCTATCATAACTGCTCTTCCTTTTGGATCAATGGCTAGATACTGGCCAGGTACAATGCGTCTACAACCACTTTTGCCAAAGGTTTCCTGATGTACCTTGTCGAACATATTCTTGGCGGGAATATACTCTAGAATTACTATGCGCCCGGAATCCGAGCCTACGACGATATAATCTTTCGTCGCACCGGTTAATCTAAATGCCATTAAAGATCTGATAATGCCGAAAACTTCAACAGTCAACAGAGTGTGAACCTTTCCCGTATTTGGATCCGGTCGCAGCAATTCCAATGATTTGCCGCGGGAAACAAGGATCTCCTGCATCTTGCTGCCGGAGAAATTGCCATGTACCGCATGCGTGATGCCGGTGGCGCGTTGTAAAGTCAAATTGTACAGATACATTTTGACCGGCGCTTTTTTTTCTTCGTTAATCGATCGGCGGAATTAAAGGAGGCTTACGCTCTCGATAAGAGTCGCCGAGCGTCCATACTGCAACAATACATACGCACTTTCGTACATGTATAAGAATTCGACATGATGTCGTCCGCCTAATCGTCTATATTCTCTGATCGAAACAAATTGTTAAATCGAAAAATAATGATAGTAAACGAAGCGGAAGAACGTTAGGAATGTTCTTTTACCTCGATCGAGTATTCAACGTGACAACGCTCGACGATGCCTCCAGATTTTCTCGTCGTGACCAGACGCAGCCGAGTGAACCTGCCGCCACGACCGTTACAAGAAGACAGATCTTAGTTTACGCTTTCCGCCGGAAACGAAGCGCATTTCTTTTCGCGGCAAACGTCATATCCGGTGCGTACAAAATTTTACTCTTCTATTGGCAGTATCGTCGGTGTCATATTTGCACTAACCTAAAGGCTCATCCACATGAAGATACAGAATCATATCCATATATTACTCTAAAATTCCCTAAAAGAAAATAACAGACAATGCATGTGTGAAGACATAAAGAATATCACATATAATAAAGAATATATTGTATATATATCATATTTTTATAATTTTTTTAAACGTACCAAAAATAATTTTTTGTTGAAGAAAAGAAGAGAAAGAAAAATATATATTTATTTTATTTCCAATCTAGTGTTAAAAAATAGATATCTATAATTAATTCAGTTTTTTGTTTTTAACATCTATTAAAATCACAGGTACTATATATATGTATATATATGTATATGATGTGTGTGTGTATTACAAGTTTTGTACAAACATAATTAAAATCGATATAATTCTTATGAGAGATTAACTTTCGTGCAACGCTTTAAAAAATATCGTAATTGTTAACTTCATTCACACATAGAAATCTATAGCGTCGCAATATGAGCAGAACTAAATTTCAAACTTCTTCATAGTTTTGATCGTGTTGCATCTTGTTCAAAAGTCCTTTTGGTTTCCGTCATCTCTCTATGCAAATCTTTTCTGAGTGGCTGTACATTAAGGATCTTGTTTTTATAGACCTCTGGTATTAAACATTCGAGAACAAAATGCGTAATAGCACCGGTGAATCCCCAGACACGGTATTTACCGCCCAAATAATTCGGCAAGGTGAGATTGACCTTACGAAAATATGTAAAACTACATAGCTCGGGATCGGATAACTTTTGCAAACTGATCACGAATGCTTCATCCACTTCGTCATGATTGATCTCCAATTGCTCCGGCACCACCTCGCCAACGTAAGCCAGTATAGGCATTACATTGACATTTGTTTTGCCGATAAGATTCCCTGTAGTCCATACATCTATCTTCTCCTTGGGAATCTTCAGCTCCTCCCATGTCTCTCGCAGAGCAGTTTCCTGCAAGTCAGCATCGCTCTTGTCACGCATACCACCTGGGAAGGATGCCTGTAAAATATTTTCTTGAGAAATTCAAATTTTGTAAAGTGATTATGTTATGATATAAATATATATTTTCTTTTAATTATAAGAAAGATATATTTATTAGTAAATAGTTAGTAAGTAGTAATTAGTAATTAGTAAGTACATAAATTTAAAAAATATATATGTTTTTTCACAATTTTTGTTACTTGTAAAAATATTGAAAATAAATTATATATGTACTGACCTGTCCTCCACCAGATCTGAGCTTTATGGATCGTAATGTATATAAGAGACCAAGTTCTCCTTTGTAAGAGCATAATGGGATCAAAATGGCAGCTTCTGGAACATCCTTGTTACGCATCTTTGGAAACTGCATCGATCTGAATCTTTCGATACAAGTTTTACGATTGCTCTCTGACAACACCACCTCGGCCTTTAAAGCAGAGTTGATCATGTCGCCATGATGCTTGGACACTGTGGACTTGATACAAAATATTTATAATTAATCCTACATTAATATATATATATATATATATATATATATATATATATATATATATATATGCATAATATCTTATATTATATTATATGAATTTTAATATTAGTCTCTTCAATAAATTGGAAAGTTCTTTGTGCATTGATAAAAAAAAAAAAATTTTATGGAAATTTATTTGGAATTAGGATATTTATTTGGAAAAATGAAAAAAAATTGTAATTTCAAATCTATCATTGAAATTAAAATTACAATTATAAGACAATTTGTATATTTGAATAAGACACATATTAAAAAGAAAAAGAAAATTAAATATTATTTTATATCTAATTTCTATAATATAATATACAATTTTAAATATAATGTCTTGTCAAAAAGTGTTTTATTTCAATATTCTGAACACTTTCTGAATGTTAAAATTTCTTTATTCTATTATTCGCGATAAAACATTTTTTTTATTGCAGTAGTGAAAAGGCTAGTGAAATAAACATTGTGTGTTATAGCATATGTTGTAGAATTCAAATGTTAAATAAAAATTTCATATTAAATTTTTTATTAACTATATATATATATATATATATATATATATATATATATATATATATATATATGTAATAATGCAAAGAGAATTACATATAGAAATTCATTGAATAACTTTTTGTTTCTTGCGCCATTAGTAAAGATCGTAGTTGTACTTTTGACCTACTTATGATAAATTATTTAGATTGGTTAGGTGGCAATGCATCTGATGCAACGCGTGTTATGTGGAATAAAAACTTTGGCTTTCAAAATTCTTTTGTAAAATAGCGGATGGACGATTGTCAAATACTCACGTATGCACGTAGCAAAGGACGCGTCGACGCCACGGATAGCTTCATTAATCAGCGAAATATTGTCACATAAATCACCAAGACCAGATTCGACCAGATTCGATGAAGACACCTTGATAAGAATCTTTTACATTTGACAGACGATACAAGAACAAGACGATGACGGTTGCGTTATAATTCGGGACACTTACTCACAGATGTCTCACGACCCAGAGAATTTTTTTTTATAACATAATATCTATAATATTTCTCTTATTATATATTTAGTATTTATAGAATATTTTTTTATTAACTGTTACTATTTTTATAAGATACATTTTATTTATTTAATGTCTGATCAGGATATACAACGATTGAAGTGTAAATATGAAGTTTTCACTAAATAAAATTTGAATTTTTCCGCTAAGCAATGTTTGAATTTCCGTTAACAAGTAAGGTGCGCATCTTCACTTAAATAACGTTTGAATCCCCGCTATGCAAGGTTTGAGTCTCTACTAATTGTAAACAACATTCGAGTCCTCGCTAAAGTAAGTGATTTTGAATCTCTACTCTAAATTTTTGTATTTCTCGTCGAATAAAATTAATTTTTACTAGTTAAATGTTCATTAGAAAATTGTTTTGTATATTTATATGTATATATAGTTAATTAAATCATATACATATTATTTCATTTTGCTATTTACTTTTCTTTTCTTTGATTGATATATGTAGCCTGCAGGATTATAATAGATTTCAAAATTACATTTACACGAATTCTTTGCACATTGTATATGCAAAAAATTCATGTAAATGTAATATTGAAATCTAATTGAATTGAAGTTTAAATTAACTTTTTCCATGCAAGCATGTGAACTATGTAAAAAACTATTATATTATTATTATACAACAATCCTGAATTTGTAATACTAACCTAATGTATATATATTTTTATTCTATCAATCTAATTTGTCATATTTTGCAATTAATCAAATTGGTGGTAAGTAGGGATAGTCTCTCTCTCTCTCTTTCTTATTTGAATAAAGTTTATTTAAAATTTGTCATATTTTTCCTAGCATTTTTATTTTTTAATATTATTATTACATGCATACAATCTTCAAACACATGCAATTCACATATATACATTTACACATTCATACGCAATCAAATTATATTTTAAATATCGGCCTTATCACATATGCGGTAAAAATAAAAGAGCAAGTAAGCGTAATCATCGCAGTCACTGCTGTTTAACTTGGCAGTAACAATATGAAAATCATCTTTTCTTCCTTTAACCGCATCACACTTTTAGACTTTCTACATGTAAGATGAAACAAACTTAAGAGAAGTATGTTAAAGAGAGAAATGTTTGAGTGCAAAAAAAGTATAGATGTGCAGTTAAAGAAAGAAAAATAAAAAAGTGCAGTTTTAATTCAATGTTATGATACAGAATATATATTTTTAGGGGCTTTGGAGAAATAAAAAATATGATAAAAAAGTGAAACGGAAAAGGCAATGATGAACGGAATTGTGCTAGAAAGAGGCAAAAAACGTGCGAAAAAATGCAGAAAAAAGGAAAATTGATCTGTCAGCCATTATCAGGTAAGCATATTCGAAATTTGTGCGGATTTTGATAAAGATAATTATATCGTGATATATTTAATGGAACACATAGGTATTAAAATATTGCAACCTTTGATGCTAGGATGAGAGATTTCAGATATCCTATAATTTAAAAAGTTCATTTCGAAAAAAAGTCGCCTTCTACATCCATTTTTAAAGAAAACTTCTTTTCAAATTAATCTGTCGGATTCCCCATCGATCTTTCGCGAGTAACGGGAAACAAGAGAAATGATCAAACATTAGAATTGGCTTCCCGCCACGTGACCTGACCACCGAGATTCTGCAGCCTCAGACTGTTGATCGGGCTGTCATCGCCCTCGTAGCCGGCATTCACATGTCCGGCTACCGATCCATGCCCCTCGAACACATCTTTGACAGATATCTGACTGCTACGGGACGGCCGGCCCTGGATTCCCAAAGGATTGCCAGCCACGCCGTAGATGTTATTCGCACCCAGGGTCTGCATCTGCGATTTCCGGCGTTGTGCCATTATGCTATTGCGCCTGCCCTCGAACGCCTTGAACGCCTCGGTGGTGCGTCGCGTCGACATGTTCCTCGGCAAACCTGGCAAATTTTTATTTAATTTTGAATGTTATTTCGTTTATTTTGCTTCGAATATAGTTTCTTTCTTTGGGGAGATGATACAAACCTGCGCCTTCGCTCATGCTAAAGAATCGCTGCCTGAAGGCTACGTCAAGCGTGTTGATCGCCTGCGTCTTCCTTCGACTTTTCTCCAGATTTCTAATCGTTTTTCGTCTACCGGGCCCACTGCCACTGCCCTCTTCGTAATCGCCCTCCATTCCGTCCAGTCTCTGTAAATCTCTCACTATTTCGACCGCGTGTTTTGACAGCAAGGCTTCTTCGGAAAGATCCTTTGTCTGCGAAAAAGATAACTTTTGTGTAATGACTCGAATGTATAAGTTGTTGCATTAAAAATATTAAAAATATAATGTATGTGTGAATAACAATTACATAAGAAATGAAAAATATATTCTAAAAAAGTTATATAAGAAAATACAAATTTGAAAAATTAACTCGAAATGTAAAATGTGTAAATTTAAAATCAGTTAAAAATAATTAGCATCAACTTATTTCTTCTATAGAGAAAATGTTTTCCAAATTATTTTTAAAACAAAATTTTAATTTTTAAATTTATTTAAAATTGATTGTGAAAGAATGACATATTATCTGTTGCAACGATTTAATAAAAAATGAACAAGCATAATTTTATAAAATGAATTATGAATACCTTCTTGCAACAATCTAGGCTAGTGCTGGCCAAAATGTGGGCCAGCGTGCCGAATCGGTGGAACAACATTGCGGTGAATTGTATGACCAATATGAGCGCGAAGAAGAAGACGAAGACGAGACCGATCGGCTCGAGTTGCAAATACTCTTTCGTGATATGTACCTGCAAAATCGCTCTCTTGTAAAATATGTTACAACGCGCGACAAAGCATGCTTTTTTGGAAAGAAATGCCGGACGAAGATAAAATCTATTTGCTCGTTTAATTTTGAAGAAAAAGAGATTGAGATTTTTAAATTTAATTAATTTACATTATTAAGTTTTTTTCTGTATTATTTATTTTTGTATTATTGTATTTTATCAAATTATTTTTGCGAGCACAGTAATCGATCGATCGCCATCAGGCATTTTTCCTTTGTACAATCAAATATACAACAAATTCTGTTAGCGATTAAAAAATCCATAATCGTTGGTGCGTCTTTCGTGCGTGTTAAGATTAACACATCTATGTACACATACATATATATATATATATATATATATATATATATATATATATATATATATATATATATATATATATGCTTATAAACAAAATAAGACGAGCTCGGGGGTTGAACACTGAAAGCATTCACCACGTTACATACATTAGTGGTGTTCGTCCACAATTGGCGATATGGTGCACATGTCAGAGTTAGACACAACGAAAGAGAAAAGAGAAACGCAGATCCGAAAATCTATAGATCTGTAGATTCTTGCAAATCTGAGAGTCTGCGATTACAAGACTTTTGTACAAAGGCGGATTTATAATTTCGTTCGATGTCAATTTTTTAATAACAATTATTTTTATTATAAAATAATATTAATTTTAATATAATAACATTCTTCAATCTTAATTATAAAAATATTAATTTTGATAACAATAACATATTCTAGTTTTAATAATAATTTTTTGTAATATTAACGCTAATAATTTTTTCAAGTATTGAATAAAATTTAGATTTTCATTCAAGAATTATTAGCATCAAAAATCTTGATCAACATCCTCTGTCTCCAGATTATCGCGATTTAATCGCGTCATGTAATTAAATTAACGAGAGATTTAATTTAATTTCATGAATCTCGACGAATTTAATGAGAAAAGGTAAACGGAAGTATATGTTATTGTGATATTCAGGCGACTAATTTCTGGTTATATTCCTAGTCAGAACCACGAGAAATCATCTCCCCCGCTATTCCGTTCCATTTCATTCGACCCGGGTGATGAGGGTGAGGTACCTGTGTGAGAATATTAATCGGAGATCCACGTGCTGTCAAACGAGCCAGTTGTGTTAATTACACAAAAAAATATATACATATTGAATGGAGCAGGTGCAACGTCATCGTACCGAAGATATAATGATCGCTCCCAGTGCGTTAAAATTCTCGCAATTCAACAAACGGATTTTGAGTGAGGTATCTAATCAATTAAAAATGAGAAAGAAGATCTGAATGTTAGAATCATGGAAAAATAAAAAATTTAGGAATTAAAATTATAGAAATTAAGTATCTAAAATTTAAAATCAATGATATATGTTCGATATTAAAAACTCCAATTTCTTTAATCATTTTCATTAATTTTTTAAATTTTCTAATTTTTCCAAGTTTAATGATTTTGATAAATCTCAGCAAGATCTAGAGAATCATAATTTAAAGAAAATTGCATATCACGAGAATCCTAGCGCATCGAGGGCGACTTCAACAGGGAACACCATGGCACCGCATTAATCCTTTTCCCCCGCCTTGATGCTTGGTGATCGGATACCTCCGAGGTCTCCTCGACGTAGGTGATGTTGGTCTTGACGCCGAGCGGCCAGATAACGTGCAGCTGATCCTTGTTCAGCTGTAGCAAGAATACGATCAGAACGAACAACGCATTGAACATTAGAAAGGCGAACACGCTCTTGTTGCGTAGCTCGATCAGATCGGCGGCGATGCGGGCCTGTGTTGCGTGGCGCAAATGCAGGGGAAACAGAAAAAAAGAAAGAGACGGTACGAGATTAGAATAGTAAAAGAAAAGCTCCGTCGATCAATCCATCGATATCCGTCGATCTCGTCGTTAACGATCCGCTCGATTTATTTTGTAGGTTTAAATCTAGATTTAAATCTAAATTCTCTTAACAGATCGTCAACGATCTATATTCGCGATCGAGGACGTGAGGCGCCGACGGAGCTGGCTTTACCTCCATGGTGCTAGCGTCATAAGAGACGTTCGTCTTGATGCCGAATGGCCACTTGATGTGCAACAAATCTTTGTTCAATTGCAGTAGAAAGACGATCAGGACGAAGAGGGCGTTCATCATAAAGAATGCAAAGACGCTCTGGTCGCGTAGGTCCTTGAGATCTTTGGCGATTCTTGCCTGACAGCATGGCGTACATTAATTCAAATATTGTACAAGTATGTGGAATATAATTAATAAATAATAAACCTTTTCTGAATAAGTGGAAATGCATCTCAGTTTATAAAAAAACGATCTTTTCTAGTTTTGAAATTAAATTATTCTTTTTTTAGACCATTGATTATCTTTTAATTTTTCTAATCAAATTTTATCGCTAGGCGGCACATCGCTTTGCGATTGTTGAAAGATGCAAAATCTATAGATCTTTGAGATTTTGAATCCTCAACAATTGCACGATTGTCAAACGAGAGATTAATGCGCGAAATAAGTTGTCTAAAACATGAAGATAAATATTTGTGGAAGGTAAAATTTATTTCTTCACCCTTGATCGACGATAGCTTGCAGTGAAAGACGTATTGTATCGCAAGAGAGCTCGTTTTGATCCCGAAAATTTATTCTACAAGATCAAAATTAATTCATATTGAAATATTATAATTACATTTCTATATAAAAGTTTTTGAAAATATAAATGCAAAATGAAATTTTTTCATAATATGCAAAGGAAAATACGGATTAGATATAAAATCGGCTACATTCAAAGATTAAACACATTCTGAATCTCATAAAATAAATCTCTTTCAAAATTCTTCTTTCAATTTCTCTACTCTTTATAAAAATTAAAAAAAAAATTAAAGATCTCCATTTGTTTAACACATTTGATTATAAATTATTCCTAAGTAAAATTGTAAATTTGTTTTGACACAGAAAGAATATGTGGATTAGCAAAGTTAAAAAATTAGAAGTTCGAAATTTTATAGAAAAAATTAAATTTTCTTCACGGTTCATTTAATTCTTAAATATAGAATAAAAATTATTTAGCAATTACGTTAAAATAATCTTCAATAAAGTTTTTAAAAATGATTATTAGTTAAAATAAAAATATTAAGAAATTGCTTTGACGTGATTACGTCATATTTGGAAAAGATGTATGAATCAAGAGAATTACACAAAAAAAATTTTACGAAACAAATACAAGTTCTTTCAATTAAAGGAATAGAAATTCAAACCAGTTTCAGAATAGTTTGCCCATCGCGCGTTTTACCTTCTCCGCCTTGTCCTCGTCGATCGGATAGAGATACTTTTCTAATAAATCCTTCCAGAACTGCTCCTCCTGTAGCGACAGCACATCTACTTCGCCTTTCTTCAGACCATCGTCGTTCAACCAGTACGGCCGCGAGAGGAAGTTGCTGCCATCGCGATTACCCTCGGTATTCAGACTCGTCACTGTTTCCGTATCGCTGGCCTCTTCATCCTCAGCCGGATCTTCGCCAATGGCGCCGAGATGGTCGGCGGTTCGCGATCCCACGGACGAGGCTCTCCTCCTTCCAGAGGAATGAGGATCCACCGCTCTACAAGAGAATCTTTTTGAAAGCGTCCAAAAAAATTTTAAATAATTTAGATAAAATTCATCAGGTTGATTGTACTTCAAATATGTAAACTCTTTAAGAGAAGAATACTTTGATTAAATATTTCGCGATAATTTTTCGTCGATTCCAGAAAATGAGAGTTTGTCTCGTTTCTACTTCCATACCTCTCGATAGTCTCGAGCCTCTTGCCAAGCTGCTCGAGCGATTCCGCGATCGCCACAAGTTGCTGTTTCTCGGCGGACGGTTTGCCATGGGTGCAAAGCAAACACTTGAACAAACCGGCCAGAGATATCTCGATGGAGCCTTGATCGTCGTCGTTGGTACCCGCGCCATTCTGCAGAAAACCAAGCAGGGACTTCTGCTTGGCCTTGCGTTTCGCTTCTTCCGCCTCCCGTTTCTCTTGCTCGAGTTCCTGAATCGCACAAGTGGCAATGACAAACAAAAGTGAAGAGAGATGCGATTCTTGCTCAACGATTTTCTCGTTAATTTTAATGTGAGTCTCATTAATTAAATAGATTGTGTATAATACAAAAGAATATTAATAATCTAAACCCATTAACGATTTTACTTGTCAGATAAATATTTTATTATAATATTATAATCTTATTTTTAATTTTAAAAAGCTGGAATATTTACAGGGTATCCTGATAGTGCAGATTAGTAGTCGGTTAGTAAAGTGGACGATTAATTACCGCGCATGTTTCCTTCGTTTTAATCTCCCGCGTACCCCACGCGATGTTGTTGAGATTGCATAGCGCGTATATGATTAGTAGGATGTACGTCGACGGCATCGCCAGATAATAGATCACACCGTACAACAGGCAGCCGATCTCATACGGATGCAGGAGACCCGCGATTGCAAACTCGCCCACAATGAGGAACAAGAACCAAGCGGTCGGCGACATCACGCTCTCCTTCACGATATTTATCGCGGTGGCGACAATCACTGCTACCATCACGATGGCATACGCAGTGCTGATCACAGCGGCCACTATCACCTGCCGTTATCCCCATCAATCCTTGTATATATGCGTGTATGTTAATTGTTTTCCGTTTTAAGATAAGCCGAAGTGTGATGACGAAGCGAATAGTTGCAGGATTATTTAATGCAGAAGCCTTCATGATTAGTTCCCAGGATGCAATCTGCTTTGGTTATGCATGGAGAACGTTATAGTTCAACATGTCGTTATACATCTATGTAATATGTAAATGAAGAAAGAAATGATGCAAAAAAAAAAAAAAAAGAAGAAATCGACAATCATTATGGACGAACCTTTTTGGTCTTTTTCGTTTGCACTTCCCTAGTACCCCACGATACAACGTTAAGATTGATGATGGAATATAATATGAGGAGCAAGTACATGGACGGGATGGACAATAGATATATGATGCCGGGCACGATGCACCAGAATTCTTGCGGATGCAGACAGGCTGCTATGAAGAACGAGCTTGACAGTGATATGAGGAAGATCGCCGACGGCGAGCCTATACCGTCCTCGCCGAGCTGTAAAGCCGTACCTACGATCACCGCCATCATGATCATCGCGTACGCCGTTGACAGGATCTGGGCGCACAAAAGCTGAAAACCACTCACTCTTAATTTCTCCCGACGCATCTTGAAGATAAGCTGTCAATTCAACAGTGTTGGCTTGAAAAAATCGTAAATACCAGAATTTTTCCGTAAAAATTATTTTCTTTTTCTGGACGGATTTAAAAGCGCTTTGCGATGTAAAAAAAATTATTTCTTGATGTGATATTTATAGTAATTTTTTTTTCCTGAAAATTATATGAGAGGAATGATATATATTTCAGCTCTTTTGAATGAATCCAAGTTCGATTTTCGCGCTTTGTGAAAAATTAATGTATTACGATATATTGTACGTTAATTAAGAATATGAAGACACAAATTGTGAGCAAAAGAGACGAACACGCGCAACAAAAAGCAGACAACGTGCGTAAAAAATGAAAAAAAAATGGATACCTGCACATTTGCTTTGCATGTGAAACAGACGATCATGAAGAGCAAGATAGGAATAATATTGTAATAGAAGCTGGTCCAATTGTCGATCTTGAAAGCCGCCACGAAAGCTCCCACCAACATGAGGAAGATCGTGCCGGGTCCCAGAATTGTACCACCTGAATTTAGAATATTTTAAATATATTTTATGACAGCAAGTGAAAAATTTTTCTAATGCTTCTACATCTTAATATTCAATCGTTCAAACAAATATATAAATATTTTTATTTTTTTAAATTCTCTTTTCAATTGAATCAACGAGCACTTACCCATCAGCAGGATCTGATAAGAGATGTAGGGCAGTGAGATATTGTCGTTGATCTTAATTGTGCGTTTCGCGTCCATCAACAGATCCATAATATTCGCGATCGTGGAGGGTACCCAGCGACGTCGTTGATTATAGAACTCGTTGAATCCTTCCGGTGCGTGAGTATAAGCGTCGCTCGCAGCCGAATATTCCACCTAAATATGACAATACAAACGGCATTGAAATCAGTATTATAAGAAAAATGAAGCAATTTGCGATAAAAAGCTACTAAACTGCTACTTACTCTGTACCCTCTTTGCAATAACAACGTGCATAACCAACGGTCCTCGCCCTGATCATATTGCACGTAGTGCCTCGCTTCGTCGGATTTGGTCGTGTATTTCTTCATCACGTTGTCGTCCATCAAAGCCTTGCCACGAAACAGCGAGAAGCATCCGGGACTGCAAAGTACGCAGCCGATCATATGCTCGGTAGCCTTCTGCAGCCAGTGACCAATTGCGTACTCAAACATCTGGTACCACACCATTGGTCCTGCAAATTTTATAAAAAATGTCATAATAATTATAAATTAAGTAAATGTAAAAATTCTCTTACGGATATTTAGTTATAATTATATTTAGTAAACAATAATAAATTCTCTACATTTTCTATCGATATTAATATAGCTACATTGGAAGAACGATTATGTGTATAATAAATTAAAAAAGTATATTAATAATTATACAGATTTAATTTATTATTACGTTTTTTTTAATATCAACGAAATATAATTCATAATTGAATTAATTCAATTCATTTTAATCAATTGTTACAAATAGACGTTCGTTTAAATTGCCAAAACATGATCTCACCAGAGCCGACTGGATGAATTCGACCGCATGCAGCACCCAAGTTCTTATTCTTCTTCATCAGGTCCACGAGAAGCTTTACCGCCGCTGGTTGGAAATCGATGTCGCCGTCGAGTGTCAACAGATACGTATTTTCGGCGATCACTTCTTTGCGATCGACGCTGATCGGTAATTCCATTAGTCGATGTCCGAGCAGATAATACATGTACATTACCTAAATAAGTAAAGGAAATCGAGAAATCAAGAACTTGAGAAATTTGAGAAGTTATAAAGTTAAGGAATCGAGAAGAATACTACTTTAATTCTTAACAAAAATAACAAACTTTAAGTTTATTTATTAAATTAAAGTAATTCTAATTTTGAAATTCTAAAGTCCTAAAATTAAAAATTTCTGAATTCTAGTTTCATCTCAAGAGAATGGAAAACTCACTTGGCTCCATCGCTTCCTGTGTCGGATTTTGCTCTTATCCTTCAGATGAGCGATCATCTTCGTCTTCCCGGGGAGAGTCCATACTAGTCGTCCGCCGTAAGGAGTTGGATATTTTTTGGGCGCTCTCACATGCATCCTCGTTTTGTGCACATCCGACGCGGCCTCGTCCAACGTGCCGACCAAAAGTTTCACGAATCTATTTACCTGCGACTCATTTTCGTCATGATCCGACAGCTCGAACGCGTCGTCGAAGAATATGTGAGCTAAAAAAATAACAGATATTTGTAAAGCAACAATATAATAATCGACAAGTGCTAATAGCACAGTTTATTCGATCGATGATGAATTATCGTTCGCCAGCTCACTTTCGAATTCGTAGTAATCGGGATCGACGACCTTGAGATACTTCTGAGCGACGCGCCGCGCACACTGGTCCTCATCCAGGCGCAGGATACTCTTCAGAAATTCCATCATCTCCTCTTTATTCTCGTGCCACATAGTAGCGCAAGCATATATTCTGGTAACGTGATCGCTGCTCTTTACCGCGGACGGAGGTGTGGTCGAACCATCCGTCTGCTCGTAGATGGTCTCGTAGTCGCCGTCGCCCTTCTCCTTCTCTATCTCCGCCAGATCCTATCGAATCGATCCATCGATTAATTTATAAGTTAATAAATTTATGGATTAGTAAATCATTGTTGTATTAAAACTAAAAATTAAGGAATTAAGATGTTAAAACATAGAAGAATAAGAAATTGAAAAATCAAAAAAGAAATTAGATAATTAAAAAATTGATAAATTAAAAAAATAATAAATGAATCATTTACAAATTAAAAAATTAAAAAACTAAAATCAAATATCAATTTATTTCACAATTCGCCGATTAATGATAATAAGAATTATTCTGTCTTACTTCGACTTTGACTTCTGGTTGATCGTCCCTTCGTCTGTTCAATCCCATCGACTGGTCGATCAATAGAGAATTGTACATCGGTACCACGAATAGTTTCTCCGTGGCCGCGAGACGCTCGCATTTGGGTGTCCAGATATGCAGAGTGATCCAAGTCTGCGATAGCAGCCAGAGCAGCCATACCCAGGCATACTGCTTCGACACAAAATCGTTGAGAAAGTTCGGCGGTGGCGATTCGTAAAACAGATAATCCGGAATAGTGCCATGGAAAAAGCACGGATCACTATTGCGGAGACCACAAGCGGCGATGAGCAGCGAAATCGATACCGGTATCGTGAGGTTCACCGGAAATGCGTAGCTGAAGCCCTGAATCAGGATCTTACACGCGAATTTGCCTGAAAGATAAAATAATAAAAAAATTATAATAAAAAAAATTAAAATATTAAATGTAATTTTAATATAATTTAATTTTAATTTAATTCAATATTAATTTTAGAATATTAATTATAATGTCGAAAATTTCTCTGATATCTCTGATATTTAAAAAAAAAGTGTTTTTGCACATAAAAAAGAAGTTGAAATATATTTATCGTGGCATTTAAAAAATTCGAAATTAGCTTCGATTTTATTCACTTACCGAAAATGTAAGCGAAGTAAGAGCCGGCAATTTGCAGCAGAAGAACGTAGATAGGCGTGCTGAAGTCTGCGTTGACGACCTCCGTGATGTCGCCGGTCACGATCTCCGAGAGATCGGGCAGATTTCCAGCGATCGACTTAACAGATGTAACAGTGATCTTGTGCTCACTGAATGCACTGCTCAACATACTGAAGAGATGACCGACATTTTCCCCTTTCATGTGTAATATCAATATCGTACTAATAAAGAATGCCACAATTTTCCAGATGGACATCAGCATGTAAGTAAAATATCGCGTCAGTCGCATTTCCTTCTTTACCCTGCCGAGTGTTCTGATCAGACCTGTGAGAAGAAAGTGGAAAATTGAAGAAACAAATGTTCAAAATCTGACTTAATTGTCTGACATAACGCGAATAACTGATAAGTATAAAAAATAAATATCGTATAAAATAAATTTTATTTTAATTTTGTTTTTGTTATTAATAATAATAAATTATTAATAATAATAAATGAAACTTAATAATACTATTTTAAATTATTTTTAGTAATTAATTTTATTTATCTAATTTAAATTAATTATATACATATAATTAATTTATATAATTATATAATTAAGCAAAATATAATTTTTTTTATTATTTCTAGCTTTTATATCGTAGAATTTAAAATTGCATATGATTATTTTTATATGCATTACATTATTATAATTTAACGAAGAATTCTAATAATCAATGAATTAACTGATTCAATTGATATAAAAAACTTTTTAAATTTTCTCTTCTGAACCTAGAAAAACTTTACCGATTCGACTCTGCGTGGAGACATAATTTTCCCACCAGCCGCAAGAGACGAGGAACAGAGCGACGGGAATCAGCCACAGGGAATGCTTCGAGTTCTCCAACAGCGGCCAAAGAACGAAGCTGGTCGCCTGAGCGGCCAGGGCGGCGATGTCGACGAGAACGAGAACGAATCGTTTGGATTCATCTTTGCTTTTGTTACGGGAAAGTAGGCCTGTAATAATAATACGTACGTACACGTTACAGCGCGGTGTTTCATTATTTTCTCGCTTAATTATTCCTTCGATAACACGGAACTGTAGAAAGATGAAACGCGAAAGTCAAATAATGGCTCGTGATCGAAAGCAGGCGCGGATCGTTCTCATTTCCTTTAATATAAAACGTATAATCGGCACGTATATTCCGCACGTTACACTTAATAAATTAGATTGTTTATCAATAAATTATATATTATATACAATTTTATTGATGGATAATTGCATTACGCTATTTAATTATCTGCTCTAATTTAATTAATTAATTAATTTTTTTTTTTAATTTTCCTTTTCTAATTTATTCTTTCCTCTTTTTTTAACTGTTTTTTATGTTTTTCTTTCAGATATATATTTTTTTATTTTATTTCAGAATTAATTTACAAACCTAAAAACAAAAATATAATCTTTTTAAATTTGAAAATTAAACGAAATAAATAAAAATTGAATTGTGTAAAATTACCCAGTAATCCGGGAACGAAGCACACACAGTTGGTCAGCATCGCCCCCTTGACGACGTCCAGTTCCGGGAGTACCGCCATGAACATCAAGGAGACGCCCACCACGTGAAACGTCTCCATGATGAAGACCAGGAGAAAGTGCGACAATTGTGGCTTCTTGAATGACTTGAAGATGCACATGCGGATACTGCGCATCAGCGCGCCGAACTCTGGTATCGATTGCGCGATTATTATGCACCAGATCCAAGCGATCCTTTCAACCTCGGGCAACGTTACGGTATATTGATTCTCTCGATCTGCACATAAAGGGAGAAATCTCAAACGAATAAAATTAAAATCGGTGATCAAAATATATAAATAATTATCAAAAATTGAATTAAAGCCAAAGATCGCTATCAGAAATGTCAAAAATACTTAATTGTATTTCATTGTTACCTAATTGTTTGTTGCAGTAAAATATTTTTCTGTCTCGTTGGAGCTGCGACGTCATAAAGAGGATCGTGCCCTTGGCGACCACGCCGCTTCCCAGCACGATGACGAAAACGAGCAGATAGACGAGGACCTTGATCACTTGCACCATTCTCTCCAGGCACTTCTGGTTCGCCATGGAGCCCGAGATGGAGTCGGTTTTCAACGGAGGATTTCGGAATACGTCCCATCCTTTCGTCTCGACGATCGTGCGTTGGCTATGTTGATTGAAATGTCGTTTTTTTTTTAATTAGCCGACAAATTAATTTGATCGATATCAGAAAACTTTTTAATCTAATTCTTTTCGCTAATGTAAAGTAAAAATTTTATTTCCTCTCAATTTTAATTAAAATATTCTGTATATAATAAATCGTAATATATAATTCTTATTCTTTTTTTTTAAATACTTAATATATTTTTCTTGGATATTTCTAACTTTTCTCAATTTTAATTTATTTTAGAATTCGGTTTTATTTAAAATCTCTTTCATTCCTGCGAATCTCTTTTGATTTTTAGAGATAAAATTGAGAAGAAATCGCATTAATAATGATGAAATCATCATTACCTTCCGACGTAGTCCTGAGTCAGAGGAGTGCTTTCACCATCTGAAAAATCATCCGGTCCAGACATCGTACCACCGCCCGGTATTACGCCATTCTGATGTTGATTCTTCGCCATTCTGCAAATTCATAATTTTCAATTGCAATTCATTTGCAGTGTTTTCTTTCTATTGAGAGAACGATGCAATTGTCTTTCAGCTGAGATTTTTAAGAAAATGCAAGATATACAAAGTTTCAAGAATTTTAAAGAAATTCTAAAGAAATCTCATCGAAATACAAGCACTAAATCTGTAAAAAACGTCTAAAAATCTTTTAAGTATTATAAGAAATTTTTGTAAAGAAATTATAAAATTGAATATATAAAATTAATATATATATATATAGCCGGAATCGGTCGAGCGATAATTGATTCAATTAAGTAGTGTCAATTAATTCAAATGCACAAAACCTTTGCGATTTAATGTCGAATTTATCGCTAATGTTTGCCTAATCTATCTCTCCTCAACATCTGATTCATGTAGGGAGAGAGTACGGAAGGGGGAGGTGCGTATGTCTTTGTTCACGCTGGCCGCGAGAAAGATCCGGGGTTTCTGGTTCCTGAACTCTTCCGAGAGACTGAAAGTGAAAGGGAAACGAAACGTATACGACGTGGCAGATAACGTAGCAAGGACGTCCACTGCAACTTCGCCGGCCGTTGCCGCCCTCGTCGAGTATTTGTATTCGATATCCCTCAATCCTGTCCCCCCTTTCCCTCTGCAATTCCCTCCGTCAATCCAACTGCCGCAAAAAATCATCGTCTTTCTTGGTGTAGTTCTTAGTCGCGCACCCTTCTTGATCTTTTCCTTTTCGCGCTCTTTCGTCTCGGTCTGTCTCCCTTTTCTTTGTCCACACATTTTTTTTTGTACTGTCCACACATCATTCGATAAGGAGATGATGGATGCATCTGTTGTTGCATTGTTGAGACGCGTTTCGTACAGAAAGAATTCGAAAACGAAACAATAGCTGTTCTCATGTGTTCGTTTAAATTAACCGATCCTTTAACTTCATTAAATTTTCATTAAATTAATTTCATTAAATAAATCGCTATTTTATTATTCATAAATCTAATCTCGATTAATTTGTTCTATAAAATTGATCAATTATTTATTTATTAATTTTACAATTTCTTTTTAAAGATAATTTTTCTCTATATTTATCCACGATGAAAGGAATCCCAAACTTATTTCTCAATATTTATTTTTAATTTCACATTTTATAAAATTACAGAGATTACAAAGCCAAGAGTTGATAACATAAATTAAAAAAAAAAATATGATTTTTAACATATGATTCACACATAAAGATGACATCTGCAATCGAGACAAGACTTTTCCATATGTTTAAACGTCATCGAAAATTACCCTTTTAATTACAGCTTGTATTCTCGACTGATTTTCTTTTCTCTTTTTAGAATTCTCGACGAGTCGAAGCTGTGAGGAAGTTGCGTACCGTTAGCCACCAATTCAGAATAATAAATTTCTAGAACGATGTGCGCATTCGGGTGCGACGAACTGCTCGCATTGCAAAAGGAAATGCGGTGATCGAAGGCTGTTAAGATCTACGTTTCTAATAATTAGTTAATCGTAGCGGTAACTATTGTGGTATGCAACAATAGTGCTTCCCTATTTATTCATCGAGAAATAGTGAAAGACTTACTTATACGGTAAAAAATTGATTAATCAAAAATATATTTATTTAATAAAAATCGAGTAAAATTCGAAGACGAAAACAGATTTATAAATAAAAAAATCGATAAATTTATTTATTAAAGATATTATATAGTAAACATTTTTAAAATTGATGATTATAATTTTTGTCAGGAATAGTTATTTATTTTTTTTAGAAAAATTACTATCTTTTTTAGAATGTATAATAAAAGATTTCTTTAATTCAGAGTCGACTCATATTACCAATGATAAAAAATATGTCGCGAGCACAATAACTTCATTTAGTAAAAATCGACTTATATGATGGATAATAAAAGATGTATTCAACAAACGATTAATTTTTCCAAGGTAGTAAAAGATTGATTCAGCAGAAGGCTTATTCACCTCTTATCGATTTACTGTCGATAAAGCGCAGGATATACAGAGGAATCCTGGCGCGGAATTGTCCAAGAATTTCGTTCACGCGTGTGTGTGACTCACGCATGCAGAAGGAGCCAGAGTTCTCGAAGGAACGCGAGGTCACATGGAAAGGAACGACCTTGCCACGCGGCGGATATATTTCGAGAATGGATTTTAAAACGACATCCAGGAGTGGAGGAGAAAGGAGAAGGATAAAAAAAAGAGGGAAAAACACGAGAGTGGACCGACAGCCGGATCCAGTTCATCGTCCTCGATAGTTCGATCGTGAATCAACCATTTTTCCCGCCGTTCCTAAGAGAAGCGAAGCTCTTGACTACTTATTTCAACGCTGAGAGGGGAAAGAGAATTCTACGCGGTACCCACGATTTCTAGCGATTACGTATATATATACAGGATGCACTGTAAAAGAAAAAGAAAAAAGACACGTAAATTCACCGGAATTGAAGTGTCTCTTCCGCCTTTTACGCTTATCAATCTCTCCTGTAGCTAAAATGCTTATCGTTCGATGGCGCTTTATCGTTACCTGCCTATATATTGTTTTGAATTAGATTATATTTAGCCAATATCTCTCTCTGTCTATAAACTAAAGTAATATTAGATATTAAAATAAATTTAATTTTCGTCAATAATGCAATTACTTTCATTTATGTTAAAATATCAAACGCATATGAAATGAGATTTTAACATAAATGAGAATAATTGCATTATTGAGGAAAATTATCTGACGGATTTACTTTAGTCGCATTAAGAGAGAAGTTATCAGTCTCTCATTTGTGTTAAGCAATCGTTGCGTTATTGCCGAGAGATCTTACCTCGCTATTTTCAAAGATACACGTCGAGGCTTTCTAATAGAATTTTCACCAAGAGATATTCGTCGCACTATTTTCTAAATAATGATACAAGAACGCATGAATGCACATCGCGTACATATCGATTCATTATTTATTCATGTTATATATTTATACCCGTACTTCAAAATTATCGAATTATTAATATTAAGAGTCGAGCTAAAGAGTCTTACCTTGCTATTTTTAAAGATTCACGATGAGATTATTTTAATGACCTTTTCACGCAAAGAGGAACCCGTTTAGCGAATTAATTTCTAAATTCTTTTTAATACGTAATCGCGTGCGTGAGTCGCAACACAGTCGCGCGAACCTCGATAGAGTATATCCCGCTTTGTATAATGCGCTTACTTTCTCTTCTTCCCTGCTTGTGCTACAATAACGGTTGCGGGATCTATTTCTGGGACAACTTCCCCTGGGGAAGGCGCGATAAAATTTCGGATAAGATTTCGCACGCTAGAATAATAAAGTTATAAATAAAAAATAATCGGATAAAAATTTTTTGCTACAGATTTTCCGACCAATCATCGATCAAGCGGTTCTTTTGACAACTGACCATGATGTTGATGAGGAAACCCCCATCGTGACGTATAGCCATACTATCGTGATAATGCATTATCGCTCGATATGCGGTGAGAAAAAATCAAGGAATCTTTTATCAATTTCGTCGATAATATGGATAATCGAAATAAAATGCCCTCCCCCGACTTTTGCCGACAATTACATCGGATTACAGGGGGATCAGGCTGCGACGTCATCCGTCAGATAAATGATGACTCGCCGCAAGAAAGAAGAAAAAAGTATCCCGATGAGAGACACGCTTCCTGGCCGCTCCTAATCTCTGACTGTGACGGCGATTATAGTGGAGATCAATCTAACGCGAGATCGTAGATACCTCGCCGGGATAATCAGCGATAGCGAAAGTAACGGGCGCAAGGTCAGGCCGGGCTGTAAATATGCAATTATCGCCTCCTCTCTCGCAACATGCGACTCGTCTTTCTCGTCACGGCTTTTCGCACGCCGCCCCCTTACTCATCTTCCAAGACGATCAATGAAGTTCCGCGAGATCGTTTCGAAACGCGCGGAGTGATCCTTGTTAGAATTCTCGTTACGCTGTCGCCCACGAGTATGTTTCGGTCGATTATTATTTCTTAATCCACGTGTTTGTTCGGCTTCTGCATCTCGTTTCTCTCATCTCGAGAGATGCGAGATTCTAAAAGCTCAGGAAACATTCATGTTCTCCTTAGGGTATTTCGAAACTGGATATCCTTTCAATAGCAGATTATCTGGCAAATTCTTTCCTTAGCGAACATATGGAGGGAAGTCATTCTTTTTTGCAATTTTCCAATTTATTTTCATTACATAATGTAACTCGAATTAAATAATCTCGAATTCAAATTTTATTTATTTAAATTTTATTATTTCAAATAAACTCCATTTAATATTGTAGTTTGCGAAAAGCCTTTCTTTTCTTTTATCGTTCGCATTTCATAAACTATTGGTACCTTGACATTTTCGTTGAGAAAAAATCAACTTTAAATATACAGAAAATCTGCTATTAAAAGAACAGTCTGTATATATTTTTTAATAATACAATAATTAATAATCATAATAATAAATTATATCTTTCGTACGGAAACTTGGCGTGCCTAGTTTTCGCGTAACAGTATAAATGGGGCACGCAACAAAACTACTTTCATTTCTGCTCGCGGCGATTAATAAGTAGGAAGCTAACCCAGTAAAACTGTAATCGTAGCGTGAAGCGCATTTTAAGTTAAATCGCATTTTTTTTTCATCTTTTAAAGCTTTCAAATTAATATCGAATAATTAATATATGTTTATAATTTAACAAACTTACAGATTTTTAACTTGTCCACTAAAAATCATGATTATAATATAAATGGATTTTATTTGATGGGGAAAGTTAACACGATTGCTTTTATTGCCTAGAATTCTCTCGGATTAATATCAGAGTTATTAAATAACTGATAGCTCATATTCGGAAATTCGATAGTAAGGAATCTTTAAGAAAACTTTTATAACTGCCATTAAAAATAGCCATAAGTTAAAGAATTTAAGTTAAATCATAAATGTTTTCACCGACTACTTTTAAAAATGTAAAAATTGTTTTTAAATGTTTCATATAATTATTTTACGAATTTCAAATATTGAAAAGTTTAAAGATCATTTTTATCATCAAAATTTTACGCTTAATAAAATAATGTATTGAAATATATTAAAATATATCAATATATTAATAATATTTATATCTAGAAAATTAACATTAATGTAAACTGTATTAATAAGTTTGTTAAACGTCAAAGATGCTTAAGTAATAGGATGCTTAATAAACGAAAAGTTTCGTATTTAAACATTAGCGCTTGTATTGCATCAATCGAATTTTGAAGAGACAGAGGAAAGTTAATAAATAATTTCCATGATTTCACACTCACTCACTTGCGGACGATTCGGTCTCTGCTAGATCCTTATCCTCGGTATCCTCGCGACGCAGGCGATCATAGTCGACGGATGAGGCGCGACGGAGATGGGTCGAGAGATCGCTTCCTGGACCCGCTTCTTCGAATGTTCGGAAGAAAACTGCTTCCTATTTTCGCACGTTTTTTCTTCTCTCGCATGTGCGGGTGTGCATGTATATATCCGTTTTTCTTAGTCGCGCAAAAAAAAAGGTACGCAAACTCTAAGATACTCTTGACGAGAAAACCATCGCGGATGACGACGAGATCGCGCAAGATCGCCGGAATCGGTCGGGTGAAAGCGGAGTCGAGGTGAACGTCAGCCAAACGACGACTGCCATCGTGCACCAAGGTAGGTAGTTCTCCGAGGAGGGCCTCCTCTCTCCCGCCTGCCTTCTCGATCGGCCGTGTACTTTCACAAGAGAGTAGGTAGACAGAAAGCGAGGCGAAGCAAAAGCGAGAGAGTTTAATGCGAGAGATGCAAGCGATATTGGATTATCGTTGCATTTTCCGCCGTTTTCATGAAGCGTAAGAATTGACGATTTTAGCATCAGCTGATTTTGATAAGTTCGCCAAATTTTTATTTCTCTTAATTCGGATCGTTCTCTTCTCGGGACAAGTCAAGGCGAGATTAAATGTCAGAGTATCTTGCGCGAACCTCGAACGTCCAGTGGAATGTTGCCCGCGAATAGGCAATCCGTCTTGCTATCGAGCCAAATGGTTTGCTTATCATAAAGGCGAATAATCAAATGCAGCTTCAAAAAATTTCCGATCATATTTCTGATAAGAAATGCAAGATATCGTGAACCTTCAAATTATTTTTTTTCAGAACTGTTTCCTTTGTGAAACGTTACATGATATTTAATAATACAATATTTTTTTGAAAATACAATTCTTGAAACAAAATAAAAATACTAGTAGAGAAATAAATAATAATAAATAAAGTTTTGTTCTTATTACATAAATACAAAAATTATAATTTTAAAAATCTCACCTCTTATAATAAAATTATAAAAGTATCGAAATCTTACATGTAAAAATGTATTACCAAACATTTTATACTGAATTCAATTAAAAATCTGATAGCTTTTCATCGTTTTATCACTTGCTATGCTTGTTGTGTTTGACGCAATATGCTTAATGTCTTTATATTAACAGAATCATCTCTCTCTATCTTTATGTTGTTAAAATATGTATTACAACACAGAGTGACGAATGGTCAATTGATAATATCGGTCAAATAATACGTATCATTAGATGCAATGCAAAAGCGACCACAGGAGCAAATGCGATACGACAAAACAAATCATTTCAATTGTTTTGACATAATAATTATACTGTAATATATATTATAATATATATAGAAATTATAATTCAATAATTTCGATGTTATTTAATAATTTGTATGCGATTGAAATTTAATGCGCGTATTACATGACAGTGTAATGCTTCCTGACAAAATCTTGAATAAATATTTTTAAACCGATCCATTTATTTGGCCGATTCATATCGTAACAAACGATGATATGATATAATGATTTCTACATTAATAGAAGGAATTCATAAGATTTTTGCTCTGTAAAACATTGTAAGAGTTCAACGTTCTTTCAATGACAAAACAAGATAATTAAAGAAAAGGAAAGAGTGAGAAGAAAAGAGAGAAGATATGTAAGTGTATATGTTGTATTATATACACACACACATACACAAGAAATTTATATAAGAAAGATATATGTGCACGTGTATGAAGAATAAATATTTCAAAATAGTACCGTGTTGTTTTTTTTCTTAATTTTTTATTAAGACGAAGCTTAACCGAGATAGACGATAGCATCTGTATAAGCTGTTGTTTATCGCTTTGACAAGCATGCATATATCTTGTTTATCTTGTCACATTTCGAAAAAAGATACAGTTCAGGCAAATTATAAAAATTAGCAATTAATCCAAGTAGTAACGAACAATACCTGTCGAATCCTACTACGCGACCTATATATCTTTTAAACTGTTTTAGGAAAAAAATTGCATCAAGAACTAACGAGATACTCTTAAAAGCAGAATTTGAGATTGCTTACGATTAGATTTAATCGAAAGAAAAAAAGAGAGACACAAAACAAGAATAAAAACCAAGTATAAAACATATAAAATAAAATATATGAAATATGTATATTTACACATTAGAATAATTTACACTATATTTATATACAATATGTATTTACATACATCTGTAATAAATATATTGTAGTTGTATTTATATAATAATGTTTCAATAACAAAATATAATTTTGCAACATTATTTTAATAATTTCCATCTCTCTCTCTCTCTCTCTCTCTCTCTCTCTTTCTCTCTATCTCTTTTTTATTTATATATTTTTTATAATAATTTATCTGTTTTATACCAAAAAATAATTATTTTTATTTTCTACACTTGATAAACTATACATTCATGTTACTTTTTCCAAATTCAAATGATCGATGATGCTAATCAAAGGAAACAATCAACACGACGCGTAGAAAGCAATTGAAGTACATAAATTCATATCATGGTGTCACGGATTAAGCTCGAGAGCTATCAGTCTAAGTACATATGACCTTAGACATCTTAGGTCGGTGCGCACTGTACTGGCGGAATGATAAGCCCCATGGAGCCGTTCGGATAGTCCTCGAACACGGAGCGAAGCGTGCTCAGTGAAACACAAGTCGACGAAAGTGACGAAAGTGAAGTAATCCAAGCACGGATGCTTGCAACTTGATCGCGAATCCTCGAGAATTTCCGCGTCAAAAATTTTAATTAACAAAAAATTTCGTGCGACTTTGTAATAAAATCGCTCCGAATAATTTGCTTGCTTTTTTCTTTTAATTATACATAAAGTTGCTGACTTTCTAGGATCATAAATCATTGAAGAAAAGATCGTCGTATATCTTAATATCTTCAGAAGAGAAGGTCGGTTCTCTCTTCGATCATGGAGTCTAGGATGGAAACCATGAACAACGTTAAGACTTCTGAAGAAATGAATACCGGCATCGCGAACGGTTTTCACGAGAAAGGTAAAGATCGAATGAATTAATTTAAGATGCGTGTATAATATTCTCGATTTTTAGAATAATTTAAATCGTTAAAATACAGAAATTTGAATTCGACAAAATCTTTTGAAAATCTTGCGATATATTCATCTATTTTCGAATATTACAATTAATTTCAAATTGTTCGCTTCTAACATTTGTTAATGTTTATCAGAAACTTAAACTATTTGAAATTAATTTCTCGTGTAATGATGTTTATTGAATTTCGATGAACTCTGTTGATATTTTCACAGAGAGTTTATTATATTAAATACAAGCATATTATTCGACGAGCTTTGTTTTGTTTACTCTTTCTTGCTTCGACCTATCGGTTAAATACTTTTCTAAATTGTGATAACATTTCACTGATAATCTCATGCATAGATATGAATATATGTATATAGCGTTTATACGATTTAATTTTATATAAAAAGAGAAAGATATTTTTTATGTATTATATATATATTTTATATATTATAAAGATATATATATATATATATATATATATATATATATTTTTTTTCTTCTTTCAGTGGCTAACGAATATGCGTCCGCGGACGATTTACTTGAAACGATCACCGATGAATTGCGAAAAAGTATGCAGGTGCGAATTGATGACCTCGGCTCGATCCAAATTGTATTTAATGGAATGCGCGAATTAAAGTCACAAAGTTATTTCGGTCAAAAATTATTTTGGTCAAAAGTAAAACAATGGCGAATTATTGCGCTGCTATAAAAAAACACCGTTAAGATTAAACTTTTTTCGACGTTCCCCCCATTGTTTTTCTAAGGCATGTACTTCCTTTTATCTCTCTAAGATATATATTTCCACAGGAAATGAAGGAAAACGTTTTGGAACAAGTTAACGATCGCCTTAACGACATGATAGCTGAGATTTTGCTGGAATTCAAGACATCTCTAACGAAGAGAGACCTATCGTCTAGCATGGACATATATCGCGACAAAAGGTAAAAAATTATATGTTTAAATTATATATTTAAATTAATGTAATTAATTACTATAATTAATTACTATAATATTAAAGGAAAAAAGCGTCTCTCAAATACAAAGTATTTTGCAAAAATGTAAAATAAAATATATAAAAAATAACGTAATAGATATTAATTTAAATTCTTATATATCACATTATGCTTACATTTCCACTATATTCCGATTAGAAATTTTTCCTAAAAATTTGTTGTTTCATAAGATTGTCTATAATCAAATTCTTTATCTAGTATCAACATGATTCAAAGCTAGTAAATAAAACTGAAACTAAAATGGTTTGCAAAATTCTTGAATGTGTCCTTCTCATCTTTCGTAATCCACGCATAACAAATGTGTTTCTTATAAAAATCATTTATCGGTACAAAAATATAAATTTATAATAAATCGTTTATGTATTTGCATCTCTGAATGTCTTTCACAGACAATCCGGCAAGAAAGATAAACTTCCGGACAAGGAATTTCTTCCGAGGAACTCTATATTCACCAATCTCTTCAAGATCAAGCATATTCGTACGGTTTATAATGTATTTATGGTGATTCTCATACTGCTCTGCCTCAATACCATTTGGTCTGATATCATAGAATCGGGAACGTAAGTGAATTATATAATTTCAATATTTGAAAAAACGAGAAATTAAAATGTTTCGTAAAAATTTTAAATATTTTAAATATTTTTAATATAATGACGTTTATAGCAATTTGGGCGATACTAGTTTTAACGATTCTTGAATCAATCTAGAATTGTTCTCCTTTTAGCGAAGATAAAAAGCTGCCGTTTATCGCGCAATTTTTTAATTTTCAATATTATATATTTTTATAAAACTGGAGCTTTCAAATTGTATAAAAATATACAAAAATACCATTACTTATATATAATTTTTAATGTACTCATTAAAATTATTCAAGTAGTATTAATTCAAGTAGTATTAATTTAAATAAAAAATTTAAGAATATATAGAACGCATGTATATCGAGAAAACTGATTCTGTTAATGCAAAAAAATTGCAAAAAAAATTTGCAAAAAAAATACCTTTTAATCATTTAATGAATTCATTGGAAAAAAGGAGACTTCAAATTTATCCAGAAAATTTTAAGATTAGCGTTGAGAATTGTGAAATGCATTAGAATTTTAACTCTTATACTATTTTAATAATCAAAACTGCCGCTTATCTAAAGTGTGACAAGTTATCGGGATCAAAGTAGATGTTATATACAATAGAAGATATATAATCACAATTATTTTGCCTTGGGAAGTTACTCGCGATATAGATAGATAGCGTAAGAAGATACATATAGATATCTCAAAAGTTCACTGAACCCCTCGAATAATCAAAACATTGAACAATTTGTTAAAGGTTGATGCTTGGTACTGAAACAATACGGAAAGCTTTCGCGAAATTTCCAGCCTGTCTCTGCATTTGGTCGCTCATGCAAATCTCAACACTCGGTGTCTATGTGCCTTTCAATCTCTGGTCCAATCAACGACTTCAGTTTTCACCAAAATGTAATAGTTTTTTCATTTAACATTTTTTTAAATGTTAACAGAAATTGGAGAAATTTTTTTTTAATTAAATAAAAATTAATCAATAAAGTTATTATGTACTAATAGTTGATCAATTGATTTATGCGAAATTTAGCGCATTATCATAATATAAAAATAGTTAGCTTTCACATTTAAAAAAATACTTGAATAATATTAATTAATTAAAATAATTTGTGAAATTTAACGCATTCCTCTCTTTGCAGCGCTCGTCCAAAAATTATGGGATTATGGCTGGCTGACAACTTTTATATTATATCAAGTTCTCTTCCTATTTTTTTCTACCAGGGCGATGCTTAACGAGAATCTAGGCATAGCTAGCAGCTTAATTATACTTTTGGAACAAGTATATATTTTAAAATTTAATATGATAACTCTCGATCACAATATAAGATATAATAATTCTAAAAATTTCTCTAAATTAAAGCCTTCAATGTGTAGAAATAATATAGCTTTGACATAAATCAATGTTTGCTTTTTCAGATGCGTCTGACGATGAAGAGTTATGCTTTCATTAGAAGCGTAGCTCCCAGGTTCATATCATACAAACCTCATAGCGATGTTTCGCAACCGAGCGGCCCCGGATTCTCGCAATACTTGTACTTCCTATTCGCGCCGACTCTCGTATATCGCGATAAGTACCCAAGGTATAAAGACCTTGGCATTCTATAAAAAATTATTCTATAAAAAATTTCCTTGAAATCTGTGATGAAAAATCTCAAAAATCTTTTATCTTTAATATATATATATATATATATATATATATATATATATATATATATATTATATATTATATTATATTATTATATATATATTTTTTTTAATATTTATATATATATAAAAAAAAAATTCATTACAAGTTAAAATTGACTCAGCATTCTCTCTTACATTATCCGAGAGTCAAATCTTAATAATCTTAAGCTCTTGAATAAAAATAGGAAATTTTTTTTCAGTTTTTCAATAATGTTATAATATTTGTTGTACTATTAAATTTTTTAATTAAAATACCTGCCATCAATTTCCCAGAACGGATAAAATCAGATGGATGATGGTGATGAAAAATCTCGTGGAAGTGGTCTTGATAATCTTTTTTCTCGCCCTCATCATGGAGCGCTTCGTGATACCGGTCTTTAATATCTTCGGTACGCAAAATATAGAACCAAAGTGGATCATCAAGACTATGATTGACGCTAGTGTTCCTGGGATCCTTTTCTTCATCTCTGGAAACTATCTTCTACTGCACGCGTGGTTGAACGCCTGGGCGGAGATGCTGCGATTCGCCGACCGATTGTTTTATGAGGTGAGCCTCACTCACATGATCGCTAAATTGTCATTTAACGGAAATGTTCCGCAAGCAAAAATTACAATTAAATCGCCTCAAAGGCCGATTCTCAGGAATTTTTTCAAACTATTGTAAAAATTATACACCAGTCTGTAAATTACACAAACTATTCGTCATTTGCAGGATTGGTGGAATTCCACATGCTACCGTACGTATTATCGCACGTGGAACATCGTAGTGCACGACTGGCTCCACACATACATTTATAAGGATATGTATGAGATTGTGCTGCCGCAGAGCAAGACCGTGGCGACCATCGCCGTGTTCCTTGTATCTGCCATCTTTCACGAATACGTACTCGCTTTCGCGTTCCGCTTCTTCTGCCCAATTATGCTCGTCCTGTTTGGTGGCTTAGGCTTGTCTCTCGTCTACTTAGGCAAAATCGCCACCAGTAACATCTTTATGTGGTTTACCTTCTGTTTGGGCAACGGTGTCATGTTCACCTTATACACAATGGAATACTACAGCCGGATCAACTGTTCACCTTATCCCGATTACTATCTGGATCTGGTCATACCGCGAAGTTGGACCTGTCAAACACAATTTCTCGTTTAGAGTGTCTCGTTTCGCCTTTTAGCGATGATTTTTTTTTCGTTCTCCACTAGCAAAGGAACTATTAGTGGACAGATAATCTCAAATTTAAATATTTCTTAGAATAAAATTCAATCTTTTTTGTAATACTAATATCCTCCACAAATTTATTATAATAAAGATATTGTCGATATATATGTTAATGTTCAATTTCTCTGTTTTATTATAAACAAAAAAATTCTAATATTTTTTCTCTAAACACGATTATATTTTTATTTGCATATATATAAATATATAAAATATATAAATCTCTCTATTGCAAATTATATCTAACGATTATTATAAAACCTAAATATTTAACATCAATCTATCTCAAAGAAAAATCTTTATTTCTGATATCTATATCTTGATTTTGGCTAAAAAGGCATAAAAAATTTTAGCAGTAAGAGTAAACAAATCAATTAATAATAATTATTTACCTTCATAAATTATTAATCAATATTCATTATAAAACTAGTGATTATTACGAAGAGACGTAAAAGAAGAAAAATATTTTTTTTTTTTCATTCATTCAGTTATTTTACAAAACAAAGTTAGAAAAACGATGCTAAAAACTATACTGTGTGGACACCAGTGAAGTGCAAAGCTTTTTACACCGCGCAGTCATAACCGAAGAATAAAAAAACATATAGCCCAACCTTTAATCCAGCTTCATAAATAAAGATTTGTACGCAACATTTATCTCATGAATGACTCGACAAATAACTCTGTAAATTTTAACAAACCATGCATTTCATTTTAATAATTTTGATTCTAATTGATTTTTTTATTATTTAACATTATTAATACATGCGTTTATATAAAAAGAATATAATCATTTATACGCCAACCAATACCAATTAAATCCACCAATTAAATGCACGGCTTCAACCATCTTTTTAAAATTTACAATGAGTAAAGAATCATTTTTATAAAATAACTTTTCCTCAATCCTGCATACTAATATCCACAAATTTATTATAATACAATCATGCAGTCGATATACGTCAATCTTCTTTATAATTTACATACTCAATTTTTCTTTCGCGCGCATAATATTTATATGTTTATCTCATTTTTTTTGTTTTTTTTTCTATTTTACATTTTTAATATATCTTTATATGTTACAATAGACAGTGAACTTCTAGGTTCGAAAAACCCTGTCGCAGTGACATTCCAAAATTGAAAAAAATAAATGCTTATTAAAAAAAGTTAAAATAATTGACTAATCACATTATCTATTTGATAGCTATAGCCGTTTCTATTTGATAGCTACTTAATATATGTAGAATCTTCGTCAACATCGCGATGGTGGAGTGAGAGAAACATTATAAAGCAGTTCCGAAGCAAAGTATACATAGTGTTTGCGTCTCTACGCTTAGAACAAGTTACAAAAACAATTCATATTTTGTAAATTGTTCGGAGATTTGTGCCTTCAAAACTTTGAGATTTAAAATCAATTGCGACACCGTTCGAAATTTGAATACAATAACAATTGGGAGTGTATTCCGAAAGGCCATTTGATTTAAATCAGTGTCGGTATCAATATCGTTTCCTCGATATCGTGTCTGATATCATATATCGATATCATATCAATATTATGTATGATGTTATATGGAGATAATAAAAATTTCTCGGTCAAGAAAGACAGAATTCTTGTTTAATAACACAAATGACAATTGCGAGACAGTTTGCACGTTAAAATTAAGATTAAAGTATTGATAAGTAGTCAATAAGTAATTAAAAAGTAATTAATAGCACGTTCAGATCAAGTTAAAGAAGTTTCCTATACAAAATAATACGTCACACAATACGTCTTGCTTATCTGTTTATCCTTACATTCAAATGTTTTAAGTAAACACGATTTCGTAAAATATAACATAAGACTATCTAATAAATGGTATCCTACCTTAATATATATTCCTCATTTATAACTGAATGTAAAATCAGTTAAGCCTCTCAAACCTGAAACTAAATAGAAAAATATTAAAACATTTTTAAAAATATATTATTTTCATTTAAAATAAAATCATATTTATATAATCCTTGTTGAAAATATGTATAAATACATCTAATAAAAAATTATTATACAATAGTATATTATATAATAGTATCAATATCTGAAACTAAAAATAGTATTAGAATTTTTTTAAATACATTTCCATAGGTAATTGTGTTACATAATCCATATATTAAAAGCGCACTTCAAGTATGTGTGAAGGATAAATGCATGAAAGTTGTACTAATTATACGTGGTCATTTCAAAAGTAATGCACATATGAAATGGCGTACATTAATTATATGTAAATTAATTATGCATTCAAATTTCAGATAAATCAACATGAAAGATGCGTTGCGGGAAAAAAAGTTTCTGGAGAGGAACTCACTGTTCACCGATCTCTTCGAGATCACACACTTTCGTACGGTTTATAATCTATTCATAATGATTTTTATATTGCTTTTTCTCCATACCGCCGCAAATGACATTATAGAGTCTAGAACGTAAGTTAAAATCATTAATTTCGATATCTAAAAACGAGAAATTATTACTTCAAAAATCCATATTAAATATGATTCTAAATATAACAAATTTTGTTTTATATTTTAAATTTTTTCATAATCTTAATATTAAATTTTTTACATGCATATTATGGTGCCATTCGAAAGCCTCGCACGAGTTTAATTTTAATTTTTTTCATTTAATTTTAAAAAAAAAAGAAAATAAAGTAAAACTGTTTAAATATTATTAAACTTTTCGTTTGTTACAAAATTGTACTAAATTTCTTATTTATATTTATTCAAGGCTGCTCCTCGGGACTGTTACAATACGAAAAGGTTTCGCGAATTTACCAACTTGTCTCTATATTTGGTCGCTCATGCAAATCTCGACGCTCGGTGTTTACATTGCTTTCAATTTCTGGTCCTATTCACGAATACAACACTCATCAAAATGTAATGTTCTTTTTAATTCTTTGTGTTGTAAAAGAAATTAAAAAATCAATTTAAGAGACAAACATTGCTAATTAATTTCGTAAAAATTATTGAGACAAAATCAGATACACGAATCACTTTATGTAATTGTCAACCAAAATTCAAATAAATATAAATAATAATTATTTGATTAAAAAATAAGATTATAAAATGTAAATTAAAATTATTGACTAATTGTTTTATCATAAAACATAATATTAATAATAATACAATATAAGAGAATAATAATCAACATAATCTATAATTATAAGAATTATAAGAATTATAAAATAATTCCGATTAAAATAATCTTTATAATTTAACTACTAATATTTTATATTCTTACAGTTCTTATTGCCCAAAAACTGTGGGATTACGGGTGGCTGACAGTCTTCATATTATATCAAGTTCTGTTTATAATTTTGCCCGCTGGTGCATTAAACAGAGAAAATCTAGGCATAGCTTGCAATTTCATTATAACTCTAGAACAAGTAATTAAAATTCTAATCCTATTCGAAGTTGTCACTCTCATTCCACATAAAATATTTTTGAGAATAGAAAAATTCTCTAATTTTGCAGAAAATATATTAGAATAATAATATTAGAATGAATATCTTACGCACGATATACTATATTAAAAATTATAAATGTAATAAATATAACAATGATTTAAGTTTCCTTCATTTAAACGGACGTTTGCTTTTTCAGTTACGCCTGCTCATGAAAACTCATGCTTTCGTTAGGAGCGTAGCACCTAAATTTTTGTCATATAAATCCCATAGCGATATTTCACCGCCGAGTGGACCCCGATTTTCGCAATACTTGTACTTCCTGTTCGCGCCGACTTTGATATATCGCGATGAATATCCGAGGTAAAAGATCTCTCCATATTCTATACATAAGAGAAAGTTTTTAAAACTTAATTTTTAAGCATTCTCAATTTTTCTCTCTCTCTCTCTCTAATAATCTAATCTAAATTTTTAACTCTGCTACTAGATCTTATACACATTCAATGTTTTTTTTTTTTTTGATGAAGTTAAAGCAAAAGATTTTTAAAGTACTTTGAGATATATAAAGAATTCTTAATCTTTTTTGATAATTCTAACAAACTTTTAAATCTATTAGAATAAACAATATCTCAATTTAATAATGCGTTACCATTTCGGCATAATATCGTATTAATTGAAAAACTCAAAAAAGATTCGCACGGTTAATTTTTCAGGACGAAAGAGATCAGATGGAAGTTTGTGATTCAAAATTTCGCTGTGGTCGGCCTATCGATCTTTTATATCGCCTTCATTCTAGAATGCTTCGTGATGCCGGTTTTATATAATTTTGGTAGACAGCCTCTGGAACCGATGTGGTATGTCAAAAATATTATCGACGCGTGCATTCCCGGGATTTTCCTCATTATTATCTCCATAAATTATGTTTTTCTGCACGCATGGTTGAACGCCTGGGCGGAGATGCTGCAATTTGCCGACCGGTTGTTTTATAAGGCGAGTCTCACTCACATGTTCGAGATCATTCTTGCCATTTAACGAAAATGTTCCTTCAATCAAAAATTTCTATTCAATTATACTAATGGCCGATGTTCAGCGACTTCTTCACGCTATTGTCAAAATTACGATCTATAAATTATACGAACTATTCGTCGGTTACAGGATTGGTGGAATTCCACATCCATGCGTATGTTTCATCGTACGTGGAACGTGGTGGTCCACGATTGGCTTTACATGTACATCTACAAGGACATGTACGAGATTGTAGTACCGCACAATAAACCGTTGGCGACGTTCACAGTGTTCTTCGTGTCCTCCATCTGTCACGATTACGTCTTTACATTCGCGTTTCGCTTCTTCTACCCGCTGATGTTAATTGTATTCGGCGGCAGTGGCTTTATTTTCTTCTCCAACATCAGCAACATCATCATGTGGTTGACTTTGTGTATCTGTAACAGCATCCTGGTCAGCCTGTACGCGATAGAGTATTATGCCCGTTACAATTGTTCACCCTATTCCGATTACTATGCGGATTTGCTCTTACCACGAAGCTGGAACTGTCAGAGACAACTCGCCCTGTAGAATGTTTATTTTCCATGAATCTTTTCATAGCATAGTTTATTTACCGTTTCAGAGAAACTATTAACAGAGAGTTAATCTTAAAGTATAAAGTAACGAAGATGCTCTTTTCTATTATTGTAAATATGTTAATATGGTAATTGATTATTATGCATAATTACCGGCAAATATATATATATATATATATATATATATATATATATATATATATATAATTATTAATTTTGATAAATTTCATATATCAATATAATATAATATGCAATAATATTTACATAAAAATAATTAAATTATATAAAATTTAATTAAAGTTGAATCTATTATTTATTATATATATATATATATATATATATATATATATATATATATATATAAATGCATCATTATAAAATGCGAGGACAATTATTTATCGAAACATTGATAGCATTTCGAAAAATCTATTATATCAAAATGTATTAAACTAAAAAATGTACACTTATACATTTTTATGCTTTTATTCTTAAAGCGAGATAAAAAGATTTCTTTGTTGAAATAAATTAAAATGACAAAAGCTACTAATTAAAATAGCTAATATATTTAAAAAAGAAAGCAGAATGTGGAAAAAAATATATAATTGAAAGTCCGAAAGTTCTCTTACGATAACGTTCGATCTCGAATTTTATATTAAAAAATCATGTATAAGTTGTATTATTAAAAGTGCAACACACGAATATATAAAAAGGGATAATCTTTATTATCGAAGTTCTACATACGCCTTCCAACTGTACGCGTGACGATAAAGAAGACGTATGTGTCGTCTAACTTATACAAATTAATTATTTATGTTATACAGTCGATATACATATATATAATACATGTACAATTTTCTTTGTGTCTTTTATAATTGTTTTCTTTTTTCACGTATTATATAGATATATATGTGTATGTATACATACAATATTTACATATCTCATACATATAAATAACATATATATAATTTCACAAAATCAGAATGAGGCAAAGTAAGGATATCCATTTAGAATATACACAACGGAAAAGAAATTTCTTGAAATCTTTTTTACATTTTTCAAATAAAATATAGATGGACATCCTTTTGCGTCTTAATTTTGTTGAAATTCTTCTTTTAATTTTCCAACAATTTTTTCTGTTTTTCATCATTCATATTTTAAGGATTTGAGAATAGAGTTTTGGAAGTATTATAGAAGGGTATGTGGCGAAAGAGAAGAATCACTCACAACACAACTCACAATACACTTTTCCTCTCTCCGTCTTTGTACACAGCCTTTTAAACATTTTAGCATATATATTCCTTCTCTTTCTCGTATTAATATTGCATTAAGAAATGCATATTGCAAAGCTAGCTTTTTACTCGTTTTTAAGGTAACTACAGACTTGTTACATATCGTATCCTATCATGTGTAAATTAATATTAATATTATATAATATTATATTTAACATTTTTTTAAATTAATATTTTACACAATGATGATACGAAGATATGCAGCAAGTCTATAGACATCTTTACAAAACGAAATTCGTATTAATCATAAATAGTCCCTGACATGCTTCAAAAAATTTCAAAAAGCAAGATTATCAATTTAAAAATATTTAAACTTAGCATTATTAATATCAATAATAAAGGCGAGGAAAAAGGGAGTCTTAATTCCTGACGTAAGAGGAATGAGTTAGCAAGCCACTGCTTTAGGATTCATTTCAATTAAACTCTACAGCATTCGATCAACATATATAGTTATTAACAATTAGTCAGCTTCCTCTCGCAAAAGACTCGATTTATATAAATTTCATATATCTACGGGCAAGATTAAAAGCCTCGCCTAAAGATTGAAGACGTCACTTAAAGATTAGAAAGGGAAGGGAAAATCAACTTGGAATCTCCATTTCTTTCGAGAGCAATCTATCGATCTGGCAGTGTCGGAGACTCTATCGGAGTGAGACGAGAAAAAAAAACAAAAAAATGAAAAGAGAACGTTTTTTCTACAACGCGCTCGAGTATCCCAGAAGCGCAATGTCTTCTCGAAACAGCATGATGAAGAACAATGGAAGAATATCATTGTAGGATCGGAAGAAAAAAAGGTTCCGGACTCGCGTGCATCTCGTTAGTAATCTTGAGATCCAGATCTTTGCATCGGTGCAAAAAAATTTTAAATCAGAGATTTAGCCGGAAATATACACTCATCGGAAACTGGAAACCTGAATAACTCTTCAAAATTGGAAGATACGAAAGAATGTCATGGATTGATATACAATTTATAATATATCATAAGTTATATAATTTTAAGTAATTTCGTCGAAAATCATCGAGAATATAATCGAAATATACCGTGCAAATTGACAAAATTATCGTTAATAATATTGTTATCGAGAATATTTAATTTGAGAATATTATGCGAATTTGTGAGAAAATTATGAGTAAATCATAGGAAAAACACGTCAAAACTGAAACATATTGTATATTATTGACTCAATTTTTGTAAAAAAAAATTTCTTTTAATTAAATTTATATATATATATATATATATATATATATATATATATATATTTAATTAAAAAAAATTTTTTATTCCATTCTCAAGAATTTTTTTTTTTACAAAAATTGAGTCAATAATATACAATATGTTTCAGTTTTGACGTATATATATATATATATATATATATATATATATATATATATATATATATTTAACTATATATTTGTTTTCCCTCTCGCTTTTTCTATTTATAATTAAATATATATATATACATGTACACAGTAAATATATATATATATATATATATATATATATATATATATATATATATATATATATAATTTAATTATTTATTATTCAGGCGAGGAATAAAAGCTTCTCTAGATAATCTATAATTCACGACAAAATTAAAGACAGAGTTGTATTTATAATTTAATTCACACGTTTCAATATAAACATATATGCATTTTGACATATATTTTGATTTGCATGTGTGTATTTTACGGATGCAATTGTTTTCTATATTACATTAAAAATAAAATTATAAACGGAATTATACATAGTATTTCTGTCTCGAATTTTGACGCGATTTATAGATCTCGAGAGATCTTAAGAGAAAGAGAGAGATTACTCACATTCTCATTTTTATAATTTAAGTAATCTTCATTTGCCCATACCGACCAGCGCCTCGTCCATAAGCTCGTCGTCGGTGATACAGGGTGATGCGGAGGAATGAGGAGAGGGTGGAATCACGCGAGGACTCGGAGCCGGACTCTTGACGATGTGCACACTGACAGATGGACTGGCAGCGGGCGGAAAGGGAGCCGGCAACGGCAACGGTGGTGGCGGGGGTGGGGGCGGCGGTGGTGGAGGCGTGTTGCGACGCACCACCGGCGTCACCTGCGACATCGCTCGCTCCGGTATCGTCGTCAGGTGAGCCAAGGTCGACGGGATGCCATGACCGCCCTTGGTCATCGGGTCCTTGCTCGCCGCGGAAAAGTCCAGCAGCATCTCTGCGGCTGCCGCCGCCGCCGCCTCTTGGTCGCCGCTGCCGTCGGATGACGTCATGACACTGGCATTGTCGTCGGAAGTGGTTGCGACGCCGCTTAACGACGAAAATATCGACGATGTCGAGACGGACGAGGGCGCACCGCACACTGTCTGCTGCGGTTTCTTTTCTTCGGCGGCAATCATGTTGTATTTGACTTGCAAAGTCGTCTGCTCGAACGACTTAGTACTCAGATTCAAACTCTCGACGAGGGAACTGCCACTCGACGAGACTGTCGAAACGCTGGAACTCGGCGTGTAAGGCTTGGACGATGCTAATTGATCGGGAATGTTACTCTTGGATAGAATCCCACTGCCGCTCGTGTCATCGATTTTGCCGAGGAGATACTGTTGACCGGTCGATGTTTGTCTCATGCCGAGTTCCTTGCAGGAGTCATTGCGGGACGACTCGTTGTCCACCATTGGTTGAATGCATAGATTCGTAGGTACGTCCGAATCAACGGTTGTTTGCGGAGGTAGCATGAGACCACCGGCGTTTTCTGCAATGAGATTTAGAGACATCGCGCCGGAGTCCGGCTTTGTCTGCGGATGGTCCCGTCTCGATTGGTCGTCCGTTAGCGACGATTTCGACGTGGAAACGTTGGACAAACTTAACTTGCCCGATTCCTGTTTCATACCGTCGAGAATCTGCTTGGCGGAATCGGGCAGCATCGGCAGCTTATCCGATGACTTGCTCTTGTCGACGCTATCCGTGATGTTTGCTCGAGCCGACAGCTTCGGTATCTGAAATTTAGTGTCCAGCTGCTTCATCAGACCCTCCATCACTAACTGGGGCGGCAAACTCGGCGGTAGACTGGACGCGTGCGCGGCCAGCAACTTGAACGCACGCTCGCTATCGCTCTCCTCGCGCAGAGCAGATGGACTCGATTTCCTTGCGTCGCCGAGGCTTTTTGATGCGAATACTCCCTTGTCGCTAGATTTGGGTATCCTGGGTTTGTCGCGACCGCGGCTCAGATCAGTCGCCACGGAGCTACTCGTCTTCGGCGAACCGGTAGTTTTGGAGGAACTGCTTTTCGATAGAGAGTTTCCTCCGGACGCGGTCACGCCCGCCATACCCGCGCCACTGCTAGCGTTCATCACGCTCGAGGTGGTCGATTTCAAACCACCGGTAGCCAACATCATCTTCGTGGATAACAATTTTTGCGGAGTCTGCAATGTTTGCGGCTTCTTCGATGCCGGTCCAGAGTTCACGCCAGGCTTAAGACCCGTGTGCGTCTTCGGCGAACCGTTGCTGCCACCGACGACATTGCCGGATGACGAGGAAGACATGGACGACGACGAAGTACCCGAAGATGAAGCAGCTGTCATCGTACCTGACGAGGAAGATGACGATAGCTTCTGATTAGCAGCCGACTGCTTAGAGTCCTTGGTGCGAGTTTTGTTGATGGTGATCTTGATGCCATCCGAGCTGTGCTTCACCATGTATTCGGACGCGGGATTCTTCGTATCTGCGGATGAATTTTTGGCGACGCAAGAAGACTTTCCTCCCTCGACGACAGATTTATTGCTGCTTGATGAACCACCGCCACTGATATTCTTCTCTTTCTGTCCGCTCATTCCCCCACTACCGCCACCACCAAGATTGGTAGATGCGCTGCTCTTTGCGTTACCGCTACCGTTACCACAGCCATCGGGTTCGGTGCAGTGCTGCGCGTTTTTCAACTTATCGATCACGGCATTGAGGGAACTTTTGCGATTCCGCGCCTGCTGGGCCGCGATCGCAGATTTACTTGCCGCATCGGCCTGCCCGGAAGGCGGGGTATTGCCACCGCTATTACCAACGGACGGCAGAGAAGAAACCTGGGCGGCTTCGCCCGGTGGAATCATCTCCAGTTGCTTTAGCTTTGCGCTGGATGACGACTTAGTTTTGGGACTCTGATGGCCGCTAGCCGAGCTACTGGACGAGCCGACGGATGACGCTCGTCTCTCCTTGTCTCCGCGACTGGAGGATTCCTTGCCGGAGGACGAAGAAGAGGAGGAAGAGGATTTTATCTTGGACGGAGTTGCCGTCGCGTCGGAAGATCCGCCGCTCTTACTGGACGGCGAGTTTGCCGCCGACTTCAGGGCGGACATACTTGGCTTGCCACTGCTAGCGGCTGAACTTCCATGTTTTGGAGACGAGATGCTGCCGTGTTTCGGGCTGGCATTTGCCGGTACCGGTACAGACACCGCGACAGATGGTACTGTATTAGGTATCGTGGACACGGATAGCGACATTGGAACTGACATAGGTACCACCGGTACCGCGTTCGATGTATTGTGTTTCGGACTGCTGCTGTAGACGGGCGAGTGCTTCGGACTCTGCACTGATTTGCCACCGCAGGCCGCCACAGCTGCCGATTGACCTGCTTTCAAGGTAGGACTGGATTTACCTACGAGCGTGGCCAGCGAACTCGGATGCGTCGGCGACGGACTAAACTTTCTTACTGCCGCGGGTGATGTGGGTCGCGATGATGGACAGCTCAGACCGCCACTGCTAGGCGGTGATTGCTCGGTGCTCGGTTTGATGGTCACTGATACTGGTTTCGAAAGCGGGTCCTGCTGCTGTTTGCCACTCGATGGCACTTTGTCCGGCGGACCCATTGGACTATCCTCCCGTTTGCGTTTCCGCCGTTTTTCCAACTTGTTTCCGCTGCTTTTATTATTATCTTCAGAGCTGCTTTTGCCGCTGCCACCGCTGCTCTTCCCGCCGCTTTTCCGTTCGCTTCGCTGACGTTCTTCCGTCGTGTTCTTCGACGAGGGCGCCGGCCCGGCAATCGGCGTGATAGTAATCGAACTTGGTAGACTGGTCTGCGATGGCGAAGAAGTGATGGGTATGATTTCAATGCCGGGCCTCCTTTCCAAACCCATACCCGTCAATACGGAGTTATAGTTGGTAGTGCTCGCTTGATCCAGATTACTGCATGAGATAGGGGTGATACTTACTGATGGTGGCACCGGGAGACCTTTGTTGCTGTTATTTGTATTCGTCGATGTCTCGTCAACGAATATACTTGTTGGACTCGACTTCTTCTCCTCGCTACCGCCACTGCTTCGACTCTTCTTTGACTTGCGCGTCGACGAGGACTCGCGTGTCTTTGTTAATTCTTCCATCTCTTGCTGCTGTTCTGTGCTAGTATGCTGCACCTCTACGATCTCGCTGTCTCGCTCCGAATTGTCAAGATCATAATCTGAGGCGCTTTTATCGGTACCAAGTACATCGGTAGTATCCAGATTTGAAAAATCCATGCCACTCGCCAAACTGGCGGCTGAAGTCGGCGTGGATGTTCTGGTTTCCGATGTGAGATTTTCTCTGCCGCCCGTGGGAGTTCCCAACGGCGTCGAATTCTCCGAACTCGAGCTCTCCAGTAAAATTTCTGCGCCGGCGCCACTATCTCCACTTCCTCCGTCGCCCTTTCGTTTCGGACTACGCCAGAGACCGTCTGTACCGGTCTTTCTCTTTCGCGTTTTCTTACCGCGTTCGTTCGAATTACCCGTCAGAGAGTTCTTCGCCTGTCCCAACAGCGCGCCCAACTGCAATGGGTTTAACATGGAAGCAGTGGCATTGTTTGTTCCAGTGGTGCCTAACGTCATCGTCATCGTCGTCGTATCGGATTGGCCGGAATACGACGGAAAACCGATACTATTTTCCGTTCCGGCATCTAAAAAAGGCTGTTGCTGTTGTTGTAATTGATGCGACGATGATGATTGCTGCTGTTGAGTTTGTCTGCTACCCATACATCCATTGCTGCTGTTGTTCAAGCCGGGCTCTTGCTTCACTTTCGTCTCGCCATTCGTAAAATCCGGCATGCCGGATGCAGTGCCATTTTGCCCGGTTTGGTCCTTACCGCCGGATCCTAGATTGAGATTGTAGCTTCCGTTGCCGCTACCACTGCCACCGGTCAGATTGTTCATTACCACGGGTAAGGAACGACCCTCCCAGATCTTTAGCAACGTTCGCATGGTTAACGGTATGCTGAGACAGCGTTGTAGTACTCTGCCGCTGAGATCCGACGTCTGTTCCGCGTTCGTCGTCATGCTTACACCATATAGCCGACACTTGAGCGCCGATATATCTGTCAGGTCCAATTCCGCGGTAGCCATCGTTTCCTCGTACGGGTGTTCTACACTCACGCTGATGTGCTGCCACGAAAGAGCACTTACTTCGAGTATGGTTGTATGTTCGGGATCCTGTCGTGCCATAGGTCGTACGCAGCTCGCAATTAGGCAATTGAACAGCGCCTGCTGTCGCAGATATACCAAGATTTGCGGAACGTGCGCAGGATGCGTGAACGGAATGCTGCATACCAGCACGCCTTCCATGTTTTTGTTCTCTGTCATAAAGTAGCAATGCTGCTGATCTGGTAGAGTCTGAAAATCAAAAAATAATGAATTGTATAATATATTCTTAAAGATATAAATTATAGTAAATGTAATATTTATTTGTTATATATAAAAAGTTATATATATATATATATATATATATATATATATATATATATATATACATATATAATACAAAATGATAATAAAAAAAATTGCTAACTATTAAACAAATAATTTCATTTTCTTAAAAATCTGAATTTAAGGTGACCTGTAAATGGGCTCGATTAATTCAGAAAATTTTATAAAATCATCAAATTTAAAAAATTACTTTCATCTATTGCATCTATTTTATTATATTATGAAATCGATATGTCTACCAATCTTGCCACTTACCACGTATAGACCCTTGTTATTGCGACAGTCCAGTTGACCATCACTTGCATGCTGTATTATCAGACTGAGCATCGGATGTGGCGCGGAAATATCACCGCAATCAAGCTCCGTGACTTTCTGTATTCTCCTCACCAGTTCCATGCAAATTGGCATTTTTTTGCCGAGTTTTAGCACGAAGCAGGCAGGCAGCATAGAAGAATTTGTGCTGGTCAACGAAGCGTATGAAGGTGTACTAGGAGAAATAGCAATGTTAATGACATAAATTTATAATCATAACTAAATAAAAAGAAGAAATAATATAAAGAAATGGAAAAAAGTATAGGAAATAAAAATGATAAAATATGTAACTATCACTGTAAATTATTATAATTATATAAGAAAATAAATAAATAAAAATGCAGTTTCATTCAATATACCTCTTGCCCGTGGGACTTCTATTTACAGTTATGATACTGGATGTAGGTAGCTTGTGACCCATCGAACCTTCCATACAAACAGTCACCGAATGACCGATTTTCCGTTTAATGATGACATCAGGATTCAAAGCGTCGTAAGTACGATTCTCTTCGTCGATTAAATCGTATGGCGAAACAAAATATGTCAATTTCATCGGGTGGCCGCCTCTCCTTCTTTCCAGAATTCCTAGACAATGATTCAATTACGTCAACTCATCGCAGAAACGGATACATATGTATATGCACTTGAGCATAAATAATAAGTAAATAACTTTCTTGATTATTTCTATAAAATATAAGCTATACAAAAATAATAGATCGCTAACCAACAGGACTTTTGTGAACCAGATTGAACGGCTCCTTCATAAATGTTTGTAGCTGCGCTAGAACACCTAGATCAGCCTCAAGAGATTGCAGAGCGCTGAATGCCTTGCACTTTACTTTTTTGTCGGCATTCAGCTGATATATCGATGCCAATCCTTCAAGTTGTGTAGTGAAATCAACAAAGTCGCCGCGCGACAAAGCTGACGCAAGCGCTTCGCAGCTCTGCAAAAATGATTTTCAAAATTATGATTTTCAAGATTACAATAAAAACGTTCAACAAAAGAGAAGAATCATAAAAGTAACATCCGTCGTGCTCTCACCTGTTGCTCGCTTTTTCCCTCGTGATGGATCTTGACATCCCTAACAAGTCCTGACGGCTCCAACAAAACTTCCAAGAAAAACATGTCAGAGGATATAAATATTTCTGTGCCTGGAGGACCAGACATCATGAACTTTAATCTGTGTAATAAGATAATGATGTAAGCTCTATTTATTTACACAATATTATTATTAAAAAATATAAATAATAAATAAATAAAAATATCACATACAACTATTAAGATAATATTAATTTAATTTAACTTATTTAGTAATATTGAAAAATATTAAAAACCTGACTGATTTGGTGTAAAATTTGATTAACATCTCTGTATTATTAAAATATTCATAATATATATATATATATATATATATATATATATATATATATATATATAATAAAATATATATAATCTGTTTTATTAAAATATATTATTTTATTTATTTTCTTTATAATATCGCTATGTTATGTATAAATGAAAATATTCAGATATATTTCAGTTGTAAAACACTACTATCAAAATTTGCAACATTAAAATATATAATAATATAGAACAATAAATATTAAAAGAGTATAAATATTATAAAAAAATAACAATGTATATCGTTATTTTTCTATAATATAAATAATAATGTATATTGTTATGTAAAAAAAATAGATACCCCAATTGTCTTGCTAAGCTTTCTAGACGCTCCACCATGGATTGAAAGGAAGTGACTTTGATAGAATGTTGTAGAGTGTCCAAACATTTCTGCAACTGATTCCTCTCCACACTATCAATTGCGAATCTCTTATCCTGTTAATGAAAAAAAAATTGTATATACATTTGCATTTACAAATCTGAAATTACTTACCATGGCCATACGCATGTTCTTGGCTGTCTCCACTAAAGGCTTAAATGTGGAGGCTTTGGAACGCAGCTTCTCCATCAGCAACTCCATTTGCCACTCCTTACCTTTATCAGAGGAGGTAGATGTTCCCCCGGTGGAGGGTTGCCCCACTGAATAAAACAAAAGTTTAATTTATCAAATAACTATATTTATTTTCCTCGCATAAAAGATATAAGATCATAATGATAAATTTATATGTTCTCGTCTGATAATAATTCTGAATTCAAAAAATTATTCAAAGATGAGTGGAAAGAAGTCATGGAATATAAATATACTGTATGTCATGTTGCAAACTTCTCTCACGATATATTCCGTTAGCAGGACGAATAATTAATCGACAATCGCTCAATAATTTTACAAGCATTATTCGAACATTATTTTTCGAAATTGACTTCTCTCGGTAGAAGAAAAAATGAAAAATCTTCCTCACCAAGGGGCTTCTGCCCGTTGGTCGCATCCATGTGCCCCTTTACGGTTGACGCGACGATCTATCAGGCAGCCCTCGCTATCGCAGCATCGCGACGCTGCACGCTTTCCCGAGCATCGCGTGCGGATCGACGAAATCGGAGCGATCGCGGAATCGCGATCCCCTGGGTCGCGACTAGCTTGAGTTCACTCTCTATATATAACCGACAATTATATCTACGTCTGGTTGATGTTTTCTTCGCGACTGCTCCGAACAGGGAACAGGTGCGAAGACTCCGTCCGAGTCCGCTTCGCTCGCGGAATTTTCCTACCTAACCTAACGTAATCCAACCTAAATCTCTCAACTCGCGCGCGCCGCCAGATTGCGCGTCAGTTTCTTCCTTTTTACTCTCGAATTATGAATATAATAATAGTGTATATATATATATATATATATATATATATATATATATATATATATATAAATTTATATTAAATCAGAATTAATCATTTATCCCGACTTCTATAAATGATAAATTTCTAAATTATAAATATATCTTTCTTTAAGAGTCGAGATATAATTTTTTTAATATATTTCACATCTTTCATGCTGATCAATGCTGATTCGTTTTACACGTGTCATTTTACGCAAAGTCTTTATTATACATACATAGTAAAAATTGCGTACAAAAATAATCTCGGTATACGATAAGTCATTTTATATACACTTAAGTAAAATCGCAAAAGCGCAATACTTATATTTTTATAGCTATGTCTCATAACAAAACAGGACGGCGTGTATCACACACTAACATCGCGTTCACTCTCATCCATGAAGATAAAACGCGGTGCAGCTTAAAAGTCGTGAATAAAAGTTACATGTGTGGCTAATTAACAAGTGACATAATATACTGCGGTACATTTGTACTATGGTGTATTGTTCTTAACCTTTTCCACTGCATTCAATTATCTTCCTGATTTATTTTTGGATATGCATGGAAAAAAATGCATAACATTTTTTTTTTAAATATCCAATATTCTCTGAGATGGATTTAAGATTAATTCTATCGCATGTCTCATGAGCTTATTTTACAAAAGTAAAACTTCTAGAAAACTTCCTAAAACTTCTAGAAAAATCTTAAAAGATAAATGAAAAATACTTGAGCAAGACAAAATCGAGCTGCCATTCGAAGCTACTAAATGCACAATATAAAAGACCGAAAAATTATTCGTTTAATTATTAAATTTTTCGTACTCGACAAAAATGAGCAACTAATCACTTTTTGTAATATGCAAATTAAAAATCATTCATTACAATAAATGATAAAAATATTTCATAAAACGATATTTATGTGAGTGCAGTCAATTTTTGATTATTAAAGTTGATTAAGTTTCGCTTGAATCAAAGAACCATTTACTACAAATTTTTGGTGCTCGGATGAAAGGAAATTCGTTTGTTCCATAGTTTCGGAACCGGCGAAAGGACCTGTTCTAAAAATAAATGTCTTTTCTCCTTGAGATTAAAACGCACACTACACAATGATTTATCATTCTTATCGTCTCTTTCTATGGTCCAAGCACGTCTGTCATGACTATCACTATTATCGTACATCATATTGTTGATTCGCCTGATATTGTTGTTCGATGTGATCGGTGCCAGATTCTCCTTATCCGGCGATTTCTCCAATCTCGTAGGAAGATTATTTCTCTTGGTGGAGATTTCCGTCTCTGTAGTTTTTTCCTCGCCGAGCCGAGTCTGGCACGGATTCTCACCGTTTTCGACAGACACCAGAGGACTCATCTCGACATACAAATCGCTTTCGTTCGTATTGAAATCGTCCTTACGATCCGCGAATGTGACCTGTCGCACTAGCTTGCTCGCTCTGCTGCCGAGAACCGGCGAATCCGACAGAATAGCGTCTATCAAAGGCGTCTTCTTGATGGATTCTATCGCGCAGCATCGGACAAACTCCCTGATCGCATCTATTTCGCGTTTCTCAACGTCTCGCGCGGTTAGATCAACCGGACTGACCGTCGTTGACGTGTTTTTGAGATCATTGTCGAATAGCACTTGGGCGAAACGCGCTCGCGCCATCAAGTTTTTGGGATTCAGATCCTCCCACTGAGTCTCAGTAATGTGATAGACGTGTCGCGGCGAATTCTCCCCCGTATACCGCCTGATTTGATCTATCGTACTTACGAGGGTACTCGCAGAATCACGCGTTGATTCTATCCCGTGTGGAAACTTTTCGTCCGACGAATCGTCGCGCTCTTCCAGTATCGTATCCAGCGCAAGCATTCCGCCCCGATCATCGATCACTACCGGCTTGGCGACATACAGACTGGCGTTTCGATCGTCCACAGTGGATACGGAGAATGCGTTGTTGCCGTAAGACGATTTAGAGGCTTCCTTAGATTCTACCAGATCATAAGTCAGGGCGTCCGCATAATCGTCCTGCTTTGTCCCTCGCGAAAGCATACCGTCAGAATATTCTGAGCTGTATGTCGTGCCGGTCGTACTCGTCAAAGTGTCCCGCCGCCGATCACGTACTACGCTGTCGTCGTGGATATACGTCTCGATGTCCGTGTAACCTTTCCAGCTGCGGATGCACCACGGCGGTCGAGCAATTCCCAATGGACATACATTTTCGTAGTCATGGATCGACGTCACACAGCTCATCGTCTCGTCCCGCTGTTGCTGCTCGAAAAACAATGTATATAAAAAAATTATAATGTGTATCATAATATAATAATATAAAATAACACATAAAATGAGAAATAATAAATTTAAAAACTGAACTACAAGTTCTTGATTACCTTTTCTATATCGAATATCCTGCCGCTCTCTAATGGCGTCGGGGTCGTCAATTTTCCTCTGTTCTTAATAACGTCCAACGCGCCGATCATCTTGTTGGAACAGGAATTGAACGAGAAAGAATCGTTCACCTCACAGTTGTCGAGTTTGCCAAGCTGATCGAGCAAGTCAATGCTCAATATATCCGGTGCGCGCCAATCCAATTGTGGCGTGATATCGTGTTCGTAAATGCCATGACGTTTACGGGATGAGTCGATATCGAGCAAACCCGGATACAACGGTGCCGGGCTGACAGTGCGCATATTGTCCGAATTGTCGTTTGACGCAATCTCCTCTTTATGCTTGCCGCCGGCGCGACTATGCGGCCTCTCGCACTCGGTGGAAACGCGCACGACACTCGCATTGGATTCGTTCTCCGAGCTGTAGTTGCGATTTACGATGCCCTCTTCCGCACAATCGGAAATGTGCGCAATATTTGTCAGCAGGGATTGCTTGTCGGTGGCCATCTCTCCCTCCTCGGTCCTCTGCGATATGTCAATGGAGTGGTGCAACGATACCAGAGAACCGCGCTGGAACAACTTGAAGGATTTGCTGGGAGTTTCAGTTTTGGCAGTATTCGTAGTGTGCGAGAGCTCATTGATATTCCGAGAAACGCCGTTCGTTGTTGTTATCGATGAATGAAACTTGCCGTAATACAACAACATGCTCATCAAACCGACGAGCATACCGCCGATTATCGCGGACGCTATTGCAATCATTGTATCGCTCGCGATCGTGTCCTTAAAATGCAATGCAAACATAGTCAGGAGAATCAAGTTCTGTGCCACGATCACCGTATAAAAGACGAGTACGCGATAACGCGATCTGCCCTCGCGCAAGTTAAAAAAATCAAAGCAGTAGATCAGACCGATGATGCAGTTATAGATGCGCTCCTCCCATACGGTTGGACAGAATTCCGTCTTCTGCAGGATCACCCAGATTGTCATAAATAACCAATGCAGACCTGCAAGATACAATAACGTAATTAAAAAATTTTTTTTTTACGCTGAAACATCAGTTCAATGTGCGTTTTAATTTATAGACTTTTAGCAGGCTTTAAATATAAAATATTATAGACTAATAAAAATAGATTAAAATTCTATTTTTACAGAAACTAATTGATACTATTTTTGGTCATCTTTTATTTTGAAGCAGATAATTTTTTCACAAATAAATATCATAATTATATTTACTATTTTCTAACATATTTTTCCATTATATTTATATATATTGCGATTATACGCAAATTTTCGTCTCCTCCTCATTGTTATTCCCATCAGAGAAACTTACCCAGAAATAAGAAAAACCATGCTCTCAGGAAAACAGCGGCTAACACGAGAACTCCGATTCTGGACAGCAACATACCGCCGCGCCACAGAGCCTGAAGAACGAGAGCTATCCAGGTCACGTTGCTGCGCTCACAATTGATATTATGCATAGCCCTAATGTATGTACTCACGGCCCATATCAAGGAACAGAAGGAAGCTATGGCTGACGCGCCTATAAAATAAAAAATGTCACACTAATATATAAAATTTAAAAATATGACATTGAACTCGCAGAACAAAATCTGAAATTGAATCTTAATTTAATTCTTAATGTTCTTGATATCGCCAAAGAAATATGTACGAGAAAGAAGGTGAATAGAAGAATATAATAATTATTATATTACAATCGATTAATATTCATCAAAATTATTATAATATAGATATTACATATATATATTATAATATATATTAAAGGAGACAGTAAATAAGAAAATGTAAGAAACTACTTTTTTTGACGTGGCAAAGTCGCTGCCTTTCTTTCGACTTCTATTTTTGAATACGCTTCACTTCGCGCTTCATCGCTTTATATTTAAAACCAAAGAGAACACGAGAGAGAGTCCCTCATGTCTCGTGGCATTCGTGTTGTCGCGCATTGTTTTCCAGAGAAGCAGATAACGGCTGTCAGCGATAAACAGTCAGGATTCTTTCCGCCTTCCTATTATCTACCTCGGGGGCGGGAAACATATGAAAGAAGAGAGAAGGAAGAATAGCGCGTCCTTCCGCGGATTCACAGATATTCTTTTCATTCCCAACAGACTCGGCAGCATCGGTGGTACAGTGATACAACATACTCTCAACAGCGTTGTTTACCGGCGGTTATACTCGTGACTAGATTTATTTTGAAATAACTTATACATGTAACGGAAGAATCCTCGAGATGATATATAAGTCAACGATCGACGCATCAACCTCGAACAGTAATGAAAATTTAATGATTTATCCGCGATTATTGAAAACTGGCTCTTATCACCTCGCGAAAAGAGTCTTTTCCTTGATGCAGGTATGTAATGTATACAAAGTGTTCCAAGTGACAATTTTTATACGATAAAAAGGCTAAAAAAAAAGATAAAATAAATTCAAGTGTGTTATGTGAGGAAAAATAATTCCATTAATTACAGAGACAAATCACGATGATAAAATTGGTCCTATTGTTAACGATCATCTGCATTATTATATTGTTAATACTGACGAATTTAACACAAACGTCGTACACGAAGACAAACATAGAATCGACCGCATCGCCGAGGTATGCGATGCCGAAATACGCGTCTGAAATAATAATACCGCGAGTAACGATGTCGAGAAATCAAATGGAGGATATTAAAAGAGAGCTGGAGAGCAGAAAGCGACGAATGGTATGCATGTGTGAATCAATTGACATGAAGGAATCGCGCTTAGACGCCGCATTGACCAACATGATCATCGATACGTAAGTGAAAGATGCTGAAAAAATAAAACTTTTTTTTTTAAATAAAATACATTTTAATAAACTTTAATTAAAGTATACTTTACTTTTATATAAAAATTTATATATATATATATATATATATATATATATATATATATGTGTGTGTGTATCTTAAATTACACATACACATATACACAAAACTAGTTTATTTTTATAAATAAATTATATATTAAAATAAACATGTAATTCACGAAGAGATCGGAAAGAAGTAATCAAACAAGCTGTTATATGACAACATGAAAAAATTAAACGATAATCAAGAATTTGATTCAAAGGGAGCATAATGTATCGTGGTGTCCCATATACAAGGCGGCGAGTTCTACATGGATGATTTACTTTGCCGCATTAAAAGGCGCTTTGACAGACGTTACTATGGATTTAATACGACGCAATCTTGTACAAGCCAGTGATATTGTGAGACAGAAATTTCGACACAATGAGAATTTTAATAAGACATATGAGGTGAGGAAGACACTCTTAATCCTTTATATAATACTGCACAATTTTGATCAATCATAAAATAATGATATATTCATATATCAAAATGCAGTAAAAATATATATTAAATGTAATAAAAATTATTAATACGGAAATTATTATTAAAAATTATTAATATGAAAATAAAATAATATACATATAAATTAAATGTATATGTAAATAAAAACATAAATTATTAATAAAATATTTAATATAATAAAAAAAGATTAAAAATATATGCATCAAATTAATTATTGAGTATAAAATACCTTTATAAAAATAGAGAAGAATTAAAAACAAAATAATTTTATATGATAAGAGAATCAAATAACTATGATAGGAGAATAAACTTTAATTTGTACTCATCTCTTAATTTGTCTTATAAATGATTAAGTGAATAAAGCGTAATCGACAAATTTAAAACTCGCGAATACACGTTCAATTTTCAGAAAGTAAGCAAAACTAAGAGATTCCTGATCGTGCGAGATCCGCTGGAGCGTCTCTTGTCCGCGTACAGGGACAAGTTGGAACATATGCAGAGTCGCGAATATTATTACAGACGCTTTGGACGGCGCATCGCGCTCAAATATCGCCAGCCCGGCGACAACGCGACGAGATTAGAGCCGACGTTCGCGGAATTTTTGCGATTTATAGCCAACGAGAAGTACTTCGACGAGCATTGGGCGCCATATTATCACACCTGCGAACCATGCGCGCTCCAGTATGATTACATACTGAAGATCGAGACTCTGGATCGAGATTTAAACTTTTTCATACAGGATACCAAACTGAGTGACTATCTCTACGAAGTGAAACATCCACGAAACATTAATCCTCACGGCGCGACCACTAAGAAATTACTCGGCGAATATGTCACAGGGATACCGCGATCGCTTCTTGATCAGATTTACAAAATCTACGAAAACGATTATAAATTATTCAACTACTCGTTTATATAATACGTCACATGTTTCATTTTACATTATTTATACAGGCAGCTTGTAATTAAATTTATTAAATAAATGCAGAGAATATTAAAATTTGCAGACTTTTTCTCTTAAACATGATATAATACACGATTTTTTAAAATTATTTTTTGTCCCTTCAGTATTCTTAGAGACAGAGTTTGTGTATACATATATATTTAAATATATTTATTTAATATAAATAAAACACAATATAAGTGCACAATGTATACAATTTTCTTAGATTTTAAATGCCTTTTAAATTAAGTAAGCATATGTTCAGACAACACAAAATAAAAGAAGAAAAATTACAGAATATATATAAAAGATGTAGCCAAAAAATAACAGATAAAGGCTTTTCAATATGCATGTGACATTGTATATATAAAGTGTAGAATAAAATGATATTTAAAAGCTGTCAACAAATGATAGATAATACTCACTCGTCCAAAATGGAGCATGATATAATGTCGCAATAATGTATAATTGTAGTATCAACTGTGGCGTAGCTCCCATAAATGATTCAAACAAATGCAACATACATATATCACTTTCTTGTCGATACACCCAATCCTTGTCTCTACTAAAGCTCGATTTATTTCTCAAAGAGTGCACTGCAGTGTAAAGCAACGTCAAGTACCTGAAAACAAATGTGTAAATGGATAAAATAGCTAATTTATCAATAAATATTTATAAAACTATAGTTACATAAAAATTTAATCTGGTTAATAATCTGGCTAAAGAGATTGCAAAAACAAATATCAAATACCTGTGCAAAAAGCCGAGTAGCAAGAAGTGCAATAACCAGTGAACAGTCCGTAGAGAACCATCGCTACGATGCCATCTCAAACTAAATAGTTGAGTAACACAAGCGGGTAAGATGGTGAAACCCATTGCAAAGCATCCCCACGCTGAGCGGCCTTGCAAAAGGTATTCCACACATACAATGCTGTCTGTGTGTGTGAAAAATATCTTACAAAGTGTTTGCTATATAAAAACAAGAGCTTTCCCACTATTGCAAATTTCTACAATTGCATGCTTTGAATATACAAGATCATAAATATCTTCATCATATGACCAATGTCAAATAATATTAGTATAAAAAAAAATTGCAAAGACGCTAATAAAAAGTTGCTTTAAATGTATACAGTCACAATCATCTTGTTACTATTTTATTGTTTCTACATATTATATCTTAAAAAAAAACATTACACTTTAAATATATATTTTTATCATCTTTATATTCAATATTTTCTTTCTATTGTATAACAATAAATATATACAACTTTTAAAATGAAAGAAAAGCTACTATAAGTGATTCTCTTGAAAAAGAAAAAAAAGTTCTGATACTTTTAATTAGCGTCATCGAAATAAACATCTTAGAGCTGACATAAGCATATACAAGATGTCCCGTAATTCACGATCTTAATTCTAACGCAAGTCAGCGGTTAAATAATCAAAAGATAATCGAAAAAATTAATTATCGCAAAAATATTTAGGAATTGTCGACACATCTCTCTGCAACTAAGATTCAACTTAACATTTCAGGAATAAAATTCATACACGAAATTAATCGAGAAGATTGACGCGAGAGGTCTGTCAACTCGAAAACTTGACACTTGTCATCGAGATCGCGAAATCACGGGACACCCGGTGCATGCGTATTACGTGCGTGCTGGGGAGCACTCTTTGTTCACCTGTTGCTACGTCCGCGAAAAAGAAACTGACCGAAAGCGCGTAGTACAGCAGGTCGACGATGCGGAATCGGTAACGCTCGAGCTGCCGTCGCGGCGCGGCCGCGTCCGTCTTCTCCATCGTCGTCGTCGTCGTCATCGTCGTCATCGTCGTCGTCGTCGCGTCCTCGCCGCGCGGAACATTGACGCATCTCGCCTTGTTCGACTCCGCCGCCGCCATCTTCCCACATCCTCGTCATTCGTCACCCAGCGCGACGCCGGATAGCGGCGCGCTTAAATCTCGAATTCGCGCCCGATTCGAGCACCGCTTTTCTCGCGCACGCGCAATAACGATGTACGTGCGAAACACGTTTTCGTCGGAAAAAACGCGTTGAATCAATCGGGACAAATCAAGACAAATATATGACAGTGTGGCGATACTATTTTTTCAACTGTTTTAATTTTGTGCGAAATGTGAAAAGAAAAACTCGATTAATCTTTAGAAACTGCGCCAAGTGGGACCTCGAACATTTTATCGATCCGGCGCATGCGCATGATACCGGACTCTGATTGGCTCGTACCACCGCGGTTCTTTCAATGTTGGCCAACCTGAAACGTGGCAGGGACGTAGCGCGACATCGAAATACCCCGACATATCCTATCCTATGGAGAGCCTGACACCTGGTACCCCAAGTGCAACGACGTGCGTAGCGCCTGTCGAAAGTGTGATTCAGTCAACACGAGAGAGTTTCTGTTGGAGGGCCCGAGGCCTCGAGTCCTCGGGGAAGCCACAGCAGATGAGTTTAAGATCCGTACGTGGTTGATTTTACGAGGAGGCGAGTCAACGAGACGGCATTGGTTTTCGGCGAGAGACCGAAAAACATGGCGAGCCTCGATGACTAGACGTTGTATGCGTATAAAAACTGTACGCGCGAGAGTCATTATTGTCTCTGTCATCGTTCTTGCGATGAATCCGAGCCTCGAGTCCAAGACGATTTGTTGATGGAGTGTCTGTTAATCACACGTTGGATTGAGAAAATTTGATCGAACTTAACCTTCGACGAGGAGTTCAAGTTTGAATATTGAAGATATATTTCTGCCCGTACGAGTGAACTTTAAAAAAAGATATCTTCCGAAAGAAAGAATATAAAAACGTTAATTATACGGGAGACGTTTCGTTAATTCGCTCCGAATAAAAGTTTACTTATCTCTGTAGTTATACGAGGGTTATATACAGTTCATTTCTATGAAAAGTAAGTTCTAAATGTAGGAGATACAATTTTGTGCTTGATAAACCACTTGTAAAACCTGCAACAAACGATTAAATAGAATAACTGACATATATGATATTATTTCTTATAATATATAATTAATATTTATTGTAATATATGAAAAAATCATTCGAATATAAATTCTGAAATAAAAATTATTATTATTTTTAAAAATGTAGGAATTTATCAAATGCAATATTTTTATAATTATACAAATGTATATATATATATATATATATATATATATATATATATATATATATATATATATATCATATAAATATAATAATATATAAAAAACATAATGTATCATACATGTATATTTCAGAGAATTAGAATAAAAGTGTCGGGCTGATCATGTGTCAGCATGTATAGCTTTGAGGGAGATTACAGGCGCAAGCCACAACAGAATCTAGCAGGTGCCAGCAGGAGAGATGAGAGGACTGTTCTCCTACAGCATGCGCAGTTGGAAAGATTAAAGAGAGAACAGCAACGCAAGAAACATGATGCAGCATTGAAGATACAAGCGTTAGTACGCAGCTTTATCACCAGGAGACTAGTGTTTGCACAGAAGAGAAAGGAATTTGATGAAGCACAACAAGCGGCAGGACGTAGAAACTTGAGTCTGGACGAGCTAGTGCCCTATTTAAGAAAGCTGCTATTTTTTTACAATCATGTTTTGGATGCCAATAGACTGATATGGGTCCTCCAACACTTTCTGAAACATCAGAGGGACATCAAATTAAAGTCGATAAGTTCATCGCAATGGTTGTGGAGATTGCGGTAAGTTATTAATATAAAACTAAACCACAGAAAAAAGTATTAAATAGAAAAACTACATTAAATTTACAATTGTTCCATTATTACTATCTGCAATTTATATAGCGCGAAATACACAAAAAAACACTACATTAAATGAAATTAAAAAATAATAATTTAATAAATAACAATGCATATTATTATATGGTTTATAAAGAAATAAATTTATATATAATACATAATAAAATTACATAAAAGTAATAGAGATAATAGTAGATGACAAGATATTTTAAATAACAAATTCAATACAGATGGATTCTTCGCATTTGTATGCGATACAATACAGAAACGCTACCAGATGGAGCGTACTCTTTGGCGATACCGTTACGTGTTTTGGAGGTATTTACCACGCGAGAAGAAACGGAGAAAGTGTTGCGCGAAAACAGTTACTGGCATCTGGAAAGTATATTTGTTTACCTGATTCAACATAGCTACTTTGAACAGTTGAGGAAGCTACTGGACGCGAAAGTGCCACTAATGGTAGAGGCAACATCAGTCGCGCCCACACCAATCTCCAAGTGTCTACTTGATATGATTAAACGACCAGTAGACTTGATCCCTTACGTGAATCGCAAGGAGGACTTTTCAACGCTTGTGCTACGGGAACTGTGCAAGAGTGTGTTTTCTCCCAGACTGTCTGATCCGATTCGCATGTTCGTTGTGCCAGCATTGGCAGAATTCAAGGACTTTCCATATGTCCAGCTGATCGCTTGCGTCAATCGACTTCAGCTGGAACCTACGATAAATCTACTCTACTGCGTTCTGTCGTTAGATTCGTCGAATCAATTTTGTAAGTAAAACCAAAGAATCTATTATTCTTGTTATTAGCGCCTAACTTTAATCATAAAGATATATAGATGAAGTGCATCGTTCAAAAAAAATTTTTTTTATAAGATTAAATTTAAAAATTATTACATTATTTTTTATTCTCATGTAGTTTTTCTTATAGTTATTAATGTAATTTTTTTTATGTATGTGATATAATATTTATTAGAAAATTAATTTTGCAAATTAACACAGAAATTAATTGAATTATTCACGTCGTGTTTTTTCGTAGCATGGTGCAAATCCGAAGATGCATTGACGAACTATCTGCAAGTACTCGCGTCTTTGAGCTCGACTATTGTAATGGTAGAGCAAAGTGTCTCAGAGCAGCAGCAAGCCGACAATGACTCGGACAATGAATCCGACGGAACCATGACCGATCAGGAGCAGGCTGATATTTTACGGAAGTGCATCGAGATGTTGAATGAGCAGCAGCGTGTGAACTGTATATTATCGACGATCGAACAGGGCCGGTCGGATCCTGCTATACTGTTGCAACCGCTTTGCCGATTATGCCACCATCTGCTCATCATCAACAAGCTGGCTGTTCACAAATACAAGCTTCTCTACATGCTCGCCTTCAAGCCAATGTTTCTCAAACATTTATGGACGAACTTGGCGTCAATCCGTCAGACATCGTTGTTTGGCGGCAGTGGTGCCGCCGCCACGCCCTTGTTGCAGATCATATCGCGCGGAATCGCTCTCTCCGCGGAGGATACCGACAGGATAGTCCCTTTACTAGCGGTTTTCTGCTCGCTGTTCAGCTTGCTGATCGCGACATTACACGACACCGAGTTTTTCCTCGAACAAAACAACTCCGCAGAACAAACGTCCAATAATCGGCAACAGCACGCCATGCCGTTCACTATCGCGGAGCTGGTGGTGATATCTGGCCATCTCAAGGGTGTCTGCCTAGGTTTGGTAGAGCTCGCATTTCCCGATACTCGGCCTACAGTGCGAGATGACTACAAAAATGCCGTATTGGGTCCCACATCTGGTGTTCAGTGTCGACACGACACGCAGATTTGGACCCACCTGTTCAAGGTATCTCACGATACTTTTGATATTAATCTTTAATTTAGAATGATTATAATTTATCTAAAGTATTCTATATATAATGTTTTCTAATTTTTCTATCACATTTTAACGACATATTCTTTGCATTTGATTTTTTATCAATGAAAAATAACCAGGCTCTTATAATATTTAAATAATTAATTAAATTAATAATTAATGAATAATTAAAAATAAAGTATTTTTATAAATCTTATTTAAGGTTACGGTGGGTCTTCTACGTCAATTGCATACGCGCGATCTCAGACGGCAGTTCTGTCCGACAAATCACTGGATCGCATCCAATGTCGTCATTCCCATCGACAAGCCGCAAGACTTTGCGTTTCGTAGACGTCGACTTCGTGGATACGTGCCCTTTCAGAGGCTGAGAGCATTCACGAGAGAGGAATTCGAGGAGGGGCCGCCTCTATCAGCAACGGAAGTGCGAACGCTGACCTTGTTGCGCGAGATACCGTTCGTAGTGCCGTTCAACAATCGCGTGATCGTGTTTCAGTCATTGATCTATAAGGATAAAGCGGAACAGCAGGGCGAGCTCACTCACTTCATGCAAGGTCCATCGATACAAATCTCCGTAAGACGAAACTATCTTTATGAGGACGCCTTCGAGAAACTGTCGCGTGAAAATGAACCGGAATTGCGGCTAAAGATGCGAGTGCAATTGGTCAATACCGCGGGATTGGAGGAAGCCGGCGTAGACGGCGGCGGCTTATTTAGGGAATTTCTGTCCGAGTTGTTAAAGACTAGCTTCGATCCTAATCGAGGCTTTTTCAAGCTCACCAAGGATAACATGCTGTATCCGAATCCCACTGTGCAGTTGTTGGTCGATGACTTTCCGAAACATTACTACTTCATCGGCAGAATTTTGGGGAAAGCGTTGTATGAGAATCTATTGGTCGAGTTGCCATTCGCCGAATTCTTTCTATCGAAAATCGTTGGCCGCCAGTCCGATGTAGACGTGCATCATCTCGCCTCCCTCGATCCCATTATGTATCGCAATTTACTCTATCTAAAGAGCTACACGGGCGATGTAGCGGATCTCAATCTGGATTTTACCGTGCTCAGCGACGAACTAGGCGAGAGACGAGTCGACGAGTTGAAGCCGAGCGGCACAAATATCCCGGTGACGAATCACAATCGCATCGAATACATCCATCTAATGGCCGATTATAAGCTAAATAAGCAGATTCGCGCGCAATGTTATGCGTTTAAGCAGGGAATCGGCAGCGTAGTCCCCCTCGATTGGCTGCAGATGTTCAACAACAAGGAGTTGCAAGTATTGATATCAGGCGCGCAAATTCCCGTAGACGTCAACGACCTGAAACTGCATACGAATTACACCGGCGGATACGCGGCCGATCATCCGACCATTACTGCCTTCTGGAAGGTTGTCAGCGAGTTTAACGATCAGCAGAAGGGCCTATTATTGAAATTCGTCACTAGCTGCAGCCGCCCTCCTCTCCTAGGATTTAAGGTATATATTTCGTAAGCATATTTATTATATTAAAATTTTGCTACACAATATGGTTGAATTTTGATCTAGAAATTTGAAATTATTATTGAATTCGAAAATAAATATTTTAAACCTTAGAACATCACGATGTAAACTTAAGCTTTAATTGCATTATTGAAATAAAATAACAATATACTATAATTATTATAATTAATTAAATATTTTAATAATAATAATAATAATATTATTAATATACAATTGTATATTAACATCCGTATATATTAAAAGAAATAGTATAATTATTATGATTTTTCATCAATTTCTTATTCATAGTACATACATTCCGATTACAGGAACTCGATCCGCCATTTTGCATCCAGCATGCCGGCAGTATGGACCGTTTGCCGACTTCGAGTACCTGTATGAATCTGCTAAAACTTCCCGAGTTTCCGGACGAAAAAATCCTGCGCGAGAAACTTCTATACGCAATACAAGCGGGCGCAGGTTTCGAACTCAGTTAGAGACCTCTAACTTTGGCTTCCAGCGACTCTGTTTGACCCAATAATACAATGTTACCCAGTGTAAATACATGTGTAATTAAACGAATATATCGCGTACAAGAAAGAGGAATTGTCGTTGAGATATCGTTTTGCATATCTCCGTGGAACAGCGTCAAGAAGACTCAGTGCGCAGATTATCAAAGATTTTTCAAAGAGAAACGCGCTGAAGATATTAATATTAACAGGAGGGGCCAACTATTAAGCTATAGTATCTTCCTACCGGAGATCATTATCGACATCACTTTGATGCAATTGCAAAATTTGTAAGGAAAAAAGGAGAAAAAAAAGCGTAACATATGTTCGAGCGCGGATATTTTGTTCGGTTTTGACTTTTCCTACCACCTTTGGCCTATAATTGTAAATTGTGTATATTTTTATTGTTTTATATATTCGTCATTGTGTGATGTGTCCAAAACAACGACTGTGCTATTTTATTTCAAATGTACACGAGAGAATAGATGTACGTATTTATGAGATATATATTGTTAAGTCTGTGTAAATAAAATATCAAAGCGTTGAAGAAAAGCGTATATATTATTAAAAGACAACAATTGTGGATTTCCTCGTATTAACTTATTATATTATTTGTGATATATCGATTTATAATTTGGAACACTAATTTTAACATATTACTTTTCTTTCAAATATTGATATATGCACAATGCCAATCTCAATAATTAACGCTGAGTTGTTAAAATTTAATTTTCAATTATCTCGTTATAACAATCGCGAATATTACCATTACATAAACTTAACTTTGCTAGAAGGATTACTAAAATATTATTGTATTTTTTAATATTCACAATTTTGTCCAATTTATTTTCTAATCTCTTATTTTAATTGTAAATTCTAGAAGAAAGAGAATGCAATCTCAGAAATATTCAAACAACGATTTGTTATAAAAACTGTTTGAAAATCCATTCGATGTGTAACTTGAATATTTTAATTGAAACGTATATAGTATAGTTTCATGCAAAAATTAAATTTAAATTATTTAAATGTAAAATATTTTAATTTAAAGTTAAATATTTCATTAAAAAAAATTTATTATTACTTCAAAAGATGTGTTAACAAAATCTTAATCGTTAAACAAAATCAGAAAAATCAACGAGAAAATAAAAGAGATAAGAAATAAATAAAGAATAAATAAAAAAATAAAGAACATTGAAACACTCAGACTTCGAAGAAAAATATCCTTGTTTCATGCAGACGCATTCAACGATTCTGAAGAATATAATTCCGAGACTCTTAAAAAATAGAAATATTCATGCTTTAATTAAGGCTTTTGATATCGGAATTGTGGCGTTGTTAATAAATAATAGATTTCATTTGAAATAATAGTTTGACGTTAATCATCAATAATAATAAATTTTCGAATTTTGCAATCAGCGTATTTGCGATGCATATTTTCTTGTTTTACTAAATGAAAAGTTCATCATGTATTTTATACAATCTCAATTACACGTATATAATAATAACATGCGAATGTATCGCAAGCACCATGAAAAAGAAATGTTTTATATGTTTCGTATAATAAAAATTTATGAACAATTAACTCTCTTGCGGTACCAGGCCATTTCTCGTTCCGTACGCTATCGGGAAGAGAGGAGGGAGAAACAATGGGAATGCTTCCTTATAAAAGAGAAAATTTACTTTTTCCCGAATAAAGAAAATAAAATATTACTACATTTATCCGCACGCGTTTTTCGTACGCATTTCTCATCTCTTACTTATGTTATTTTTATCTTCTTTTAATTCATATCTTACGCAAATTTCCACATCTTTTCGCTGCGCTTTCCATAGATTGGTATCGCAAGAATTAAATTGATGTTTTTAAACATTGCCAGCAAGAAATAGAATTTTAATTTTTTGAAGATAAAAAGGGAGAAAAATAAATTATCCTAACATTTAATTTCGCGAATTTTTGGATAACACTAGAAAATATAAATACGCGCAATTTTTAAGAAAAATAAATTGCTCGTTGTAAAACGACAATGTTATAAATGAGAAAGATGATTCATGACTTCTTTCTCGCTGAAAAAAAAATCGATGTCAAACGAATCGAAAAAGCTGCGGTCAAAGAATACTCAACGGTCCCCGAACATCGATATGTGGGTTGAATTACATAATGTTATATGAGTCTCTCCCCTCTCTCTCTCTCTCTCTCTCTCCATTTCCAAAAGTTTGGAGAAAGCAAAGAGAGAGTATTACAACTCGGCGATTATTCCCAAGTGAATAACCAATAATTAACACGTTTTCAGCGTATCGTAGGAGTCGCAATATGCTCTCAAAAAGGAAGAGAAAAAGAGTTATAGTTGGACTGGTATCGATATTTGTAATTAGTTTACCTACATTTCTCTTATTCTCTCGGAATTCCGTTTACAATCAAGTCCATTGTTTCGTCATTTTCTCACGTAATTTCGTTTGCATGTCCGCCGATCTTTCTTTCTCTCTCTGTCTCGCTACCTTATTTGACGTTGAGGGCGATGGAATAATCGTCGACGAGATCGTCCGGAAAAATGTCATTTTTATACCGAAAATCTAAGCATAAACGCAACGTTTTTCCATGCATTTTTCCAAACGACCGATAACGCGAGACATCTATTCGCACGCTAAAATGATGGAAAATAAGCTTTTAAGAAGTAATCTTATTGTCATAAGAAGGTAGTAAAAGCCGTTCTCGGTTTTTGCCTCGCTACAAATCCCCGAATAATAATCTAACCAAAGGAATTCTCATTTTGCTCGTGAGCACAAATTTTTTTTTTTTTACATAAATAAATTACAAATTCGTAAAATAAAATAATTAAAAATCACAAACGTTCCTATCTTCAAGACAATTATCTGTATTATGTATGAATTTCCAACTTTGTATCATTTTTAAATTTAGAATAATTATAATTTTGTATTAATTATATAATTACTTTTATTAAACAAATCTCGTAAAATAGATCTGTCAAAATAACATCATTAACTTTTTTTAAAAATTGTTTTATATATATTTTTTGATTTTTTTGTACTATATACATTTACTGTAAATAAAATACTGACTACATATTTATCATAAATAAAAAAAAAAAAATCATGGATCGGAAATAGAAAATTAAATTCGTCGTTTCCGCAGAACAATCGAACGATGTCACAACATTATCGAAATGTTCGAAATGTCCATATACTCGTTGTACCCGGCGAGTCGCCGTCATCGGGGAGGAAAGGGGTGAGAGCCAGGGGATGGCGGTCGTGAGTTTCTTCCGCGAGAGGAGGGTGGGTTTCCGCTACCACCGCCCGCTACCCGCACCAGCCGGCGGGAGTATAAAGTGGTCGCGTGCACCAAAGCTCGGTCACTCTGTCGCGGAGACATCGAAGAGACGACGCTACCCGGAGATCGAGTTGTTGTCTTGGCTTCGCATTCAAGTGTCACCCTCCCTTCGCTCCCATCGGAACGAACGTCGGACGAACACCGGGCCTGCACGAGGTATAAGATCGCGTTCTCCAATTCCCGCGCGCGTTTTCCGGTCCCGGCGTTTCTCGCACGCGCGCTTCTCCTTTGAACAAGCCGCTCTATCGTAGATTAATACGATTTTTTTCTGAAAAAAGAAAGTAGAGAGGGAGAGAAAAGAAAATAATTGTGCAAATGTAAATCATAATAAAAAAAATTAGGACGTATGTGACAGTATAATGGAATTGACAGTTCGCGTGTTCGCGCGACGTTAGTAGAAAAAGACTCTTCTAATCGGACGATCCGTTTCTAAGATAATGTACGGCGTTCGGGATGAATTGGAAAGGAACTCTTTGCTGAGATTATTTCATCATTGATCCCTCGAGAATACGCGAGGCGGTCTTCACGCGAGATATACAAACTCGCGTTTCGCGAATTCTCGTGCGACTTTCCGAAAAAATTATTATGCAAGTCAAATTATATTGATATAAATTTTCCACGCAAAACGCAAAAGATAATTATATTTGATGTAAAAAGTGAGGGGCCAAAAAGCGCGAAAATAAATTTACGAAGCAGAAAACGCGCGTATGTTTCGTTTTGAATATAAATTATTTAAATTCGATCAACTGAATTCGTATAATGGCGAATAAATAGCAGCAGATTAATTAGTAGATTAATTAGTCGTAAATAAACTCGCAAATTGAAACAAGATGAACATATGCCAATGAAGGAAAAAGCTTTTATGATCAAACGCTTCTCTTCTGATAACGTATAACAGCGTATGTACGGAGGATAAGATCTCTCGTAGAGGGAAGAAATGTCGAGTTAAAATTTAATAAAATGAAATTTTTTCTCTCGCACGTACTTAGTGTCTTTTTATTTACCCTTCGAGGGTATGACGAGGGTGCGACGACTCGCACCTCAAGTGTAAACTTGCCGAATTCCCGCACGACTTTCCCGACTCTGTTTGCAAGCCAACGTATAATTTGACGTCCGTTTGCGTCGAGCGGACGGGGACAAATTAGATCTTCTTTCGCTAGAGCTCTTTACTTTTCGCAATAATACGGTAGTGCCGTAGTGCGCCTCTCTTATTGCTTCGAGTAGTCTTTTGCGCAAAAAAAAAAAACGTGAGTAATTATAAATTAAATAGGAGTAAATTGATAGTGATGTGGAATAAATTAAATATAAATGTAATATAAATTAAATATAAATTTAAAATATAAGTTAAATATAAATTAAATATAAATATAAAATTAAATATAAATGTATATATATATAAAATACATATTTTATATGTATAAATATATTGCGTATGTATATTAAAATATACGAGTAGTAAATTTTGTCGCTTAAAATTAACTGTATGTTCTATAATTATCGTTAAAATTATCATTGATTCGTACAATTTTTTCATTGATAAAATAATTATAAATGAGTTTATAAATTAAAATGTTTGCGCGTGTAGCGCAGCAGTAGAGAAGGACTTTTATGGTCAGACCGGTTGTTTTCTGATAATTTAACGCTTACAATTCGGAAAGATTGAATTAAAATGGTGGACATTGTGTTGTAAAGTTTATTCGAAATTATTTTTAGCGGATATTTTTCTCAAGATTTATGAAATCTAAAAACGATAAGTTTTATAATCGGAATAAAATTAATCTTCATTATTGAATAAATCTTTGTTATTAACTGTTTAAGGATAACGCAAAATATCTGCAATTTTTTTTTTTGAGTTTTTAATTTTTTAATTTTTTATTTAAATAAAGCTTTTTATTTTTTATTTAAATAAAGCTATAAAATTAAATATTTTTGGAAAAATGTTTAAAAAAGAGAGAAAATATTTAAAAGCGGATAAAATGTATTTAAATCATTTGGATTAATTCGCTTGCGTCTAAATTGAGTCAATTTTCAGAGAAAAGTTTTTCAGCGTTTCGCTAACTTAATTATCTGTATTAATTTTCATAATAATTCAACAAAGAGTAAATATAACGACAATCACAATATATTTCGGATACAAACCTAAAGAAGCGTGAAATTCACTTTAAATATTATCAAAAAGTGAGTTTGGAGGTCACGATGCGCCGAATCATAAAGACAATCTAAAAATATAGAAACTCCAATCTTTCCTTTTTTCTTTTGCGGAATTCAGGTGTGCGCGCGTATCTAAAAATTTCTGATAAAAAGAATTCTTGAAATTTCTTCGTCTACTCGAGCATTCTGCTTCCCGTCTCGCGATCTTTAAAAGAAAAAAAAAACAAAACTTTTATCTCGAGCGTTCGAGATTCTTCGAGAATACACCCGTGATTTTATCCCGCAATTGTTCCGTTATTTTCGACATCGAAATTTCGCGGGATTAGCATATGTGTATACTAATGATATCGGATAAATCCGCTGGCAAAACCCACTTTCGAAAACGCGCTCGCGCTCGAATTATCGCGATGACCTTTTCTAATTAATGAATTAGATTCGCGCAAACCGCACCGCAACGCGATCGCGTTGTCGCCCGCCGCGGTGTGCTTTGTGCGATATTTCGAATGTTTCGCGCGGCCGCAATGAATTAATCTGATGGAGCGGCCAATAATAATGCGTATCGTCGATTGTCCTTCGCAATTAGCGGATTGCGTAACGCGGACCGCGGGTGGCGAGCTTCGCGCGGGCTTCGTTTTTTCCATTTAACCCCCTTCACCCTCCTTGCTTCTCTCCTCTCTCTCTCACATCCCCATGCGTATTTATGCCTACACACATCCGCCGTAGTCCGTGTCACTCTACTCTTTCGTTACGTTCCTTCAAATTAAATACAGAATGTAAATAAACAATTTTCATTGATCAAATTTCGTTGCAATTAACTCACTCTCGAAAATTGAGCCAAAAATTGAGTTTGTTAGAAACTTTATCGATTTGTTTGTTTATTCGTATTTCCCTCAAAGAAGAAGACAAGAAATTAAATTCCCGAAATCTGAGAAATATATCCTCATCGGAATAGAATCTCTATCGGAATCTCTTTCGGTCGAAACTCTTCTCCAACTTGACGAACGCTCGTACTACTTAAATACAGTGGCGTTTCACATTTCTCACATTTCTTCCTCTTATAAAAATATTTCAATACGTTTATAAATTTCTTTCCAACAACTTTTTAATCAGAAATTCAATATTTATTACTTCTTTCTTTCGCAAATAAAATAAAGAGGTACGTTATTAAATAATCGCGTACGTTATTATTAAATGTTATCGGAATAAAATATACGGAATGCGAAGAGATAAGAGATTGCCATATAGTTAAGAGTAAAAAAAGTACACCTATAAACTTAATTGTACAAACCGTTAGCGGGTTCATTAGTTATCGCAATAAGATCGATAATCCAGACCGTTTACACTGATTTTTCGACATGCTTTTTCGACACCGTAAACACAAGGTGCGAAACACAACATCGCTTTCTAATCAAATGTTTCGTCGACGGCAAGATTGCCTAGATTCGCATTGATTCGACGGAATAAAATTATTCTCGACGCTTCCCCACTTTTGACAAGATAAGATTCACGATAAGATACAAATTCTCATTTCTCTCTCTCTGACTCGTCAAGATGTGCCGTCAATACCAAACGCAGTTACGTATTAAAAAAATATATATGTTTTGACAAATCAAACTTTTTTTATTTAAAATATATTTATCTACTTAAAATAATATTTGCATCAGTTCTTATGAATAAATATCGTGGTGGTGAAATAAATCAATGTGCAACATATTTTTCTTGAGTTGCAGTCGTCGATGATGATTGAAATAATTATCGATTTCCTTTCAATTCGAACAAAACAAAATCTTTATCAACAATCTTTAGTAAAATATTATTTTAGATCGAATATGCGAATAAAAAATTTCATGTTTTTTGTCAATTTGACTCTCACTTTCAGATTCTATAAAGATGTCATCGGTACGAAACGCAGCTACACTGGCGTTGGTGCTTCTCGTCTTGGCAGAGTGGTCGGTGGCGATGCCAACGACCGACACAGACAAAGACAGACTGTTGAACACCGTGGACGTAAGTAAATTAGAGTAAGATTTTTCTGGTTTTACGTAAGAATTATAAAATATATCGCTTTAAGAAGATCATCTTTATGGAATAAAGTTTTGAGAACCAAAAGGTTAATGAAAGTCTCTTTAAGATACTTTCACAGACCGGAAGTTGAATTATTTTTTCGATTTCACCACACAATTAAAAAAAAAGCGAAAGCTTTCAAATTCGCGCACGTGCATCTAAAATTCTTCCCGCATGATATCGTTTCTAGATCTATTTCGAGCAAAGATTCGCAAAAATCTCTCTTGCAACAAAGCAAAATTATTTTTCGTAGCAATAGAAAAAATCCGGACTATTGGAGAAAAAAGATTTCCGTTTTCGACAAACGTCGGAAAAATGAAATGTGAAAAATCAGAATCCGTCTGCGTTTTTTTTTTTTTTTCGAAGGACTTTTGTTCGATCGGTTTAACTGGCGAGTAAAATGGACATGGGGCGAGGGATTCGTCTGACAGCTGTCAGAAACGTCTTCGCATTCTCCATCGCTTTGTAATCGAACGGCGAGATCGATCGGCGATATTCTCTTTTGCATGATTCAAAATCCGCAAAAAATTTCCTGACATTCGCACTCTCGACAGAATATCCTACAACCTCGCAACCTCGAGTTAATTTTGACGGTAGATTTTCCGACAGATCTGAAATAGATTTTTCCCTCCGCGGAAAGATATTGTAAGATCGATAATTTCCGAGTAAAAGAAAAAGAGTTTCAAGCTTCAGAGAAATAAATATACGAGGGAATCATATCCATTAATTAATTCCAAACTTTATAATTTAACAGAATTTTAATTTGAAACTCGCTTATGAAGATGTATGACGTTGAAAATTAAAAAATTGCGATTAAATAAGGATTTCCCCCTCGATATTTCCACTAGAGGACAAATCGATCTCAAGTTGTTCGGAAAATCCGTCGCTAATATTAATTTCACGAATTATCTTAGCGAAACGGTCACAGTATCGACAAATCATCTTTTTAAAATTTTTATAAAATTTTCCGCATGACGAGAGTCGCTCGTAACGTGACGACAAAACGGGAAAAATAACATTGTCAATATTAAAAATAAATTGAGAATCATTATTTAACGATGGCTCGTTAAGACAAAAGCCATAAAAAACATGTCTGGCATTTTTGTTAACGAGAACAGTATTTTCTGAAATTTTTCACGCAACTGCGCTCTAAAAGAAATGTAAGAGAAAAAAAAAAGAAAGAAAAAAAGAGCGCCTCGTAAGAAAATAACTGCACGCTCGGCGTCATGTCGCGCAATTCGTTTCCTTCCTATCTCGATCTCCCGTCTCGAAAACGTTTACGCTTGATTTGAAAGATCTATCTCGAAGTAAAAATACTTGCCGAGCTGAAACAAGGGGCGAGCTGGAAAAAAGCTGTCGTGTCAATAGCGATACCGTCAAAGGGCAAGTGTCGCGAAACTATTCGACGAAACCGATACTCATCGATACCCTTGTTACTCGATGAATTTCGGAAGAATACTCTTATGAGATGATGTAACCGGAACGAAGAGAGCGAGGATTTTGCGAAAATGTTGCTGCTTTTCCATCAGCAACACGCAGATGGAATAAAGTTCGATTGCGTCGCCGTATGTTGCGTAACCGCGCATCATTTCCCTGAATTGCAAATGAGACGAAGACGACGGGAAGAAATGTAAGAAAAACGAAGGGAAAGGAAGCTTCGTTTAACCATCGAATCGAGAAAAAACAACGATCGTCGATCTATCGGGAGCGCGATGCAACGTGCCTTATAAAAAGTAATAACTCGCTCGGTGTAATTTAGATTCGCATTACACGAAAGAAAACAACTGTACGTTTTTTGTTTCAATGTTATACAATTGATTACGCCTGTCCCCTTATCGTCAGCGAAACTCTTCTAACTATAGAATAGATTGAAAAATATCGGAGAAAAATGTAACTCGCCGAGTAAAAAAATATAGATTTATTGAAAAACGAGGGGGGGTCTTTTAGCTCGAATTGTATTTTGCTCCCCGTTTTATTCGCGCGGCGAGAATTTTACTATCGCAAGTTGCAACCGCGTCTAGTCGTAAATACAAATTGACATCTCGAGAAAAGCAAAGAACGAAGGCGAGCACGGAAGCGGCCAATAAATTCGCGAATAGTGAATCGATAATCTGCCAATACGACAATCGGATTTTTGTATCCTTTCTGCTTTAGCGCCTCTTCGATATGTGCATCTCAATTTCTTAATTTCAATACCGAAAAGTTATTTTCGGATAAAAAAAGTTACGTTGAGAAAAAAATATAATTGTAATAAAATGGATAAAGAGAATAAAATTTTTAAAATTTTTTTAATATTTAATCAAACAATTAATTATTACACTGAAAGATAAACATGTATATATTTTTTCTTTGCAATTAAAAAAATATTTTTGTCTATCATTTCATCTTTTTTTGTAAGCTTTTGTAAAATATATAAATGTATTAATTTTACACGATTTTTACCAGAAACTTCAAAGAATGTGTTCAAACTATTGAAATGACACGCTGCGCGAATACTTTTTACGAAAGATCCAGATAAAAATATTAAGAAATATCAAGAAAGTAATCAATGTATAATACAAATGGAACGAGAGAGATAAATATTAATCGAATATTGCTTTTCTTCATACACTCTCAGTAAAAGACAGACGAGCAAAGAGAAGGAGAGAAGCGTCGCGAGAAGATTTCCCACACGAAATCATGAGACGAGTTTGCACTTCTATAACGCTTTACAATTTACTATTGGGATTTCATTCGTTCGCTCATGTAACTTCGGGGACTCATTTATTTAAAAGAGAATCCGGAAACATATGTGTAGTTTCGATTGTGTTTTTCGACTTTTTATTATAGTCAAGAAGTATATCTCCGCGATAAAATTTCGAAAAAAAACTAACGTCAAATACTCGAGAAAAAAGACTCGCATATGCTCTCGCGAGGATAAGACGTTGTCCAAAAAAAAGGGGAGAAATTACAAGTATAAATTGAATTATATAATTTTCATATCAATATATATTAAGACATTTCGACGCGCTTAAAAATAAGAAATCATCAAGAAAGATTTCAATTTATAAGTATTTTTTAATATTTTATACAAAAAATGTCGCTTAATATCGACTCAAAACGTCAAAATCAGTAATTATAAATACTACATTCAAGATTCCGCAATTTTGTCAAAATTATGAATACCAAGATCTTTCAAGTCGAAATGTCTCTAAATTTTCCATTCGAAAGCTCAACTCGCGAGAGACGGAACCGCGAATATAACGTTAATTATCTAATATCGCCTAATATTGATCTGATAATATCGATTGACTTTATGTAAATATTTATTATGCGAAACGTGCAATCAGGCGGGCTATATTATTTTTCTCGCGTCACAACTAGGAAATTGAAATAAATAAATATGTCAATCGATTCGAGCAGATGTGCAGATTGCATTCATTGACAATAAACACAACAATTCGCCTCGACAATGCGCATGTTTGCGTTTCCATTTACGCCCCGCTGACGAAAAAGCGCGCGTTCTGGTTTGTAATGCGTTGCGAGTGTTTCTCGCTTTTTATTATCGGAACATTAATCGAGAGTAATCGTATTTAGAAAGAATGCGCGTTCTTTCGTCGAAATCAATGATAAAATCGACGATCGACTGCGACACGAGACAAAATCAGTTCTGATAGTATCGGAATCATTATTTATTGCAACTTATGCAACAATAATTATGTTTTTGACACTATTATTTTATTAAAAATTACAAGCAATTTATATAATTTTCGATGTATTATTATTCATAAATTTATCTTATTGTAATATTAAAAATGTTTATATTTCATAATAAATATTTATATATTATAATAAAATTATATTTATTAAAAATTTATTTATTATAAATTTTTTTTGTATCACACGTTTTCTTTGACGTAGTATATTCCCGAAACGAAACATGCAACCTGCTACTGTTATTGCAAATTTCTTAAATCTTTATCACTTTAGTCGAGTCATAATTAATCCCCGATTATCGTTTATTAAAAAAATAAAACATGTTATATTTTCTCCAAAAAGAAAATAATCAACAAGGTCGTCTAATTGTTTCAGTTGATAGATGATGATGGCAGCATCGAGACAGCCCTGATAAATTACCTATTTACCAAGCAGATCGTGAAGCGTCTTCGTAGTCAGCTGGACATCGGCGATTTACAGCGTAAACGCAGCTACTGGAAGCAGTGCGCCTTCAACGCGGTGTCCTGCTTCGGTAAATAAGCAGGACGAAGAAAAAAAAACGAATGGCGAGAGACGCAAGGGAAGCTCGTACATATATATATGTATATTTATGGAAAATTATATTGTCGGAAAGTTTAAGGGAACGCGATAGAAACGCAAAGGAGATTCCAGAAAGTCTTTTAAATTTCGATAAAAAAATGTTATTAAAGTTACACGTTATTTTAAAATATTAAACATATAATTGATAATGGCCACTGTGTATGGTAATTTACACCAATTCTAATAATGACATAATAATTTAACGTTATTAAAATACGCGAAACATTAAATACGCATCTCCCTTAATATAATGTACGTTTAACAAAATAATTCGATATAAAATGATAGATGTGATAAAATATTTAATAATCCATTCAACGAAATAATCAAAATTGATTTCGAGATTAAGAGGCGCCTATAGACTCTTCGCACGATAAAGAATTAATTAATTAATTTCAAATTATAGCAACAACAATTAATGCGCGCGTATAAACGATTCTCTTTCGTCATTTCTATGCGTTTCTGTTTGCTCTAATTCGAAGCAACTGACTGCGTTATTAATCCGTGAGGGAATAAATCGAGGAGCAAAGACGGAAATTATCGTCGGAAGCGCAAGTCAAAGTCGGTTGCCCCTAAAACGAACAATTATTCGATATCATCTCGCGAGTTTATCCCGTGCGGAGTATTCCCGAATTTTCCGACAAGGGCGGTATGTACGAGAGAAAGACAAAGAAAAGAGAAAGATCCTTCTTCATCTCCTCGCAAATTATCCGATTTAGAGCTTTCAAGAAGAACAAAGAACAAAGTAGCTGCGAATGTCAATCCCGTCGCTGTTTTCGAACCCTTTGCATCGCTTTCCCTTCGAGGGGAAAAGATAAGAGCGGATAAGAGAAATAAAAATAAATAGAAAAAGAGAGAGAAAGACAAAGCGGATGAATAAAATTAAAATCGAGGAAAAAAGCACGATAATGTAAAATTAATCGTGACATCGATTAATTTTATATCATCAATCGTGCGCACGAAATAATTATTGTTAGGTTCTGTAAATGATAATAAGATAGATAGCGGGGGCGCGAATGCAAAGGGTAACGATACGATTAACGAATGTAATCGAATACATATCAGAGGATACCGCAGAGAACACGTGCCAAGTCTAATTCTTCTTTCGCGCTGCTGTAAGCTCCTATCTCTGTATCATCATAACCCACCAACCTTTAGCGTGCTGTTCGATACGTATGATATTTAATTGATGCGTAATTTCATTTGCCTGTGTCGTCGATGTGTCCCGCCCTATACATGTCACAGCGTTCTGTAAATGATTAAACTTGTTGTGTAATTGGCCCCTCAATTATATAAAATATTTCTCCTTCCCCCTTCCATCCTCCCTTTATCCCCCCATATCGATTGCGAACGTCGAAAATACGTACCGATACCAACACATGAATTCAATTATTTATACTTTTATCGTTTCTTCCGTGAATGTTTAATCGTCGAAATAATACTTATTGTTAATGAATGGAATTAAATTCGTTTCCTCATTCGTTTAATCGGATAATACGATCACTCTCTGCTACTTTTCTATTTAATCATATATAATTTCTTCTATAATCTTAACGCATTAAGGAATAAATTTCTCATTTTCTCTCAGAGATAATTTTATCGTATTTATATTATGTACGTGAGTTATATTCATTTTTCACACATATGCATGCATATGCTTTTATGTAGATTTTAGGAAATAAAAAATTATTTATTCACTCACTGGTACCGAGACGGAATTATGGTAGCCATACGTATCGTAGTTCTACAGCCACAATGTTGATCTGTAAAATAAAAATATATCCTAATTAAAGCAAAATAAATATTTAAAAATTAATACTTATTAAAAACTAATTATTGCGCAAAAATCAAATTTTTCATTCATCCTTTAAATAGACATTTAATTAAATAGATTGTAAATTATCGAAAAAAGTTTTCTTTAGCTATATATATATATATATATATATATATATATATATATATATATATATAATAAAAATCTAATTCTTATATTAAATATAATTAAGAAATCTTAAATATAAATGTAACATTAAAATATATCTTAATATTTCATCTATATAAAAATGAAATCAATAAATATAGAAATATTTTGTTAAAGATATTTTAAATATTTTAAAATAAATCTTTAATATTTTCCATGCATTTATGTTAGACGACTTTAACGAATTTAACATGGATTATTACCGGAGATAAACAAAACAATTAATTTTATGAATAATAAATAAGTAATAAATTTAAATTACACTCACCATAAGGTTATTGTGCTGCATCATTGCATTTACCTCTTGCTCTTTTCTCCTTCAATCTTGCTGCTCTTTCACACATTCACATGATACTGTATGGACTCGCGGAAACACGATTAATTACGAATACGATAGTCACACTACACGTTAATCGTTCGCGACGCGTACTTTATTATATTGTAAATAACTAACTTTATTATATCACGATAATTTTATTATTTCGCGTTACAAATTAAAGACAAGCATCCGCGGATTGCGTTATTCGAAAATATAATTAGATTTGTCAATATAATTATTAACAATAATTAATCTCTCTTTTTGATTTCAGTTAAATAGCGTGATCTTTTTAGATTAATCAATTTTTTAAATCAAAATTTAACTTTTATTTTATAAAAGAAATGCAGGCGCGATCGTAATTAATCATGTTTTCACGAATGATTCGCGAATTATTATATAAATGCCATGAAGGCACAATAAAGGACATACAAGAGGAAAAAAAAATTTAGTGGAACGTAAACTTTGAGTGAAGCAATATTGTTAGTGATTTATATAATTTAATCAATTTATTACTTGAAAAATTAATTGCTCACGATATCGCAAATGCAAAGTACGATCTTCTAAAATGTATACAAAAATGTGGAAAGGCTTAAAAGTATAATAGTAATCTGTTTCAAAACAGTTACATTTCCGTTTTTTGCCTCTTTTTACTTTAATTTCATAAAAAACATTCTATATGTGTAATGTAATACCTTCTGCGCTTGTCAATGTACGCAGGGACAATCACAGTAATCGCTAACTAGCTGTACCGCGTGACAGATCTCGTCCTGCTTCGCAGATCGCGTCGCAGACTCTTCCAACCAGGACACGTTCACGTGCTTGGCGGTCCTCGGAAAATCGGCGAAATCCTGAAAGAGCGTTTAACACAACGGTGATTTAGATACATATATATTTCAAAAAGTTGATTTGTCTTTTTATTTTCCCGTCAAAAAATATCGTGCTTAAAAAAAAATAATAATAAATTTTACTTTACGTGCATCTTCGATAATCAAGAGTATAAAATATCTGTGTTCGATATCTAATAGATAATTATTAGTCCGAAATCATCTCTCTTCCGACTCGTCAAGTATAACGAGTTCCATTTTTAATCAACTATGTATGAGAGAGTTTTGCGAAAAATTACGACACTTTATTATAAGAAGCACCGTTGCACGCAAGCTCTGTGATATTTTACAGTTTATTAGCGCGTACATTTTTTAAAAATGTATTTATACATAAAAATTAATAAACATATATATATTTTTATATAAAAAAATGTACACGCTAATGAACTGTAAAACATCGCGAAACTCGCGTGCAACAATGTCTCTTGTAATAAATTATTATGATTTACTCGTTTGAAAGATTTTTTCGTTCTTTCTTCTTGTTTATGTTAACGTAGGAGCCACGAAAACATATATACATATATTTTAAAGATTGATGAAAGAGAATTTATTTGTTTCCGCCTACATCTCGTACGTTAATAAAAAACAAAGAGGAAAGAAATATCAATCTCTAATTATAATTCTGCTATCAATCAGTAAATACCGAGTTACACTGATATATAAGAACTCGATAAAAAAAAGGAAAACTTGTTGGAATTGACATAAAAACGCAACGGTGTCTTCTTGATGACGCGAGTCTCTCCCTCCCCAACTGTTACACTGCGCGTTCGCGAAATGCAAATATATTTTCCATAACCGTTGTACGGTAACGTGCAAAATTAACGAACACGAGCAGGAGAACGCCGGTAATTGATGCTGACGATTAATCGGCCTGTGGCAGTCTGCTTCCAGGATAACGGAAAGTGCTAAACGTCGCCGTGACGGAGGCAGTAATGGCCACGGTATTAGCCACGGTATTAATCCGGTTATAGCCCTTTCTCCTCATCTGCGTTAAATCTTTACGTTCCCATGCGATTTTTCGCCGATATTCGGATACGCGTACAGGCTGTAATCGTCAGCAGGAGACACCAGCATGAGATTGAATAAAAAAAGTTCGATCCTCGATAAAAGAAAAGTTACATTAAATTACTTCCTTTTAAATCGCCATAAAATCTTTTTTTTCTACTTGTTATAATGTTTAAAAAATATTGATGTAAGATTCTACTTAAATTTAATCCAAATCTGAATCTATATATACTAGAGAAAATTTGGCATTAAAATAAATTATTATAATATTATTAAGACATATAAACAAATATATAATATAATGTATAATATAATATAAAATATAATATTATATTTATATATTTACTATATATATTAATATATTAATCTTTATTATCTGAATTAATTTTACACTATTTTTTATCATATATATTTATCATATTATATCATTTATAACTACTACATCTTTCATCATTATCTTATTATTTAATAAATTTAATTGCACGCAATAAAAATGCATCTCAATGTTTTTTACCTTCGATTACTTTTTCGAACACTTTTTTTTTCTAGAATCTTTTCACTCAAAATTAAATTTCTTAGTTCCAGACTGCTCTTTCACCCATACTATATAATCATGAATTACAATCTCGGAAACATGTATGTACATTGTGCTGTGTAACTAGTTCAAACTTACCATGAGAATGGCAGTGGATGGAATTTCCGCGCGCGTGTGGATGACGTGGGTCGTCGTCGAGTCTAGTCTATTCTCCGTTACTATCATAGCGCCAAGTCTAATATTTCAAGCTTTGTCAAGGAGAATCATAGTTCAGACATGATAGGTACGCTCGGCTTTAAATTCGCTCTTATCCCGAGAGAACAAAGCGGAAACGTGCGTTTCATTGGAGAAGAATGACAAGGGAAAAATGGACCTCGGCCACCCTGCTCGTAGAAAACGACAAGTGACCGGACGATTCTTCGAGGAATTTCCTTTCGCGAACCAGCGCAATGTCTGGTCACTGTAATCATCAAAGAAATAATATCTAATTTATATATAATAGCTACTACGTATTGTACATCGCGTGTTTCGTATCTCGGCGGATCGTTAATTACATCTTTCGTATAAAATTCTTTATATATTACATGTATTTCGATTTTATCATAATTATTATTAATATAAAATAATATATATAATTAAAATAAAATGCAATGTATACAATTAGAAAAATATTATAATACATTTTTAAAATCTGCAATCCTGTCTTTTCTTCATCAATTAATTTATAATATAAAATAATATTTTTTAAATAAGAAAACGGAGGATACTGAGTGTCCCTTATCGCAAAAATCCGGAGATAGAGAACTCGCGTTACAAGTCTCGATAATCTTTGAACATCTCCGTTAATGCACAGCCGATGTTGCGCTACTTCGGAAATCGATTAGAGAATCGAGAGAGAAAGATAGAGAGAGAGAACGAGGGCTGTAAAAATTTATGAAATTATCGGAAGCGAGTGCAATTTTCGTGAAATTATCGAGCTTTTATAAAATCGGGAACGTAAATATAATATAATCATGTTGGTACAGCGCGAATTATTATTGCGTAAAATAATGTTGGAAAAAGGATACTTTTTGAGCATCTTTTGCACATCCTTCCTCCTGCTCTTGTTGAAGCCGGGCGCAAGACTCGCTCGTACGTCCTGCAGGACGTTATTGGATTCCTAGATAAAAAAATTCCATAATAAATAGAAAGAATGATAGAGATAAAGGAAAATTTATTAATAGTCTTAAAATAAATCATCTGAAAATTGAAATAGAATAAGACGTGATGTGATAAACATGAGAGTTAGGAATTTTATAAATTGCAATATTCTTACATGTACAAGAGAAAGAGAGAGAGTAAAAATAAATCTTTGTGTAATAAATAATAAATGCGTATATATATATATATATATATATATATATATATATATATATATATATATAAATGACAATAAGTAGCAAAGCAGTGCAAGAATTGTGTTAGATAGAGAATTTCCGAAAAGATAAATGAGACTAATTTCAGTGATTTAACGTTTCAGTATCGCGAGTAACGATAAGTAGCGAATTTCAAACAGAAGCAGCTGTCTACGTGAAAGATTACTGATAAGTGATACGTTCGTAGTTATAGTTTAAGAGAGATCAGCAGACAGAGAAACATATATCATTGTCTCAAGTCAAGAATTCTCCAAAGACATAAAAGAATACACACTCTATGATATCTGCAATGTTTTAATATATCATCTTTTTAAATAAAAATATATAAGCAATCTCTTCTCTCTCATATATCATAAAAAAAGATGACGGACAAGAATTGTAACAATAGCAAGTATTGAACTGAATAATTTCTTCGTTACAGAATCATTGGTATCAACGAAGGATATTTATAATATTATCAAATAATAAAAAGTGCTATTTTAAATAAATAAATATACAAGTACAAAGGTAAAAAAGTAGAATAAAGGAAGCACATTTAACATTTGCAAATTTCCACCAGATAAATCCAGTCAAAAGATAAATTTCTATTATCATGTAAGAGAAATAAAAATAATGCCGACTTACGTTATCCTCGTCGTCGGGATCGCGAACGCTCGAGAACTCGGAGGATCCTTCCGCGTTCGCATCGCTATTAAGATAACAATCGACGTCATGATTCTTTTCCGTTCCCCCTCCCAAATCCGATCCGTCTCTTTTGACTTTTGCTTCCGTTTCGATCTTCGATACTTTCAATTTCTTCTTCCGCAAATAGACATCCGCGATATCTGGTTCTTCGTTGCGTTTATCTCTCTTTCGTTTTTCGAAGGATTCTTCTAAATCATTCTCGATTTTGAAACTCGTTGACGGTTCGTCCAACGAGCTCATTATCTTCCTTGCCTTCTTCTCACATTTTCTCGGCGATGTAGCTGGAGATCTTTTTCTCGGGATATCCTCGACATCGACCAATGTTCCGAGTAGATGACTAAAGTCAACTGAATCCGGCTTCTTCTTGAAGAGCGCGCGTAACTCGTTCAAACTAGTGGCCGTGGACCAATCCTTGTCGTGACGGATTCGCGTGACACGCGGAAACCGGATGCTAATACCGTCCGCGGTGTGTACTCCCTGATTCGTAAATTCGGCTCCCGTAATTTCCCATACCGGTTGTTTCTATTGCCCAACATTCACAATGACAAATAAAAAAATAATAGCAGAGTATTTTATCTTTTGTCATTTTCCACGTCAAATGATTTAATAATGAAAATTGATGACATATAAATATTGATGACATAGATTGCCGATTTGGAACGCATTTCTATATTTATATTTGTGGAAATACTTCCACACACAATCGTATATTTCTTTCTCTAATAAATATTTTAGGCTTCTTATTTGCTTTTCATCGATTAATTCCTAGATAATTGTAAGAATTATCGCATATTATTTGCAACCCATATGAAAAATTCATTCATGGGATATTATATCACGGGCTCGAAAAATTATTACAAAAAGAAATAAATGGTAGAAATATTTCTAGAAATATAAATATATCGCTAGATTTGCTATATACTCATGTATTAAAAATCATGTCGCAAAAATAAAAGACATTAATAAATTAAGCTGCACAGATTACCTTGGGATCTTTTGCCACAAAATCCGGTACCATGGGTTTCTTGGCGAGCAACCAGCTCGGCAACTTCTCAACATCCTTGCCGATCTTCACCATATCGAGCTGGTTTTGCAGCTCCGCCAGAGTGGTATCATCATGTCCGGTATGGACCTATATCATCCAGACATAAAATATTAATCTCTAAGTTTGACTTAAATTAACTTGATAATCATTTGATTTACTTTGGTCACGGTTAACCATTTATCGCGTTCCTCGTCATAGCAGCCCATTAAGAAGATCGATAGCATGCCACCTGTGAAAATAAATAGAAAAGAAACATTTCTTAAAGAATAAAATCGAAAATATATATTTTGAATGATTAAAAAAATTACTTTTAAAGATACACCACGTGCGATATATTTTTCTTTCTTTATATTTTCACTTTAAAAATCAATGTAATCCAATTGTGATAAAATAACGGGTATCATCACCGACCTTTATTGCCTGTGCCATACCATGCGCCAAGCACGACGAGATCTGCGCTATCAGCCATTGCACCCTCGCACAAATAATCCTTCTTTACCTTCAACCAGTGTCTCTTGCCTGGCTCGTATTTGCTCTGAAAATGCCAGTTTCAAAACACTTCGATCGATTCGTCGAAGAAAATGTTCATGGAATGATATGTTATCGCGAGATTTTACAAATCAATCATTATCGTCGGAAGTTTTACGAATAATAAATACAAAAAAGTACTAATTAACTATTATAAATAATTCAATATGAGTAATAAAATTGAAATTATTATAATAACATAAATGACATTTTTTTTACATAATCTCCTCAAATCAATTATGTAAACAATAATATACAAATATAAAAATTATAATATATCTAATAAAAAAATAATAAGTTATATATTGTGTAATATATATTATATAATAATAAATATATATATATATATATATATATATATATATATATATACATACATGTACATACTATAATAAAAATTATAATTTCTAAGTATTTATTTTTATTCAAAATCTCTCTTTTCGCAATGGGAATATTTCTAAAGATTGATACTTACATCGATGTCCTTCAGGACTAAACCCTCGAGACCCAATTTCAACACATACATGATTCTTTCCGCCAAAGCACGCGGATCCTGAAACGAGATACGAATCATAACCTGCGGTACGGTACTGTAGTAAATAAATAATAATTAACATATTTCTCTTTCTTTACATGAACTTCGTGAACCTCTGATAGCATTATTCTATTCGGTATCTCGGTCATTCTGTCTTTTAAAATCCTTCTGCGCTCCAACATAGGCCTAACGAAATAAGAAAAAAAAAATTCTATCATTATAACATAGCTACATCTAACATAATTATAAAAGTGCAATATTGTTACTTTATCATAAAATATTACAATAAGGAATGATACATTAAATATTATTCTAAAATCTTGTAACTGTACTTGTTATATAGTATAAAGCTGTTGATGATAAAGTTTATATATAATAATAGTAAATAAAACCAACGTGAAAAGCCAAAATACATAGTTGAGAAAAAAAAAATTGTCATTATATAAACTATTTCGTAGAAACACGATATACACATACACACACACACACACACATATATATATATATATATATATATATTTACTTGTTCATAAGTATCTCTCCGTTGTAGTACAGACAATCGAAAACAAAGAGGCACACATTGGCGTTTTTAAATTCGGCTTTCTGAAATTATATTCGATTATAGAAGTTTTTTTTATGCTACTATAATTATTATTATAAAATATTACATGATAATGACTTTTGATGCATAATTATTATGATATCAGGATTCGAAATAATAATAAATTAAACATAAAAATGTTAAAGAAAGACATTAGATTTAAAAATCGTGAAAATAATAAAAAATTAGTAACGCGAGAGATAAAGTTTTTACTTTGTGAATTCCTAAACTTCCAAAAGGCAAAGGTTGCCCAGTCTCATTGTCGACCATTAGAACCTCGGAATCAAGAATCAAATCGTCACCGTCAGGAAACGCCCGTACTATGTAATCCTTAAATAGATTCACCTGAAAGAAATCATTTGTCATTCCGCTATCCGAGAAGATTATTCAAATTCGATTTTCGATCGCACAGTCGCAGTCGTCATGCGATTTGAACTTTATCCTTTCTTTTTTTTAACTATCTATCAAGCAGTTTCGTGATAAATTTTAATCTTCGAGTAATTTTCAAAGAGACAAGATATACAATATGTATATTTAAAAGTTTGGCAGAAAAAACTATTCCTCTCACGTTTCTCGGAACGAAGACTTTTATAATCTCATCTCGTGAACAAATATATAAGAAGTTTAAAGGTGAGAGAGAAAAGATGAAAAATAAATTTTCGCGTCCCGAATGTTAAACCTTGCGTGCGATAATCAATCGATAATCAATTTCCTCGCGTTAATACGACTTCCTCCCGAAGTGTGGAATTATTTCTATAACGATACAATCGATTTTAAAAGCGCGATATATTAATATAATAACATTTCTCGATCAATTATATTTTTTTGCGAATTATCATCTCTACCTTGTGCGGTAAGACCGGTTTGAGGGATCTGCTGAAGTATCGAAAGTCATTTCCGCTTTTGTGCACCTGTACGCGCTCGCCGTCGTACTTGACTTCGGATAACATCCCATTCGGGCACTTTCGCATCGCCATTGCCACGGATGTACACGCCTCTGCCTTTATTAATTCATTAATCAATCAATTATCTTATCTGCGGCTGAAATTAGTCAATTTCAATACAATTTTAATTAAGTTAATTACAACAATTTAATTTTTGACTGAAAAAAAATAGCAATTGCTACAATCTTTTTAATTATTTATATTATATTATTATCACTATCCTTCCCTCCCCCTTCTTGTCTTCTAAACATATTTTAATTATCGATAAACGGCTCTTAATAATCAATCTACAGCGCAATCATTTAGCGCTTACATAATTACTTTAAATTATATATGATTTATTATGATCATAAATGAAAAATGTATTAATATAATCGTATCTTTATTAAATGACCGAAGAGGTAAAATTCGATTTTAGTGATTATACCAGCATCGGTAAGACGGGCGTCATCAGCGAGATGGCTACTTTATTCCGACTTGATGGCGAGCCCGAGGTATTCGAAGGTTTTTCTTTCAAATCCGGCAGAAAACGACGTATCACCGCTTCCAAATCTCGGGACATCTGAAAGGCCTTGTACGCGTCCACATGGACTCCCTCGAGACTGAACAACGCGTATGTATTATTATATTATTACCATCGAATCAATTATAAGATACCGACTTATACACACTCACATATGTTTCGGACCAGCGTTGATCCTTAGATCGTGCTTAATCAGACGCACGATCATCTTGAGATCGTTGGAGGTACATCTACAATTTTATCGAAACAATTCGATATCGTGTAACAATTCCGAATAAAAACGAGAAAAAGAAAGAGAAAATAAACGACGTTCTCGAGTCGATGTTATATATGTCTCTTTAATTTTCTCAAGTGAAAAAAAGATACGATATCTGTGCAGAGTGAATAAAATTTTGGAGGAAAAAATATTTAGAAAATATTAAAATATGACAAAACAATTTGTAAATTAAGTGCGAATAAATAAGATAAATTGTAAGCGATTAAGGCTTCTCCTCTCTCTTTACAGTTGCGATATAATTATCGCTATTTTTGATATAAAATAATAAATCGAAACTGCCACGTGTGGTTATATTCGCGCGAGTTGCAATTCTTGGTTTATCGATAGACATTCCAAATAATTTTTTTCAGCTGGAAAAACAAACAATATCAGCAAACTTACTTATCGAGGATGGATCGAAAATGCTGGATCTGTTCCTCTTCCTTGGTTAAACGCGACAAATCTTCCAAAAAAATATCAACCTATCCAAATAAAAACACGTTCGTATTAATAAAAGCATGGATTTTGACAAACTGTGTACATGATTTTGCATTTTTATTCAATTGATCGCGATTAAATAATTATTAGATTAACGAATTTTTATTTTAATTAAAATATCTCCAGCTAATTTTCTAAAATTTCCTTGATTTTAATTAATTTGAATCTGATTCTCACTTGATCTTTCTTAATTTTTCCCTCCCTATTTTTCAATTCAAATTAATTATATACAATTAAGTTTTCATAATATTCCTGGTTTAATTATTTAATTTTTCTTGATTCAATATTATCAAAAGTCGATTTTTCGTTCAATCAAAATATTCCTTAATATGTCTTTTTCGTCTTTATTCACAAAATTACACTTACGTCTTGGATCGTCAACACGCTCGCGGTACAAGGCGACATGGCATCGCTATTCTCGAAAAACATGCTGATCGTCTCAGCCACGTCACCTTGCTCCAGATGTTCCAGCATCGCGTCCTCGTCCTGGAGCAACATTCGCGCGAATAATTTTATCAACTGCTTACTCTGCAGATTATATATTCTCTTTACAGCACCGGGCAGCAGCAACTTGCACCAAAGCACGATGTCGCCCTTAAAACCGTCTACATGGAAAATCAAACAAAAGAAAAATTTTTCGATGCCATCTCTTCTCCTCCTGAATTTTATTCAATATTCTTCGACATGCGATTACTTTCGGTAATTTTATCTATAAAATTTTAAAAAACTGGCCCTTTTTCAATATAAATATAATAGATAAATAAATTCTTTTTTAAAGACAGTTCTTTTTTAAATCATCTCGATTTTATCTGTACTCAGTCTCATGTATAGATTTCGCATTTCGAAAAGACGCATTAAATATTAAATAAGAGCCATCAATGAAAAAGGGGAGAAAAAAAAAGAACTGTTGCTCTCTAATCTCTGTGCTATCGAAAAAGATTAAGATTGCGTAATCAATAAAAATTGCGAATTCGGTTAATTTCTCTTACATCAAGCTCTTACATCCGCTCCTTATCTAAATACTTACCTAATAACCTTTTTTGCATATGATAATAATTTTAAGATTATGTATTTCTCAAACGATCGTTCTTTGTAATTGTTTTTATAATTTTTATAGTTTTATCCTTTACACTCTTATGTAAAAAAAAAAAATAAATAAATAAAATCATTACAATGTATAATATAATATTATCCATATATATACAATAATAAAATAATAATGTTTAATTGTATTCAAAAATATTATCCCCTTTTTTCTTTCTGCTCCTCCAATACTTCTATTTTTACTAAAATAAGAAATATTGTAACTGGAGAAAATTACTAAAATAAATTTTTTTTCCATTTCTAATAATGCAATAATTCTCCATTAATATACAAGCATAAAACATTATTTTTTTATCATTGCTTTTTATGCTTATCATGCTTTTTATACACGTGATCAATCAGTTTCGCGCAAGAAATTATCATCGAAACATTTTTGATAAAAAATGTACAATTATAAGATATTTTTTCATTAAAACATAAATGTGAAAAAAAATCACATTGCGTATTAAAAAGATATCTTTTTCTCGATAAGCACAGATCAAGCTTAGTCGAAATACATGAAGAACTGCGTGTTCGGAATCTCGCCGGTCCAATGGAATTCTCATCATCGGCGAAAATAGAGCGACGCGAGATTAGATCACAAAGTTATGCGGTTTCTAAGCCACACATCGTACGAGAGATCCATTATCGTGAGCCATCAATGTTGATTCGATGGAGCTTCACGGAGCCTTTGAATACGCGCGTAAAATTTTCCGCAAATACTCAAGATTCTCTCTCTTTTTCGCGCTTGTTCGAGCAAAACAGATGATTGAGCACGCGAGTTGTAAATAATGGTGCCTAAAAATAGAGAGCCGCCGGAAATTGAAATTCCAGTCGCGATAGCGATTTCGTGATCTCTTCTTCGTCATGACTCTCCTACCCTTTTTTTCACGAAGTATCGAAAAATTACAAGGAATATCGAGTCACCACAAAGCAGCGATGATTACGATCACATAGGCGCCGCGTTGATTAATTGCTTTACGATCCGATACCATCATTATGCTTTATTGCAATCATCGACTCCAAAACGCGCGAATTATCACGTATCGTTCCACGCGATACAGGAACCCTTCTCTTTCTCTCTCCCGCTCTCTCTCGCTGATGATTTTTTGCCATGATTACGTCAGATCGCGTTCGCGTTCACGAATAACGTCCAGCGGAAAATAAATCGGTCCACGCCTCTTCTCTCCGTCGTTTCGACCGTGGTCATAAAGCTAATCCCGTAAACTTCATTGTCGAGATACCTCGCTCACAGCTGTCATATTTGCCGATCGTCTTCAAAGGGAAAAAAATATTTTTTTTTTTTATCTCTCTCGTACTCTCTGAAACGTAACATAAATTTTCGTAAAGAAATGCAAAAATAATGAATCTTGCGAATCACAGACTCCTTCCTTAAGCCTAGATCCTTTCTCAAATTTACAGGTTCCAGAGTAAAATCCAAAGACTTTAGTGATGACAATCTTGAGTAAAGTATTATTAAAATATTGTAATAAAATGTGCAGAATAATTATGTATTATATATATTTTTGGTTTTCTGTAACATTATTTTTTAAATTATTATAAATAAATAACTTTTTTCTTCCTTCACGATATATTCTGATACGATAAAATATTCCTAAATGATATAGAATAAATACCGAAATATCTTCGCATCGCTCAGACAAATGGCATGGTAATACTCTCTCTTCCCAGTCGCGCGAAAATGTAATATCGCGTCGCGATATCGTAACATCGTAATATCTATCGCGGACGGATATCGTAATTGCGGCGGAGCGCGAAAAACGCGATCATTCAGCTTTGCTGACGGACGACGACAAAGACGACGGGGCGGAATCGTGATAAAGAGTCCGCGGAGAGAACTTGGCGCGAGAGAAGAGATCTCGGGGAGATGAGAGAGAAGACGGGAGGAGGAAATAGGTGATGAGAAAGAGATCAAGGAGAAAGAAAGAAAGAGAGAGAAGGAGAGGGGGAAGTAAGATAGTCTGGAGCCAAGCTGGCTAACGCGAGAAGGGGCTCGTCGCAACGCGACGAACGTCCGCAAGAAGAGGCTTCTCTCGCGCGATTAGAGAGGTGGGGACGTTCGAGAGTTTATAAGAAGACGAAGGCCTAGTCGTGCTAGGCCGAGAATCGATAGTTTGCAAAACCGAGCGATCGTCGTGAAGTGTGTACGAAAAATCGAGCAAAAGAGAAAGAGAGAGAGAGGGAAACAGAAAAAAAGAGATAGAGAAAATATCCTATCCGTCCCATCGCGTAAACGAAGAATTGAGTAATCGCCCCGGCGATGACTTAAAGTAATCGCGATTGTCCGCAAATCAAATATATATACGTATAAGGACAGACTTATATAAGGCGATTGCATTTTCTCTTTCGCGCTTCTATTTTTTCGGTCGTGCGTGACGCGGACCATTGGGCGGAAAGTCCTAATTGAAAGGAAAAAAGAAAAAAAAAACAGGAATTTAGCTAGCGACGTTTTGAGAAGAATCTCCTCAACCCCGACAACGAACGGTGAGTATCTCTTGAGCGAAAGTCGCTCAAGTTTCGATAAAACCAAAGTTTTCCATAAGAAAAAAATCATTGATTAAGCTAGGAAATTACCCAATTGAAAAATAAATTTAAATCAAACTAGCTGAGAAACTAAAATAGAGCTCTCTACATAAAATACTGACAACACTTACTGAGAAAACTGTAATTATCTGTGGTAAACTATAATTATATTAACGCCAATTTAATATCTATCTATAATTATATTAACGCAAAGTCATTCATCGGAGACATCATCTTCGAATATAAACGGCGCCGATGAAAAGTATCGCAAGTGCATTTTCGGGCATCTTCGGTACATTGTAATCATCATCCGATATTGTTTTATCAGTAATACCTTAGAAATATTCCTTAACGTTATCCACTGTTGTAACTTTTCTGAACGATGTATTATATAAATTTTGCACATCGAAATGAATATCTTGTAATTTATAAATTTTTACAAATGATTCTCTTGCAATGCCTTTTGTCGGTGCTTCATAACTGGAAAATAAACTTTTATTAAGTTCGTTATTTGAATACAATCGTATTCATATCATTCATTACTCGCACTCCATTCCTGTTAATCGTTCATTGTTTATATTATGCATCATTATCCCCGTTATTCTTCATTAAACTTCATTATTCCATTCGATAAGAGATCGCGACCTTCCGCTGGCTACTATGTTCCTTATCAAAATAAAGGTATATAGGGTGTTTCATTAACTCCGTCATTTTCTACGGAATTATTAAAATTCTTTTTTTTTTTCTTTTCTTCTCTATATATATTATTTTGATGAATTTTAAATAGATAGCAATCGAGTTGAATAAAAAACATTAATTTTATTTAAACTGATTATTTTTCTGAAATAAAATTTACAACTATATATATTCGCGATGTGCATATATGACTTTTTACATTCGCGATTACGCGATAATAGTTTGATAAATATTGATTTGAATAAAAGAAAAAATATTCTCTTCATCCGCAATCAAAGTTTTATTTTTCGTTCGTTGTTTACAGATTTGCGCGACTGCGACTGTTCTCTTCGCGATTTCGAAAGGGGAAATTCGTGGAAAGAAGCGCGGAAGAGATTATGAAAATTCTATGAATTTGTATAAAGCTAACAGTGCAACTTTGATGAGATTTCGCGATATTTGCACTCTCTCTCTCTCTCTCTCTCTCTTTTTGTTTGCCCGTCCAGATAACCCCGTAAAAATCTTCCACTTAGCGGCTCCCACAGTGGCCGAGTCCCGCGTGCTTGGGTGTGATTAATGGTTTCCTTGTATCCGATTCCGGTATCATATTTACTAACCGTCGCTCCGAGTCTCGCCCCTTTGCCTCCGAGAAAAGCGCGCGCGCGAGAAAGAGAGAGGGAGAGAGAGTGTGTGTGTGTGTGTGTGTGACCGACAATGAGTCTCTGCTTAAAAAAAAAAAGACAAGTTCTCGCGAAAAAGAGCGATGTAACTCGAAAAGAAGATCGCAATAGAATGAGAAATAAAGTAATGCGAGAGGAACAGAGGGGATCTCTCGATGAGGGGAAACGAGAAGATAGATCCCGTGGTGTTTATACGAAGAGGAAAGAAAAGCGCCGTCGCGTCGATATCCCCATTGATGAGATTGGTTCTACATCTCTTGCACTCGTTTCGCCCTCGTTTCGCATCTTTTCCTCGTCTTCGTAGCACGCGACGTACGCGAGAAAGATCTCGTGTGTGATTCATTCTGGTTTATTCCTCTGTCTCGCGAGAGAGAGCCTCAACGATACGCGTTTTCCATCTCTCTTCTTCTTTTTTTTTATTTGACAAACAAAGAAGAATCTGCAAGTATCGAGATCGCGTGAAACAAACAATCTTTCTTAATCTTTAATCTTTAATCTTTGTCTTTGAGGAAGCACAACCCTTTATTACGATTAGACACAGAAGAACCGATTGAAACCTCAACATCTCACGATAAGTCTGATAAGTATATCATTAATGTGAAAAGAAATGTTACAACTCGTAGGAATTTAGAAAAAAAACCATCTCTGCATATAAAGCTTGTATTACAAAGCAAATCGATTGCAACGAAACAAAGTTATTACCAATTTTCATATAACAAAAACACAAAGTCGATGACCCGGTATGCATATCTCTCAACGCATATATCATTATTTTATTTACATTATTTTAATCGCTAGATTCGTTTTAAAATGTTGATTGAGAATCGATTCGCCTTGTTATTCTATCTATAAAAATATTGCGGTAAGGTTATCGAAAAGTAAATATTTTACGATATTTCGTATCTTGTGTCAAAATAATTTCGCACGAGAATAAATTAAACATATAAAATATCTCGCAAAATATATGTTCACTTTTCGAGATTATCTCGTCTTAATGCTTTTTCACATGGAAATAAAAAAAAATCATTTTATGCAAAGACAAAACACATGACGGAAAGAAATGGAGAAGAATTGCCCCTCTGACAATATTCCGTTTGTTCTCTCTCTAAAAAGAATTCGAATAAAGCTTAAGCCCTAATATAATTTCCAAGAGAGTTTCATTTAAACCGGATCACTCTATATATTATTGCACAAGTGAAAACAATGAATGATGACACAAATATTTTGCGCGGGAAGAGCAGTATCTTGCTTTTGTGCGTAAAATTATTTCACATCAGAGAAAGAGAGACGAAAAAGTATCCGCTGTATTTATTTATCCATTTACGTTACCATCCATTATCGCGATAAAGACTGTGTACCAGAGATCTCTTCCGTGGGCAAGTCCTTTTTTTTTCTATCGTGGAAACGTGTCAGAAGAATCGTTAATAAACGCCTCCGCGTCTCGCGAAAATATCGCAAGAAATCTCGATTAATGAAGCACTCTCCGTTCGGATGCCGTTCGTTCTCTTCTCCCTCTCTCTCTCTCTCTCTCTCTCTCCTTGCGTCAAGAAAGACGTATAATGAGACTCGCGTTGGATCTCATCTCGCGTAATTCTATCTCGCACAATTCTGTAATCCGAATTTTATTGTAGTTACAAAAAACGAAATACTTTTCAAAATGATCAACGAGATAATTTGTCAATTTGCGTGGTCGAAGTTTTCCGTCGGTTTATCGGGGTCAGCGAAACGTCGTTGAAGCTATCGCGCAACCTCATTATCGCCGAATCTGCCGAATACCCGTGTAAAGATAAACTTGATTAAATTTTACATCAATGTGACGTCATTTTCGATTGTTCGATTTATCTTTAAATAAACTCTCTATTCACTTTTTCACCAAAACATGCGATAATTTTCGGGTATAATATATAATAAAATAATATACATATATAAATTGCATTTCATATAACTCCCTCCCATGCACGAAGCCATCCGTTCAAATTTCACTCGATTCAGCAACTGTTTATTCGGACATTTTTGCGAATCATCATATATATTGTTATTCTCTTTATATTAACATAACAAACGGAAAAAAATACTTACCTCCCTGCATTCCTCTTGTAAACATCCTCTTAATAATCGCAGTCTTGTCGGTGTAAGCGTCGACACTGGCGATGTTGCTGCATACTCGTCGAAATTCGCGAAAGGAGTCATCCTTCGACGAGATCTTTTCCCTTTCTTCCTTATCTTTCTCCTTGTTATCAGTTGCGGTCTCTTTCTTCCTCTTTTCCGCCGTTTTTCCTGGACTATTCAAAGAAGAAGTTGTTTTCCGCGGCGACGCAGTCTTTTTCGAAATCTTTGTAGGATCTAGAAAAAAAATTGACAAGCCGCGGTTTTTTAATATATAATAAAATTCTTTATAGTTAAAATATTTTATAATAAAAATTTTTTATATTAAAAGTTATTTTTTTTATTTACATTATACATGATATATTGATACTTTATAAAATTTGTTCTGAAAAAATTGTTGAATGTATTTTCAACTAAAAAATTTGGAGGATTATATTCATTACTAAAATTAACTGTTAATTGTAATGAAAAAGAAGCTGATAAAAATATAATAATCCTTCGATAAAATCTTGTTTTTCTCGTCTAGCTATTCATACATCATCGACCTCCCACGTGAACAAATTTTAATTATGGAAGAGAAAATTATGAGCAAAAAAAATAGCACACGCGATATAACACGTAATCTTTCCCCAATATCGATAAACTTTTCCACCTCCGGACAGAGCTCTCAATCTCTCTTTTATAAGCATCAAGCTCTTTTGGAACTTTGTGTTGTAAAGCTACGAGCTTTCCGCTCGTAAGGAGGGAAATCTATTAGAAGTAGCGAAAGTTTCTTTCGCAGAGAGAAAAGCCGGGAAGCCTTTGAATGATTTCTCCGTGTAACATACAGATCGATTACGCATTTCGAGATAATGTAAAGAAAAGTACATTGGATTAAATGCAAACGTTAACTAGCTCCGATGAATTGCCAGACTCAGTAGCGGATCTATCGGTAAGCTAATAAAGCTTAATAAGTATCAGGGCACCAGCATACAGAGTGTCCCGAAAAAAACATCTTTTTGATGATAAAAGTATCTTATTTATGTAATTTAAAATTTGTTTTTCTTCCCTTAAAATATCGAGCAATGTCAATTTCAGTCTGTTTTTTATTAAAAAAATTTATGTATCAATATTTTGCTGCGAATACAAGTTATGTAATATAAATAAATAAATAAAATCGTTAAAGAATTTTCTCGAGAAAAATTGCTTTAAACATCAAGAGAATTATGAAAAATTTTCGATAAAAGACAAAAACGTAAATCCGTCACTGAATAGACAAGTAAGTCACGCGAAGGCGTAAAAAGGGAAATGTCTCTTTCACGAGAGAAGGAATTAAATACATGATACTCACAAGATTTCTCGAATTCCTCCAGCTTGTCAAGGATGAGCTTTCTATCGTCGTCGGACAATTGCTCCCAACCCTTCACATCCTCCGCGGGATCGTCGATTCTCTTGGTCGTCGCGCGCTGTTTGGCGAACGCTTCGAACATACAGGTGACATGATGCCAGGCTAGCATCAGTTTCCCATCCGCGAAGAAGCTCATCACGTACTTTCCGATCCGTATCTCGTCTTTCTCGATGACGCACTTGCATTTTTTACATTTCGCGCGGCCGGTCTTTGCGCGTTCCACAGCGAATGGCTTTTCTTCCTCCTGCTGCTGCTGTTCTTCCTCCTCGACTTCGCTCGACATGATGACTCACCTGTCGGGGAAATAGAAAAAAAAATAGTTTATAAAATTCATCTATAGTTTTTATTATTTTATTTAATTTTTTTCCGACAAAATCATCGGAACAAGTGCTAATTAAGAGACGTTTTGAATCTTTATATATAGATCATATCATCGAACATATCGCGAACATTCTAAGCAGATCTCGACGCACTTCTCCCTTTAATTCTTCCCTCTCTCGTAACTGGGAAATCAAGGATCCGCGAGTATAATCGCACTACGCCTTAACGTGGGTAATCGAGATTTTGATTAGCGTACAATCGATGTAGCTCCTTCGTAAAGGAGCTGAACGGAGAAAGCCGGTGTGTAGTCTCCCGCTAGTTGCGTAAATTGCTACATTATCCGCTCGGAAACGTACACGCGCGTTACGGATATTGAATAATTTACTTTAAACAGACAAACGTACGGCACGGGATTCCCGAGACACGCATGGATATTCGCTAATCAAGCTCGTAGATGAGATGTTACTTAATGTCCTCGAAACGTAATGACGTAACTTACGTCGATGAGAACGGTCTCTCAGGATCCCTCGCTTTTTTTTTATTTTTCTCAAAAGATTTTTTTAGCGTAACGTATTTAGGAGAAATAGAAGAGAGGAAAAAATAGGTACATACGAAAGAAAATAATAGTTTCTACAGTCACTTGCTAGAGTTACCAGTGATACGCGAAAACAAAGTATAAAAGTATTTAAAAATTAATTAAAAAAAAATATATAAAAAAAATGTGCGATTCTAATCTAGGGTCTCTTGTCTCGATAAACGAGTTTGGAGAGCTTTTGCGTCGAAGATGTCGATGTCGATTTAGACGAAATGTCGAATAGCTGCATGACGCAGTTTACTGCAATACGAAGATCGTATACAGTAATGAATGTATCAAAGCTCTTATTAAGCCCTCATTAAATCCGAGTTTACAATAATCCTCGAAACACTATCAATCCTCCAGAAACGCTTTAAATAGCATTCCTTTCTCTGCCTCTCTCTCTGTGTCTCTTCCTATTTCTCTCTTGCTGATGAGAATTGGGATCGAGTGGGATGATCTCATTGCATTGTTATTCGTCGATGGATATCGATGGAAGAGTTTCAATCGAGATCAAGAATAGAGACAATATGAAACAAATTTCGATTATTTTTTTCATCACATTAAAGAAATGAAAATGTTACCATCGTATTAAAAAAACATAAGATTATAGTCACACTTTAGATTAAAAAAATGTCCCTTTTCATTCATCGTTCTTTCAATTTTTTCGAGAACAAAGCCTCGCGCGAAAAAAAATTGCTCGACTTATTTTTGCGCGAGGAATTTTTTTCGATCGTACTCCGATCTATCATTTGAAATTGCGAAAGTAACAATTTCATCAGAGGAAGGAAGGGGGAGTGAGACGGAGAAAAAATCTTCACCGAATCTCGATAATTCTCCTTGCCCCCTTCCCCCGCATCCCGGCCTCTCAAAGCCGCGATAAGAAGCTGTCTTATCATCGCCTCGCCATTGGTTCGCGAGCATCGAGAGAACATTGCTCTAATCTAATTTTAAATATTCGCTCATCTCTTGCGTTACAGTATATACGATTCGACTGCGTTTCTTTTTTACACGCGCGTGCGATCGACATCATGAATCGTGATATCGCGATTAACCGCGAGTCCCTTTAATTCCTAAATTTTCCAACAGAATATTCGGCGAAAAACGCATATGCACGTTGAATATTCGAAACTCGAAACACGCATTCGTACGTGTACATAGGTACTTGCATCAATGTGCTGGTTTGTTTTCATTACGCGTGATTATCAGCGGCCTTATAACGCTCGTCATTTTCCTCGTCATCGTAATGTAATTAGTGCGTTGCAATTGAGTTGCGACAAAAATTCAATAGACGCGCATAGCGTTCGGAAAATGATCTGACTCGAATAATAAGGACACATCGTGTACGCGAAATATATACGTAATATATACGGATGGAAAAGTTTTCCATTCATACGAAGTAATGAGAACGTATCATATACGACGCAGATTTGATATTTGTGAATAAAAACATGCGAGGGAAAACAGAGTAGGCAACGCGATTCGATAGCAGAGAGAATATGAACATCGACATCGTTTTTGAATCTTTTGAAATAGAGAAAAGAATCGATTGAAACAAGTTAAAATTGATTGTTAAATGCATAAGTTCCTTCATATCCCTAAATTCGAGATATTTATTTATTTTTATTTATTTATTAAAATAAAATTATAAATATTTATTAAAATAATAAACATAATAAATTAATATAATAATAAAATAAATAAATATAATAAATAGATATGATAATATAATAAAATAATAAATAAATAAATAAATATATTTATTAAAAAACGCCATTAATGAAGAAATAAAATTTCGAAGAGAAAAGAAGAGAAAGAGGGAAAGTACAAGAGAATGATGATTTTCGTTTAATAAACTGTGAGAATTTATATCAAATCTTTCTTCAATATACATAATACAAGTAATACGTAAAATGTATAATTCAACTCTAAAAAGAAAAAATTGGAAAATATTATTCGGCTCGATAATAGAAAGAATATAAACGCCGAAAATTTTTCGATTCAAAGTGTAAAAATCTCTCTTACATGTTAGATCAATTCGTTTCGGATTCTACGTCGAAATGACGGTAACTTTAACGACGCGATGCGGCTAAAAGGCGGAACGCGACAGTTCGCAATATGAGATAGGCATCGCGTGTTTTATTGCGTTTTCATAAAAGGTGATAGAAAAGGGTAGGGGATGAAACGCAATCCTCCTCCTCCTCCTCCTCGTGTCGCACCTACTACAGGTGAGTAGGTGTGTTTCTCGAGGATGGTGGCGGATACGGTGCCAAGGGGCTGAAGGGGGTTATTCGACGCGCGGGTATAATAGAGGGTGCAACAGCCCTTCGCGGCTCATTCTGTCACCGCGTGTCGTCCCGTCGACGCAATAGAGAGCAATTTTCGCGAGGGGATTTTTGATCAGTGTAAGTTACACTCGCGAAATCTTGCAAATTTGATTATTGCATAATTCTCGAAAAGAATAGAGAATATAACACTTTCCTCCTTTTCTCTTACTCTCTTCACATCTGTAATTGAATTGAAAAAAAATTTAAAAATATTTACCGATTATTTTTTTCCAACGCCTAGTAATCTTCGAACGGCGAGCTTGTGCATCTGAACGCGAACGAATTGATTTCTAATCGTTTTGTTTGCGACGGACGGGCAAACGTTCTTTGACGGGCTCGCATTGAAATTAATGACGAGGTCGATTAGAATCTATAAATAATCGTTAAATGGCCATTCGTCAAGACGGAGAGACCACCGGCGCGCAAAATTCCTTCTACTATTATTAATATTATTATACGTACGTGACGCGTGATGTTCGCGCGTTTGTTATCGCTCAATATTGCTATTATCATTACAGACGTGACGCGATATCGCGCAATTTCGTTCGCGACATTTTCGTCAGATCCCCCTTTTCTCATTGCTCGATTTTATTCCTTATCACGTAACACGCACCGCACGTTCATCATACAGATAACATCCTATCGGCGAAAGGATAATCCGCGATGACCCCCGGAGACCGGCATCGCGCGAATCATGCTCGTTCTCGCCTTTTATGACTCACGGCTCTCATCTCCACTCGCAAAGTAAAGGAAAAGAGAAAAAGAAGAATCAATACCCGATATATTCACACGACGAAGATCGAGAGAAGAAAGTGAAATGTCTTGTTTCTGAAATATACTTTTACATTTTTAATAACGACAAAAGATATATCAAATGATCTCCAACAACTGCTAGTCCTGCCGAATTTACATATTTGTCATAATAAACCCTAATAAATAAAAACATTACTCTCTCCCAAATGAAATCATTGATAGCAGTGTGATTTCAATTATAAGTATAATGTTAAAAGAATAAAATTTCATTGATTTCACTGAGAAGAATCAACGATAGAGACAGATGTTTCAGTGAAATTTTATTTCGCGTAAAACTGAAAGATAGAGGAGCAAAATGCGAGTGTTTTCACTGAAATCTTGTCACTGTTTTTATCAGTGACGTTTTCATTGATTCAGTCAAAGAGAGTCCTCTATTTTATTTCAATCCCTAAATAATTAATAATTGTGTCGCGTCGCATGTATTAATGCAAAGAATTTCTTTTTTATAGAGAGCACGAGATACGAGGGAATGACGAAAAGAGCTAGTCGACGAGCTGCTAGGACAAGCTTTTGCCTGCTGGCGGCATTCGTCCTGTCCTGTGCCATAAGTGGCAGCGATAGAGTTCTCGCATTCCCGCAACCCGAACCGCTGCCATCGGGCTTCATCTACGGCGATAATTTTGCGGACGATACTGAGAGTTTCGTAAGTATAATACAATTTAAATATGTGCATGAGTCATGTTCTTTAAAATATAAATAAAAATATAAATTGTGTGTATTCTTTAGTCAAAAATAAAAAAAGCAAGATAAAATACTGTTTTCATAAAAGACACTTTTTCACCGATTATTAACAAGCTGTCTCGCTAGAAGATAGATAAAAAAGAGAAGAATAGTAAACAACGCTCATCTCTCGAATTTCGTTCTGCTAGATGTTATTGAGCCGCCTGAAGCAGCTGACGGAACAAAAGCATCGTGTGGACGAGCAGATCGAACGCGAGATCGCCGACGAACGCGAAATCACCGACGAGCAATTCGAGATCCAGGCAATGCTAGAGGCGAAGGCGCGGGAACGCGCGAACGAGGCGCGACCGGATTACTCCGTCGAGGAACCGGAACCGGAACCGCTGCCGATACCCGCCGCCATAGTCCATCACGAGCAACAACCGAACAAACGACACGGCACACAGAATGCAGTTAGTTGTGAGTATATCTTCTCTCTCCTCTGAATTTCTTCTCGATTGTTCGTCGATTCTCTTCGATTCAAGACGAAATAATTAAGTCAATTTCCACAAGATGAAAAATCTTGTCTCTCTCGAGACATCTCGCTGAAAAATTTAATAAAGAAATATAAAATAAAAATATTTTTAATAATCCTTTTCGCGTAATATATGCAAATTTGCAAGTTTCGTAGTCAAGTGCAAAATGTGCAACGACGATACTTTAATAAAGGCAAAGAAAATAGAGAAAAGATTACGACGATCGTAAATACTTTGGTGCGCGTTAAAGTTACTTAACGAGCGGCTAAAAAAATTCTCTGCTGACACGAGAGCTTTTAATATTCACGTAGCGTTTTGTATACTCGAGATATGTCTGGAACATTCGAGATGATCTCGGAATGATATTCCACGGATTTCCGACGCCGCGTGGAATCCGGTCGTTAAAATAAAAAACCAGCCGCGTTTCTCGTCTCTTACTGAGTTTAGTTAACTGGATCCCGGAGAATCGAGAAAATTATGCCACGCGCCATTTCAGGAAATCCCGCAATCCCGCGCAGAATTCTCCTTAGTTTCCTCGCATGGAAGGGAACGAGGAGCCTTTTCTCTTCATTTTTTCTCGGGTCATTTCGAGAGAAAAAAAGCGCTCCTCTCTCGATTATATTTACTAGTCTTACAAATAACTTTTCTCGGACACGCGTTTACGATACATCCGCGATGCATCGAAGGCGATCCACGAGGGATCGAAGGCGATCGTCATCGATAACAATTGATTGGAGCAATTGGCTCGTGACGCCAGACCAAGTGTCTCTCGATTAATTTCTCATCAAACGATTTGAGTTAAAAAAGATTTTCCATTTAAACGTACGAAGCATCCGTGAGAGATGTTCGCAAGATGCGAGAGATATCTCGATTATTACTTGATCATTGAAGAAAGACGACGAAGTTTAAGTTATCCGCGACAGCGAATAACGCACGCGATTCGTGTTTCAGACATGTCCCTGTGCCACTTCAAGATCTGCAACATGGGACGTAAGAGGCAATCGAAATAAGTTCCCGTAAATGGCATGGCGGGAACTTATAAAGAGGCAGTCGCGAGATGTTCGAAACGGCCGGCGAGCGCGGCGAGGAGCCAAGGGGACCTCATTGCGCTTCTTTAAAGAAACATTAAGTAAAAGATCAATAAAACACAGCTTGCCACGGTCAATTGAAAATTAAAAGTGAAGAAGATAGCAAGGACGAGCGGTCTCAGCTGCATCTATTCGCGATGCATGGTATCGCGACGTTCAAATCTCTTTTTTTCAGATTCAAGCAAGAGACGAGTAAGATACTTTTCATAAAAAATCTCAACATCTCGGAAAAAAACCTTGTTGTCTTGCAATGGATACATTGTATCTGTCGGGATACTGCGATATAAATTCAGGACGAACAAATAAAATATTTAACGACTTTCGACCTTCCGATGGAAAATTGATGAAAATATAAATATACAAGAGAGACAAAAATATTACGTCGCAAAAATGTACGAGAATCATCATCGCTCCTTCTTGCTATACCTTCGAAACAGTGATTACCAGTATTACATGTCACACACGCGCCACGATGAATCTTTTTGCGCACATGAATTTTACAAAGTGACGTAAAATCTCGCAAACGGCATGAAATAATGGTCGACGGGCGCTTCCATTAACGAACGTCGATCATCATCAAGTCCGTTTACAACAAAGTAACGAAAGGCGAAATAACGCGACTGCGTATGTAAAAAAAATATATTTATATTGGAAATATCAAGACCGTCCTCTTTATGTATATATCGTCCGATTGGTTCGGACGAGAGTTACGCGAGCTCCGGCAACGACTGTTTATCGAATTTATCGGAATATCGAGCAAAATCATCGACGAGGTACCGTTAAACGAAACAGAAGCGAGATGCTTGAAAGAAAAAAATTAATAAAAAATTAGTTCAAACATATAGTATACAATTTACGTTGCAAAAATTAATTTAATAAATGCCTGAAATCGATTATGAATATTTATATACAATCCAAAGTATTTCAATTATATTCAAATATTATTGCAGAAACAATGTAAAGATTTACGTGAAGCTGAAAAATTTTGACAAGATTACAATTATGTTTAAAATAAGATTGTAATTGGATATTAAAAATGTAAAAATGAGAAAGAAAGATTTCATATATACATTTAAAATTACTTTCTCTTTTTTTTCTTTGTAAAATTACATCGTGTAAATTAAATAATTGGATAATTAATTACAATTATAATTTTTGATCAGATAATAGTCTACATAATTGTACATACGAAAATATTTGAGAAAATTTAAGGCTTCTAAAAATAAATACAATTTATGTCAAAAATAAATGGTTTGTGTCCTTATCGATTAAATATTGACGGGTTTTACGGGTCTTGAATAATCTTAAGATTAGTTTATGAGATTCCCTCAACTTTTTTCATTAAATAAAATTTGCATTTTCGGGTTTCGACAAAGAGAATGATATGCGGTCATCAAAAATGTCGATCAATCGCTAATTTCAATCTAAGTCAGATAGAGACGGGATATATAAGAATCGAAAGAAGATAAATATCCAAGCATAAGCTCATGATTTATTAGCTTTCGATTTTTAAGGATTTCTGTAACTTATGAACTATATATTTATTGTCAGATTGGCAAATTTTAATTTATCAAAATCTATTTAATTATATCTCATCGATGGCGAAACGAGTAATCAAATATAAAATTTTTTTTCCCTTGATTTTCCAAACTTACACAAACCGTTTTTAAAGAAATGATGTCAATTAAATAACTGGTCAATTTAGCAATTATTGATATAATAATGGTATTGTCAACAAAAATATTTAGGAGAAAACTAAAAAAAAAAGGAAGAAAAACGTGAAAGTAAACGAGAAGAGACAGATTACTGGAAAAAAGCTCTCCTCGCTCGCATCGCACGGCGGTTACGTTCGCGATGCAAATAGAAATTTTATTTTGCACGGAGCTGACGCGCTACACGGAGATTTTCTCACGAGATAAGTAGCATATCTAAGTATGCTCTCTTAAACCGAGTCAGTGAAAATGTCATCGATTAAAGCAATGATTCCCCGAAGATTAATGAATATTTCAGTGAAAACATTCACTCTCTGCTCCTCATATTTGACTGACAAAAATTTAAGCGGTAAGATTTCATTGAACAATCAATAATAATTATATATATTTGGAATATGTATATATTTTCAAAATTTCCTCTTATTTGAATTTCTCAAGAAAAGCTCCCACACACACACATATATATATATATAGCTCAAATAAAACTATAATTAATATTAAAAAATTCAAAATTATGTACATATTACATATTACACTGTTTTACTCTTAAGATGTGATAAACAAAAAACAAACGAAGCCTTTGGGGTTGAAAATTCAAATATTATTGAACAAAATATATTACTATAAATTTATCTCATATATGATATAATATAAGACGCATTTTAAGATGTTTTAAAATTTTACTAATTTACGTTGATACATTTATAATTGAAACTTGAAATTCTCTTTTCAGTAATGATATATTGATTCGATTTAAGAGAGTAGAGCGATATTTTTTGGTAATACGAGATCCAAAAAAATCGTAGGCGATTAAAAGTTCGATGAAATTTACAAAGCTATCGCGATACACGGGGTCTCATCTCTAATAATATATATTTATTACTATTATATTAATGTTATTATTTCTTAGTCGATTTAAGCCGAAAGAACGCTCGCGCCGATTTCTTCCTCGTCGCGAAATAATATTTTATTAATTTACAGTTCACGCTAGTAATTTATTATTTACCTAGGTAGTTACACCTGAAAGAGGAGTGCGTGTGAGACTATTTTACGAGAATAGGGCGACGATCGGGATCGAGGAAGGCGCCCGCGTTCCTTCGTTATTTATGAAACAACGAACCAGGCGAGTCCGTCTCTCTTCTCTTCGAAGAGAAACATCGCGACATTGTGTTTCTTTTTTTTTATTATTTATTTAGCGCTCACTTAATTCAAGCTCTTTTCGCGCGTTGTGTGTATTTTCCCTCTCTCTGTTCATTATCCCTCTCGCGGCAACGTTACTCTTTATTTTCCCTGCGTATCGAACTGCGCGTCGCGTTGATCCGTATATATATTTCTTCGAATTTGCGATTCCTTTAGAGAGACTCAAAAATCGAACGAAAAAAAAAAAGAATTCGCTCTCTTAGGACGCGCGAATGTACCGACGAATGTATGTACCTCGCGCAAATTATGTGGTATATATATAAATATAATAACGCTAATAATAATAATAAAAATTATATCATCAGAATCTCCCAGAGGGCTTTATTTCTTTATCCCGAAATACGTAGGATACAATTAATCATGTTTTTCCCTGGAAGATATATATATATATTTGTTTTGGATGGTAAATAATATATTTCGATGAAGGAAAGTTCGGTTATTTTGCGCCTTTTCTTGAATTTCTCGCGCGACAAAATACTAAAAAATTGGCGCTCAAAATTATGTAAACTTACGTACTCGCGATGAAAATCAGCTCTCTTGAGAATCGATAAGCCTGTGCAATTTCCTCCGACATCGTTCGAACGAGAAAACTGTTGAAAACTTTCCGATAATGACGCTTAAAAGCAGCGTTCGCGAAAACGGTAACTCACTCCGAGAAATGGCGCGCAACTATGGAAAGATAAACAATAAAAAAATCCATTCTCATGCCATCTATAAGAGCAATTGAAAAGCAAATTCAAAGGCAAGTGACATCGGTAAATAAAGGTACCTATTTTATCGACAGATATTCGCATTTGTTTTTCTTTCTGTGAATTTTTCGAAAACTAATACAATAATGTTGATATAAAAATAAAATATAGTAATCCTTATTTTAAATGTATCTTACTAAAAATATAATATAACTTTTCATTAAATTTTTCATTAAATAAAAAATTTTGCGCGAGATTTTTACTTATTTTTATTATATAAAATATATATATATAAATATATACTTATTAAGTAGAAAAAAATAAAGAAAAAAAAATGGCATGCAAAATATAATATAAAATAATATATACTAAATGATTTTTTACAAATGAATTGTAAAAAAAAGCTTATTCGTCATATCTGATTGGTGAGATATAAAACTGTCGATAAAGAAACTATAATACGAAACCTAAAGGCAATATTTCTCCCTAGCCGCGAAAAATAACCTCCTCGACCAACGTATTCACGTGAAATGATGTTTATTGTCAAATAATATGCATTTATTATAAAAATCTTTCTATGACAAACTGTATAAATACTCACTGAAAAAGATAGATTCCTGCGTCTCCTCGTGACAAAACGACAAGTTCGTACAGACGCGGTTTAATCAAAATTATAAATACGGCATATTTTGTATATACTTTCACACACACGACAAATTTGATATTATCGATCACGCAATTTACTCTTTTGTAGTGGCAGCATTGCTCTCCGATGCCATCTGGGCAAATCCTATATATAATTTTCTCTTTTATTCGTATAGCTTTTTAGCTAAAAGAAAAAATTGCGAACTTTATACAAGAAAGTGTGTTTGATAAATCCTTCTCAAAATGTATTTTTCATGCTTGCAATGTTTTGCGCGATATTTCATAAATTTAATATCAAATTAAAATAGTTAATATTAATAAAATATTATTTTTGAAATATATGTTATTATTATTACATGTATATTCCTATATTAATGAATATTTTTGGAACTGTTTTTCAAATATATATCATATATATTTTGTTTATTTGAAATGTGTAATTCCAAATAAACGAAGAACAAAAAGCGCTTACCTCGCTCGTTATCGTTATAGTCATCGAATGATGCCATCCTCATCGTTTCACGCCAGCCGGAGAATTTCTAGAGAACGAACGGCGCAAAAATTACAAACTGACGATGAGACAACGAGAATACGATCCACAGCAACGTACGAAAACGTTCTCGAGTCTCGAGATTCCCAATAGTTCGTTACAACGCAAACTTTTGACGAGTGAAACAATTGAGCGCGGTTCACTTTCTGTTATATTTGAAAATCAAAGAATCCGCAACGCTGCCAATGTGAAAACTTTAGTTACTTTTCGTTTCGCCGGTGACATTTGCGAAAACAAATCGATCGCGCCAATCCGCTTAGAGAATCGCGCGTTTTGTCCACCAATCGAAATCGAGCAATCCTCGTCCCGATTGGTCGAATACTTTTCCAGCACTCGCTGCGCGAATGTGTGGCGAACACGGCGAGAGGCGAGATGAGAGCACTCCCTCCGGAACGATTCGTTTGATGGATTGCCATTTATGGTGATCCCGAGTCCCGAGCGACGAAGGGAGAGACACATCGATTTGCATCTTGCATCGAATCTCTAAACAACATTTGTGATGCGCTGTAAAACGTAATACGGACAAACGGAGAAGGACGACGCATCGTCTCTCGCGCGATTAAGTAAGCCCGCGTCTCGCGCCAAGAGATGCGTGTATATATATATATATATCTCCTGCTTATCGTCCTCCGCTGCTTTAGTCATACGCGAGCGAGTGATGTTGCTCGGCAAATATAAAGATGACGGCATCGCCGCTGTATGAATAAGCCGCGGGAGGTGCGCGACTGCGAGTGTCGATCGTCTCACTTGTCTGTTTCGTCTAGATTTGTGGCTCCTCTTTTCTTTCCCCTTCAAAATGGGAGCGAGATTGTATGTATACATGTATAATCCCTGGCGCTACTCCGTTCCGTCAATCCGTTAAAAATTCTTCTCCATGTGTCCTATACGAGCTTCTACTCTTCTCTCTTTTCAAGCTCTATCACCTTTTCTGTATCTTGGTATCTGTTTCGTTAACTCTTTTGTCCTGGTTTCTCAAGTCAGTTCTGGAGAGAAGAATATTTTTTAATTATTTATCTTGTATGTCTGTATAAGAATATTTGTCCATTGAATCGAAAGATTTATCAATCTATTTGTAATATTGCAGAATGTTCGGCAGCTCAAGATGGCTCGTTGTGTCGGGAATATTAGTGGTGGGCCTGTTAGCCTCGTTCGCATGGGCCAACTATTCTCCTCCAGAGAGATTGACCGGCATGAATCCTTGTATCAGTAAACAGACATGCCATGAGTGCATACAAACTCCGCATTGTGCTTGGTGCGCAGCACCGGTAAGTTCATATTAAGTATATGATCCAAAATTCTCTTTTGTTTTCTCTACAAAGCTTAATATTAATTAAGCATTGACAAAAAAATAGGACATTTCTCCTGACAATTGCCATTCATTTGATATTTCTGAATCAAATTTGTTTTTGCAGAAATTTTCCGAGAAGAGATGTTTCCTCCCAAATATCAATACCAAGATATTCGCGACGTGTCCTCCCGAGTACACGTGGAATCCTGATAATGTCTTCAGCATGCTGCGTCACCGTAACTTGACCAAGGGCAGTTTCGCCGCTGGCGGTGGCGCAGGAGGAGGATATGGCAGCATCGAAGGCTACTCTAATTTCTCATCTTCCAGTTCATCTTCTTCGCATTTTCATAAGGAAAGTTCGAGCAGTAGTGGAAGTAGAAGACAGGAGGCCGTGCAAATGTGGCCACAAGAAGTCAATCTGAAACTTAGAATAAGTAAGTTATTACTATGTTAAAAAAATAAAGTTGAAAGTACAATTGTTAATTTTATATTATGTGTATAATGTAAATTTGTTTCAGATGAAGCTTATAGAATGTCCTTCGCTTATTCTCAAGCGGAGGATTATCCCGTGGATCTTTATTATCTTATGGACCTGAGCAAGTCCATGGAGGACGACAAGAAGAAACTGTCTGATTTGGGCCAATTGTTGGTCGAGAGCATGAGCAAGATTACGAGCAACTTCCGTTTGGGTTTTGGTAGCTTCGTCGACAAAGTCGTGATGCCATACGTCAATACCGTGCCAAAATCGTAAGTTGCGAGATAAGCCGACAGAAGCACACCTTGTTGCCACTATAATAAGTGTGCGTTTGTGTGTCAATATTCGGCTTATCTTTGATTTCAGTCTTATCGAACCATGCGACGGTTGCGCGGCGCCTTATGGATACAAGAACATCATGAGGCTCTCTCAAGATACGAGCAAATTTGCGGTACAGAAATAACAATAAATATATATATATATATATATATATATATATATATATATATATATATATTAGCTAAATTTGTAATTAATTTTGAAATTAAGACAAATCTAAATTTCAATTCTGCCACCTTTTTAACGATTTTTTTTTAGATAGATATTCTTGTTTACAGGGATTGGTGCGTAACGCATCCGTGTCCGGCAATCTCGACGCACCGGAGGGCGGCTTCGATGCAATTATGCAAGCGATAGTTTGCCGTAATCAGATAGGATGGCGCGAAAAGGCACGTCGATTACTGGTATTCTCGACCGACGCTGGTTTTCATTATGCAGGCGACGGTAAGCTGGGCGGTATCATCAAGCCGAACGACGGCCTGTGCCACTTGGACACCAGAGGCATGTACACCCATTCGTCTCTGCAAGATTATCCGAGCATCTCGCAGATTAATCTAAAAGTGAAACAAAATGCCATAAATATCATATGGGCTGTCACTGAGGAGCAGATCAACGTTTATAAAAGACTTACGAAGCACGTGGAGGGTTCCTTCGCCGGCAAATTGTCTGACGATTCCAGTAATGTCGTGGAACTGATCCGCGAGCAATACGACGCTATCTCAAGTTCAGTTGAGATGAAGGACACAGCCAGTAGCGCGGTCAAAGTGAAGTACTTCTCGAGCTGCTTGGGTACTGGGCCGGCGATCGAGACATCGAAATGTGATGGACTTAAAGTCGGCACAAAGGTGGAGTTTATCGCGGAGATTGAAGTCACCAGTTGTCCAGCCAACAGATCGGAATGGAAGCAAAAGTTTGACATTTATCCGGTAAGCTCGCGCATTAACTTATTGTGTGAAATATTGATCGCCTGGACTCTATATGAACCAAATAAAATATTTTATTTTTTAATTTATACTATATATATATATATATATATATATATATATATATATATATATATTTATTTATTTATTTATTTCATTCTTATCTTTTATTTGGTTTTATTGTAATTTACGTGCTTTTTCTCTCCAGGTCGGTATAAACGAGACTCTCACGGTAAATCTGGAGATGTTGTGCGATTGCGAGTGCGAGCGCGAAGGCCACTTGTACGAGGAGAAATCGCCCGAGTGCAACGGCGTGGGCACGCTCAAGTGCGGCGTTTGCGAATGCGATGACGGATTCTTCGGTAAACGGTGCGAATGCAGTCCGCATCAGGAACTCACCGGTTTCGACAAGCACTTCCAATCGTGCCGACCTGACAATACCTCCCTCGTGGATTGCTCCGGCCGCGGCACATGCGCCTGCGGTCAATGCGAATGCGAGGAACGAGAAAATCCGAAGGAGGTATTTCCTTAATTCTCTCACTATTTACACATATTTACAGTTATTTTAGTTCAGTGCTAAAGATTATAATTTATAGATTATAATTTATTTTTCCAATTTTTTTATCTTATATTCAATATTTTAAATTACATGATTTATTTTCAATGATACGATGAAATACGAGTAAAAACGGACAAATAAAATATAAAATTAAATTAAAGTTAAATAAAGGAACAATTGCATAGAAATGAAATGGTTCTTGCGGTATCTATTCGCAAAATATTTGCGAGATCACGATCATATTCTTGCAGGTAATATCGGGACACTTTTGCGAGTGCGATAACTTCTCCTGCGACCGCGATCAGGGTAAGCTTTGCTCGGACCACGGCACCTGCGAATGCGGACAGTGCGTCTGCAACGCCGGCTGGACCGGACCATCTTGTAATTGTAGATCTTCTAATGACTCCTGCATCGCGCCGGGAACCACGAATGGCGTACTCTGCTCGGGTCACGTAAGTGTACAAGAAAATTATATACCGTTTCTCCTTCCAAAATAATTTTAGTAGAAACTCGAAGAATTTACATATCATAAATCGCTAATTTATCCATCTCTTCTTTCTCCTTTAGGGTGACTGTGTTTGCGGTGAGTGTATCTGTCACGAGGAGGGCAACACTCGATACTCTGGCAAGCACTGCAACAAGTGCCCGACTTGTCCAAGCCGCTGCGAAGAACTAAAACCGTGCGTACAGTGTCAAATGTATGGTACCGGAAACTACAGTGATCCGGAAGAATGCGCGAGAAACTGCAAGGAATTTGTACCCGAAAGCGTGGAGACGGTGATCGTTGACGTGGACAACGACGAGGTGCTGTGCTTCGGCACGGACGAGGACGACTGCAAATACAATTTCGTGTATTACTACAACGAAACCAACTGTCTGCAGGTTCGCGCTCAAAAAGAACGCGAATGTCCACCACAAGTCTACATGCTCGGAATTGTATTAGGCGTGATCGCAGCAGTAGTTCTAGTCGGTCTGGCGCTGCTACTACTGTGGAAACTGCTGACGACGATACACGACAGACGGGAGTTTGCTCGATTCGAAAAGGAGAGAATGATGGCCAAATGGGACACGGTACGATTGTATATTTCTCGTAAATCAGATTGAGATTTGGAAAATTAAACTTTGATTTTTTCCAATTCTTATTGTTCCAAATATATTAAATATAAAGATATAAATAGTTTCCGCAAAAAATGACGTACGTTTAACAAAAAAAGATTATATAATAAAAAAAATATAAATCATTGAAATATTATATAGGCTAGTGTAGATTAGATTTATTGTATGTTAATTATTTTAAAAACCTTTTCCGTCTTGTGTTCGCAGGGAGAAAATCCGATCTATAAGCAAGCCACTTCCACGTTCAAGAATCCGACCTATGCTGGAAAATAATACGCCTTAAAACGCGAAATTTTTAAGAAAGATTCACAATACGAATCTTTTTACGACGCGATTTACAATTTGCGAACGACAACTGTGCTTGGTGTCTCGTCTTAAGTTCAGCAAGATCTTGAGTAGCTACGTAAAGAAATGCGTAACTCTGCGGCGACATAACAAGATCTAGATCTAAGGTATTTTAGCGTTTACACAATTATTTAAAGGAACTAATATTTAAATACAATATATACTCTATTTTGTTGAGATATTTGTAAAAAACGATTTAAAATACTGCCATATAACATAGACTGCATTATAGACGCGCGCATACGCGTCATTTGTTTACGAAATTATAATGTTATATTTTATCGCGATCGTGGTTTAAGGAAAGCAGGTTAGTTAGGCTAATTTTAATATTCAAGTGCCTTTTAATATCACGACAGTGTGCTTGCAATTGACCCTCAGTTACCTTTGCATTTCTTACGCTATACGTACAGATGAACAGAGTGTAAAGTTAATATGTGGTAATATAATTTGGGAATGGATCCAGAGGGGATAAGTAATAGGAGAAGGTTCATACAGTCGTATTTATTCACATTATTCACGTTTCTTAGTTATGCATCTTTTTTATACGCATTTTTAAGAACATGTTTGTTCTTTTTGTTGGAATTGAGTTTTTATTATTGTCTCAAAGATAAAGATTAGGAAACTACAAATAAATTTGGATACTTTGTACTTTCTTTGAAAGAATGGAAACTATGATGTGAGTCATAAGATACTGTATATTTGAATCATTAGTCAACAAGATTTTACGGGAGATATAAAATAATTGTAAATATTTAAGTGGTTATAGAGTAAATTTTATCAAGCATTATTTGAACGATCGAAAATAATTCGAAAACGATACGAAATATCGTATATCGGATCTATTCCTGAAATACATCGCGCACATATTACGTTACATTTCTTATGTATAAATAGAAAAAAAGTGCCGCCCTTTCTTCCAGAAAACGAATGACTGTCGAGGATCTTATACATCTTTTAGTGCAATCCATATGAAGATATATTTCATGCGAAAAAATTCGAAGATGCATTTATCTGCGAATCTTCTATCCTATAATGTAATCGTTTTACTGATTAAAGCGCGTTCTTTTTTTATTTCCTTTTCGCGTGACTCTAAAGAGACTCGAAAGTGTTTATAGAAAATTTGTATAAATGTATAAAGTATTGCCCGCGTCCCGGATATAGAAATAAGTTTTAACACTGTATTTTAACGATGGCGCGACATCCAATAACTATGATTATGTCTCGCATTTTATTTCGTAAATATATATATAATATATATATTATATATAACCAAAAAAGTGTTATATAATCGGTTGTTTCTAACACAAGAGTACATGAGTGCGAGGATTCAGAAATATATAAAGTATAAATAATTCTGAAAGTAAACAAGTCGTGTATACAATCATATGCGAATCATCTGCTTCACTCTTCTCGATTCGTGAATCTCACGAAGCACATCGATCCCAAAAGATATACATGCAACGATGCAAAAAGGGAGATCAAACGATGTGATATCTCGATCCATCGTGTTTTTAAATCATTTTATCTTTTTTGACAATTTTACAACAGCTATAACCGCGTTATTATTAATCGTATTGTCTGTTCTTTTGTTTTATATTAGCTCGACTGTAAGTTAACGTGAGTTAATTACTATAATTGACATTACTCCACGTGCGATTGTTCGCAAACTCGATGAGCTATATGTAGATTATAAGCCCTAGGCGAGAACTAATAAAGACGATGTGTTAGTAAGCGTTGCTATTTCGTCACATCTTGTGTATCACCCAGATCGCAGGAGATTATTTTGTAAAACGCGAGGAGAAGGAAGGGAAAAAGAGATTGTGTAAGGAAAAAATAGTATTTTTACGAAAATATTGACAACATACAATATTGTTTCGACGTGTATCACGCAATGATGTGTTTACGTGTGTCATGTATAGATGCATTAGTAAGAGAGAAGGCAAAAGAGAGAGAAAGAGAAACAGAAATATGGATTCTTCCATTAGATTATCGTGCAACTTTCTTTTTCTGCAAATTTACTAGATAATATTGTGAAAGTTTAAAATATTCTTAATTCTTTTTCGGAATTCTTCCTTTCGAAATTAAATTATGAGGTGATGTCATATTAATGTTTCTTTCATTATTGTACAACTGATATCAAAGCGAGCATGTAAATCATTATCGTTCTGAAATTTGGTAATTTAGAGTCAAACGAACAAAAAAAAAATATTAAAACGAAACGTTAAAAATATTTTGAGACTAAATTATGCTCTCTATATGTCAGCAAAAAAGAAAATGTTTACGTTTTTCTTAATATGACTCATCTATTATTGTACTTCCTTAACAAATACTACGTACATATGATTTATTAATGCGAACAATAAATCGCGAGCAAAGAAAAGATCGTTCTAGCATCTAATGAGCGTATATTCACATCTTTTTGTGCGATTGGGCTAATGAAAAAAAGAGGGAGAAGAGGAGGATTTTTTAAGTTTTAACGTCGTTTAACATTTTCGAGAAATTGTATAAATGAAAAACTACGCTCAAAAGAGAAAGAGTCTTAAAGGGGATAGTAAAATTTATTTTGGAAACAAATAATGTTATAAATAAGCCGTTTTAATGGAGAAAATCTATTCTGCAGGGACATGAACATTGTCATAGGAACTAAGGAACAATAAACCAGTGAGGATAGGAACTAAAGGGCCAATTTCCAAAGGTATTGAAACATGAACAGTGAAAAGAATTACAAAAACTATGTCGAGAAAAACACAATACTTCATAACAAAGGAAAGGAAAATCATTGTTTTCTTGGCTATGAAAAGAGCAAATCGTTAAATCGGGCTGCAAAGATGTGATATTCCGAAGATTTCTCCGAACGTCACAACATAAATCGAAACACTGATTTTTTTTCGCAAAACTTGACTTCTGCAGTCTATGTTTTAAAAACACGCTAAAAAACTCGTCGCGTTAAAAATTCGAACGCGCGCTCGAAACGGAAAGGAAATGGCAACAAACTGGTTTATCAATGTTTCAAAACACGCTTATCAACTATCTTTTGTCGACAAGTTTAGTAAAAGAAAACCATATACAGAGCTCGAGAATTGATAATAATAATTAATGGGCAATCTAATCGGAGTAACGAAAAAACGAGTGACGAGAAAAAAGAGTATTTTCCTCATAAGAGATTTCGATAAGATAAAAAGCAAAGGACTTATCCTTTAACTGTTAAATTTTCTATCTATTTACCTTTGATTTTTTTATGATCTTTGTATTGTATATATTTTCCGTCTTCGAGCAGTAAACACGTGCGGATTTGCATTGCGTTGCGACACACTAAAGGAAAAATACGCATCGCCTAGCTTGGGATTTAATTAACAATGATAATCAGAGGTCAATCAATCGGCAAAGCATACATTAACGAAAGGAAAAGTGAAAAAAAAAATAATATTACTTACGGAGGTTTATTAAAGGTGGCTTATCGGAGAGGCGCGCGGTCTTCGTGGAATCTTTTTTCTTAATCTTCAGAAGTTTTTAATCTTTTCAACTCGTTGCGAACTATGTACACAATACTATAAAAGAACGCGGTAAAAAGAAAAAAAAGAAAAAACATCGCGTTTACATATATGAATAAATAACACAATTCTCGAGAGAAAAAGGGAGAGAGATGATTCTGCGATGAGGCAAGAGAAGCGAAAAGTGAATCATTATTATATATTCATTAAAAAGAATCTTTGGAGGAAGATTTCGCGCTCCTACCCTTCGTCGCGATCTTTTTTGCGTCTCGACGTCTCGTATATATGTGCGTATCTCCTCGCCCCTCTCGATGCGTCGCGATAAACGCGACTCGCGTGCGCGTAGCAATCGTCACGTGTTTGTATACACAGCGCACGAGGTAGGTGGGGATGAGAGCGACGGAGAGACCGAGAGTGGTACATTTGACGCAGAGCACGCGACGCAGGTACATATATATACATACATTGATCTGCGTATGCGTGTATACGTGTGAGTACGAATCAGTTCAGTCGGCCTCTATCGCGCGCGCGTCATCGTTGGATCGTGTAGAACGGCGCACAAGATGCATTTTACTTTCTTTGGCCTTCCTCTCGAATAGAAGTCGTTGAGTTTTCTGCAAAAAGTGCGCGTATTTAGGAGAAAAAAAAAAGATACACTTTGTATATGTATATATCATGCGCGTGTGCGCGCGCGCAGAAAAATCAAATGACAGATAACTAAGAGCGTAAGGTACATACTTACCTACCTGCATTCTCACCTTTCTCGACGGGGGGTGTTCCTTGTACGACAGCTGTCCCGAATTCTGTCTCTCTCTCTCTCTCTCTCTCCCCCTCGTAGTGGTCTCCCCGTCGATCGCTCCTTCTCGCTTCCTTCCCTCTCTCTCCCTTCGAGGGCCGCGCGCGACAGCTGAGGAAGACCATCGTCGAGTCTCTCGCTGCATTCGTCGTCGCGTTGCGCTCGCCTTCGGTTGCGCGTCCCGCGCTATTAATACACACGGTACGTCTTACGACGCGCAGTTGTCGTCCGATTCGCGGGTGGACGGGGAGCATTTGGCTATGAACGGCGAGTAGTCTACTACGACTTGCCGATCGCAATCCGGAGGACGAGGAAGAAAAGGAAGAGGAGGAGGAGGAGGAGCAGCGCGTTGTCGCTGATACACGCTGGACGACCATCGCCGTCGCCGTCATCAGCACCATCATCGTCGTCGCCGTCGTCGACGGGGACGATCGTCGAGTTTGGACAATGGATCGTATACTCCCGTTATTCGCGCACCGGGTCATGGAGTGTCGCGCGTGGAACGTAATCTCCCGGATGTATCGACGGGCGACGACGGGACGCGACGTCGACGACAATGTCGGGCCGCAGTCGGCGTCTCCGTCTACATCGTCGTTCTCGTCCCGAGAAGAGGCACCCCTGTTACCCGGACGAGATCATACGTGCAGCAGCGAGGCGTGCCGGTATTGCCGCGCCGTGGAGAAGACGCTGCTCTGGGAGGACTTTACCTTCTTCGTCAACGTCTACCTAATCATCCTGCTCAGCGTGACGATCTGGTGAGACGGCAAACTGCGCGCGCGCACGCGAAGCCTGTTCTCATTGTCTCTGGCATGTTCTCCGTTATGTCTTTGAGTTTTCCCCTGCGACTCCTCGCAGATTTCACGGAAATTCCCATGTTTCCCACATTCGGGTTGAGATTAGATAGATACCTAAAAAGAGGAGGATAAACGATTTATTAATCGAGATTCTCTCGTTTATAGGATCGAGAGTTTGACTTTATCTGCGCAGAAAACAAAAGGAAGAAAAAAAAGATCGCGCATCTTCCGAAGGACTCTCTTGTCTCTATCTATTTTTCTCTCCCTCTTTCTCTTTCAAACTGTCGATTGCATCATAAGTCATAAGCGATCGCCTTTGTTCTCGGCGTTTAAAGAGATCCCTTCGTCCTCTCCCTCTATCACGCTTCGCATCTTTCCGATCGCGATATCATCTCCCGTTAAGCGTTATCCTTATCGCGAATGCGACTCGGTTATTGCGCCACTGCGCTTTGCTGCTGCGTCTTTTTGTTTTCACGCGAGCGTTTTGCTCGACGCGACGCGCCTCCCGGCCGTCCACCCGTGACGTCATATCGTTGCTACAGCTGTTTTACGTTTTGCGTGCATGGAGAGTAACTTCGCCTTCTAGGTCAAGGCTCCGGAACGGGTTGCACTGCGTGGAGATGTATACATACATATACATGCATAGACATATAGATGATATATGTATTTATCTCTCTTTCTTTCTCTTTCTCTCTTGAGCGCTCTATCTCTGTCGTGACGTTTTATCTAAGCTTCTACGCCGATGAAAAATCTTGCTGATAAGATTCTTGTGCGTTTGTTTTGATAATTCGCTCGCGCTTCACTTCCGGTATACATTGCACGTTGTTCAAACGAGAGAACCGTGCGAGCACGTGTTCCTTATTTTGATGAAAGAGTTCTTGTATTAGACCGGTGTCGATCTTTATCTCGCCGAGATTTTATTTAAGATATACGATCAAAAAATTTATCATTAAATTTTAATTTTAAATCTATTACTAGATTTATTTTGAATTACTTTGTCTCTGTGATTTTACTCACTTTTTTAGTCTTTTTTATATAAATTTTCGAGAGAAAATATCCTTAAAATATATATATTTTTTATTTTATTATGAAATATGTATAAATTAAAATATATTAATATAAAATATATAAATTATTATAAAACATGTAATATATAATATGAGTTCTCTTATGAATATTTTCTTTCTTCTTCAAAAATCTTGGAAACTTTCTCCGGAATTTCTCTACAAAGAAATGATCTGGAAATTTATGGTTATTGTTTTTATAGGACTTACGACACGCTTATATCTGTTGCAGGATTTACGGTATGCTTGGAGTATCAACAGCGCGGATACCTTTCAGAATTCTCACCGTTTATTTTATTATACAGTTAATGGTCGCCTTCAAATTCATGGATATTCTGGCTCCATCAGAGTAAGTAGTCGAAACAAGCATTTTTGCACACAAATTAAAAAAGCATACAAGTATGCTTCTCGCATTTTAAATAATTCATATCGCGAACAGATCGCACTATCAGTTATTTTATAATTAATATTATATATTGTAATAATTATATACATAAAAATTATTAGCAAGAAACAATAACTATTGTTTTTTTCTTCAGTAATAATCGATAAATAAAAATAAAGATATTAATTTTATATAAACGCGTTTCAGGGACCATCAAAGGGTATGCAGTAGACTTCACTGGCTGTGGAGAAGCCTGCGACAATTGAGGAACGAGCAACCAGGATTGGTAAGAGCTGTCTTTGTTCGATATTGTAAAATAAGGGATGGAAAAATGGAATTTTACAAAGGAGGTGGAGATTGAGAATCTTATTTACGATCGCGTATTTTAGCATTGCGCCATCCTTTGCCTCGTGGCGTTCGGCCTATGGCTTTTTGGTCGTATCAACACATCAACCGACCATTCGATATATTGGGGAATTGTATTAGGCCCTTTAATTATGCGGTTACCCTTGAAACTGTCAGACAAACTATCGGAATATTTTAAGTTGCACAGAGGTAAGCGTTTGGATTTTATTGAAAAATAATTTCTCTCAAATTTCTATACAAGACTTTTTAAAGATTAATTTACATTACAACAATTGGAGGCAACGAATTAAGAAATTGTTTAACTGAAGAAACTGGATTAATTTAACTAAAAAACATTTAATTATTTCTTCTTTTATATTATTTTGTTTGCTATAGGAGAATCTTGTTAAAGTTGTGACAAATCTTCATAATCGAGCTCTTTTTCTCATATCTTTTACTATAACGTTTAGAAAGACGTTCATATATTAGGGTTTTTTTTTTCCCTTCCCAGAATGGGAGTGCGACAGTGAGATCGGGGACGAGTTTCTACCGGTGGTGACAGAAGCGAATCTTCAGGTGCTAAATCGAGTGGGGGACACGGGTGATCATTCGCCTACACCGACGAGCGTATTGTCAGATACTCAAAATGGTAAACAGCGATGAATTCATTATTTATACAAAAGCATAAAATTATAGCATAAATTATAAAGCATAAAATTTAGCATAAAATTCAATTCAACTCGCGTTTCATTAAAAGTTTTATCAAAAAGTGTACATGCATTTATGAGTTCCTTCTAAATATAATTTATAATCGCCTTATTTATCTCGTCCGCTATAATACAAAACAGAATTAATTAAAATTAGAATCAATAAATTGAAGTAATTCGCGTTGACTGTTACATCTCGCCATTACTTACAGATTCTTTTTACGATGAGGACTTCATAGAAGCTTTCCATGAAAAGATGTTATCTCTGACTTATTACGGAGAGGGAAGCACCGATGGTGTAGAAATGTCGGAACTGGAGCTCAGCGCTGGCGAAAATGATGCCGAGGGTGAAGAAGATATAAAGTTTCAGACCGGCCACTTCGAGAAGAGTTCGTCCTCGTCCTCCGAGGAGGAAGCCTTCGATGCGAAGAAGATAGAAAAGATCGCGGTCAGTAGCGATGAGAGCAACGGTGACAGTGACTTCGAGATAATTGACAAGGAGGAAATAGTAAAGATGGAGATGTGATGAAGATTGATCCGTATAAAAAAATAAAATGCTATTTTCGTGTGCGATTAAATTAATATAAAAATAAAATACCCTAAACGAGAAAAAAACCAATCTTTATAATCGGTTGCAAACAATCAATTAATTTATCAAGCGACGATAATAATAACTTTGCTTTTTTCGAATCGAGATTATCTCGATTAAAGATATGACAAATCAAATAAATAATTTTAGTTTATGTCACAATTGTCTCTCGATGTAAATTCGCGCGCGTATAAAGAAACGATCGAAAGTGCGAGAATCGAGAGAAAAAGAAATATTATTTATTTAAACAAATACAGTCGAGTCTTCTTATTCTTCATTCTCATTCTGTTTTATTTCTTTATGACTTCTCTTGTTACGTTCTATTTCACATTGGTGACTATGTTTAGAGTGAGAAAGCAGTTGAAAACATCATATGTGCAATTAGAAAAGTGACAGGCAGAATAAGAAAGATAGAATAAGAAGGCAGACAGTAAGAAATACGAGGACTTGACTGTAGATATGTATGTATGAATGATACTACAGAATCATATTTAATATCTTGGATGATTAAAATAGGCATATGTACATTTGCAATGTAATAAATATGCACCTGTGTACAAACGTTTTAACCTGAACAGTCACGAGTTCACGCTTTTTGACTTAATTGCGATAATTAAGTGATGACGACAATGCTGTGCAACAGTAAGAATACGAGAGATAAAATGAGAAAAATAATCGACAGAGACTGCACTTCGAGTAGCGCGAACAAATGTTTTAGACGTGTAAGGATGTATCATATTGTAACATGCTGCGAGGTGTAAAAAAAAAAAGAAAAAATGCGCAAGAAGATACCGACGAGACGTTTGTCAAGTCTCCGACACGTTTTTGTAGCCTATTTATAATTGGTGTCTGTCGTCTTGTTCTTGTCTATACATCTCTAACATTTGAAAATACACGATACTGAAAGTATATTGTCGTCATCATGTGTGTATTGAGCTTCTCCCTCGCGCGCAGTCAACTATAAATCTTTTGGTAGTCTTAAAAGCATAACGGTAGGAAACATCATCTATTATCTCTATACATTTGTAAAACAACAAAAAGAATTAGCGCATTAAAATTGACATTTTAATTTACAAAAATATATTTAATAAAAAAATATACTTTAAATATTTATAATTTAATTTTTCTAATTTTGTAGAAATTTGTTATAATTAAGATTATATATAATACTATAATCAAGAATATTTTAAGAATGTCATTGCACTTCTAATTTTGCAGGCGACGATTTGACTTAATTATGCTATTATTCGCGCATCTATGTTGCACATAAATGCTCTTCCAAGACGTTTTTCGATTCTACGTTATTTACCAATATATTAGCACTTTCTTCATCACAAACTTGATTGTTTATATCAACTGATATTGTACTATTTACATTACTTACATCGATTTGCATTGTACTATTTACATTGACTAGCATCGCGTTATTTACATCGACAGGCATAAGATCTTGCGATTCCTCTTCTTTGAATTGCGCAGGAACGATCGGTTGGGCATTTTTCCTCTCTGGTAACACTCTCAGGAATGCCTCTTGCCAAGAATTACCCTCTGTTATTCTCAATAGTATCTCAAAAACTAGATAAATTCAGTCATTGGCAATATAAATCTCAAAATGTAACTTGAATTGCATGAATCTAATTATAAAGAATATATCTCTTCATGGGATAAGTTTAATTCTATCCAGAATTTATTTTTTGCAAAGTAATCAAAGAAAAATTAGACACTCATAAAATTATGTAAACAATATTAGTTATTTAAAAAAAAAATTAATGTCTCAACACTTACCGTGATCAATAGTTAAAACTTTTCTCGCCTTCATCCGCAGAAATTTATCCAATGGCAATCGCCCATGTCTGACACCCGCGTCTTTCGCTAGCTTGTAGCATATACCCTATGTTTCAAACATTCGTTAAAGAACTTTGTCAAGAACAATGAACCAAATAAGTCTCACCTTATGCGCATTATGATCGACGAGACCGCCTATGACATATACACATTCGTGATCGAGACGATCTATCACATTTTCTGATTCGCTCGTTAGATATACAATTTTGTCCTTGGGGTAAATGTTTAAGTATGACTCAGTATGAAAATTCACCTGCAAATCATTGCAATAAATCTAAATATTTTTTAATCACTTTCAATCGTAGATGAAAAAAGTATGCATAAATGGCAATTACATCCCAGTGTTCGTATCCATTGTGCCTCTCCATGTCGGCTCGTGATCTACCAGTGAAACTCGTGAGAGAGAATTGCATCGGTGCTGTTGCTCTTCTATTTAAAGTATAGCACCTCAGTATCTGCTTCGTTAGCTTAGCAATATCCTTGTCGATCATTAACTCATCAAATGATAAATCAATGGTTACAATTAACTTGCAAGGACTAATCGCCATGGTGCTCCTCTTTAAAAACTGCCGAGACGGGCCCAGACTCAAATTATTCGCGCGCGCATATGCACGTTTTTCCTTCGCTTTAGCCCTCTCTCGCAATCTGCAATAAACACATTGTTATAAGGTGTGACATGTGAAACTTACCGAATAAAAAAACCTAATATACAAAGTTTTTTATTTATAAAAGATGAATATAAAATTATACAAATTATTAAAAATGAGGAACTGTAAATAAATCATTTCTCATGATAGTTGACGTAAAAATTATAAAGACAGAAAATAATACATATAAATTTCTCCTTTTAACAATAAGATTTATTCTCCGGAAACATGAAAGATACGACAAAGTTGTCATAATTTATAAAATTTCGAATGCGCCGCGAGACTTTCTAACCTCTTTTCAATCTTCCGTTCTAGCCATTTTTCCTTCTTCTGCATTTTCTTCAATTGACGCTTGCTCATATTCGATGGTAATTCGGGTAATGTATTCGCAATGACATTCTTGTTCTCTTCTGTAGATACGTTGTCCATATTGTCAATTAATCATTAATCCTTTCCGACGTGATCACGTATCATATCATATACAATGTATATATACATATATAATATATAAGAGTACGATATATATGTTTATAGGGATTCTAGAGAAAAGTAGTTTAGTAGCACTCAAACGTGATTGGCTCTTCTTTTTATAACCAACAAATCAACGTCGAGTGTTGACACATGTATATTTCCACTTGTGGCGTATCTACTCTCACTATATCTATGACACAGGCAGCTTCGCCATAACCTCTAATCTTCAAATAGAACGGGTACCGCCATCATACACTGAACTACCGATCGGAAAAGTATAAAGCGATAAATTGAAAGATATCAATAATCAAGAATTATCCAGTACAAGAGTCTCATGTGCTCGATTATTCACGTCGCTCGTTATGGAATGGGATAATAAATCGTTTTGCGAAAGATATACAGTTATCGCGTCTCTCGGTCGCTCGATTAGAATAGTTCGATGTAACCGTTGAGAAGGGAGCAAAGAAGGGTGAAAAGTGGAAACATTCGCGGATTACGCGAAACGCCGATTTTTTCTTCGAACATGTGAGCCTTCCTCGAGATTCGCATCACTTTACGGTTTATATATACATATATATATATATATACATTATAGATTATTATAGATTACATATATATAAATAAATAAACATACGTGTATATATGTATGTACATATAAATGAATGTAAATAATGGTGTTTCGGGCTGTCATTTATTCGCTAGCGATATTTCTGCGCTTCAGTGCCATACAAGCAAGTATGTATCTCTGAGTCATTACATAATTATTGCATAAATGTGAAAAATATAAACTTTGCGCGTTTCCACAGAACCAGAATCGCAGGGTTACTGCGCACCTTATAGCGGCAAGATCTGTAAGAAATATCTCACTGGTATCGGGAAGGTCTGGTTTAACGATTCCAATGACAATCCCGGCGGATGGCTGAACGAGAAGATCACGACGAATCTCTGGGAAGAATTGATAGAGACACTTCTGGAACCATGTCGTTCGGCGGCAGAAGTGCGATATCTTAAAATTATAAATTTCAAGACACAAAGAATCGATGAGGGAATATTTATTATTTCTATTCCGTTGCAGAAAATGCTTTGCATGTACGCGTTTCCACTATGCCATGAATCGGTGGGCCTCCCCTTATGTTACGAGGACTGCATGGCCGTACGCCAGCAATTTTGCTTCAACGACTGGGCAATCATCGAGGATAACAAGCAGAGAGATATTTACATTCGTTCGCGTGGACATTTTGTGCTACCAGAATGCGAGAGCCTACCCAAAGTGAACAAGGAAGTTCCTACCTGTTCGCACGTACACCTCACCGACATGGATGAAGAGGTTGTCACCTGTAAGTTGTTACGCTTGTTAAATTATGTCACATAGTATAAAGGCAAATAGAAAATGTAAATTATCTATTGTATAATACATCGACTTTCTTAGATGATTGCATCAGAGGCAATGGTAGATTCTATATGGGAAAAGTCAACAAGACGAAATATGGATTAGACTGCCAATCGTGGAGCGCGCAAGTGCCGCACAATCACGATAAACCGCCTGATGTCTTTCCACAGATTCGATATGGCGAAAATTACTGTAGAAATGCGGGCGGCGACGAGCCAGTACCATGGTGTTTCACGACCGATCCCTTAATACGTTGGGAACATTGCGATATTCCTGTATGTGGTGGGTATAATCAAAATGTTAATAATATTTTATCGATAAAAAGTTTTACCTCAAAATACTTAGAGACAGAGTAATAAAACTCGAAGATACATTTTTTATAAAAGTAATTTAAATTATTATATCAAAAAAGAATGTTTTTCTCTTTATTTATTTATTTACAAGAAAAATATTTTTTAGAAATGTCTTTAATATAAATTAATATCTCTCTGATTGCTTTTTTTCTAATACAATAAGTAGCATTTGAAATAATAATACAATATCTTTGTTCAGATAACATGACAACTAAAGTGGAGATTGAACCAAAAGACATAACGATGGACACTCTATTTAATAACACACTGGTGTTCATATTATCAGCATTAGGCTTTGTAATCATAGCCAGTGCATTACTGTCTATCCTCCTGAGCCAAAGACTGCACAAGCGTCATCGAGGCTACAATCCCACCGATAATCAGGTGCGTTTAACTACATATTTTTTCTTTTTATTTATATTTACACGATTTTTGCATTGATTATATAATAATACAGCATTCTAAAAGTCTTTTCTCTTCGCAGGACGTAAACATTGATTTGGATAAACTGCCTAACAACGAAGCGTATCATAAAACGAGCGCACAGCTGAATCCCAAGTTAGAAAAGCTGGAATTTCCGCGAAACAACATCATCTACGTGCGAGACTTAGGCCAAGGCGCGTTTGGTCGCGTGTTCCAGGCAAAAGCGCCAGGGCTGATTGCGGGCGAGGAATTCACGAATGTTGCCGTGAAGATGCTGAAAGAGGAGGCCTCGGACGATTTGCTGCGGGACTTTGAACGAGAGGCGTGTCTCCTCGCCGAGTTTGATCATCCCAACATTGTGAAGTTGTTGGGTGTGTGCGCACTCGGTCGGCCAATGTGCCTGCTATTTGAATACATGGGCCGCGGCGATCTCAACGAGTTCCTGCGATCGTGCTCGCCCAGCAACTACGTTATTCGCGTGACCAACACGGCGGACGATAACGGTTCGACGGCGGGCGAGCCCTCGCGGCTTTCGCACATGGATCTCATCAACATCGCCGTGCAAGTGGCGTCCGGTATGGTATATTTGTCCGATCGGAAATTCGTCCATCGCGACCTAGCAACACGCAACTGCCTAATCAACGATCAGATGATTGTTAAGATCGCTGACTTTGGCTTATCACAGAAGATATATCTACAGGATTATTATAAAGGTTGTCTCTCACTCTTATTACTATTATTATTTAGTCTACCTAGGCGATGAAGCATCATCGGAAGATGCTTCAAAGATTATTCGAGAATCTCCTTCGACTTTTAAGTAGCGTTTTCACAACTATCTTTCTCATATTCAGATACATAATTTTAAATTATGTAATTGCTTTTTAATAATATTCTCGTAATATAGGAGACGAACAAGACGCCATTCCCGTCAGATGGATGCCGCTCGAAAGTATACTTTACAACAAATATACTGTCGAGTCGGATGTGTGGGCGTTTGCCGTGTGTCTATGGGAAATCTTCAGCTTTGCGCTGCAGCCGTATTACGGGATGACGCACGAGGAAGTGGTCAAATACATCAAGGAAGGCAATGTGCTGCGATGTCCGGACAATACGCCGCAATCGATTTATGATCTGATGAAGCTCTGCTGGAACAGGCGACCATCTGACCGGCCTACATTTCGCACGATCTATCAGACTCTTGATGGCATCAAGCAGGAATTGGAAGCAGAGCGCAAATCAGACAGCGTTCCGCTACGCATTCGGGTGTGAATATAATAATGACGGTAATAATCAATTTGTTTATTTTCTTTTCACAATCGCGCACGCAGTGTGAATAATTTACAGTAAGACGAAGATATTCTACATCAGCATATATAAAAATATTTTCTCAACATTTTTCACCTATTTCAAGATACACTGTCTTATTTAAATAAATTGATTTAAAATTCAGATTTGTGTTTTGACGAAATATATTTATATTTACATTTACATAAAAAATTTTGAAAATAGAAATTCAAAAGCTATTTATTTTAGATAACGAAGTTGAACAGTAATTCAAAAATTATTTATAATTATAAAAGATTCATAATTTACACTCTGCTTAGATATATAGAAATGCTATGTCCGATTAGTATGCTGTTTTGCAAAATTCCCAAATGTATTCATAGAAAATAAAATTGTGATCATCATCTGCGCATTTTAAGTTTGATAAAAAAGGCCGATACAAAAATAATAAACAAGGGAATTTTATTTTTTATATTGGTCAAGTAAAATATAGAATTTGCGTGTAATATATTTATTTGGATCATTCGAATTTCACACTGTGTGACAGATTAATTAAAAATAAAGGGATATATTGCATCTCTACTATTTACTTAAATTATATTTTCAGGTAATTAAGTGTTGTGTATCATGCGTATGATGTGAAATGCCTGCCTGCCTTTTTAGTTGAATTCACTTCGATATTAAATCAATTATCAGTCGCGAGAAGTCGGAAAAGGACCAATGTATAAAATGAAAGCGCAATACTGTACTATTGCGTTAACTTCTCTTCGTCTTCTAAAATGTGGATGTTCGTCCCTATCGGGAAACATAGTATTTCTCTTTTATACTTTTTCCCGAAAAACTTTTTTTTCGGATTATATCGTGTTAACTTAAGAAGATTGACGCTCGTTTCGATTTACTGTTTAATTAGCTTCCGGTTATCCAATTAGAGCTGCCATTTTTCTGATTCTCGGAATCGGAAATTCCGGAGATTTAGATTTTTTTATCCCTGGGTTCTAATAAATGTAAATATATATATGAATTTGTGTGTGTGTGTTATGTAATTTTAATTTGAAAATAATTTTTACAAATGACAATTTCATAATTTAATATTTATTTTTCTATTTATTATTTTTTAATTAAAATTCTAAGTATAATTTATACAAAAATTAAAGAAGAGATCTTTATATTCTTATTTTTTCTCTTTATATATATAATTCATTAAAAACTATAGTATGTTATTTTTATATATATTTCTTGAATAAGTTTTATGTTATGTAATTAATTAAATTTCTTATATAACATTATATTATCCTTGTTTTTCTCGGTTATATAAAATAAAATTTATTAATATTTAAGTTATTATTAAAATTAATTTATATTATTTATTTATAAAATTTTACATAATGTTTTTAAAAACATTTGCGAATTGTTGCAAATTTTCATTATTAGATATCACTATTTAATTAAGATTCGTTTTATATTTACTTTATATAAGAAATTGACGAATTTTAATGATGTTTTTCGCGTTTACAATTACCATATGCATACATATTTTCTTTCAGGCCTATAGCCTTCAGATAGTGAAATGTTAAGGTGGCAGTTCTAATTTCGGATTCAAGTAACGCTTTTACAAGCAAAGCATAACTCGAATCTGTACAAATAATAAAATAAGAGCGATATGGCTATGAAAGCGCATTTAGCGATGTTATATCTAGAGGCTCCTTGATTGTTAGACGTGTGTTAGGTTGTTAGATCATTTGCTGTATTAAAGAAAAGAAAGACATAAATGAAACTTATTATGAAAAAAGATGTTAAATGAATTAAGTGAGTATATACCAGAAGATTGTTGTAACTTAAGAAAAAAATACAACTCTTCTACCGATAAAAACTGGCGCTTTGTCATAATTTTCTTGTGTGTATAATAATTTTAAATTATTTCTTTTTTCAATGGTTGCATATAATATTTCTTCTAATTGCGTTTAGCTTGCTAATTATATTTAATGCGTGATGCGTAAAAGAATTTTGGAATAGGATTTTAGTGTATACGATATAGGGTGTATCGGAAAATACTCTATGGAAAAGGCTAATCGCGTTATTTGGTTGTCCTTTATTTATAGTTCGCGACTTTCGACTCGCTAACTGCCTTGTTAGGAAGATAGTTTGTTGTTTCGTTCGACTTGTAATTTTAACGAAACATACCGAGACTGAAATGACTGAATCGACACTAGCCATTTCATCACTGCCGCAATTACATTCCAGTAAATGTGTTATTGTTGCGCCATACGGGAGAATCGTATCCACATACGCTATAGGTGTTGCGTGTATAAAGATCTTTTTTTTTCTTCTTTTCCTTTTATTCAACGTGTAAGAGTATGCATAGACTACATGTAACAATACTTCTTCGATCTCATCGATTTATTTTTACTAGTAATGCGTATTCGTTCCGATTAATCGTTAAAAAGAAAAAGAAAGTTATAACAGCACGGTACGTTTGTCAGAAAAGATATTTTCGTTATCAAATGAAATATTACGCTACGATGTCGTGTATATCGTCGCGCCGAGGAAACGGAATCGAAGAGAATTTATTTTCGAAAAAAATCGTCCCAAATCTACATCTTTTTGAAAAATAGAAATCACGCGTTATAAGAATCATCGTGAATATTTCTTTGTTGTTTTTCAATGTAGATTTAAAAGGATTTCGGAAATAAGTTTCTCCATCGATGTAAGTCCATCATTCTGCGAAATACAGTAACAACTCGACGACATAACGTGTAAAAACTTGCGAATTCTTCCAGCGAATAATCAATGTAGTGTGATCTTTGTAAATAATCGATAAATCGTGTTTCACGAATCTGTACCGTTGACAATATCGTTTATACTATTTCTATACAGTATATATAGTACTGATTGTACCGTTCTCGATCGCTCTTTCCGTTGTAGATTTCAATTGTATCACACTGAAAAATACCCAATAATCGATAATTGTATCACGAACACCTTGAAGGAGAAAGTACGAAACTCCACCGATGTACAATTTTAACGGAAGGAATAAACAACCAATTTCATAATACTTAAGATGATTTTCTCTCCCTTATACGACAGATATCTAGAATAAATGGACTGATACGAACTTTTTGTCTTGTATGTATATTGTATTAAATATTTAAAGCACTGATATGTGTAGACCAATCAGAAAATTGTATTATTGTACATAACAACTACGTTTTTACATTGCATCATAAGTATATTTTTTGCAGCCACATATTTTTTTGTATATATATATATATATATATATATATATATATATATATATATATATATAAGACTAATTTAAAATAATTCACCGGTTTTATAAAAAGCATACTCGGTTTACATCTTATTTATATTAATATAAGATATATATTACATGTATTTTATATATGTCATAGATTCCTTGTAAATTTAGCATTCTTTTTACATAAAAGGCCTAAGCTTTTTATGAAACGCCAAAGAAATTCGACGCTCTATATAGAGGCTAAGCCTTTTTATAAAAAAAATTCTGATTTTATAAAAAACCTATAAAACATATATATATATATATATATATATATATATATATATATATATATATATGCGCACATTTTATACATATATATATATGTATGTATATGTCATTTTCTTATACTAATTTATGTGTAGATATACATAAAACGTCATATATATAACATAACATGTTCAGTGCAACAAGTTTCTAGTCACAATATCATGATATTACACATCTTTGGTATATTTATCTTTCTTTTTTTCTCTCTCTTTCTCTTTCTATTCGTCGTAATGCTTAGCATAAATGTGCAAAATATGGAATGATTATTTTTCGAGGTGACTAGCTTTATTTGATTCAGTTCTTGTATCTTTAACACGCCTTGAGCTTACATTCAACAAAAAATATCTCGATAGATATGTTGATTCTAATAAGAATTTCTTTTTTCAATACTTGTAAACTCTATCATTCTATATAAGCGAAAATCAACAAATAAGTTCATACATTTATAGCTGATTAATACAAATATTGATGTGGTACCTTAAAAGGTAAATCATTATGCCTAATAGTTATTGTAATTCTCTCTCTTCTCTCTCTTTATGTTGTTAATATGTACTGAATACTTAGAGACTAAAAAAAGGAACATATCTGTAATATTAATACTTTGAGAATCACCTAACGCATGCTCATATATAGCATGAATTACCGGAAATAAAGTATCTTTCTTGAATTCGAAGTACGAAGGAAAACAAAACAGAGCACAATTGGGATGACTTTAAGCACTTCTAACATTTTTACAATTACATTTAATATAAATATAATATTCCATTAAAAAGAAAAAATTAATAAAAGAAAGAAAATAATATCTATCATGTTTACTTTTATCTAAATTGTGTTCCAGACATCTTCGTACTTGTGAGAGAACTGCATTAAAATATTCTATTCCTAATGACTCACCTTGTACATTTTTATCGCTCACGTGTACAATTCTTTGTATAACTTGTATTAGAGCTTGTATTATGGAAGATACCAAAAGATCTATATAAGTACTATATGACTTACATTGTCATTTGCATGAAATGTCAACGATGAGATCGTACAATCAAAATGCATCCTTTATATTCTGAAACTGTCGCACGGCCAAGTCTACCGGTAAGTTGAACTTGTAACTAGTGAGACGGTCCAAGGTGTGAAATGCGTCTTGGAAACCTGAAAGTTGTGTCATTAGAAGTATCGTATGTCTCTACAATTACTCAAATTTTGACTCATACCTGTTTTTACAACATAGCTCCATGAGAGATAATAATTTTCCAGAAGATATTGGCATTGCAAAATCAATTTCAGCCAAATCACCAGTTTATTAGCGCTAAAAATAATAATTGTTTAATAAAAATTAACATAGCGATATAAATAATAAATACAAATCAACTAATGAAAAGCTACAATAATAAAACAATAGCTCTATATAACTTCACAATATTGTATCATTACTCACTTTAAAGCTGCGCATACGAACGCTTTAAAGTGCGAATCGTAACTTCGCTTGTACGGACTGTGCGAGGCAATAATGTTACCTATGGTCGTCAACAAGCTCTAGAAAAAAAATATATAGAAAGATAAATAATGATACGAGATTTCCATTTATAGATGATAGAATGTCCAATAGAATCTTATTACAATTCAACGAGACGACGATTATCGAAAGCGATCAATCGGAAAGAATTTATAGTATATATGTTTTATTTTAGCTTCTCAATCGCAATTTCCTGGTCATCCTGATCTTTCATAAGATACCTGTTTCGATGAGGCTATCCTCCCAGCCGCGAGATCAAGATTGAAGCTTTGTGACAGCTTCTGCGCGGGACTAGAATTGTAACGACGCCCATTTTTAATCTCGTAATACTTGAGTATCAGTTCCCAGACGTGCATGAAATTCGCCGATGTAACGTTGCGCTGCGGAAAGCAGCCAACGAACGGCACCACGCTGGATCCAGAACGCGTCACGTCCGCGGTCAAACCGTGTTGCACGAGATCTCTGATCGAGATCGCGAGGTGTTTCCTTACAGCAGACGTGAGTCTCGCATTGGCGTGCGACGCCGAATCCGAGTCGGATGTGTAATCGTTCTCGTTGTCATCGATATCGTCATCGTCCTCCTCGTCATCGTCGGCGGGTCGTCGCTGTTGTCGCTGCGACATCTCCGCGATTGTTTCCAGCACGTGTTCAACGGCAATATCCAATCTGGTGCGCAGATCGCGCCAATTGTGCACCGGATTCTTCTTACCGCCAAAGTTCCGACGCACCCGTTCGCTGCCGCAACCCAGCTGTGATATCAGAAACATATGCAGGAGCGCGACCACCTTGCGAACGGTATTGAGGGTTCTGGTGCGGCTGGCACTGCTCGCATCCCCCTCGATCGGTCCCCTTCCCCGGTCGAAGCGCCGTTTGGCGCCATAAGAGCCCGACGAACTGCCTGCGTGCACCGGACACGCGCACGTACACGCCAAAGTTTCCGTGCTGACTTCACCCTGAAGGTAGTTTATGAAACGCTCCAAGTCGGCGACCTGCGTCTTCAGCTGGGAGACTAGTTGCTCCTTCATCTTCAACGGGCTGACGATCTGTCATATTACATATATATTAGTAGTTGCTTTAAGTATATTGCATAAAAATATTACATTACGTTAAAAATGTCTCAGAAGCAGATATTCTTTTAATCACAGCTTGTATGGCTAGTTTAAGAATTATCTTTCTTTAGTGAAAGAATATATCTCATTCTTTTTCAATTTTAAATATTATATATCTTTGATTTCAAATTAAAGCATTGAGACATTTGAAGCGTAACGATTTCGAAATTTGACATACTTGACTTATGGCGTAATCGACTTGCCACCTAAGATCGTCCGCCGGTAATTTGCACAGATCGTCCACGTCAAAATTCAACTTTTCTTTTAAATGACCTGCGAGCAAAGCGATTTTACGTTCTCTTTTCTGCGCAATACATTTTCGATAAAATTCTAAAACTCACTAATTATGATATTTTGTCTTTCAAGAATGACGCTCTGCGGTAGATCGGCGTCACCAGTTTCGTACGCGTATTTTTCCAGATCCTCCAATTGAGATTTTAATTGACTTATCAGCTCTCTCTGTTTCGTTCTCTGCATTGCCATTTTGGATTCGACTTCCGCATCAGTAATTACATCAGTTACCTACAGTTATATTCAATGCGATTGAACAACTATCAAATAATATTAAACAGTTATAAATATTAAGAAAAAATAAAGTTAACAAAATGTTCTTTTACTACTGTAGTTTTACACAGTAGTTCTGTTACTACTGTGCTGTAGCAAAAAAAAAAAATATATATAAAATTATAACAGGCATTTAAACTTGCTTTTATCTACAACAGTTAAATTAATCACACATAAAGAAGGATAGGACATATTTGGATATAAAAATAAAAGAAAAATACATAGAAAAATTTTATTGCACATTCAGAAATAGTATTAAAGGAACAAAAAAACACAAGTATAAAACATAAATGTAAGTTTATAACTTATATAAATAAGTAAAATATGAAGCAAAAAAGAAATAAAACATAATAAATAAGAGATGAACATAATTTAAAAAGGAAGATATTTAGATATGACTAGATGTAAAAATGAATAATAAATAAAGATAAGCATCAAAGCAATAAAAATAAAATTGCCAAAACAAAACAATAAAAAAATTAGCAAAAATATAAGAAAATCGTCTATATTGAAAAAATTAAAGAAAATTTTCTTTCCATATGGCTTACATTTCGATCACAAGCTACAGACAAGATCGGCGTGATAGATCTGCTTTCTAATAATAAGCTGTTTGGTACGTCTGGTATTCCCCTAAATGCGAATTCCTCCAACTCTTTGAGCAGTGTTTCCTTTTCGCTAGCTGGTGCATCCACAATCTGTCGTAGACGAAACTGAACCTACGCAAGTTTTCGTTAATCAATAAATATTATTAAGCAAAACAAGACAATTAAGTTTAATTTTGAATGAACATAATTTCGATCCTCATACCTGAGCAAAATGAGTGGTTAATGCTATAAGAGACGAGTTCAACATCTCCTGTTCCTCTTCTAACATCTTTACCCTCTCCATATCATAAGCAAGACTAGAAACATAAGAGAATATTATTTTATCTACAACGCGTAAAAAAACTTATCTTCTATTTAGATTTTTAATTATAATTCTTATCTAATAATTTGATTTAGGTTAATATTTATGTAACTGTTTTTATCCTTACAAAAAGTAGAATGTTTTTAAAGCTTGATCATCTATTTTTTAAACACTTACTCTATAGAATATATATTATAAATATTCTAAAATATATTAATGTGAGTTTATACTTGAAATAAAAAGAGAGAGACGCACTTGTCTACGTTGGCATTGACATATTTGTACTCGTCCGCGAATTCGTCGCCGTCGTTGGCGCCAACGGGGGCCCATCTCTCCCCGGACGGTCTGCTCTCGCTGCTCTCATCCGAATTTTCAATCTCGTCGCTCTCGCAGAGCGTCCGCGAATGTCGCCCTACGCCGTCCATCGTCTCCTTATCGCTCATTACCTCGCCTACCTCCTGGTTGGCATGTTAACAATACGAAAGCATATCGATCTGTACAACTCTTCGTGTGTCGGACACATATCCGGATCAGACAGCTTGATGTCTCGCGATTGTTTACATACCATGACAATTTACGGTTTATGTGTCCTCTGCGCACAATGGCTGTCTCGAACGCAGACGATCCGGAGAGACTTTAGATCGCAAACTCTCCCTTTTTCTTTTCTTTTTTTCCGATATCTAAATCATTATTAATTGACCAGATGCGCACGTGTACGGCCGTGACGCTACAGACGTCAGACGTCAGACCATGATGTCAGACGTCAAACGAATAAAGCATAGACAACGAGAAAGAAGATACGGACACGGTATGGAAAAATTGTGACTAAAACCCGCGCATGCGCAATAGCGATGAGATTTTTATGCACACAACCACTTATATCGACCGGTGCCTAACCAGCACGATTGACCAATTGAAGAGCCTCATTGTTTTTTCAATAGCCAATAAACATTGTAAAATCCAATTGTAAAAAACGTTTGAAAAAAAAAGAGAAAGTGCAGAATCTATATCGAGTGGCCGCTCTATTTTCTTGCTACATCTATGACGTATCTCAGAGCGGTTGAAGGTTATGTCATTTGTATAACATGGCGTCGAGCGAGAGTGGTGATTTTCAAAAAGTGTTGGAGTATCGGATTTACAAATGCTCCAGTTATTCTTCCTGTTATATACCCGAGTGAGTGTCCAAATCGGCTTCTGAAAGTCGTATCGCAGCTATTCTGGGGATCGATGGGGGAGGTAAACCCCCTGTATCGTGATCTCTTAACCTAAAACCGATCCGATTTGAATAATCTCTTTTTGTATTCGATATAAATCGTAGCGATCGAGGAGTACTAATCTCGCACCTCACCGACTCGTTTTTTTTTTTTTTCAGGAATATCATCGTCGATATACCGTCGGATCAGACTTCACGTTGGTCCTCTGATATCGACAATCATCCACAGGTAAGAATTGTCCGTATACGCTTATATCGTTTCTCGCGTTACTACTTATTGTTTCAACGATTTTTCAGTACCTTATTCTTAAACTTCAAAGTCCTTCTATTGTCAAATACATCACCTTTGGTAAATATGAAAAAACGCATGTATGTAATATAAAAAAGTTTAAGATATTTGGTGGATTGGAACCAGAAAACATGATGGAACTTCTCGAAAGGTTTGCTTCGACATTTTATTCTTTGCATTAATTTGCTTGTTGTTTATCTAACCTAAACTTTAATGTTTTAGTGGACTGAGGAACGATTCAATACCAGAGACATTTGATTTAAAGCATGTTTTGGGAAATGGAGGAAATTGCTTTCCCATTCGATACATAAAAGTGCTTCCTCTGCAGTCTTGGGGTCCTAGTTTCAACTTTTCCATATGGCATATTAGACTAACCGGTATCAATGAGTTCAAGATTGTAAGGCCTTGTCTCGAGTGGTTCAACATGGTAAATCTATTATGAAATGGGAAATTTCATTGTAAATTCTAATTGTGACAGATGAAAATATAATGCGCATTATATTGTAGTATCGGCAAAAGGAGATAATACGACTATGTATGAAACACTTTCGACAAATGGAACAACCAGAGATTGTTGAGACTCTGCAGAGGATAACTGGCGTTCCATTGGAGGATCCACGACTGTCGACGTTGTACAATTTATTGGTCACTAAGGGAGATCATATGCAGGCGGAACGTTTCATCAGCAATGCGCTCTCGAGTGAGTCCAAACGCGCGTTGATCGCGTTTAATCTTCCTTTTGTATCTGTTTCATAATCATGACACTTATAACATCGTTAAATGTGTTAATTTTTAGCGGGGCTCTTAAGCGATTATATCAATGCTCAAACTTATAGAGCAATTTGGACAAAGTTATCATCTAGCGAGCCCAAGCCCGGAATGCGGGGCGGCCATCAGATGGTACTCGATCCTACAGCCGAGGTACTTTACCTCTTCGGTGGATGGGATGGTAATCAGGATCTTTCCGACCTATGGTCTTACGATATAGAAGTCAGCAAATGGACGTTGATATGCAAGGATACCGAAGCGATGGTCGGTAGTACTCAATAAATTTAATTCTACTACGATATGCTCTGATATACTGCAGTTCACTTTTTATCTCTTTATACCTGCATACATATATTGCATACATTACAATCTGTGTTATTTTAGGGTGGCCCGAGCGCGCGTTCGTGTCACAAGATGTGCCTAGATCCACAAAGACGACAGCTCTTCACGTTAGGCAGGTATCTGGACACACAATATCGGACATGTGAGAATCTGAAGAGTGATTTTTATGTTTACGACATTGAGTCGAACAAATGGACGCAGATCTCAGAGGATACAGGAACTATGGGCGGGCCGCCGCTTGTATTCGATCATCAGATGTCGATGGATGTAGAGAAACGCACCATCTACGTATTCGGCGGACGAGTACTAGCTCATCCGACAAAGTAAGTTATGTTGAAAAAAAATGGCTTCACTCGCATTCTGTTTATTTATGAATTCGTTCTGATGTTGTTTCTCATTCACGCAGTGCTGACGAACACGGTCTAATACCAGAACCGCACTTCTCGGGATTGTATTCCTATCATGTGCCGACTGGGACTTGGACTAGACTCGCCTGTGATATCGCCGATAAATCGTGCTCGAAAGATATGCCGATCTACAGATCCCGCGCCGGTCACTCTATGCTGTTCCATCCGGTCGGTATTCTAATCTTTGATTGAGATAAATGTAATAGTAAGAAGAAGAGCGAAAACGCGCGCTTTAGACAAGACATTAATAATGCTTGTAATTTTTCCAGCGATCGAGAAAGTTGTACATATTCGCAGGTCAGAGAGGCAAGGAATATCTGAGTGACTTCTTCACTTACGAAGTCGATACGCAGCATATCGAGTACATAAACTACAATGAGTTTGGCACAACCAAAGAATCTAGTCACGTTCCCGCGGCCGGATTCACACAGAGAGCAACCATGGATCCTGAACTCGGCGAAATTTACGTTTTATCGGTTTGTATCACACACTCAGTGAAATTTATAATTTATTAAAATTATATAAATCATTGAGGCTACATAAATCATACATTGGTTGCATACAAGTATATGTATATTATTGTATAATCATTATAATCATACATATATTTAATGTAATTCAATGTATAGAAACAACACAATATTTCTCAGGGTCTGAGCAAGGATAAGGATAAGAGGGACGACAACGTGCAAAACTCTTTCTGGGTATATAATATCCAGAGCAGCAAATGGTCATGCATATATCGCAACGAGAACGTTGGCGAAAAATATTGGAGCAAAATGCAAGATTACGAGCCGTGTCCGAGATTTGCGCATCAGCTTGTTTATGATCCCACAAGGAAGGTATGTCGTAATTTTATAGTGATTTCTTTCTTTAAATAAATAAATTTTGTAAATCATTAAGTAATAGCGATACAAGTATTTTAATTTTAAAATTAACTTTTCTATAAAAATTAAAAAATACGCAATTAATATTACAATATTTTCTAAAGCTATTGGATAAGTAACATTGCAAGATTATTATAAATTGTATGGAAATTGTTTGAAAGTGTACAGTTATAATTTTTGCAATCGAATAATTTATTTGAATAAAAAATTCGCAATGATGAATTCATTGATAATATTTTAAAGTCACTTTTTTATCAGGTTCATTTTCTATTCGGCGGCAATCCGGGCAGGTCTTGTTTACCAAATCTGCGTCTCGATGACTTTTGGCAATTGGAACTGCGCCGGCCTACGGGTGAACAAATCTTGAAAAAATGCAAACTGATCATTAGAACGCATAAGTTCAAGGAACTCGCCTTGAGCAACAGTATAGAGGCTCTCGAGTATCTGCAGACGAAAATCTTTGAAATTATCGATCACAATGATACACAGCAAACGAGAGAGGTATCGAGATGAGAAATTTATATAATCATTACTTATTATTGTTTATTCACGGGCCAAATTCGATTCGTTAAACGTAAGTGTCGAAATCTTATTCAACTTTAGTTGCTACTTTCTTGCAGTTTCAATTGTTGACGTCAATTTTATTCCGGATACAAAATAATTTGTCAGAAGACGCTTCCCAGTCGAACACAATTTTGAATGAAGTAGCGGCCGGCACGACAACGGCGCAGGAAGGTACGAACGTAGAGCGCGATGTACATAATTTGCGAACCGAGCTCTATGACAAACTTGTGGAATTCTTCCCGGAATCGTTGACGCAACCGCGAGCGAATCTGATCGATCTTTTGCCGTTATAATGGACGCAGCGACGTGGGTCGTAAGACTCTAAACAAAATGACAAAATGTTCTCTAGTGCATTATTTTTTTCTTTTTTCGTTCTTGCTGTTTGAGACGAGAATTTTGTTGTCACAATTCTGCTGATCGATGACGGACTTTGCCATACTTTTACTGGTGCGATTTGTTTTTTTACCTTGGATATATTATACTTAATCGCGGGAAAAAACTGTTGCAGCACGTTGGTAAAGCTGCTTTGAACAATTTTATTTATTTATTTTTTTTTTGTTTTTACGAAATAAATTATTAGAATTGTTGGAGAGTTCTTTTTTTACAAATCCACAAAGGACTTTTACAAAACAGAGCATCCTTTTTGCTTATCTATTCTTATTGACGATTATGTATTATTTGTTAGATCAATCCCTTGGAACTTTGTGATATTGATAGCTTTCTAATCGACTGGTTAACTAATACATAAGTAAGCTAAAGATTGATTTTATAGGTTATTTCTTTCATATTGTATAACTATGTGTTTATAGCGCGGCCATAAAATTGTTATTATGTTAGCTGAAATAATATATTTATCGAATGAAAGGCTAGAGATGATAGATGCACTAAGAAAGTTTCTTATCGAAACGTGGCGATTTAATATTTGCAAGATATTTCACTCAATACCGATATATACTCGATTATTTTTGACGCGAGAAAGGTAGAGAAACTATTCGCTTCATTAAATTCAATTACAATTTTAAATTTAGCGAAACGAATATATATTTCTTGATTAAAAAAGAAGACTATAGTGACAAGAAGATATAGAAAATATTATGATCGATCCATATAAAGTTAATTATAATTTCGTTAACTTAATTATAATTTCAATTTCTAATTAATTTAATAAATTATACTTTACTTGACTAATTATATTTTTAAATTATATAATTAATTTTTTTGTGTGTGAATAACGCGATATTTTGTGCACTGATTTGTGTGCCCGTAATATCTGTTTTTCTACAACTGATTAATCATTTCTTTACATATTTTTCGTGCCAACAAAAGCAACAGAGGTTTCGGGCAATCGAGTTGAATGAAATATCCTGTTCATATATCGACACTTTTCTTTTCTTGTAAAATATCTTTTCTCAGATAGTTCTATATTTTTTTAATACTTTTCTTCCGCGTTCATTTAATTGAAGAATAAGTTTTTATTCACCAGGAATGCCTTTTAAAGATGAAATGTAAAAGCTAAAAATGTATATTATTGCAAATGTCGACGCGAATTGATAATGGGACTCATTTTTCCTTTTCGACTTTTTCCCAAAGATATTATTAGCTCTTTCCAACGCAAAGATAAATTTCAAAGTCCTTAGATTCGTGTTACGTATGTAAATATTGACGATAGTCGTATGAGATTTTTTTCTGTATTCTAATCTTCTGTGCGATGACGCGCTTGTTTTATTATTTGTTGATGACTGAAATATCTTGTATATAATGATTGTATCACTTGTGTTCTGTAATCACCCTCGCGACTTTAAAAATATTATAAAAATATGTAAGCGAGACGAGGATTGATAATGCAACTATATGTATATTATGAAACGTTAGGAGAAGCGAGATTATTCAACTGCTAAGATCCGAACGTGGCTTATCTTTGTATATAATATATAATTATACGATGTAAGGAAAGTGAAAGATTTTTATAATGTGATTCCAGTTACTCTAGGTTTCTATAAGGAATTGTAAAGAGAAAATAAAGAAGGATATTAAGAGACGCAATATATATATATATATATATATATATATATATATATATATATATATATATATATATATATATATATGAGCTGTAGAGAAAAGTATGTATAATTTCTGTTGTAAAAAACAAAAACAAAAAAAAACGAAACGGTGCCGCTGCCATTCCTCCGATATATAAATACACACATAATAGATGTCTCGAAGTTGGAAGGACTAGAATATTATACATGTACAGAGATATACATAACATTGGTTTCTTCGTGCTTCGAGACGTGAACAAAATGAAATGTTGACATAGCCGCGAAAAAACTCTCTAGTCAGGTGAAAAAAAAGATAAATGTTTATAAAGTGCATATGAAATTAACGAGTTTGGGATTTATTTACACACATAAATTCGCTTAAAGAATTCCAAATTTATTCATTGGAACGTATTCTCCATCCAAGACATTGTCATATAGAGATAATTATATATATATATATATAAAATTATAATATACGGTAATTTTATAATATATAATTATAATATAATTATTTACATATGTAATTATATATATAATTATAATATATGTGTATATATATGTATAATATACAAATGCAATATATATCGCATGAGAAGACGGACAAATGCATAAACATTAACATCACGTTAACAATTGGATTTAAAGAACTGAAAGAGACCAATAATAATTGATTGATAACATGTAAGAGATAAATGTAAAGTTTCTCAGTCTCTACCAATGTTAAATGTATATATGTGTATGAGCAGTATATAAATTATATAATACACTCTTATTGCAAGAAAGCTTTATACACTGGTATTTGCAGTAGCGTTGACTTTCCCTTGTGCTTCATCCATTATTATTTACGAAAATATACGTGCTTACACATCGATAACATTATGTGCTCCATTCAACTTCGTATGTTTATTATTAAAATTATATTAAAACTTTGGTAAGACTTAATACATGTTATACCTGTTATGGATGTCATGTACATGTACAACAATACCTAGATTCAAAAGCCTAGATTTTTAGAAGCACTATTGGTAAGTTAGCAAAATACTGGAAGTATATAAAGGAATATATGAAAAAAATATCAATAATATAAAAAAGAATCTCAACTGGGCTATGTTTATAATAAGCAAAAGATTGTAGTGCAATTGCCTATAATTTGAGCGTAAAGAAAATTTACGCAATTAGATTCGTTAAGATTATCTTGGAGTCTGGCAGACCATCAAGAATATAATGAGAATTTGCCACGGACGCGAGATCGGCTTTGAACAACGTCAACTGAAGCTCTTTTCGTGCTTTTTGGACGATATAAACCATTAGCGAGAGTCCCACTAATATCTGTAATAACAATAAGATTATGAAGAGAGATTATTACTTTGGATGTAAACTTTTTTATGAAAGGGTACAAACGTACCTGGATGCAAAAAACTATGTAGCCGGTGGCGGCTGTGGATCTATCCTCCAACACATCTTGCATCGATCTTAAACTGCTGCCCAAGTAAACGTTGATTAATTGCGCCGGTAATAAACCTATCGCGCTCGCTATGTGGTAATGAAAACCACCTATGTTACTGACCTAAAATTACACATACACATATATAAATATACAATATATGTACATATATAAATATACTATAATTTATATGTATTATATATGTACTGCAAAAATAGTGTTTTGAAGACCAAAAGGAATCGGAGTGAGTCGCGCGAACAGCACGATTTTGAAGGCTTGAGGCCCGGAGATAACGCGGAGTATCGCCCTCGCTGTGTCGCTCTGCAGGAGGGCGCCTATCGGCAGCCTGGTGGACAGCAGTCCCAAAGTGACATGGGCTATGGCTATGCCGAGATTGGCGGAGAGTATGACAATCGCTATGCCGTGCACGGCACCAAACAGGTAGCCGCTGGCGATGATGAGGAACAGATAACCGATCACGATCGGAAACGACACTACCGTGAACAGGCCTATGAAGATGATAGCGATCATCCAGGCGTTCTGATGTTCGATCCAATAAAGGAGCACTTTGATGTAATCCCTGCAGACGAAGACTATGGTGCCAAGGAAGGCCAGGGTCGCGATTGTGATCGCAACATAGCATATCGAGTTTGAGTTGACGCAACTGACTGCTGTATTTTTGGAAGAGCGCATTCCATCTTCAACATCATCTATGTCGATGATCTGATCCATGTTCGAGCGACCTTTTTAATGTCCTCGGCAAGCTTTCAGCGACCAGTCATCCCTTGACAATATAGTGCTCTTTGAAAAACCGCAAATATAATTAGTTAATAAAACTGCAAAGGATAATTCAAATAAATAATACTTGAAATACTTGAATTAAACCTAATGACAAGTCAAAGAGATAATTTTACCTCGCAATATGAATCGAAGTAAATTGTCTTAAAAATAACACAGATCGTAAATTCCCGGTTGTTAAACGTATTATTTGGCAACATGTCATCGAAATAAAACAGATCTATTAAAAGCTCAAAGATGTATTACGTCGAAGAACGAAATATAAATACACAATTCAACTGTTATCCCAATTATGCATAAAATTCTCGCTAATCATCTTGTAAATAAAAAAAAATATAATCTCTGCAGTTTATTAAATTAACTGTCAATGCGATCCAGTTATTGTAAACAATTGTTGGGATGTTGGGAAGCGTGATAAATGAACATGAATTATGAGAGTGGAATGAGAGAGAAATATTTTTTGTAAAGTCGAGATTAAAGTGTGTTCTGAAAATGAGCCTGAAAAAAGAAAGATGAAGTAACAAATGTGATTGGCTGCACCATATTGACATAATTTGGATGTATTGCAATATGCGCTTCGGCGAATGATATATTTTACAAACTCATGCTTGGATAGCACGAGTCTTGTGAATAGCTATTCATAGGCGGAAGACACTTATATAAAAAAAATATAAAACGCTTCTTACAAAATCTATAAATTGCTATAAATTTTATATCATTTTTATTTATATTTACGTTAATGATATGATGTGTGTCACATGATATATGAAATTTTATTATTCTTATATATAGGATGTTTGAAAAATAAAGAATTAAATTTCACAGGAGTTTACTCCATTTTTTTTGGTATTGATTATATAAAAGTGTGTCGTATGAATGTAAACAAGTTTGTGTACAAATTTAATTCCTTACTTTAAAAACGCATAGAAAAGGAATTATTATCTTTATAATGTTTATAGAAAATATAAATAAGCAATGATATCCCCTTTATTATAGCGAAGTATATACGCTACTGAAATCAGCTGATACTTTTGATTATGTGCAAGCAAAATAGTTTAAAAACTAAATTTGAAGGATCTGATAATCTGAATATTGAATATGCGCAAATAAGTATAACGAGCTAATTTAGAGCCAAACGCCGATAATCAGAGCGCAATCTTTTTCTTCAAATAAATGATTTATGAATTGTTTCGGTCTCTTATTTAGATTGTCATTAGTAGTTGTCAAAATAATTTATTTACATTTTTCTTTGTAACATATATACATAAAATGCCTACTCGTTGCGTTGCTATTGGATGTAGAAACACCGCTAGTCCTAGCGGAAAAACTGCAGCGCAAATGAAATTTGAGAAAGTAATGAAAATAACGTTTCACTCGTGAGTATAAGATCATATTGATATATAGATTGTATATCAGAAAATATTGGAAAAAAAGATTTCATGAGATTTCATGAGTAATTTCTAGTTAATTCTTCATTTTTTATATTTTTTCTTGATTTATTGTATTTTTAAGAAACCTTAAACAAACATAAAAAAAAATTGATTGCTTATCTCTTTTCACATATAATAAATATATATTATCATGCTTTGCAGATTTCCTTCCAATCCTATTAGAAGAGCGGAATGGATAAGAATAATGAAACTTGAAGACAAAAATATTACTACTAGAAGTCGTCTTTGCTCTCTTCACTTTAAGGAAAAATATATAGACCGTACATCTTTAGTATATGTAAGATTGAGAGAAAATGCCATTCCACATGCAAGTATCTTAATTAAAATATATGTGTACATATATATATATATATATATATATATATATATGTGTGTGTGTATGTGTGTGTGTGCGTAAAATAACTTAATACTACTTAACAACTTAAACTACAATAATAATATATAATTGATACTTTTGTAAGGTTTAAAGAAAACGATATAAAATTATAATTCTGATCAATGTATTTTTTTATAGATATTTGAGGAAACATTCTATGACAATGTAACAGCTATAAAATGTGAAAGAAATACATTACCTGCACAATTAGATAAAAGTATAACTTTACTAACATTTTATTCTTTTATACATTTCTAGTTGTAAAATTGTAAATTTTATAATATAAATTGTTAATTTTTTTGATAGCATAATAAAATTAAGTCCATTTTGTTTCAGCAACAATTCTAGCTGACCCTTTAAATATAAAGATGGAAATGAATGATAGTTTTAAACGAGATTCTGTTATCCGTAAGTTTGACGAATTACATATTTATTGATAAATAATTATAAAATGTGTGTATAGAATGTTAATAGTAATTTATATCAGATTCAGTATGTGACAAAGAAACAAATACATCGCCTTCCTTATCGCAAAAATTGCGAAAATCAACTGAGAACAAGGAAACAAGAATTTCACCTGAAAGAATATGGAACATGAATTCCTCCAATATGGAAGCAATTAGACAAGAAAGATGGACAGAAATTAAAAATTTACGTAAACAAATACAAGCTTTACAGAAAAAAGTCTGGCAAAAACATAAAAAAATTGTGATTATGAAAACTATTTTGGATGAATTAAAAATAGATTATTTAATCAGTGATTAACACAAAGTCTCTACCTCTATTTCTTTCTTTCTAATAATACTGAATATTTCACATATAAAATTAGCTTTCTCCATTATGTTTTAAAAATCAGATAAATATATATTTCATTAATTTTGAATTGTATATAATATTATTAATACCTATATAACATTTTTAATATTTTATAATACATTTATAAAACATTGAAAATAGAAAAATGTAGGAGTGTAGAAATGTTGGAAGAATATTATGCATATTTGTTTTTCATGCTGTCTTGTATATAAAATATTTCTATATTTGTCACAAACATAATTGAAACACTAAAAAGATTGAAATTTGTATATGTAATACGTACTACTTTTTATTCTACTTCAATGATCTAATTGCAGATGCATATGGAGACATAATGAAAATAAGATGAAAATTTAGTATTATATTTAAGTAAAAAATTCCCAAATAAAAAATTGGATTATCATCATCATTATTAATCCATTTCTTTAATATACAAATTCTTTTATCTGCTATATTTGAATGCTAGTTAAGCAAATATGAAATAAACTGTTCATGACATTGAAAACATTTTATTCAGTCAGTAAGAAGCATTCTACATGATGATAATAATAATCATAGTATAATCCGTGATAATAATAATAATTAATAATCATAATTCATTCGTAATAACCACAATTTGTAAATGTACAAGGTAAACACACATTCTTTTTCTCTCTCTCTCACTTTATTTTTCTCTCGCTCTTCTTTCTCGCAACTATTTCTCTCGCTCACATACGTTGAGAATTGTCATTTATATAGTATACACAAAATTACAGAGAGAAAAATTCACCAATATATAAATTAAACATCGTATTCTCTCTCTCTCTCTTCAAAGACTATGAATGTAGTCAATAAATCATCCCTATCATCATCTCGTCTCTGCTGCAAAGATACTTTTCTTCTTAATACTTTTCTTTCTTTCATTTTTTTTTTCAGTTCGGCATTCGGCAGCGTTGTTGGATTTGAAGGACTACTTCTTTTTAAAATCCGCAGCGGCAACGCTCTCACACAATACACTTTTCTAATACATTTGTACATTTGTAGGTCTCTCTTTTAATCCTGAGAAACACAGTGTGGATCTTCGAGTGCACGAAATCAATCAGTGAATTTCAATCATACATATAACTTTGCATGTCGATTTCTTTCTCAGCCATATATATATATATATATATATATATATATATATATATATATATATATATATATATATATATATTGCATCTCTTCTTTGTACTGAAACAGACTTGTGGAATGGACAAGGGAATTTAAATATTGACTGTATTCTTCTATACAGAATCAACAAATGGAAATACGAATTATCACGGAATTATAAAATTCTCTTTAATCTCGTGTCTCTCAGGATTATCATAGATAGGCGAGAATTCATACTTAAGATGAATAAATATCTATTTAAGTGCATCCCTCGACGAAGTGTCAAGGGGCGGAGATTTTGCGGTCCCGTAAAAAATAACATCGATGATCGGTACATGTGTAAAAAAAAATATATAAGTTGTCCGCTGTGGAATTTATTTTTTTTTTATTACTGTAAATCCATATTTCTATTGATTTGAGGTAGTGTATTAAATGTAATAATCCTATTACCTTGCTGCTTCTATATTTGCGTGTGGATATGTGTGTATCGTATTAATACTCCTTCGCGTATCTTATCACACTTGCGACCACGAGCCCAAAGCGCGTATATATATATATATGTGTGTGTGTGTGTGTGTGTGTGTTATATATATAAAAAATCCAGCTTATAGAATACAAATGTCTCAGGCCTTGTAGGAGGAATATATGTTTCGTCTATTGCAAAAGATCGTCTGCTATCGATACACAGTAGTCGGCAGTAATCGAAATTTCACAGAGTCACAAAGATTGGAATTGTCTATCCTTTTGTTTTAAGCTCGTGGCTCGCGTCGATCATAAGTACGCTTCACAAAATTATCGTCTATGCAATGAAACAAGAGGACGCCAAATATCGGACAAATTCGAGACGGTCCATCGTTCTCGTGCGCGCGACCAACAATCGTATATATTAGCCACGTAATTGAATCTTTAGAAGAGCAAAGAAGAAATTCATCTGTATAAAATTCGGCGTCTTCAAACTTCATTCTTTTTTTAAATACCAAATACGACAAGGCTGCTGACATTAGGCTTGCTAGCACTTTGTAAATAATGCCCAGCGATTGTGCTATTTTGTTTAAGTTTCTTTTTAACTATTATTTCATGAATAATCATTATCACATTTTTTCTTTTTTTTCTCCTTTAATTAATTCGTTCTCACAGAGATCGTCGGAGAGAGAGATAGAGGGAGGGCATGCGATACATCGTCGGCGCCGCGCCAAGTTGGCTCAATCTATGAACACTTCTGTAAAAAATATAATATCTATGGATGGTTGAGCCCTTGGCCAGCATACGCAGCAAAGTTCGAGTTTAATTACTTCTTTCACGGGGGGGAGAAGGCGGGGGGATTGAAGGGAGATCACTTCTGCACGGAATGTGAGCAATATAAGCTATGTAACGCATACATCTCTAACGTGTATAGTCTCTGTATAGAACAATATATGTCGCTCAACTTTTCTCGCTATTTTTAAAAGGAACATTTCACACTTGCGGGGGGATGCAATCGAGGCTTCCACCCGCTCGTTGATACACGCGCAATAACAACGTGAAAAAAAATGCAACCTATATATTTAAGAGGGATCGATTAACACGATTCCTCCCCCCTCCTCCCGCGATTCCATACGCGCGATTTGATTGCACAAATATCCTATTTCATCAGTTTGCAGAAGTGATTATCACCCTAAGGTCCTCTTTCCTTCGTTCGTTCGTTCGTTCGTCCGTCCGTTCATTTCTATCTGTATCATATGTGTGATATGACAGGCTCCCCCCTTTCTCTCTCTCTCTCCTCTCTTTTTCTCTCCGAGAAATCAAACAATCAGTCAATCAAAATCAAATCTGAGAACAATGACGACAATTTTGAATTTTGACACGCTCGTGTTATTCTTATATTACCATCAATATAAGTTTAACGACTTAAATCCAACGCAAAAACAACATATATATAAATACAATGCACAAGCACATTGTAATAATAATAATGATAATAAAAGAAAAAAAGAGAGAAATGAGACTTAACGTAAAAACATGACTCACATCCAAATATTTTTATAATAGCCTCAACAGTTTCACCAGGGGAAAAACACAAACGAAACATACATATAATATAGTAAAACTAGTAACTACTTTACTACTCTAAGACAGCGAGAAAATCCTAAGACATGCGATATCGACAAAATGTCGTTTTTTGCTTCTTTTTTTTTCTTTCTTTTGCTCATTTTGCGCCAACTGTGTGCAAAGTTCCTAAAGATAAATATGTTTTTTTTGTCCCCTTTCTCTTGTTTCGTTTTTTTAAATCTCGTATTTTCCAACTTGTGCTGAATGTCTTGTGATTTTTACGCTTTCCGTTAACAATTAATTCAATATCGCGTCTCTCCTGCTATGCATTTACTGATTTCCTCCCTTCTCTTTTCCTATATAGCCGGAGAATATTTCAAAATAAAGCAGAAAAATGTTCTGCTTTCAACTTTTACGTGTAATTCATTTTCAATCTTGGAGCCGTTAGTCCGCTATTCGATCCAACATTACAATACAATATTACCCTATTACGACACATAATTTCCATTAAGCTCGTATGTGCCATTGTGTTTGGCGTCGTTTCACTCGCCACGTTCATGCTCGAGTATACCGTTCTTTTTGCGATGGATCTCATTTCTCAACTCCATAGATCAAAACTGATCTCTCTCAGACAACAGTTAAAGATTAAAATCATTATTAACTAGAATTATCAATTACACGACCATTAGTATGTCTTATACAGTAATAAATTACCATCGTGCTATTTTTACTCCACTGTCGACATGTTGCCCTTTTTTTTAAATTACTAGATGTTACGATGTTATTTTTAGCTTAACTTAGTAACGAGTATTAATGGCATCTGCTTTTTGTTTCAAAGAAGTCGAATAAATTTATTTTTTGCCTTTTACCTTAATCGTTAATGCTATATGAAACTCCAGGTTTCGCCAAAGTCCCGAAGTCGTTTCTTAATGATGCCGCTTTTTCTTGAAACCTGCAATGAATTTCGCGACTTTAGAACTCTTTATCTCGTCAATTTTGCGAAATTTATCGTGAGAGATTTCTTACTCTTTTTAGCTTTGCCCTTCCTCTGAGCTTTTCTCTTCTTGGCGGACTTGACGGATGACTCGCCGAAAGTGGTGATCTCGTCGCCGAGAGTTCCCAGAGTCGTCATCTGACGACGTCTGTGCTTCTCCTGCTTGGTGACGGGCAAACGCGTCATATAATTCTCTTCGTATTCAATCTTTCGTTTGTCCTCGCGTACCAGAATCGCCCGTTTCTCACCCAGACCCTGGCTGTCTTCCACAGGCGCATCCAGATATTCCTCCTTCAATTCTCGCAAAACTGTGTTCGATACAGCACGTCTACGAGCTCTCTCGCTGGCTTTGCGAATCTTCTCCGCCATTGTTTCATCACCATCTAGAGAAATTACATTTTATTATAATTAATAAATTAGCAGTTGAGAAAAACTAAGTAATTTAAATATCACATATCAAAAAGTTCCTAATCAAAAAAATTATAATATCTTGTACATATTTAATATATATATATATATATATACTATATATATATATATATATATATATATATATAAATATAAGTAAAAATATTTTTATTAGAACCGACCATAATGCACCGCAGCGAGTTTCGGCGGCACGTAAACGTTAGACTTCCTAGACTGCTGCGTTGTTGGTTTGAAGCCATCTGTCTCCTCCTCCTGATCACTCTCGGAGTCTTCACTGTCAAGCTTGGCGACCAGCGCGTCGGGATTCGCCCTAAAGTTACTGGGATCGTCGCTGTTGATGGTACCGGTTACCGCAGTCTTGACGAGCTTATCTATTTGATATTTGAGCTTGTGATCTATTGGTCGGATTTTCTCTAGGACAGTCCTGATCTCGATCAGACGATCAATCGACGGATCACCTTCGATACGCTCGCCGGAACATTTTCTCAATACTACGTAGGTAAGATTGATGAGATAGGAGAGTAACATGTGATACTTCATCTCGAGAAAACTCAAGCCCTTGTCCGTCGAGATCTCGCCATTCTTCACGCGCACCAGCATGTTATCCACCAGCTGGTTCACCTGTAGAACATTAGCGTTCATCTCTCCCAGCAGGCGGAACGCCTGTGGGAGATCCCTCTGCTCCATCTCATCAATAGCCTGCAAGACACATCGTCGCAATTATATAAAATAATAATTATATGAAAAAAATGAAAAATAAAAATAACAAATTTTACGAATCTTACGATCATCGCGAGTTATTTCCGCGCGATTCTCCAGAATATTATAAAAATTCAGCGCACGATGTCTTGTTTATTTACGTCGGATTCGATTTTCGTACGCATAGGTTAAGCGCGGAGACGAGAAGCGGAGTAACTTTTCCGCCGATATGTTCGTTCGACCCACGAGTCTCTCGCGGAGGGCGACGAGCCCGTGTATAAAAACTCGTCGCGAACCGCGTACGTCCCGTCAACGGTGGTGTTTCATTCAAAAAACGTGAAACGCGACGGATTTCGATCGTGAAAACGCACTCGGCGAGCGATTTCGTTGAGATTTTCGACGAGAATAACAGTCCCCGGCTCACCCGCGGTGAATGTCCCGGGAAAAATGTCCGCCCCGGGACGAAAGTACGGGAAAAAAGCGCAATAATCTGCTGCCATCTTTCCTATTTACTAATGGATGACAGAGGTGGAGGAAAGAAGAGAGAAAAAAAAAAACAATCAAAAATTCCCGACGCGAGAACCGACGCGAGAAACGCGGCCGGATTCGCGCGGCGCGGCAGAAAAACGCCACGATAACACGCCGCGGGCACGTCGCTCACCTGCACCATGCTTCCGCGTGGAAAATCAGCCCGACAAACGCATATCCAAACAACGTAACTTGTAATTAAACGAGTCCCCACGTGGGACGATATTTTCCTCTTTTCAGGGAAGGGTGGGGGGTATATTTTTTCGCTTGGAAAAGTCTGGTCAGTGGAGCGACCGTCGCGCGGATCACTAGGATCCGCGACGACACGTCGTCCACGGGATCGTCGGTGTGGCCACCGATCGACGCACGGAGATTTTTCCGGATCTCGCGAACAACCGATCGCGTCGGTTCGTCGCGCGAGAAAATCGCGTTTGGCGTCTCAACGAGATACTACTTCCGCTCGCGCGGCGAGGATGCCGAGCGGCGCCATCTTCGAATAGCGAAATCCGTGCGCTGGATATTCGCGATCGGCGACACCAAGCGATCCTCTTTCGCGCATTACCGATAATAAATACGAAAAAACTTTGAGGATCCGTCCTGAGAATAATGTTTTTCAGACATTTTTCGTTCTCGCGAATCTCGCGTTTCCGCTCGTCTTGGCGTGGCTAGGAAATTTTTTTCCCTAGATATCACCGTTGGCGCGCCGACGCTCCGCGACCGCTTCAAATTCTTCAAAGCGCGGCGACTTCACTCTTGACGGATCGTGCAATTTTTCGACGCGTAGTGCGAGCGACCGGTCACGTGACTGACCGCTTTGACAGACACGTGCTTCGATGCGGCGTTTCCTGGGATCTGTAACAATTGTTTATATTTTTAAATAGTTATATATAATTATATAATTATTATCGATACTTTCTTGTATTGTCAAGTATAAAATTTAAAAAAAAAAATAATTAATCGCATCAGAAAATGATCTGAATAAATCGCAAATCTCGTACTAATTATATTATTACCAAAATATTATTATTTATCATCATTTATATATCTCTATTTATCATCTCGTTTAACAACTTATTCACGAAAAAGATCTGCAAACTATTTCTTTCGACATGTTTTATTTCATTGATAGGGAGGGAGAGAGAAAGATCTGCGCTATCTTACTATTGCGCACGCGTGGAAAAATCCCTGGGATCATTGCGCGCACGCGCGAAAAAGAGGGTATGTCTATCAACACTATCGTCCCGACGTTATATCGCAGTGAGCGATTTTGTGATTTTGAGGTGGCGACGAGATCGAGGGCAAGACAGTGCGAGAGAGAGAGAGAGAGAAAGAGAGACGGCGTGGCGCGCCTTCGTGAAAAGTAACGATACGTATCGCGTAGAATGGTAAGTGTGATTTGTCTGACCGGTTCGGAAAGGTATCTCGATTTCGATCTCGCGAAATTAACGCGTCATGTGCCACGCGGATTATGACACAACCTCGCATTTCACTGCGATGCAAGATGCGCGTGCGGACCGCTGTCAAACGGAGATTGACAGAATGATTTAAGATGCCCGATCATCACTTTATATTCAGATGTCGTCGTGTTCCTCTTCCTTTTCGTCTATTTCTTTTTTCGCCCGAACTATGTACACAATGGTTCACTTCGCTGTGTATGTTTGTGACGTTTGTGTTTACGCAATTGCGTGTGGGTACTGTGGGTCATTAGATTCGCACAAGGAGATATCTGTCTTAAATAATAAAAAAAAAAACGACGGTAAAATTGGCTATAATAGTTTATTGGCGAAGAGATGCAGCATTTATTGCATAAGCAAATTTTTTTATTTACATGATAAAATGTTAATATCTTAGCATAAGCAAATTTTTTTTTACTTTTTGCAAACTTTGCTGACTTAATCTCAATATAATATTTTGCAATGTTATTTGTCACATTTTAACGTCAATCAATTAAATTTGCCGATACAGGGAAAATTACAGAGGCATGGTGCTGTATTAGTGGTAATATCTCTCTTAATAGAGACCAATGGCTTTTACGTACCTGGAGTCGCTCCGGTGGAATTCAAGAAAGGTCAGAAGATTGATGTTAAAGCTGTTAAAATGACCAGCATCCATACACAATTACCATATGAATATTATTCTCTTCCCTTTTGTCGACCCAAGAAAGAAATTTTTATTTACAAGTCTGAAAATTTGGGAGAGGTGTTGCGAGGTGACAGGTAGCTTGATGTTATCTTCTTTGACTTTGGGAAATTTTATGAAAATAGTTCTTTCTGTAACTCTCATTATTTTTTTTTCTTCAGGATAGTAAATACTCCATATGAGGTTGTAATGGGAGAAGATGTCAGTTGCAGATTGTTGTGTCACGACCCCTCTAGATTGATGACCTGGGATGAGGCTAATTCCCAACATGTTATCCAGATGATCCAACACGAATATTTTGTTCATCTGTTAGCGTTTTGTTTGTTTAAACATATAACAATATATTGTTATATATTGTTATATGTTTAAAAATAGAATATTTTTTGCATTTTGCTCATTTTTGTTTAACTTGGGTTTTTTTTTTCAGATTAATAGACAACCTACCAGCAGCTACTAGAAAGAAACACAAAGAGACAAATAATGTGGTTGTTTATCAAGGATATCGTTTAGGTGGAGTGATAAACGATCAAGTGTATATCAATAATTATCTTAAGTTAATATTAAGTTATCATAAACATGGCGAGTAAGTATTTATTCTATACAGCTTTCTATATAAATTAATTTCCAATGTATTTAAATATATACAAAAATTCAATCTAAATCAGATATGAAGTTATTTAATACTTGAAACTCGAGTAAATCGGGACAATAATAAGAAAAAAGCCAAAAAGAGAAAATAAGGCGATAAAAACTAATCATTTCTTTGTTATTTGTACGAATTTAGAGATGAATTTAGAGTAGTTGGATTCGAAGTGGAAACTCGATCCATCGACACAACACAATTGAAATTCGATGGGAATACCTGCATAATACCTAACGAAGCGAACCCGCAGTTTGTCAATCCAAAAAGCACGAGTCTTCTCTTTCTCTATTCGGTGGAGTGGAAACAATCGGACGTAAGCTGGGCCAGCAGATGGGACGTATATCTGGGCATGAGCGACGTCGAGATTCATTGGTTCTCGATCATCAATTCTCTCATTGTTGTCTTCTTCCTGTCCGGTAATATAATCACCACAATTAAACAAGATTTTAAAACTCTTGTAATTGAAAAACTATCACTTGCTTTTATTACTTGGTTTCTTGTTAACTTTCCTGTTATAATTTTTCGAAACATTCTATACGCATTATACATCACTGTGACATTAAATTAAATTTAATGATTTACAAATTAGTGGAGAGAGTATTGAATTGTTATATATAAAATATGATTTTCAAGAAACAATATATATACTTAATCAAAAGAATTCAATAATAATATCCATGTGTTTAAGAATACTATACATTAATTATTTATTAATTCTTGAATTGTTAATCACGCAGGAATTCTGACAATGATCATGGTGAGGACACTTAGGAGAGACATTGCTCGTTATAACGCAGGCGAAAGCGATAGTCTAGCAGGTCTGGATGAAACGATCGAAGAGACTGGCTGGAAGTTAGTCCACGGAGATGTGTTTCGACCACCGACCAACTCGCGTTTATTTGCCGCCGTGATCGGCAGCGGCATCCAGATTTTCTTCATGGCTTTGATCACGATATGTAGGTGCACAATTAAATTTTCAATAGTTCAATGTGGAATGCATGAAGATTATTATATATTTTTTGACTGTTTCTGCAGTCTTCGCGATGCTGGGGATGCTATCACCAGCGAGTCGAGGAGCCTTGGGCACTTGCGCGATATTTTTGTATGTGTTTTCCGGCTTGATCGCCGGTTACTTCTCGGCAAGACTATACAAGACGATGCGAGGTCGGGAGTGGAGAAGAGCCGCTCTATTGGTAAAATTTAATGGATATATATTTTACATATGAATGTTTATATAATATATTTTCATGTAATACATTCGTATTTTTCTATATATATGCATATAATTAATATTGAAGGAAAGTATTGTAGTTTTTAACAGCAATTGCTGTTTTGTATTTCAAAAATTAATATTGTATTGTAGACAGCGACGTTTTATCCTGGTATAGTCTTCACGACATGTTTCTTCCTAAATTTCTTCATATGGGGAAAGCATAGTTCCGGTGCAGTCCCCTTTACAACCATGGTAGCCTTGCTTTGCCTCTGGTTTGGCATTTCTCTGCCTCTTGTCTATCTTGGCTACTTCTTTGGCTACCGTAAGCAGCCTTTCACGCATCCAGTTAGAACAAATCAAATCCCTAGACAAGTTCCTGATCAACTATGGTATATGAATCCAATATTATGGTAAGTTTAAATAAGATTAAATTTTAATATATTTTTACTTTAATTTTGGTATCAAGTATCGTCATTAAAAACGTACATTATGCACACACACACACACACACACACACACAAAATCCATTTATTTCTAAATATATTAATTAATGCGCCATATTTTTGAAGTCAATTTATTTTATTTGCAGTACTTTAATGGCTGGAATTCTACCATTTGGCGCTGTATTCATAGAACTCTTTTTTATCCTAACTGCACTGTGGGAAAATCAATTCTATTACCTCTTTGGATTTTTATTCCTCGTTTTTTGCATCCTTGTAATTTCGTGCTCGCAGATATCAATAGTCATGGTCTATTTCCAATTATGCGGCGAAGTAAGTATAACAAAAAGATTAAAAAGATTAATTCTATCATTTGCAGTTTGATAGTATATTTCTTTCATTCCCTGACTTTGTAAAATATAGCTTTGTAATATTCTGATTCCTACACTATAACATTCCATCTGCAGGATTATAGATGGTGGTGGCGAAGCTTCATTGTGAGCGGCGGATCAGCGGTTTATGTGCTGGCATACTCCATCTTTTATTTTGTCACCAAGTTGGAGATTACTGAATTAGTGCCAACCCTCATGTATTTTGGCTATACTGCATTGATGGTCCTCACATTCTGGCTATTGACCGGTACGATCGGTTTCTTCGCTGCATACGCTTTCATCAGAAAGATATATGCGGCCGTCAAGATAGACTAGTCAAAATTATCATTAGTAGAATAATACGAGTGAATAAAGTTAGATTTTTAATTTAATTAAGAGAAAATGTGAGAGAGAGAAAGGGCTTTAGTTTTTTGTATAGAAACAATAAGTGGAATAAGTATGTATGCATCTATATCTTCCACGAAATTTCAAAACTGCAAATATTTGCATAGGATTTTGTTACTGAAATATGTATATGAATATTTGATGTGTCGATATAAGGTTTTTATTTTTTGTTTATCATTGTCATCATGACAGCAGTGGAAGCTCCTTATTCGCCAGAGTTTACATTGTGTACGAAAATTGTTACAAATATGAAGATTGTGGAAGGCAAAAAAAAAATATATTGAAAAATTAATACATTTTTAAAGGAAAAAATGTTCTTTATTTTTGACATTTTTTTTTAATTATTTTAAAATAGTAACATTTATTGAAAATAAATCTTTTTTTTCATGCATTATTTATTTGTAAATTTTGTTATATTTGTAAAAGATGGCTGCAAGTATATCGAATTGTGAATTAATCAATATACGAATAAGGAATGGGAGATTGTAAAACTTCCATTGTACAATACATATATTATTTTTATTTGATTTTTAGTAGCGTGATTTTCTCTAAATAAGTACTTACAATATATGACACATTCATACATGAGAAAATAATCTATAAAATTCATAAACTGAACATTGGCTATATCAATATCGTTCCTTGTCTCGTCGAGAGAGAACAAGCATACACTACTGTGTAAAAATATTCAAATAATGTGATATTAGTGACGGTCAATGTGCGAAAGTATTATATAGTCTATAATGAATGAGCCAGTTTAAAGTGTTATTTGTTTCCATTTTCTTTTTAAAGCATATTACATGCAATTTTACAGATGTGTCGGCCGATGTTGTAATAATAAGCACACATATAGTGAGTAAGAATAATAATATAAAGTTTGTGTATTTACTTTTAGTATTGCAATTACGTTTTCATTCCTTAGCCTTTAGATACTATTATGAGAAATTTTGAGTGTTTAATTTTCTTAAACTTTAATTTGTAATATCGATCTTTTTTTGTGACACATTTATATAAAATTATCTGTCAATACTTATAATATTATATATACAATATAATTTTTTAATAAATGTGTCTTGTGTATTTTCTGTAGCAGAGTTCTATGTACATCGAAATTAATAATGATTATCGTTACAAATTATATATATATATATATATATATATATATATATATATATATATATATATATATATATATATATATATATCACAAAGTATTCTATACAATTACTAATGTAAATAATATGCAAATGATAATAGTATGTACGAAAAGTGTATACAAATTTGTCTTTATCATTTCAAGAATTATAGCCTTCTAAAATTATATTGTATATAGAATTAATGCTCGTTCGCATTTTAACATCACAATTGAACTTGTCACGATAGAGATTACTCAAGGCATCTTTAAACGAGAATAAGTATGTCGTCTCGGTCTGAGTTTTATAATAAAATATATCAGGACACTTGTGAGACTAATCTTATAAATAGTGATTACAGTGGATTCCACGGGCATGTAACACTTTGAAACAGAATAATTGCTTGGACTAAAAGTACCCTGGAATAAAAACATTCACATATATATTGTGTTCCATATGGAGATAACTAATCCATTGAATATTTAATTTTATAATATAAAATATTGCAATAAGAATTTCGATTGTTCTATTTTTCCTAAAGATCTCAGATTAAAATACCACAATCATCAAAAAGATAAAAATATAATGGAAATTATAGTTAAGTTTAAGGAATATTATCGAAAATCTTATTCCAAAAATAAGAGATGTTGGCTGCTAATGGGTTAACGTCGAAATCAGAATCAACATTTACCATCAGAAGGGACGGATTGACTTTATTGCGCCAGCTGAAGGATGAGATCGTGAATTCCAGAACATCATCCCGATGTATCCTTCTGCAGCCGTGATGGGTGTGCCCAGCGACGATCAGTCGCGGATTCAAGATATCTAAAAGCTGATGAAGCAAAATCGTCAAATTTGGCATCAATATTATCAAATATTATATATGATCGCAATCTACGAAATTGTCACATAATATATACTTGTTCCGAGGCTTCCTTCGACAAACATTCCCATCGCTCCCGAAACTTTATGGCCTTTATCTCATCGGGGGCCTGATCCAATTCATTACAGATCTCGTCCGATTCTCGATACATCGGATAATGCTGAGAAAAAAAAGAGACCGATATATCTGTCTATTTTTTCAATCTAGATATTAATTTTAAAAATTTTTTTAATTTCTAAGACAAATTAATATACATATATGCATAACTAACTTGCAACAATATAGGCCTACTATATCTGGATATTGCGCTCGAATTGCGACAATCATTGCTCATCTTTCTCGCACATTTTAGATCTTCTGTAATGTGATTGTAAAGATTTATATAACAATTAATCAACTACAAGAGACTTGGCTAGTACGCGAAAGCGTACGGATGACGAGCTCACTGGCTATTTTATTCACCGCGATCTCAGTTGGTCGGCACAGGAAACAGCCATCTCCTTCCAACGCCATACTATTGATCAGCACGAAATGATTGTCCCTTATACTCAGTCGCCGCACGCTTGGACTTTTCAAGCCATTAATGAAACGCTGATTACGATACGGCGTGATTGCTGAAAATTAAACGACAAGCATAGTTGAAAAACATGATTGGAAATATATGAATTGGATTGGATTGATTTGAATGAAAATATGTTCTTTATGTTACCATAATGAAATCCCATATCATGATTCCCAGCGACGACATAGAGTCGTGTGTCCGTTGGTACATAAAACAGAGAATGAAATCTTCGTATATAATTTTCAAATTCTGTGGAACTGCACCATTGTCCCTCATCAAAGACATCACCTGAATATTATATTAAAAAAAAAACAAGGATTTTTTTGAAAAGAAATAGCGATATAAAAATTAGATATACCTAACACAAAAACCACCTCTGGTCTGTGTATCGTCATCATAGTTTGAAATACTCTGTACATTTGCCATTCCCTGGAATAATAATTCTTAGTAATTCTTTTTTAATAGATATTATATAACAAATAAAATATTATATATAAATAGATATAAATAATAGATATAAATATTATATAACAAAGCACAATATATTCTTAATATATAATTTGAGGAATACAGACCTTCGTAATTTATCAAACCAATGTCCCTCTCTTGGTCCTAATAAATGAGTATCTGCAATAAACATTGCTTTGACTGGCCTATCTGTTGTGTCTGTATATAGAGCGAGGTCTTCTTTTTGAGGATTTAAAGCAGGCCATTGACACTATGAACCATAAATCAGAATTTTTTAATCTCGTCAAAGATCTGTTTATTTAATGTAAAAATAAAGATGTTATAGAGACTCACCTGTACAAGTACTATATAATATATAAGATATTCACAGAAAAATAGTATAAATATTAAAGCTAAAACCACGTTGAGAAGCGTCTTGGAGAACAGTTTTCCGAGTAACATCTTCGAAACTCTGTTTGAATCAAGATTGTATATTAAAATCCTAATCACGCTACTTATTTACCTATTTTAGGATTATAAACAATGAAGGTAAGTATGAAAGACTCTCAGTTTAACCTAGTCTGACACCTGACCCTCTTTAACTCCATTTAACTTTACATGATCGTGCATAGGACATCATGGGCCCATTCCTGTTTCAGCTATAAATAAATACTTGTTTCTCTTTGTGTTACTATGTTAAAAATTTTTCATTTTAATATTTTATCAAATCGCTTCTTTATGCATTTCTCCATGAGTTTTACTGCAAAAATAAATATGGAAAAAATGGAATTGATTAATATAACTATTACCATTAACTTCTGGTTTCAATTTCGCCTACTACATATCCAAAAAAATTCAATGGATTTCATGAGTGGAATTAAAAGAAATAATATACAGATTTTTGAAATGTAAGTCTATAGTATAAAAGGTATAAATAAAAAAATGCAAGTGAATAAAAATTTCATTTTATACATTCTATTCGATATAAATATTTGTACATAAAACTTCCTCACATTTTCTGCAAGAATATTGTTCAATCTATTTCGCAGAAATTTTAAGAAATATACAATCGCAGTCTTACACACATGCAAAGTACAACCAATCATTCAGTACATTTCATCATATCTCGTCGATATCTCGTGATACAACATAATGCAAACGTTTACAATAACAAAGTAGATTTTAACGTGTTAACGATAAAATTTGACTATTAAAATAATTATACATAAAAAAATGATATGCGATGATGTAACAATCAACTGATAAGAATCGGGATGCTCGCTTTCCACACTATAAAATTTAAAAAGAGCTATAAAATAAATTAGAGATGTAAGAAATAATAAATTTCTCTAATTGTTTTATAAACAATTTGTATCGTAAATTATATCGGCCATCATCTGTTTGTCCTGCAAAGCTGCATCCAATTCTTCTTGGTCCCACTGCAAGATCACTTTACACAAACGTGCTTCCTTCTTGCCCATAACTCTTAAGATGCCTCTAGTCTCTATTAACGAGCACAGATTTACAAATTCAGAATCATCGACGGCGAATATATTGCGTTTTTTGCAAACCTTTTTGTACACCTCGTGCAACTGCAATAAATAAAAATACAATATAAAGAAACTTGCAATGGTAATAAATAATATAATATAATTTATTGTAAATATAATTTATTGTATTATTATTTATAACTAAATATTTTTAATTATATATTATAAATTTATATAGTAACTAAACAAGTTACAATCATATATTTACTTATAACAAATCTCTAACGTGAATTTTAACTTACTCTTCCAATAGTAACATCCTTGTTTCTTCCTTTATTCAGGATAAGTAATAGAGAACAAAGTAACAATTTCTGTTGAAGGGGAAAAGTATCCTGTTCTTGATCAATATTCTGCGTGCTACCATAAACTCCATTTAGAATTGTAACCACCTCTTTCAAGTCAACTGGCTTCTCTGTTATTTCTGTTTCTTGCTTCAGAGACTCTATGTTTGTATCTAAAATTAAAAAAAGAAGAAAATTACATATATATTAAGTTATACTTTTAATAATATGTATTGAAAAAAGTATCAATTCTATTTTTTTTTTAATTTTTGTGCTTTTTCTTTTATTAATATATTCGTTTATTAATTACTTTTTTTTATTAATATGTATAATATATTAATTTTTCTATTTTACTTATTCATCTTCATTGTTATTTTATGTTCCATTGTTTTATTGTATTCAAAAAGAATTAATTACCATTGTCATTTGTAGGACGTAACACTTGTGCCACTTGATGAGACTCTGCCAATTCCACCACTCTTCTGCTGATGTCCAGAGCTCTCCTGATATCACCGGAGATCGCAGCTACCTTGCCCGCGAGCAACTGTATTGCGGACGGTGTAAACACGCCGTTCGCGTTCGTCTGATTCAATCTCGTGGATATTATATCAAATATTTGTTGCTTAGTGTAGGGCGCAAAGTGCATCAACATCGGTTTCAGTTCACATCTGGCCTGCAATCTAGGTAGTATCCTGTCAGTCAGATCCAGAGCATTGGCGATTCCAACGAGGATCAACTTGGAGTCTGGTATAGATGGCCATTCAAATATGGAATACAGCACAGACTGTTTTTTGCTCTCCAATTGATCTATCTCATCCAACACTAAGAGCAGCGATTTGTTCTTCGATGTTAAATATTTCTCTATAATGGCCTTGCCATTCTTCCCCGACTTTGTCGCACTGGTTATGGCCAGCTCTTGGATTATTTTTGCATAGATGGCAGCCGCAGATTTCATGCTGGTGCAATTGATGTAGACTACTTTAAGTTTGGACCTTAAATCTGATTGCTGCATGATTTTGAACAGGCTGGCAGTTTTCCCAGTGCCTGGTGGACCGGAAACATATAAGGAACCTGACGTTCCTTGCTCTAGATGTTTCTGAAAAAATTCCTGCAGTTTGTCTAATTCTTCTTCTCTTCCAGGCAACTCCTCTGTTGCACAACTATGCAACGCTTTACGTGCGTTCTGATACTTATTGGATCCAGATAATAAATTAGAATTTAATTTGTCTTCTTCTTCCTTGGAGAGGTAGGATTTAAATAATTGCTTGGGACTTAATTTGCTTTCTTTCGAAGCAGATAATTGCAATTTATCCAGAAGAGTAGATGGAGTCAGGGGAGATTTGTTTCTTGCTTGCGATTTGTTCCTTCTTTGTTTTGGTGGAGAAGGAATATCTTCTTCTAAAAGAAGGCATAATTTCTTTATAGGAAAGAAGGCATAACTTCTAATAAGTTCATAACAATAAATAAAACATCAATACAAAGAATCCCTTGTGGAATCTAATTATAAGATATAAAGCAAAAAAATAACAACATACATAACTACTACATAAATTATAAGAGAATCAAGGTTAATATTATAAATTAATATTATAATATTTTATAAAGTATTTTTAAATAAAATAATATTTTTTACCATGTAATTCGTTACACTTGCGACGTCTCGATCTCGGTGTACTGTCTGTGCTATCCGCTCGCCTATCACCGATTATCTTTTTATGCTTTTCTGTCGTGTTCTCGATATCCGAATCAGATTCGGATTCGCTGCTAGTCAAAGTAACGATCTTCTTCACGGTCGGGGTATAATTTGACGGCGTGTATCTCGCCGTCGCATTCGTAAAATCTTCCTTCGCGATGTCCTCTTTGCGACCGTAAAAATTGCATTTCTTCCGTATGGGAAAAGAGATGGTGGTTTGAGTGCCCGACATCGCGCTCGAAGAATCCGTTAATGTTGATCTTTGAATGAAAATAAGATTAAGCACAAAAATATACAAAAAAGAGAGATAAGGAGAGTCGACGACGAAACTCCTCGTGGGAGTGTAAAATGCGACAAGGTTCGACAAAAATTCACATACTGTATTCTCGAAATCCTCTCCTAGTTGAAAACGTTTTTGCGATCTCGGAAGCGATCCTCGTGTAAGATGCCGCTATATTCACCTCGCACGTAATCTTCGAGAAACGTTCCTCGGAAAACGTTTCGTCCACGTCGCTAATAAATTACACAATGACCGAATTCGTGAACGGAACACGTCATTTACCATGCGCAACAAGTGCATTCAGCTGTGTGTAGCTGTGTTGCATTTTTGGCGGGACAAGCTTTGAACGCGGGAAAACGACGGAATGCGGAATCGTGCCAGAATGCGGATTCGGAATATCGGAACGTAAGCATTGATAAAATATCGTAAGAAACTCAACTGATGAAAAATTCACCAATAGCAACATACAATCGTCTGATTGACCAATCAAGACAAAAGGAACAAAAATTTCTTTGTTCTGATTGGTCAATCGAAAACTTCCTAGCACGTGTTTCAACAAAATAGCCGAGCGAAATGTCGCACTCTCTTTCCAAACTAGATTTACCTAGTTTACGTCGCGCATGCGCGAAAAAAAGCGAACCCCGTTGTCCCCGCTTTACCACGACCATTTTCTTAGGAGAAGCCGTCGAGTGTAGTCGTGCAACAAAATCCAAAGTAATCAAGCAATTCTAGAGCGATCTAAAATTCATTAATCCGGAAGATGAGAGCTAAGGTAAACCGATTTCTGTTCCTGTTGATTATTATTATGTTTTTCGAGTATATACAATTATTTCGTGATGAGAAAAGTACGAGTGTCGAAATATGGCAACTTACGTTGTTTAAAGTTTTAAATCGACACGATGCCAGTAACTGCGAAAAGTTTCTTCATCGTATCGATAAGCTTGAAATCGAATCAAGCTTGCCGTTCATTATTATTTCAATCGAATTTCTCGCTTTATTATGTTTCTTACTGGTTTCGTGAATCGTCATAACCTCAACTAACGGCGTGTTTAATTTGCAGTGGCGTAAGAAGAGAATGCGCAGGCTAAAGCGCAAGAGGAGGAAGATGCGTGCGAGGTCCAAGTAAATAATTTCTCTATGTGCACACACCTACACGCGCAAGCTCTGTAAGTATAAACTTCATTTAACGTCGTAAACGAATCTATCTATTCGCAGGATTTTTTTCTATTATTCACACGAATTATTTCAGCTGTGGGAAGAACAGACCTGCGATATTTCGCCGTTTCATCAACATTTCCAGCTGCACCTTAAGTTGGGACAAAAATTCCAATGAAGATTTTTTCAATGGATGTGTTTTTCGCACAGAGAGCATTTTATATAAATATAAATCTTGTTTGGTTAAATAAATGCAGCGACTATTCAAGATAAGACACCGTTTTATATTTGGGATTTTCCTCCTCTTTTCATACAAATGTTATTTCTTTAATTTCAGAATGAGGGATTATTATAGATAAATTAAAAATTTCTAGAATAATAAATATTAATTAAATTCAGATTTATGTATTTCAAAATTTCTTTGTTGATACGTTGATCTAAAAAGATCTTAATTTATTAGCAAATATAACGTGTGCGCGGAAAATTTAAAAGAACTTTATACAATCTACATAGTTATTTAAAAATGTCGCACAAAAAATAGAAATTGTTACAAAATTAAATATTTGGGCGAGTATTTTACAATGTTTAGATTATTTATTATAAAAATTAAGATATTGAAAATAGAAAATTCAGAATAAAGATTCGTACATTATGTGTATTATTTTTTAAATATATAAAAATTTATATATATATATATATGTGTGTATATATATATATATATATATATATATATATATATGTATGTAATTTGCGCGCATGTGAATAGCGTCCTAACCTTGTTTTTTAGTCAAGGTCGGAATTGGATCGCTCGAGATGCGCACATGTATTCTAAGGAATTTATTTCGCGCCCGACAAATATTGCGCGAATCTTCCAGCATTAATCGTACGCAAATACTAACGTACTCGCAATTGAAATTGACGAGACAATTTTCGAGAAAGCCGGACAACAAATTTGATGACGATGTGTTTAAAGGCGACGATGATGACTCTGCGACCGCTATCAATGCGAAATACAAGGCATTCCACGACGAGGACGCGGATGTTATTCTCGACGTGAGCGAGGAGTTGGAGAAGATCAACCTCGAAGATCTAAGCGCACAAGAGGAAGTTCACGATCCTTACGCCAATATAAATTTGAGCCGTGAGTGCAAATCTAAAGAAATCATGTCACATGTGTAAAGATGTATTAGATTTTTTAAATAATTGATAATAATTTTATGTTTATAATTGTTATTTATATCGTAAAACATTAAAACAATATTTTAATAAAGTATATAGTAATAATATATAATTATAATGAATAATAATAATGGAAATAGTATGTTTATTATTAGAAAAATGCAATGAATTAAATTTAATAATAATTTATAATGAGTATAATAATAAGATTTATTTGTATATTTTAGATGGTACTACTGGTGTATATGATATCGAGGATCTTGTTGCGTTACTAGAGAGGGACAAGGCAAACAACATCTTTGTTGCTAAAGTTCCAAAGAAATATGCTTATGTAGATTATATTGTTGTGGTAACTGGAAAATCATGGAAGCACATGAATGCTCTTGCTACCTTTGTACGCAAAGTTTACAAACTAAAAAGAAATCCAACTGATTTGATACCTAAAATTGAAGGGAAGGATTCAAAAGATTGGATAGCTTTAGATTTAGGTAAATAAATTTCTTCCTAAATTGAAAATTATATTGTATTTGTCTTTTCAATTTTTTACAAATCTAATTTAAATATTTTCTGAATTTATATTAATTTGAAAAATATATCTTCGGCAAAAATTAGTTTACATTATATAATTACAAAAAATATCGAAAAAAACTGTTTTAGTTCTATTAAGAGATCAAAATAAAATGCATAATTGATAAATATGCAAGTAAAAGAGATTGGTAATATAGTGCAGATGCAAAGGTGAAAGAATCTATCGGTAAACTTAATTGTAGACTCAAGAAAGCTTATAAATTCAATTAATTTTTTGAATTGTTAATTATTATAATAAATTGTATATCATTATATGTTGTAGGAAACATCGTTCTGCATATCTTTTCTGTCTCTGCAAGGGTGCATTATGATTTAGAGACTTTGTGGACAGTTGGTTCACAATACGATGATAAGAGTAATGAGTCTCTGGAACTAAATATTGTGGATAAATATAATGCTTTCTTGGCTGATCTTCAACCGGCCGACAATGATTGTGTATAGAGTATAGCATTAAATTCTATAAGGTAAATAAGTTTAATAAATAAATGATAAAATTAATAAACTAGATTTTATTGTATAATGATATATCCCTCCATAATTATGGAACTTGTATTATATTATGGAACCATATATCATAGATTTTATGTAAAAAAATAGTTTCCCATAATTTACAATTTCACTTCTACAAAATACATAACTATTTAAAAAATATTAAATTATATATATTCATTTATCATTAATCATATATATATATATATATATATATATATATAAATTAATACATTATGCTATCAGCTTAACAAATATTCTTGAGTCCGATTGTGTAAAGATAATTATTTGCCAAAGTTCAAGTTGGGAAATTAAAATTTACTGATCCTAATAACTTTATAATTTCTGACAAAAATTACTATAAATAAAAATAAATATAAATTTTACGGTATTTTTTTTTTTTTTTGGAAACGTATCACATCTTTGTATATTTCATTGTTTATGGTCTGAACATATTTATAGATGCATTCCGTTTCACGCATTGGGCGCATAGATCGCATGAAAATCTATAGTTCACGTTACATATATTATAGATTTCCAAACTATCTTTGCACTCTATGCATGAAACGGAACGCAACCTATATCCTGTATTTTCTTACGTATATATATATATATATATATAAGTTAGAATACGCGTAACCTAACTTTTAAATTATGTGATTACTAGTGTTTATATAAAAACTGATGATTATATCTGCGATATTCTATTTTATTAATTTACTTTAGAAGAGCATGGAGTTTACTGCATTATAATTGTAACAAAAATGTTACAATTATAAATGAAACTTTACAAAAATGTTACAATAAGTGAAACGCTGAGAGAGGGAAATGACTGCAAAGAAATTTTAATTTTCGTTTTATTATTTTTGTTTATATGTTTGAGATCTTTATTTAAAAAAAAATATATATATATACACATATATATATACATGATTCTTAATTCTTATTCTGTTTTCGACATGTCAGATGTATTTCAATGTTCGTAAGATGAATTGATTCATCATAAATATCAATTGATATTCGTCGGGAATAAGGTTTGATAAAAGATTTTGCAAAATAGCACTCCACGAGAAATCACCATGGATGTGAGCGCATTATTCAAGGCCAGTGTAAGGACGGTGAACTCGCGCAACAAAGATCTCGGCACCCTGGCTGGTACACCACCGAGGAAAACCATAACCAAGAGTACCTTCTGCGTGAAGGCGCACGCGGTCGTCATGCAGATCTCGAAGCTGCGCGACTTCTTGCTGGAGAACCGTAAAGCCTACCTAAACTTCTCTAACTACTTGTCGACCGCACCGCGTATGACAGACGTGGAACGTGATGAGATCGACATAGGAGGGCAACGGATAATGAGTACCTGCTCACAGCTGGTTAAGGATCTCAAAAGGGAGATCGCGATGTCCGCGGAAGATTTGTCGCGGCAAAACATTGAACATCGCGAGATCATGCTGCTGCTGATAGAGGATTATTTGAAGAATGTCTGTCACATTTACTCAGAGCAGAAAGCTATGCGGGTGAAGAGGGCCGTAGAGATGCAGAAAATCGCCAAATTACAGACGGATCTTAAACCCGATCGATCAGAGATTAGGAAATCATTATTGAACACGACGGAGAAATCCGTGGATGATCGTGAAACTAAAAGTCATTCGAATGAATCGAGTCCAATGAAGATACAAGAGATCAACGAGGACGTTACTACGTTGACGTACGAAGAAGAACCATCAGCTGAAGATATTCAGATGTTCGAGTCGGAGAACGAGCAATTGTATAATGAACTAAATAATGTGACGGAGGAAGTTAAACAGATAGAAAGCAAAGTGGTTCACATTGCCGAGCTTCAGGAAATCTTTACGGAGAAGGTTCTAGATCAAGACAAGGATCTGGACAGATTAATGACGACAGTGGTTGGATCTACAGAGAACGTGAAAGAGGCCAACGATCAGATACGACAAGCGATTCAACGAAACGCTGGTCTCAGAGTGTGGATCCTCTTTTTCCTTCTGGTGATGTCGTTCTCACTATTGTTCCTCGACTGGTATAATCCATAAAAGTTAATTGATCTTAATTGCTACTATATGCGAGAAAGAAAAGAATAATTACTTATAATAAACATTTGGTACAATCTGTAAAATACATAAATCTTTAATTATTAGTCTGTAATTATTTTTAATTAGTGGAATTATATATTAAATTTTATGGATTGTATCAATTAGCAGTAATTATCTTTTTGTAAGTGTAACAAAACAAGGGACGAAAATTGAAAAGTTAGTAGGATCTAAAAAGAGAGAAATAACACATGTCTCCCAAAATATCTGTGGCTGTATTTTATCTCCTCAAACATCATTGTACATAAGCTACAATTAACTTATTAGTAATAAAATTTGTATAATATATATATATATATATATATATATATATATATATATATATATATATATATATATATATATATATTATATATATATTATACAAATTTTATTATATATATAAAATTTATATACACGCGCATTTGTACATACATGCACGCATGGACACATACATACACTTACTCCACTGCTCGTTTATTCAACTTTGTATTTCATCAACTATTAATTATACTGGTTGACAAATGTTAGGAAAACAAAGTCGAATATATTACTCTACAATAAATTGTTCCTAGCAATTATCAATCAGCATATGTGTATATGTGTCTAAAGGTACGATATTTGTAAAAAAATCTTCCACTTTTTGTAAAAAATAATTAAATTGATTAGATTTGATGACAGGTAATTATATCTCGTACAAAATAGCTGTGTCTATATTTGTAAAAATTAATAGAAAGCGGAATATAAGAATTTGTGTTTACTGATATGAAATTGTCATTCGACCATTCTGATTGAAATCGTTCTCACGTTTCTCTATTCTTATAAAGTTTTAGCATGATCACACAGTGATTTTGCATACTTTCAAAACAATGGACTAGTACATTTTTTTTCTGTTTTATGTATAAATATAATATATATAATTATGATAGGAATAATATATATTTATATATAATATATATAATATATATTTATATATAAATATAGAAAAAAAATGATTTCATTATTTGATATCGCGCGATAAAACGCCATATCAAATGGATATTATCAACATTACATCAAAAATATAAGTACTAAGAACAAAAAGAATATAGATCGTTGCGTCAGTGATTTCTCTAGAAAATACGGTAGAAACAAAATGACAATTTCCATGCAATGATTATATAATTAATAACTATTAATGAATTAAAAACAATAATAGAGATGTGTAAAAAGTAAAATTGAATAACTTTATGATTCACGATTGTATAAAATCGTTTTGCGTCTTATGCGAGATAACAAAAAAGAAAAAAAACTTAAAAAAATAAGAAACAAGGAGGGAAAGGAAACAAAATACAGTCTCTATACAAATTACATTGATTCTAGACAACGTAGGGTAAAAACAATAAACTAATCAGCTCTATTAATTTGGTATGCAATTGTATTTATAACGCGGGTGCTGATCATGAGGACAGAGTTTACCCTCGATTAAGCACTGAATCACCCACGTGGTCGACAGTATTGGAATTCGCAATTGATTTGCTCTTTCCACAGCCCATGATGGGCATGTCCAATTAGACAGAACTACTACATTACTGTCGAAATCTAGGGCTTCCATGGCTCCTGAAAATAATATAATGCATTCGATAAGTTCTTGTATCAATATTGTAATTGACTAAGATGTGTGTGTAAGTTTTACAAAAATACACACACACACACACATGTAAGGCTTTAATAGATTTAAGATAAAAAAACAAAAAAAAACGGATAAAATGTAGTGAACAAATAAGAATCGGATGCAGAAAATAGGGCGCAACTGTCTTTGAAAACAAAATTTAATAATTTATATAGATCGATCTCTTTTTAGATTAGCTTTAATTATCAAATTGATAAAAGACTTTCTTGATCCTTTGCATTCGCATGATTTATTCTGCGTCTTCTTTTTATTGTTCTTCCTTTATTTTCGATCTTCTCCACTTTCAGCTAACATCTTATTGCAATGTTTAAACATTGAAGAACAATTTCAAATCTGTGCCCTTGTTTATAGGAAAAATATCTTAGAATATATTATTCCTAAGATAGAAAAAGATATTAACTGGAACCAATAAGAGACTTGCCAAACTTAATGTTGGATCTGCTAAAGGTTCCTGGATATCAGAACATATTCTTTCAATTCTATATAAGAATTCTTTAAAGTTATACATAACTGTATAACTTTATCCGATCTTATGTATGGCATAACTTTTTTTGTTGATTTTACAATCGATTGATTCGAAAAGAGATTGAACCATTATAAATAATTAAATTTCTTTTTCGAACTCAATTGTTTGCGTCATGTTTTCTGCATCTAGCCCTTATTTTTCGCTACTTTATCTTTTTAATATTTTTAATATTTTAATTTTCGTAAATTTCATATATGCACATATAACAGAATACACAATATTAATATTATATATATATATATATATATATATATATATATATATATATAAAATTTATTGTGAAATATAGATCTGTTTTGCGAAAGAATCTATAGTTTCGGCAATAAAAAGAGAATACAGTATAGCAAAAAAATAAATAAAATACCCAAGTTATCGGCGATTAAGACCACCGCCCCCGCATTCTCGCAAACTTGCCGCCAGAATGTGATAAACTGTCTATCGGATACCAAATTGGGAATTATCACGATGTTTTCCAGCAACGGCTTACTTTTATCCGCTTGGAACGTTTCTACATAGGTTCTCTTCTGCAAACTCCAACCGGTAGGAAGCGCGTCTTCTGCCGCGTTTACAATCTTTCCCTTGAAACACAATCGTAATGATAAAATAAAATTATGATAAATATAAAACAAATTATAACAAAAAAATTATAGTAATATAATTAAAGAATGATCGGAAATATCAACTTACTTCTGAACAGCATCTAATGATCCACTTGTGATTGCACGCGGTAATGCCGACTGAAAGACACAGTATGCTTTTTGCCGTTGTGTTTGGCACGTTTGTGATGAGTTTCGTATTTTTGTAATCGTCCTTTGGTATCTGATCGAAATCCTCGTAAATCTTACCGCCACCCGCCAGGATTTGCGAGTGCAACCTTTCACGCACAAACGGCCGGTCCACCCAATCCTCCTCGTTTTCAGTCTCGACATCTGTGTCAGTAGCTTCTGTTTCTATACTTGATGCAGCGGATGCTATATCTTTATACCTAAAAAATAGAATATGATAATTTATAAATAGATTTTTAAAAGGATACTATTTGTAGAAGAAAATATATAAATTTTATTGAAGAAATAAGAAAAGACGAATAAAACTTTTTTAAAAGACTATATTATTTTATTTATAAAATTAAACTTATTTTGTTAGACTAATATTCTTTTATTTTTTCAGTATTCTTAAAATTGTGGAATTGCAACGTAAATTGATAAATAAATGAGAGGAGAAGAAAATGTATATTTATACCTGTCCAACGTTTTCAAGTCCACGCAAGTGAGAATGAACGACATGCCCTTGAAAATGTTGGAGTTCGTCGGTGGGATCGGACCAAGCATGGCGATAGTCTGTGGATCTTCTGTTTTCTTTTTGTTGCGCGGTTTGCCTTTGATTCTGTTCTGCGGACCCTTCACATTCTGCTCGTGTGGCGTACCGATAATCTCCTTCTGTAAACCTCGCAAAACGTACTCATCCTGCACCTGAGTCGATTCGACATTCGAGTCGCTCGACAGGCCTTCGTTCTCCGATAACGTTTCTTTTAATTTGACGGACACGCCAGATACAGAGGGTTCCGAGGATTTGATCTTGCTAGTGGAACTACTCGTCCCATTGCTCCTGGACTTGGGGGTTGAGAAGACCGGCGTGCCGATCCGTTTCGAGCGCCGTTTACCATCCACCATGTTATCGAGCGTCACTTGACCAAGCATTTTTGGCGTGCTCGGCATAGAACTCTTACTAGCGGAGTCTACCTCCTCCTTGAGAACCTGTGCTTGATCGGCCGACAGGAAAATGTCCCGCACTTGTACGCGCAATCGTTCACCTTCGTCGGTCTCCACCGTGTAGTACGTGTCGCTGCAATCCTCGCTATTGCTTACCGTCGACGATGCATGGGAATCGACAATGATGCCGCAGGAGCCGTAATCATTGGTTTTCGTAGTCGCATACACGGACAGACCCTCCCTCAGAATCTTTGGTATCGGTATCACGAACTCCGGTATGAGTGTCTTGCTTTTGCCATCGTAAAAGTTCACCTTATATTTAGTTTTTAGTCGATCGTCTACCATACCGGGATAGTAATTGTTGTCCGACCATTTGGCGAATACGCTTTTACCGATCAGTTCGTCGGCCGGATCGTTTCGCAGCGACGAATTTGCCAAGATGTCCACGCCTAATTTATTCTCTGTACTTTCTAATCTACTCTTTTTTCTGCCGGACGGGGTGTCAATCTCTGCGACGGAGGAAGCGTGTAAAGCCGGCTCGGTATTTATATTCGTCATGTTCTCGTTGCCATTTGTCTGCATAACGTTCGATTTCGTCACTTTGCTCCTCGGTCTCTTCACAGCCTTTCCCTTCTTCGTGCTCTTCGGCGTGGCGGTTAATTCGACTTTTGCACCGCCCACGGCATCTTCCGATGGAGTCGACGAACGCACAAAGTTATCTCTCAAATGATGAGAATTACGATGATCTGTCAGCTCAATATTGCTGACATTCGTGGTACTGAGCTCCGTGTTTGCGCAATTCAAGATCGTCGCGGTCATCAAATGGTGATTTTTCCACTCGCGTGTCACACGATTATAGATCTCGTCCAATACCAGTTTGTCTGTCAGTAGTGATTCCTGGGAAGACAGCTTCTTCGCATACCTCGTCGGCCCCAGTGCTCTCAGGGCGAGTTTCGCGGCTAGAGCAGCGGCGCTAGATGCCGAACTCGATGAGCTGATGGACGACATGATGGACAATCGGGAAGGATTTAGTTGATACAAGTGGGGATTGCTATTGACAGAACCGGGTGGTGAATCCTTATTATCAGAGATGTCCGCTAATGAGGATTGACTGTCTTCATTCTTTTGTCTACTTATCGTGGGCTCGATTACCACGGGCTCACAATGGACCGCCGTCAGCTCCTTGTTCACGTACTCTTTTGTGCTTTCATCCATGTGAAGCATGCACTTGAGTTTGACATACATACTGATTTCTCGCTCCACCTATAATAATATATATTTATAATTTTTTATATAATTTACGCAAAAAATTTTTTTTATTTAATAAATTCTCTTTATAGTTTTCTTTATATTTGTAATTAATTTATGAATATCTTTTTTATGATGGATGATTTGGAGAAACAAACAAGTATTTAATGTGATTGTACCTGCACTGTCTTGGTCGGCACACTGTTGTTGATCAAATCGGACTTGCTCTTCTCTTCCACATTGGACGTATCAGTATCGCTTAGACTGATTAGCTCAATGTTCTCCGGGTCCGGGTCTCTGAACACGAAGGAATTGACGCTATCCAGTTTCTTCGCATTATCTACATTAATGTCGGCTTTTGTGAAGATTGACGCATCATAGCCGGAGAATGTGTCTGATTCTATGCTCAGGGTCACGTCGTTATCGACCTTCTTGGATTCAAGGCTACCGTTCACCATTCTATTGTCCGTTGTCGGTGGTCTAGAATCCAACGATGATTCTTTCATACTCTCTGTGGACTTGTAGCTGCAATCGATGCTGCTCTTTTCTACAGTCTGTACCTCGGAACTCTCTCCCGAATCCGGAACAAGCCCCGAACGAGCTTTCTCAACATCCTCGTGTGAATCGTCGACGATTTCGACAACTTCTGGCTCCGGTTTAGTATTTACCGGATCGTATATTACCTCAGCCGACGAGTCCACAATCTTATCACCTTCGTCTTCGTCGATCTCCACCACTTCCGGCTTTTTTTTGTCGGCAATTTGACTCGCGCTTTCGTATATCAGTTCCACGCTGGTTCGCAGTTTGATCTGAGAAGACAAGATTTTTTTATCATCGGCGGTTTTCTCGATGAAGTTCGTGTGCTCAACTTTATTGTTTTCATCGAAAATTGTTTCGGTATCCTTTACAGATCTATTCGTCTCATCTAACGTTTCAGTCGCCGATTTCTCGACCGCGACCGTCGAATCAACATTCCTGTTCGCTTCGATCGGCAAATCGCTGTCTTCTACTTGCGAATCACTTTCGTTTATAGAATTTATGTTGACGGTAGTGCTGTCATTGGCGCTGACATCGGTCAGTTTTGCGGAAACATTCAGATTTTCATCCTTCTCCATACTGCAACATTTCTCAGAAAAGACTTCCTCTTGTTGATTTACTTGTTCGGAGAGACGAGGATTTTGCATTTTATCATCATCGATCGTTGTACTTTTGAGGGGACTCGTCAAAGAGTTTTGAGTAAACTCTTGGATGGTTGGGTCCTGAGTCTCCTCTATTACGACATGCTTATCAATATTTTTAAACAAATCCTGATACGAGTCATCAGATTCGCCAGACTGACAACTCTCCTCTTCCTCATTCTCCAGTCGTTTCTTAGAGTCCGCTATATCTTCCATAGAAATCGTTCTAGCAACTTTAGCAGGTGGTTCATCAATAGACTCAACTTTACGTTTTAGACTCGTAATGTCGATATTGCCAGCTCCTTTCCTAGATGGCGAATAATTCTGTGGAGGTGTAGCTTGGATGATTTCATCTTCGTCAGAAAGTTCATTTTTCCTCTCGTTTACATCGCTGAATACATTCCCCACACTCTCGTTTTTTTCCATTATCTTTTCATCTCCAATATTTTTGACTTCATCATTTGTAATCACTACTTTATCATCTGTCTCTGACATATCTGGAATTTGCTGCAGATTCGACTGTTCAGCAGAATCTTTGCGATTAGCGTCTTCATTTTCTACGGAGAGTTTTTCTCTCTCTGTCATGCTCTCATCTCCTTCGATAACAAGACAAAAATCTTGACTTTCGCCCCAGCTTACATTTTGATTTTCATTGAAACTTTTCTTTTTGGCATCCTCCTCCTTGGCATTTTCATAAGTCTCTTGTGTGGCTGACACGCAGCTGTCCATTTCCTCTGAATTCGACATTACCAATATATTGTGATTAGCATTCTAGAAAAAAAATTAACATATCATATTTTTTTTGTTGACAAACTGTGACTTCGATATCGCAACTATTATCAAATATTATAATAGTTATATATAAAAATAAAGATATTTGTGAAAATAAAGCTAGAGATCAAGCAAACAAGTACAAATCAGCAAGCTGTATTTTAATATTTGTTTAATTAATAATTATAAAATATTTTATAAAATGAAGTTCATAAAATTAATACTCCATCACACTCATTCTTCGTTTGCGATTGTTTGCTTGACTCGATTTAACACGCGCGTAAAAATGCAAATCTGTAATTGTAAACCGTACATGTTACATGTGTGTACTTATTTAAGGAATCTCGCGCAGATAAGAGCGTACAAATTACATATACGATTCAACGATGCGATACATAGTTATAATGGCGACGAAAGGTTACGGCGGGAACGTCTCGTTGATGGAAACCGCGATTTCCGTCGCGGAGGAAACGTATACGAGACTTACCGATATTTGGCGTCGTGTCCCCTCCGACCGGGTGTACCTACGTCGTCGATTCCGAGAAACGCATTTGCCAATCGCCTATCTACGCGAGCGATCAACGTCTCAACGCGATCCGCCAAGGGAGTCTGTGACACGTTTCAGTTTAATTTCCACACACTTTCCGCGCCGCGCCGATAAGACGGAATAAAAGTTCCGCGCGCAAAAACGCATCGAGGAAGCCGGTCGCTCGTGAGGTAACCGCGCTCCGAGATGCCGCTTCCCTTTCCTCTATCGTTGTCCGTTGATCGCGGGAAACGATGGGAGTTTTTCAGCGAGAAATCACAAGTAGACACATGGTCGCGCAATTGGTTATTGAATAGGGAACTTTTCAAGTCCCGAAAATGTTTCTATTTGATAGCCAATCGGGTAAATTATTTCTTGAAAAATTCCGGAAATATCGTTTGCACACAAATCTGATTAGTGAACATATGCACCTGAATTTATTAATAGAATTTATCTCTGAATGACCAATCAGAATGAGAGAAAAAAAAAATTCCTTTGTTCTGATTGGTCAATTAAACTTTTTATTCTCTCTGGCATAAATTATTGTGCATACTGTACTTCTATCTCTATTATAAAGTTTATGATCGATGATGTGCGTAGAAACATATACATATATATATATGATGAGACATGAGACACGTGTCTATATAAAATATTTCATGAATTTGCGTATTATTTCGTATCATTTCGTAAATGCTTCTGAGATTGTTTCCGTTAATTGGATCTCTCAGAGATTGAAGAAACTTGCAATCAGATGAATAAAATGTATTTATAATGATATTTTATTATCTTCGCTTCAGGTACATACTTGTAACCATTATGGTAACAAAATATAAATGTCTTCTGTAACAATCATTTTTACAGGATGGTCTTGTCTGTACAACATTGTGCTCTGTGTTTTTATCTCAGAAATAAAAACATGTTAATGTACAATTGAGATTTATACAAACATGTGATTTCCACCTCTTTTATCGTCTTTCGGAGAAAAATCATGTATAATAATTGCATTAATGGTATATCTGCTATGAATACAACATAAAAGAAATACTGATGCATTGTGATTGCATGGAGCTAAACTTGTGGCAGGAGAAATTTTGTATTTGTATATTGTACAATCAACAATATTCATACATATTCAGAGATAGATTTCATAATGCAAAGGTGGATGACAATTCAGGCAATGATGCTTGTTACCCTGACAATGTTTGCATTTATTGTAGGACAGCAAATGGTAGATGTATGTAATATAATCTTTATTGAATATTTATTATAAGAAATTGCTTAATTTTTTTATAGATTTATAGAATAACAAAATGAATAAGATAAAAATAAAATTTTTTTCAACTTTTATATCTCTGGCATGCATATTACATATTGCATATTCACATATCGTATAAATAAAATTATAAGGAAGCTATAATTACTATAGTTATTTGCTTGTACAATTAAAATTTAATTTAAATATTTATTATTAGAGTCTTAATACTGAACTGATAGCAGGAGAAGATGATAATCTTCTTGTATTTTCAACTCTTGGAGGATTGTTTGTTGGTGTTAGTCAGCGATCGGGAGAAATACTTTGGCAACAAAATGATGGTAATTATTTTATTTGATTACATTAGAAATTAATCAAATTATTGTTTTTATTACATTTATGTATTATGGTTCATGTTTCAGAACCAGTAGTCAAAGTGCCTATCAATCTGTCAGAACCTAAAATGTATGTTATTTATATATTATATTAAATATTAACATAATATTAACATAATAAAATATGAGATGGTTAATGATATTTTACAGTTACTTTTGCAAAATATAATTATTTATAGTTTTGTGACATTTATTAAATGTCTATTAAATATTTATTAATAAAACTATGATTATTGTGTGTCTTGTGCATTTAATAACACTAGACATTGAATTATTATTAACTATTTTTTTTTTATTTCTAGACCAATGTTTCTGCCAGATCCTAGAGATGGTTCTCTCTATCTCTTTGGCAGAGATTCAGAGGTATTAAAAAAGCTACCATTCACCATTCCTCAGTTAGTGGCTAATAGTCCTTGTAGAAGCAGCGAAGGAATATTATATACTGGCAGAAAAATAGATACCTGGTTTAGCATAGATTTAACAACTGGTGAAAGAGAACAGCTTTTAAGTTTTAATAGTGAGAAAAATACTTGTCCTTTGGAAATGCAGAATGCTATTTTTGTGGGTCGCACGGAATATAACATTATTATGGTTGACAGCAAGCGCAAAGATAGAAAGTGGAATGTAACATTTTATGATTACTCTGCTGCACAAATGGAACCTGATGTAACAGAAAAATATGGTATATTATTTATTTTTGTGAAACAATTACACATTTTAAAAATTCTCTTATAAATTATTTTATATGGAATATTAAATACATATATTTATGACATTTATATAATGTAATATAAATTTATTTTTAGATTTATTACATTTTACTACAAGTTCAACAGGTCGTGTTGTGACTTTAGATAGATTAGGAAGAATTCTTTGGAAATTGGATCTTAAAAGCCCAGTGATAGCAATATACACTGTGACTAAAGACGGATTACTAACAATTCCTTTCACAAGTATTGCTGATTCTTTGGTGGAAAGTTTTGCAACGAAACCAACTGATGTTCAGTTGTTGTAAGTTAGAGAATATTAAAAGAAAAGATTTTACTGTGAAAAATTATATAAATAAAATTATATAAATAAAATTAAAATAATTTCTTTTTGTTTTAGTCCTACCTTGTTTGTTGGAATGCATCATTATGGTCCCTATGCGTTACCATCGCTCGTCGACTCGGCCACGACGATATCGAGCAATATTGGACACTTATTGCTAGAGGGGCCATTATTTACTTCACATGTTGATGAAACTAATAATAAAGTGCCATTACCAGGGGATTATGTTTTTATTCCTAATATTGACATAACTAATGATGGTTATCAAAGTTTCGAAAACACCAAAAGTATGCTAGGTAATATGCAAATCCTAATTGCATGTATACATTGTATTTAGTGAATCAAGCATTATATTATATCATAGTTTTATCATAGCATTTATAGATTTGATATTTTGTGTAATTTTTGTTATCACAATATACTTGTAGGGTATAAACCACAGAATCAATTCCTTCAAATAACTGGGCGGTCCGATCCGATAATTTTGGAGACTTCAACATTGAATGTCACCGAGATGAAGTTACCTGTTGCCATGCAGTCGGACATATCAAATAATACTGTGCAATCAGAAAGCAATCATAATTGGCAGAGAATTTTATTAAACATGTACAGTACGACCAAAGTATGGATCAATCAACAAGAAAATAGAGGTATAAAATTGGTCCTGATTATATTTGTAGGATGCATGATTGCAGCAGTATGGTATCTATATATACAAAATAAGGAGCAACTTCAGCAACTATCACAGGTAAGATGTTTAATAACTGCATTGTATAATTAGAAAATATATTTTAATATAGTTTGTACAAGTTTGATTAATATACATGCTATTAAATTTGAATTATATTAAATTAATTGTTTTGAAGATTTCGCGAGAAAGTAGTCGCACGAATTATTCTGGTAAATCAGGTAATTCGATTATTATGCCAGAAGATATTGGAGAGGGCTTAGTGAAAGTGGGAAAAATTATTTTTGATACAGGACAAGTTCTTGGCAAAGGATGCGAAGGAACATTTGTGTATAAGTATGTTGCATTTCTAATATGTTTGTAATATTGATTTCGATTGCTTTAAACATTATTTTTGTTTATGCAAAAAAATTGAATATAAATTAATTTTTAATACGAAAAATTTAATTTAATTTTCTTTTCTTTTCTCAGAGGTGAATTTGACGGTCGTGCTGTGGCTGTGAAACGTCTTTTGCCGGATTGTTTTACGTTTGCAGATCGGGAAGTAGCTCTGTTGAGAGAATCAGATGCGCATGCAAATGTAGTCAGATATTTTTGTACCGAACAGGATCGTATGTTCAGATATATCGCCCTGGAACTAGCTGAAGCCACTTTGCAAGATTATGTGACGGGTAAATATGACAGGGGAAAAATATCTGTAAAAAATATTTTGCATCAAGCTACCTCTGGATTGGCGCATCTACATTTTTTAGATATTGGTGAGTCTATATATGTGACTTTGGAACGTATCAAGAATAAATTTCTCGAATTTGTTATAAATTTGTTGATTTAATTGTTGATTTAAACTTATATGATCTTTGTATAGTCCACAGAGACATTAAACCTCACAATGTCTTACTCTCTGTACCTGGACCTCGAGGAGAGGTGCGTGCAATGATATCAGATTTTGGATTATGCAAGAAACTTCAGCTTGGGCGCGTATCATTTTCGCGGAGATCTGGCATTACTGGGACTGATGGCTGGATAGCACCGGAAATGTTAAATGGAGAGAGGACGACGTGCGCAGTTGATATCTTTTCACTTGGCTGTGTTTTTTATTATGTTCTCTCTGACGGGAAGCATCCTTTTGGCGATCCACTACGCAGACAAGCCAATATTCTCTGTAATTAATTGTCTTTTAAATGAAATTTTAGATTATATTTTAAGCTTTAATTATTATTTCTTATACAATAGTAGTCATATATTTTTATACACATTTCTTATGCACTAATTAAATATAGAGTATCAACTAATTATCAATTATTTATTTGGATTGTTTTATTTTTGCAGGTGGTGAGACTAATCTGACAGCGCTACGAGAAATATCTTCGAGTGACAAAGAATTAGCATTGTTATTAATCAAGGCGATGATATGCAGTAACCCTGCTGGGAGACCACCAGCTTCAGCAATTTGTAACTATCCAATCTTTTGGAATTCAGCAGAGATTTTAAGTTTTTTCCAGGTATCTGAAGTGTTGATATTTTCGAGATACATTTCTCTTATTTGGATTCCAAATAGATAAAAATATATATAACAAAAAATAATATATATGACAGGATATTAGCGATCGAGTGGAAAAAGATCAATTTGATAGTCCAGCTTTAATAGCCTTAGAAACTTGCAGCGAATTCGTGATACGCGACGATTGGAGATTACATATAGATTTGGAGGTTGCAACAGACTTGCGAAAATACAGGAGCTATCGAGGCGACAGCGTAAGAGATCTACTCAGAGCTCTACGAAATAAGGTGAGAAAAACACGAATATATAACACAAAATAAAAATACAAATATTATGCAATTCAAAAACTCCTTAAATGACAAGAATAATTGTAATTTACAAAGAATTTACATAGAAAAATTAAAACTTTTAAAAATATCTTCCGATAGAATTTGTTTCATATTTACTACAAAAGCCATATGCATTTGTACTAATTTAATGCATCATATTTGATGGAATAAATTTTGTTCTTCCATAGTATGAAATTACTTAATTGCTTACATGTCATAAAAACATAATGATTTTTATAATTAGATGAGATACTTGTTCACAAAACTAATAAATGCAAATATAAGTGAAGGAGAAATATAATGTAGTTTCAGCAATATCTTAATTGTATAATTTTCTATATGGTATTGTGTTATTAGAAGCATCACTATAGAGAACTCAGCCCAAAAGCACAGGAAAGTCTTGGCAAAATTCCTGAACAGTTTACAGAATATTGGCTGTCGAGATTTCCATGTTTATTGTGTCACGTATGGTGCGCGATGCAGAGTTTTCGAGACGAATCGTGCCTGAAACAGTACTACCATTCGCAATATATTTTTACAAGTGGTTATGAAGAGCAAAAATTAACCAAATTCACACGTATGGAACGAATTAGTGATACATTATCAACGCCGACCAAGATGCAACAGACAAATAATGTCAATTGGACTCTTAATCGAATAAAATATCGCGGTCAGAGAAGAAAACAGGAGAAGAGGAAGCAAGAGGAACCCTCGCCGTGGATATTGCAATAGTCGAATTAAATTATTCCAAAATAGTAAGACAATTATGAATCTTTATATGTATATTAAAGATAAAAAATAATGTGATTGTGTGCGAATATTTAAATCAAAATAAAATTTTTATTAGAATTATAGTTTGATAAAATCTAATTTGATCTGATGAAATGATTTTGCTTTTGGTTGAAGAAAAGAGTTATTTGAATTATGCATCACTTTTATATAGGTGATATGGCATGTGTATTTAATTAATACTTTAATAACATTTTTATATTTCTTTAAAAATCTAATATAAAAACATAGAATTAATGCAATCTGTAGAATTATTTTTTTATCTTTTTTTTTGTAATTTTCGAATTTTTTAAAGATTTCAATTTTTTTAAAGAAATATGATAGAAATATTAATTAATATTGATGGTAAACATATTAATTTGGTCCTTCACTACTGTCATCTTGGATCGTGATATTAAAAATCATGTGAATTTTTTATCTTTAATATATTATCTTGTAAAAATTGCCAATTTTGTAAAACGCGTGCGCGAACAATGATTTATAATACTGGGAGTTAAGTAGGCAGATATCTGTTTTATTATTTATCGATAGATTTACAATGTAATTAATTGTACAAAACAAATTTAGACTTAAGTAAGATATAATATTGATGCATTGTGTGCATGTGTCAAAAGTTTGCAGTAATTGCTTGACAGACAACATTTATCTGTTGTTATCAAAATAATGCATTAAATAAGCTTTTTTATAAAATCATTTCAGATCTTAATTGTTTTTAATTATTTCTAATTCTGGCATGCAAAAACTCATTAATCTTACATAGATAAAATATAAGTATATTATAATAAATATATTATAAGTAATATTTTTACAATATTTTTTTTAAACAGTTGCATAGATCTGACGCTTTTTATCTCTTTTTTTTTTGAAGATGTAATATTTTAATAATTAAATAATTTTTTTTTTATCACAAATTATCTCAGTTACTTGCTCATTTATATGATAGTATGCGCGCGTGCATACCTATTACTGTTAAAAGAGTTTAGTCAGAAATTTTAATAGTTTTGAAAATAAGAATTTATATTTTTAATTATTTTAATATTATTATAGAGATATCATTACAATGTATAAAAATATTTCATTTTTTTTTAACTATGGTTTAGATCTTATACATAATATAATTCTCCAATATATATATATATATATATATATATATATATATATATATATATATATATATATATATATACATGTGCTATGAATCCCGTTCACCGCTACACTGCACTTTAACTTTAGCCTCGGAACGGATCATAAACGAGACGAGAGAGAGCGGCCAGTCGATCAGTTGCCACGCTTTCAGCATGCATATGCACGACAGTGTTTCGTGAACTGCGAGCTCAACACAATCCTTTCGAGATTCTGTCCTCTCTCCCCTCTCACATATATACACATACATGAAGAATGGACCATTCTCTCTCTTTTTCTCCTTGCTATCCAGGTCTTTGAAACCCGTTCCAGTCAATCACGGGCAATCCGTTGTTCCCGCGTTGTTGGTTTATTGCGAACAGTGGCTCGTTAAGGTGTATTTGAATTTTTTTTTTATACATTTTTTACTTTTTAAAAGAAAAAACAGTAAGTGCACGTGTTTGTGTGTGTACGGCTGTGTAGAAGAATGCAGTAGAATGCATATCCAGGAAAAATGCTTTCTGCTAAGACTCTGCTTCTTAGGCGGGGTCGCCTTTTCCTTGACGACCGCCAATACTGAAATGCGAATTGCCACAACACCCGGTGAGTTCTCCTTGAAGATGAACCCATTTTGTTATATATATTTATATATATATTTATAATATGCATTACCCATAGTTATCAACAAAATGATAATAATAGACAACAGAACTTCTTGATATTGTGCATAAGAAAATATCAAAATGTCATTACTATATTTTATAAATAGAAGATTGTTCAAAAGTATGTTAATTATCTAGATGTATCAAAAATTTTTTAGATATCTAAAAAATTAAGAAATTTTTTACGAAAACGTTTTTTAATATTGCTTCTTAAATATTTGTATTATACTATTAAAGAAATAATTGATGATAATATAGAAAGACAATTCCTTTATTTTTTTTACATTTCTGTTTTAAATTAATTAAAAATTTTTTTATTATTTCTACTTACAAAAAAAATGTTGATATTTGATTGAATACGTGTTTATTGTGTTTTAATTGTACATAAACTTATATAACATAAAAACAGCATATGAGATGAAAAGATAACGCATGTGTGTAATATTTTTTAAATAAATTTTTTAAATTATTTCAAAATTATCGCGATTAATATTAATAATTTTTTATGATAAAGCTATGGTTTTTACATAAAAGGCGGAAAGAAAAAGAGAGAGATGTTATAGTCACTTTCAAAGAGTTCAATGATTTAGACATACATAGTGATAAATAATTTTTAGCAGGACAAATTAATGCTTAATGATTTATTTCTTGACTATAATTAAATGTTCTTAATTATGATTATTTGAATTATTACTTTAATGTGAAATTCAAAATATAATTTTCACTCTTATTCTAATCTAGAATAAAAATGTTGCGCGTTGCGCCTTTCACTCGCTTTCTCACTCTAACATCGTCACATGTTCGCATAACAAATATAAGAGGAAGAACAGCATTAAACGAGAGCATTATTTTATGAGCATTTAATTGCTTTACAAATAACATAATGCAAAACTTCATTATACGAACATTTGATTATATTATTAGAACATGCACTCATATACGATGTACTTTTCTATTATAAATTATAATATTTACATATACGTATACAAATAATTTTTATAACATTATTCTCTTTAAAATTAATAGTCTTACAAACTATATTACTACCGAAAATAATCAGTAAATAATATTATTAAAAAACATAAAAACATATATGCAGTTATTTGAAGTACGAGTCTCCTTTCGGATCGCGGTCAGATCCAATAATTTGTATCTGTGTGTGTGTAACTTCTCTCTCCTGCCATTCCTTTCCTTTCACGTCATCCGTGTGACTACCGTTATTCGGCATATCTTGATTCCGTTGTGCCTTGTAACTTAATTAATAGAGAATATTAGCATAATCTTTTATTTGGTGTTTGTGACCGAACGTTCAGAGACATTAATGACCGCATAAGAGAGATGCTCGGTTTTCCTAGACTTATGGCATTTGCGAGTAGGTAGATTTTACTGAAACAAAGATTATACATTAAAATCAAAAATTATATGAGTACAAATATTTGGGAACATAAGAAACAAAAGGAAAATGTGCGCTTGATTCTTTAAATACAAAAAGCTAAAATACGTTTGTCTTATTACTAATAGCGATCCATTCTTTTTGTTCCAGCAAACATGAATGAAAGATTTATATCTTTGTATATTTTCTTTTTTATTTTTTTGTATTCTATTTCTGTTTGAATAAAATGTATTTTAATTTAGTTTTAAGAAAGTAAAATTTTGAGTATTTTTTATATACAATTTTTACAAAATTAAAAATTTACAAAATCAGATTTAAAATTAAGATTTACTAAGAAACAAAATTTTTACTTAAAGAAGCAAAATATTTAATAATTTTGACTGGATTTTTGAATTTTTCAAACATCATATCCTCCCTTTCTGTTTATAGATATCAATAGTGAAGATACCTTAGGAACACAACATTTTCAAACAGAATGGCAAAATAATATAACAGAATTAAAAAGTGCGTATCCAACAAAAGAAGTTGATAGCAAGGCCGCAATCGAAGCAAAGAAAAAACCTGTAATAGATTTTACCAAAACCAAAGGTGATCAGAAATACCAAAAACCTATAATCAGAGATGATGATTCAAAAAAAATCGCAGATTCCGATGCTTTAATGACATTATCAATTTCATCTACGACTACTCCAACAAAGATTGATCAATCTTCCATGACAATGAAATCCATAAATGCCACAAGTATATCGATTCCATTTCTTCTTCGTGGAGAACCGATAATTGCTATGACGAAGACGACACTAATCAACAATCTTACTGCCCAGAATATGATGAACACTACGATGGGAATTCAAACTATGGAAGAAACAACCTCATTAAGAGGCAGAGCCTTAAACATTTCCTCTCCGGAACCAACGAACTCATTGCATACTAATATCACGGATCTTAGTGACATCAGCATGGACGAGGATGACAAGGATGTCGAAGGTAAACGTTATAAAGAATATTAGAAATGATGGATATTGACTTTTTTGTAATTAATAATTTACGGCGGATTAAATATAAAGTTATGGATTAAATCTAAACAAAGATATGTTTAATACACTATAAATAATTAAACATGAGTATTTTAAAAAGTGTTCTTAATCTAGAAACAATGAACATATACAATAAAAAATATATTATTTTTTTTTCAAACCAAAATATATTATTTTTTTTGCGGATAGTAATATGTGACAGTGCATCATAATTTGAAAAAAAAATTGATTTTAAACAATCTGAACAACATTTTGCAGGCGGAGAATACATCGCATCGCACAATGAAACTGCCATAAACGTTTCTTCAACATTATTTCCGAAAATACCAACGTGTATCTATGGAAATCATACTTATTCAGTAGGTGAAAAAATTATTCGAGATTGCAAGGACAAATGCATATGTTCCGAAAATGGAATTACGGATTGTCAGCCGTTATGTGTTTTTCCTTATGTTAGGGCGGGCAAACATATTGAGGATCCTTTGTGCCAAGAAAAATTAATCACTGATGACTCATGCTGTTCCCTTGTTGTCTGTGCAACAGATTCGGGTATGTTTCCTTATATCCTCAAAAATTAATGAGCTCAGCACAGACTGAGGTAAGTTCATGATTTATAAATTCATAATTCGTTCATTTCTTTTTTTTGTCCACTTCTAAAATAATACATACAAATCAATTTTATAAATTGTAAAACTTACCTCATTCTATTAAATTATTTATTTTTATCTTCCTACTTAAGAAGATACTCAAGAGATTTTATTAATATATTTATCAATTAATGCTTATTAATGCTAGAGTACATTATCTGCTATCATTTTTTACAATAATGGAATCATTATTGTAAAAAATCATTTTGCATTATAATCAGTTATTCCATAAACATATAATTCACAATCAATATCAGAGATGGCATAAGCCATTTATATTTCATTCAGAATCTTTTTTTAAAATTATATTTTTTTTAGAACATTTTGTAGAATTTTTATGTTTATTTTCAATGTAAAAAAGAAATATGCTGTTACTGCAGCTACTGAACCAGAAGAAACATGCATACTTGGTAACAAGACTGTGAGTAGAGGACAACGCATTGAAGATGGCTGTTCTAAAGTATGCATTTGTGAGGCCGGTGGTCATTTAAAATGTCAGTCCAGATGTCCACCAAATGAGACTATTTCTGTAGTCAACCAGCATGAACGCTGCGTTGTATTACCCGATCCCAGGTATAGTCTTCTTCATTGGATAAAACTGTCTGTCACAAACAATTGAATAATGTATGAAATAGAATAGTTCATAAACAAGATAATTGAGTGTTTGATATCTTTAGAGATGCCTGCTGCACTATTACACTTTGCGACGTTACTTTGGGTGACCACGAAATTAAATCAGACAACAACACTGATTTAAATGTGCATTTAATAGATGTAAAAGTATTGAACTCAACGGCAATCAAATTGAAAATGTCTGTAAAAAACCTCCAAGATGTTACTATAGAGATATCACAGAACAATCACGTGTGGAGACAGCAGAAACCTGACAAAGGTAAAACTTTACTTCGGACAAAAATTGTTCAAATTTTATTTAGGTTTTAGATTGCAAAGAGAAAATGTCTTTGCAGGCTTTCATTAATTATAGAATATTGTTAATCTTAGAAAATTTAATTATAAAAAATGACGAATTAGAAAGAGAGGCACAAAGCTATATAAAGTATATTTTACAGATGGTATTCTTTCAAATTTGGAACCTGCACACACATACTACGTTCGTGTGACAGATGGAAGTCGTACCGGACCAGCCATACAAGTGTCTCTGCCAGCTGAAGTAATAAAGTTCAACATTTCAGAGAAAACGTCTGACAAAAATTCCTGCAATTACAGAGGAAAATCATATAAAATTGGTGCAGAATGGTACGATGAATGTATCTTCTTCTGCATTTGCACGGAAGGTGGCAAAATTGAATGTAACACAATAGAGTGTCCCACAGACTTTGGACTGGATGTGCTGGATCCTCACTGTCTAGATTGGGAAACAGTTCCAGCGAATTTTGTTCCAAAGGCACCACAGTGTTGTCCTCAGGTATGATCTACAACAATTTCTTTCTGAACTGGAAATTTATATATGCTGTCCCGTATAAAAAACGTACAAATCAGTAACTATTTCTTGTCAAAAAATATATATATATATATTTTTGTTTTGTTATATATATATATTTTTTTTTTTTGACAAAATTTCAGAAATTTTCTTTGACACTAATGCATTACTATTCGTCTTTGGCTCTTAGCCCAGTAAAAATTAAATAAAGAATATGTTTATTAATAAATTAATTAATAATAAATAATATTTTTATTAATAAAAATATTCTGAGAAAACCTTATCAAGTTTTTATAATTTATAATATTAAAATAACAATTTTTCTAGGAGGTACGCTGTAGAAATAATGGATCTTGTAACTATGAAGGAGTTACATATGATAATTGGAGCGAATTACCTTCAAATGTCACCGGCTGCGAGAAACGTTGTTATTGTGAAATGGGCAATGTATCTTGTCAAGCTGCTTGTAAACCTGTACCAGCTCTACCACCTACTAATTTGCCGTGTCTTCCTCATCAGGCAACATTGATGCATTTACCTATTAATCCATGTTGTTTGCAATGGGCTTGTAGTCATTTATCATCACAATTGCCAGGTAATGTTTTAAGTCACAAATCTTACCAAAATTAATATTGACATTATTTAAAGATCTATTCAAAGACTCATTATATCTCATTGTCAGATACTTTTGAATCTTATTAATAATTAGCAAGATAGATCTATATATAATGTAATATAATAATGATGTATTATAGGTTTGGATCATAATATTATACCTCCAGGCTTTTCACTATCTGGATTTGCAACTCCATCTTCCTCCAATGAAGTCATAATGCAAATATTGGAAGCACTAGATGAACATACAGTTCGGCTAGTATTTACTATACCCCAAGTTCTGGTAGGGTTGCATGGAAGAGTCGAATTGCGATATACTAGCGATAAAATGTACGTAGTGAGACATTAACTATGGAATTGCATAACTTATAGTGACAGCTACTATAATATTTATTCTTATGCTAAAATTTTTATTGTTGCTATAATTTTTATGCTAACATCAGAATTTGTATTATATTTCATTAACTTGTTTGATCAAAAGTGATTTGCATGACGAAAAGTGATTGTAAAAACCATTTGTATATACTTATCTCTATTTTTCTCATTTGTGGCATCATCGTTATTCAATATATCCAATCTTAATATATCTATCAATCTTTGACTATCTATTTCTCATTTTCTAGGAATTTCGATCCATCCACGTGGAAAGTACAAGTGTTTGCTCCTCCTGACGACTTAATTGCAACACCTCAACTCGAATTTGAGTTAGGTGATTTAAAGCCGATGACTGAATATAAAATGAAGATTACAGTGAAACTGAAAGATTTGGCCAATAGTCCAACTAGTAAAATTTATAGTGTACGTACGTTAGAGAAACGTACAGAAGTAATAACTTTGCCTCCACAAATACTAATTGACGCTGAACTTAGAATAGTGGAAACAAACTCTACATGGATCAATGTTATGTGGAAGAAATTTACAGATTACGAATTACAATTCATAGACGGCGTACAATTGAGATATAAAGAGCATGATGGTAAAGTTTATGCGACAACACCACTGATCCATCGTGCTGTTATAAATTGTGTAATTGAAAATTTGAAACCATCAACCATGTATGAAATCGGCATTTACTTTATACCATTTCCGGGACAATCAACGGAATTAATAAGCGAGAAAACGGTAAGATATTTACTGATTATTGAAATTATTTTTTATTTGTAATTTTTAATTTAAATATAATACCTAATAATAGTTTAAATGTTGACGATTATATATATTGAATTAAAATATTAGGAATATTAAAATTACAAAAAAAAATCCAGTAAAATATATATATCATTAATAGTATATTAGTATAATCTATTATAACAGATTCAGGTAGCTACATTGATGGAGCCAGATCCATATTCTTTTGATATAAAAGTTGAGATTAAGATGATCAAATCAACAAATGTAGAAGTGCTATGGAATGGTGTGCCTTATCCAGAGGACAAATATGTGAACATTTATCGTGCAATTTACCAAAGTGATACTGGCAAAGAAGACACTAGTATTTTCAAAATTGCTAAAAGAGATTCTGATGCCAAAACCATTATCAATGATCTCAAACCTGGCACTAGGTATCGACTATGGCTTGAAATATATTTAACCAATGGAAAAATAAAAAAGAGTAATGTGCAGGATTTTATTACTAAGCCAGGTGTTCTCTTACCAGCTACAGTGTCTCAACAAGGTAATAATTTTTTTTACAGCTTTTGTTAAAAAGCAGATTATTTTTATATTTTATATTTTATCTGAAATTATATGCAACATGAATCTTTTTTTCAGCTGGAAAAGTTGCATCATTTCCTCTTTATGAAGGCGATTACTATGGTCCCTTGGTAATCGTAGCCATTGTAGCTTCCTTGGCGATACTATCGACTCTGATCTTGTTAATGATGCTGATGAAAAGACGGACGAGTATTAAGGCCGATATATCATCTCGTAAAACAACATCAGCATATGACAATCCTTCCTACAAGGTAGAATTACAACAAGAAACTATGGGTAATTTATTATTATTTTTTTGTAATGAAGTAAACACATTAATATGGCAACTGTTAAATTTAGATCACATGGTTAAAAAAAATTCATATAAATTGATTAAAATATAAAATTATCACATATTGATCCAAAAAATATGTAATAAAATTTAAATAGTTTTTTCATAGCTACCTTTTTTATTATTCGTTGTGATATACCAATTTTGTCATGTTATTCGAATATATAGACAAAATGTTGAATGTTGATGTTGAGTTGCATATAAAATTAATGCAACTTTTATGTATTAAAACATTTATATCGCTTAGTATATACTTTCAATTTATACTCAAAGATGCCATTGGTTTTGTGTTTACCTTGCAATAGATCTTCAATTTTATACAAAAATATGTATATTAATTAAACGAGAATATTAAATAAATATTCATCATGAATAATGTTCTTTTTAGACTTGTGAAGACGCTGTTACGATATCTAATGGAATAAACAAAACTACAACAGATCATGAAATGGCAATCATCAATTTGAATGTCAAGAAAAAATTGCCTGAAGTTCAATAATTTATTAGTGAATATTTATTTATATATACGATATATGTTCACATTCCACAAATCATAAATTATTAAATTTTAACAATATTTCTTAATATACTTGCTAAATTAGTATAAATTTAGGTAGACGACACATAGAATAAGTATTGTTAATGTTATTATAACTTATAAATTAATGAATGTAAATTATAGTATGTATATTAAGAAACATTGTTAGGTTTTAATTGAAGTGCATATTGAGATTGTTATAAAAAAAATATATTAATATACCACGCTATGTCATTTGGCAAATTGTTCAATATTCTCATCTTGATAACTCTTTGTCAGAGGAAAAAACAAGACGTTTTAAGTCGACTTAGACTCAGGAATATAGCATTGCAATAGTGTAATAGTCCATTTTTATTAAAAATGTGCGTATATACATACAGAGTAGCAAAAAAGTAATAGAATATATCCTAATATTTCGAAAATCATGTTTAATATGAAAGTTATATATGGGTTTTAAGCAACCCATTATATGATAAAAGGTGATTCAGTCATTCAGCATTTCATAAATCTCAGCAAACTTTTTTATTTGAAACAGCATTCTCTTTAAATAATAAAGTTATGATATCCATTATATGATCGATATCAAGAATCATAATTAATATAAAGATCATTGAACTTATTTGTTTATATATATTTGCTCTACTTTTGATCACAAACTTTTATAATTATACTTTTTTGGAAATTGATAAATATGTATGTACGCCCATTAAATGCTAGAAAAATACAAAAAATGAAACATTTCATAAAAATGCATTTCTAGCTAATCAATTGCAATAGATATAAAGCTAGTTATAACTGCATTATTTAATTGGAACGTTTCTGAGAGTATCACTTGTTATCTTGCCACCTGCCAAAGTGAGTAAGAGATTCCCATTCCAAGATGCTGCGCCATCTCCATTTACCACAAGATCGACCTAATGACAGTAGTATTTTACTATAAAAATTTTTTTATATCTTCAACTCTAAGGAATGCATATAATGAAAAGATTTAGTTGGATATCCATGCACATTATGTACATAAATGATCAGTATATGTATGTACCTGCAGTTTTTCCCACACTTTCTTTTTTGGATTTAATACATCATCTGCTGTCCCATCTTCATATCCCTCGATAATAATTTTATCACCAGGCATGCTATTTGCAGGAGGTCTCAAAGGTTCCACTTGCCTTGTTGGTTCTTCACTACATAAAATGTAATATTGAATTATATTTTAGTCATTATCGTAATATTCATTCATACATTCTGTCTTAATTTGTAATGTAATAATTATATATATATATATATATATATATATATATATATATATATATATATATATGGGATTTTTATATATAATTTCATGTGCAATAGATATATGTATAAATAAAACTTTAAAATGTTATTTATATATAATAGGATATTTACACTGAAGCACAGAGAACCATTCCATGTGATGACACTCCTCTAAGAGTCGCTGGTTTTAAATTGGCCAAGATCACTACCATTCTGTTTTCCATCTCTTCCAAAGATACAAAGTTGACTAATCCGCTAACTATAGTACGTGGGCCACTTGGTTCACCTACATCTATTTTCTCAATGTAGAGCGAATCCGCGTCGGGATGCTTCTTAACTTCAATTATTTTGCCCACTCGGATATCTAATCTTGCAGGAGTAATTTCCACCTCTTGGGGTTCTAAATAAATGGAACAGTAGATTGTAATTTTCTTGGAATATTACTTATGAAACCAATTTTGTGCATAAATTTTTAGACAGAAACAAAAAATTTTTTCGTAAAATACACAAATTACTTTGTTTTTTCGACTGAGGATATGCTTTGCTTGCAAGCGATTTTAACTTTGAATTTGTTTCAAATTCCTTTCTTATTGGATCCAGAAGTTTGTTGATGTATATTTCTACAGCATTTTTCAAATCCCCAGGATGTATATCTTGCTTTGCAAAGGCAGTTTCCAAATCCTCATATTTTGAGAAGGATATGTCACCGCCTGAAACGGCGAGAATGCGATAAAGAAAGAATATTTATTAAATTTTATTCTTTTTGCTAAATCTATTATTTTATTGTAATAAGTCAAATCACAAATAGGCTCAAGCAGTATGACAAAATAATGCAAATTACATACCAAATTCTGCAGTTCTAGGTACGTTGAAAACATCGCCATCTTTAAATAATGAAAATAGAATGTGTTTGGAGAATGTTAAAACTCCATTATCCTCAATATTTCCAGGTTCACAAAATGCTTTCTTCAACTTTTTTTTCACCATTGCAGCATTGTCCAACAAATCGATTTTCGAATCTTCTTCAGATGAAGACATTTTTGCACCTGCCAAACCAGGAACTGAAAAGAGAGTAAATATGAAAAAAATATGGAAAAAATATATGAAATTTGCAATATATTTGAATGGAACAACAAAAGCTCCTATTCATTTTTCCTGCTTAATACTGACTCATTGGATTCATCAGATGAATACATTTTTCATATCCCATCATAGGCAGATACTTCTCTGCAAAAGTAAAGATTTTCCTCTGATCAACACCACCAAACTGCGCGTCTACCTTTAAATGGTGCTCATCAAGTGCTTGTAATCCTGGATAAAGAAGTCCAGATAGCAGAGGATTAGAGACCTGCTTAACAACTTCAGCACCAGCTTTCTTTGCATCATGCTCTGTCACAAGCGAGCTCAGACGATATACATCCAATGTGTATTCCCTTGAAAAAAAAAAAAAAAGAACAATTTTAGTCAATTATATAATATTGTCAATATACAAAATGGGAAAAAAGTAATAAAACGTTCTAATATTTTCAGTATTATGGATTTAAAAAAAAAATATTTAAATAAAACTTTTTTAGGATTTTAAATGGTGATATCATATTAACCTTAGGTCATTTTAAGCTCTACAATTTTTGTTCAAATTACTTTTATCTAAAATCCATAGTTTTTAAAATATCAGGATTTTCTATAATTTTTTTGACATTCTATATATAAAAATATATATTACAATAAAAAAATATAATATAATGCAAGATACATTAAAATAGTTTTGGTATAATGCCAACCTACTTTGATAACTGGTAATCTGTGCCTTTGACAAATTTTAATTTGTCCAACGGAACATCAATGGATTTCAACATTGCCTTGATTACAGCTTCATAATATTGAGTACGAAGTTGCAAAAGTTCCCAGGGTGCTTTCATGTTATCTAAATATGCATGGAGATCTGCGAAGAGAATTGTTACTTCTACTCCTGCTCGTAAGAAATCAGCTATCTTGGACATAGGTGCAAAGTAACCAATATGAGGTCGCCCTGTTGTAGCTGTACCCCAATACAGTTTGAGATCACGTTCCTTCAGGATATTTTTGAGTTTCTCATCTCCCAACCATTCTGCCAGATTCCTGGTAATAAGTCTATATTTCTCGTCCCATGTCAAGGTCATTTTGTTCTTCTTTATGTATGTCTTTTCAGTTTTCTAAACAAATTACTATTTTATAACAATTTATAAATTACATTAATGTAAATTGTTTGTTTTAGTATTCACAATCATGCTTGTATCATTCCCTGAGTTTTAATTATGTAGAAGTAGAATGTACATACACACATATGTTACATATACATATCATTATTTTTATTACATTTTATGAAATCAGCATATTACGTGCTATATACGCACAGATTTCATAAATTTCACAATTTTTTTTTATTAAATCTAATTATATAAGCTCTTCTTATTAGATCTAATTTAACTAAGAAAAACATTTTTTGACATTTTTTTAGATATATAATTATGAAAAATTTTTTTTAATATTAAGAGATTTCCAAAATGTAATATAAAATCAATAAAAGCAATATACTTTTTGGATACATTTAAGATAAAAAAAATTTATCTTAAAATTTAAATTGCGTGGGAGTAACCTAAAATATCATACCAAGAAAGCAGTATAAAAAATAATATGCCGGTGGCAATAATTTCACGTTTCACGTGCAAACGTAAGAAACACGTCAAAATCATTGACTAGAGATTTCCATAAATTATATAGTAAGCAGCTGGGGCCATTGCACATGAAAAAGTTTTAATTGTAACCATAAACAAATCGACCAACCACAGTCAAACATTCTTATTACGTTTGAAAATGCTTGATTATAATTGGTCGATTTAAAACTTTTTCATGCCTTATATCTCATGTGGTTCTATTGACGTAAGGACAGCCATTTCTAGATGAGCAAGATGTTATCTCGCACATATATACTCTATGACTGTTTTTACAAATGGAAGGGGTAGGCAATGCGTGTTCCAAAGTTCCCGATTTCAGGTTCCAGGTTCCAGTTCAATATATATTGAGAGTTCAGTGGTCTATCCTTATTATGTTTATGGATGTAACGTATCTTCCTGATTTGATGTAAGAACAATTTTTTGTGATACATCTGGCGAACGGAAATTCAAAAAAAAAAATAATAAAATAACACGATTTCTTGAAGTGATATATTAACGAGTACTTTGAGATTTCTTGGAGTTAGTAAGACTTGCGGATTCATTTTATCATAAACTACAATGCCGCGAGGTAAATACATCCTGTTGTCATGTTTGTCTTCTTTTTCAAGAGAATTATTCCCAGATTTTTTTCACGTTATACATAATTGCTATAATTATTTGCTCTTGTCATGTAGGAAAATTCGTCAATCACAAAGGCAGGAATCGACATTTTACGAATCCCGAGGAGCTGGAGGAACAGCGTCGTCAGGAAGAAAAAAAGCAACAGTGGAGAGTCAGTATTTTTAGGTTAACCAATAAACGTTGCGTGACTATTTAAGCATATCGTGATTAATACGTATTATCTATTGTGTGTAAGTTTTAAATGCTACAGAGATTTAGTTTTCTCATATTGATTTATAAAAAATGAAAAAAACAATATTCGGTAATCATAATATACAGATATGGTCACAATTTTTGTTATATATGACTAACAAAAATGAACGAACTAAAAGTCTTATCTCAATTTCTATATAATTATTTTATATTATTTAAAACTAAGATTTAAAATTATTTAAAATAATTTAAAATTTATTTTATAGAAAAATAAAGAACAAGATAGTTCTGAAGAAGAAGAAGAAGACGAAAAACCCAAAGCAAGTGGCACTAATAGATCAAAAAATCTTAGTGCCACAGATAGTGAAAGTGAATCAGAATCGGATTCAGAAACAGAGGTATTTAAATTTAAAAAATTTTTCATGTATATATATATTTGTATTTAATAATAAATAAAATTTTTTATGCAATCTTCTCTTAATAATTAATATTTTGTTTGTATAGGGAGGCAAAGCAAAGGGTGTAGAGAATTTAATTGAAGTAGAAAATCCAAACAGAATACAAAAGAAAACTAAGAAATTAACTCAATTGAATCAATCATTAGATTCAAAACCAGAATTATCTCGAAGAGAGCGGTAGGTGCGCCATGACTTTGAACATAATCATAATTGTTGAATAATGCTGTGTTCAAGATATTTTTATTTTTCAAGTCATATCTTGTACATGAGTAATATGAGTTATCTTCACTTTGATAATGAAATAAAATTTATGATTTTCAGAGAACAATTAGAAAAACAAAGAGCCTATGCAAATTATCAAAAATTGCATGCAGCTGGTAAGACGGACGAAGCTCGAGCGGACCTAGCACGATTAGCTATAATTAAGCAGCAACGAGAGGAGGCAGCAAAGCGACGAGAGGAAGAAAAAAGGCAAAAGGAGATGGCGCAACAGAAGAAAACCGAGTTGACGCAAAAAGCACTCGGAAAAAAATCCTAAAACCTTCCGATAGAGCTAATTGCATGGCTAATTGATTATTGCAATATTAATATCTTCACATCTGATCGTGTAATGATAAAATTTGATGAACCAATACATATGTTTGCTATATGCGTTTTATGATATGTTAATCATTGTTTATATACAAATACAAATGAATTGAATTAAATCCAGCCTGACATTTATCTTTTTATTATTTCAATCAAATTGAAACTATGTGAGGATAGATCTATTGATTTGTTATATAAATTTGTAATCCGTGCAATTTATTATCAAAAATTTATATACCAAATTACGATTTTATATGAACGACATCAAAAAGTATATTGTATACTATAATCTTGCAATTTTTTTAGCGATTTTAAAACATTGATGTATTCATTGCGCATGCGCGAGAAATCAGCCCGCCTTCTCATTCTCACTGATATGAGTTTGCCCGTCACCGTTACTGCTATTGTTGATTAGTAGGGTTATAAGAACTAAAATATGTTTTAAATATAATTCAACTTGATTATACGTATTCGATACGTTTTTGGATGTGGTTTATATTATAAACATAAAATTACACAATATGATTTTACTAAAAAACTTTATAAACTTTATTGTGCTTTTTCTAATGTTGGGTAAAAAAATAATTTTGTATATATATTTCCTTTTTCAATATTTTATATATTTATGGAAGAAATTTTATCTAATAAACTAAATTATATAAACAATGTTTCCAAAATCTATATCAAACCTATTATATATATAATCTATAAATATCAGATTTTTTTAATATATTAGTCTATATATAGAGATAAATAATAAAATTTTATAATTTAATCAATTTTTTAAAACAGATTTATTATCTGTACCTTTTTTAGTTATTAGTATAACTAGCAAAGAGACTATGGAACAAGTTGTGACACAATCAATTGTCGAAGATACTTTGATTCAACAAGAAAATGAACAAGTATATACAAATGAGGAAAAAGATTCTGTAAAAATAAATGCTGAAGTAGCAGTAAATGCCACTAATACGATTTCAACTAATATTACAAAAATTAATTGTTCATCTGAGAAGATATATGGTCCTGTTGAGGTTGAACATATAAAATAATATTAGATTTTATGTATAAACGAAGAGAGAGAAAGAGAATAATCTTTCTAATTTTTTTTATATCTACATTTAGATTGTCAATGCAACAAGGCTTATGGAGTTATTAATCTTAGAACCTGGTCCATCTAATCGTTCAAGAAATGACAAAGATGATAAACAATTACCAGGAACATGTGTTATAGTATTATTTTATGCTAGATGGTGCATATTTAGCAGTCAAGCTGCACCACATTTTAATGCCATACCACGTTCGTTTCCTCAGATTAAAGCTGTGGCCATTGATGCTATAAAACACCAAAGGTAAACATGTATATGTAATTGAAAAATATCTATAGATATAAAATTTATATTAATTTTTTGCATTAGCTTTGTAATTAATAATGTAACTTAAGAAAATATGTTTTTTCAGCTTCAATGCTCAGTATGGAATAGTTGGGGTGCCAACATTGATGCTAGTTCACAATGGTAAGCCTGTCGCCAAATTTAATGATACTGTTTATACCCTGGAATTGTTTGCCAAATTTATATCTCATCTGACAAATCTGCAACCAAATGGCTCACTATATGTTACATCGGCGGATTTCATGGGACCAGTTGCAAGCACGCCTTCTAATGAAGTGGACTATTGTCTAGTGTTGTCATGGATCTTTATCATTGCTTGCGTGTTGTACTTTACATCGTGCAGCAGATGGTGGCAACAGTTTGTCGAGCTCATTCAGAATACGTGGCGTGAGAGTAATGCACAACACGAACATGTCGATTAAATACTATATTTTATTATTAAATATTGAGTTATTTATTCATAAAAGCTTTGTAAATATGTGTATATATATTATAATTAATATGTTTATATATATAGATAGATAAAAGAAGAAAAGTAAATATATGAAATGTGAAATTGTTTTATATATGTCACAAATATTTTAAAATGTATAATAGTTACTCGAAATGAAAATTTATGCTCATAAATAAGCTAGTCGATTATGAATTGCCAAAAAATAACAAAGAATGAGCTAATATTAAAATTTTTATTTAAAGTATTATATAAAGACCCTGGCTTAATTTTGACTTTAAATTTTTGTCATACAATATACAATATACAATTTTGAATTAAAATTTTTTTTATTTAAAATTTTAATTTTATTATATTTTAAAATATTTTCTTAAAAAAATAAGTTTTATTTGTTACATTATAATTAAAGAAAAAAGACAAATATTTTTTAGGTAAAAATTATATAAAGAATATTTTCTTTGAATATATAATCGATTAATTTTTCTATTATTTATATTATATATTTATGCAAGTTTATCTAGATAAACCTTAACTTGAATTTGGCGGCGATATGTAAATTGAATGATTGTAATGGCCGATTTCGAGATTCACTTATCAATTTCCCAACTTCATGATTGTTGTGTGCGGCATTTGTTTGTGCTGAAGTTTGTCTCTAATGGATTTGTTATTGCCGTGACTAGGCTGCCAATATTGTGAGCCGCTTTAAAAAAAAAAGGGTTTGATTCAACGAGCGTATAATTTTGTTGAATAAGCGGATGAATGAGATTTTCGTATATAAGTCATCAACATTTCTTTCAACGTCTTACGCTAGGTTAGATTATCCAATCGGACCTGTGGTGATCATATAACTTTGAGAAGTTAACAGATTATTTAACCCATTTAATTATGGGTTCGCTGAACCTTATCTGCCCAATGTGTTGCGGTGAAACTTTCAATAACCCTCAGTCTCTTAAATACCACTTGTTGAGTATTACGGACAATCTCTATTGTCCTGGCTGTTCACAGCGTTCTGATTCTGTGGCAGCGCTCATTCAGCATCTTGACAAATGCGAGCAAAATTTGGAGCGCAAGGTGAGACTTGACGTTCTGACAAATAAACTCCGGAAAGAGTCTGAAGCCAAAATGGTTGGTAGAAAAAATTAAATAAGAAGTTTAGCATGCAATTCATACAAGTTTTCGAGCAATTCTGTCATTTTAAAAGTTTGTTATTTTTTAAGTTTATTTGAAATTAGAAATTTTTAAAGATTTTTTAAAACATTTTTATCAAATAAAAATGTTGAGAAAAGCCATAATCTTCAAATTATAAAGATTTATATAAATGGTTGAATTATAAATAATTGAGGTAAAAAATCTTTTCAAACAAAATTACATAAATAGATGACAAAATTATCGTGTATATGTGTGATTTTAGATAATTTTAATATTTTAATTTAATAAAACCAATTTTTTAAGACTTAATTATAAAAATATATGAGAACTGGAGTATTGAAAACTAAATGCAATATATCTAATGTTTTATTATCCAATTATATGTATATATATATATATATATAATGTAAAATTTTTATATATTTAATGTAAGTTAAATTATTGTGAAAATGATTTTAAAAAATACTAATAAAATTTTAAAAATATGAAGAGTCAATATATTCTACTAAATACTAGAAATTTTTTGTTTATGGCAAGAATTATTAACTATATTAGATGATATTACATATTACATTGTGGACTGATTTGCTAATTTTAAATAATATTTGAGAAATGGCTTATATATATAATTCTTTTATATATTGAAAACTATTTCAAATAAAAAATTATTAATTTATCTCTCTTTTTATTTGTAATAAGATATCTTGTAAATATAATCATTGATTTCAGGATAAAGTACAGATTAATGGGAGCTTTCTTGCGACTGTGAGTGACAATGGAATTGTTATAATGGATGATCCACAGACGATACAAATGGATGAGAATGGTTCGTAAAATTACTGCTTTGTTGCATAAGGGTTTTCCAAGAATGAATATTATTCTTAATGAAAACATCAGGAGAAATTAAAGTCGTAGAAAAGATGGACACGGAAGAAATACAACCAGATCAAAATTCTCTGGATTTCAAGATGTCCGAAGGGCTTTCTGGCGTCAGTGGCAGAATGCAAAGAAGACTGCAGCCAATGCAAGAATTAGTGGCTGTTCCTATATCAAATTTCAATACAGAATGCAAAACAACGGAAAAGAACGTAATTGCAGTATTACCGGAAAATTCCGAATTTCTGGATGCCACTACCTTGATCGATGTTGACCGTATAAATGAGGCAGAAGAGATTGACGAAACTGGTATTTTGCGAGTCAAGCAAGAACTGTGTGAGGTAAAGATATTGAAAACCAAATTATATATTTAGGCGACATATATATATATATATATATATATATATATATATATATATATATATATACACATCTTGTACATATTCATGTCAAATTATTTATATTAGTTTCTATCTGCAACCAATAATTGTTTGTTGTTTCTCTTGCAGGTGGAATCTGATGCTGTATATAGTTGCACTAGCTGTGAAATCAGCTTCAACTCCATTCTGGAACACATCAAACAGTTTCACGATGGTCAGGAAGTATTGCTGGAAATGGCGGAGCAATTGAACGATATGGCGACGCCTACGAACCAAGTGTCCACGACGTCTGAAGATTCGGAAAACGTAGTAAAAGGACGACAACGGCAAACAATGAATACGTTGCGTACAGAAGAATGTGTAGACAATGAGGGTAGGTTCTACACAAGAAAGGTAGTGCAAATCGAGAAATTCTGGGACCGTACACCGATCCAGATAACATCGCAATCAGCAAAAGCTCCAATGATCGAGAAGTTCTTTTCGAATGTGGAAGGAGTTAAGGTGTGATTTAAAATGCGCTTGATTTTTTAACAAAAGAATAATCTTGTGCAACATTTTAAGGATTAACATATAAGGATTATGTGAGATTATATTAGAAGAGGATTATATAAGAAATTACATATAACATCTACGATATATAATATCGCAGGTACGAGAGAAGCGCTTAGCGACTGCGTCAATGCGAATGTACAGATGCAATCAATGCTTGCAGCAATTCTCCAAGTTAGGAAATTTTCGTGTGCACGCTTGTCTTCGTGGCAACAAACGCTGCGAGCACTGCGATCAAAGCTTCGCGACACCCAAAGCCTTGCAGCTCCACATGAAAGTACATGAAGGTGACATCGATTCAAGCCAAAAGTCATTTATTTGTACCATTTGTGGTACCGAATTCTGCTCCCACAAGAGCTTACGTTTGCATTCAAGAATGCATGCCCCGGTAAGGGCTAGACATGTTGATGCACCCGAGGGAACTCCTAATGCAACTTTCACTTGTCCTGAATGTGGTAATAAATTCTTTCCTTGAATTTACTTTTTGAATTAACTTGACTTAATTTCATTTACATTATAAACAAGCTCGTTAATTTTTCTTATTTACTGAACCAAAAAAGTCATGATTTGTTATATATTACAACTTATGATTTATAACACATGTCAAGCTGTATTGTTTTATCTTTGTAGCATTCTTAAGCATTTTTCCTTTACAGGTAAAACTTTATCAGAATCATACAAAGATACACACATGGCGTTACATACTGGTGATTCAGTGACATGCGCTGTCTGTAACCGTAAATTTGATTCTGCGGACAGTTTAACGATGCATGCGGCAGTGCATACTGAGATAGCACTCTCGCCGTCACCTACCCCGCCTACTTCGATTTCAACTTCGTTGGTCAGAGAGACAGCAGTAACAACGACGACAACAGCGACGACAATTGCGATGACATCAACAACGATGACAACAACGACAGCGACGGTGGAAACTAGTGATAGTCAGAAACCCTATCAGTGTCAGCATTGTGGTCGCAGGTTTACCAGACCTCACGAAAAAGTGAAACATGAACGAATTCACACTGGCGAGAAACCACATGCTTGTGAGGTAGATGAATATAATTGTATGAGTATTATGCTAAGTATTGCACAAAGCATTTTGAGAAATAGAGTGAGATACTTAAAATTACAAGATGCTAAATGTAAAAAAATTCATCGAAAAAGATTGTTGTACAAGTGTTGTTTTAATGCATAGAGAAAAGGTGCCAAAATTGAGATATTATTTTATATTTGGATTCTATTTTTTAGTTGAAATTATTAGAAACTGTATTATAGACTGTACCAGTTTTGATAATATTAAAATTTTAAAATTTACCTGTTTTCATAGGCAAATTAAAAATGAAAGAGAAAAAGAAAACAGAGGACTTTGTTATAATAATGAGCTCAATATAATTCACGTCTAGTCATTTTAACGTTCTAATAATGCACATGAGCGATAAAATCAATTCGTGAATTTTTCAAAGTTTTCTTTTCATTAATTGCCAATTGCGTTAAGCGGTAACAAAAAAAAAATGATGTCTATTTGCCGGTAGGTTTGCGGGAAGACTTTTCGTGTGTCCTATTGTTTGACTCTACATATGCGTACACATACCGGCGTACGGCCTTATGCTTGCCAGCACTGTGGCAAACGCTTCAAGGCGTCTTCCGTCTACAATCATCATCTGCTGACACATGGCGAAGAGCGCGCTTATGTGTGTCCATATTGTCCGAAAACGTTCAAGACACGAGTGCAGTTGGCTGGACACAAGAACAGTCACACGAAGCCGTTTCGTTGTACTGAGTGCTCGCGACCGTTCGCATCACTCTATGCCGTTCGCGCGCACATCCAGACACACAAGAAAGATAATAATCTCAAGTTTAGCTGCTACGTATGCGGTGCATCATATGGTCGGGCGTTCGCTTTGAAGGATCATCTGAAGCAACACGGCCAGGATGTGTTAGCGCCACCAGAACCTGCACGGGAAGAGGAAGTGCACGAGGACTTTCTCCTCCGAGAAGAAGGGGCCGAGCTCGTAGTCCCGTCGCCTTCGCTTCCTCTCATCGCACATTCTTCCGACGTAGACGATACTGATTAAAATTAATTATTGCAATTCGAGTCTAGTCGAATCTTAATGCGTGATTGTTCCTGAAAATCGCAAGATTCAAAGAGTGACATAAAATGACTGTGTTGAATCTTTTATGGAGATCTGTAAGTCTTTTCTTGTTTTAGTAATTATATGTTTCATAAGTTATTGCATAAATTATTGCGATAACGGATTTTTTACTAAAAGTCGAGAATAATTGAAATCTAGTTAAATAGTAAGCATTGTTAATTCATTAATAGTTTATTTGTTCGTATTTCTTATATATGAAATAATTAATTGTTCTTGATTATAAATTCGTGAATTGCATTAGGAATCGCAGGATTGTACTGCCCAAAATGATAATTAGCGAATGTAAATGTTATATAATTTTAATCATTTTAATTACATATAATTAAAATACAAAGAATTTGCAGATTTTTAATCTAGTTTTCTGAAAATACTTGAATATATTCTAGTAATTTTCTGATAATAAATTCATTTCCCTCCATATGAGAGCATATAATGTGTTGCTTTAATTTTTATATCATAAAACTTCTAGTTTATACATTTTATAATAAAAAAAAGAATTTAAAAAACTATATATATTGCAATAGACAATTCATTTTAATTCTATTTTTTAATATTTAATAAATTACAATGTCATATGTGATTGTATAGTTATAGATAATTTGTTATTTAAAATAACAAAACCTAAACTAAAATTTCGTTCAAATAGAAATTAATTTGAGATTATTTTAAATTTAAAATATAATCCTCTGGTTTCAATGAAACACATTCATTTTTAATGTTATATAATATTGTTATTATATGTCGCGTTCGTGTATTTTCACACAAATGAATTAAATTTTTATCTAGGAAATTTTGTTTTTCTACATTTAATTATATCTAAAAAAAAAATAAATTTATAATTATTTATCAATTTTTTAATACATAATACAGTATGTACGTTACATACATGCGTGTGATATCATAGATATTATGCATATTGCGCATACTAACTCATTCCCTCATTCATTCACTCCAACTCTCTTTTTTCGTTTATTTGTTCCATTTTTCCTTCTTTCAGCTTCTCATTTTTTCTCTCCCTTGCTGCTAATTATTTTCTCAAGATTTAATGGAATAGGATTGTTATAATGCAAATTGTTTTTGTAAAACTTTTATTAGTGTCTAACACTGTAATTCTGTTATATGTTAATTAGCAGTAACATGATTACTGATTTAATCTATAAAGAAAGTAGGTCTAGAAATAACATGTGTAAATATGCATTCCAATTGACCACATTTATATTTCTAATTTCTAATAATTTCATGATTTTTGTAGTAAAAGGAAGATAAAAGATAAAATGAGTTTCACGAATATTTGTATAACAAACTTTGGCAGTATTTTAATTAATTTATTATAATAATAATTTAGTGCTATATTGCAAAAAAATTTTATTTGATATTTTATTTATCCGCCTTTTATCATTTGAAAGTCTCATTCAAGAAACTAAATAATGAAAATCACGAGAAAGATCAAAGAGTAAGAAAGCAAATTTCAAAAGGTTGCTTCCTCGAACGAATGATGACTGAATAAATCTTCAACAACAGTTTTACGATAAATATGAGTTAATTTATTGTTTGGCCAACGATTCTGCTTTTGCTACTACTTCCTCAATCGGGCCGACCATATAAAATGCTACTTCCGGTAGATGATCCAATTCTCCTCCCAATATTTTTTGGAATCCTTTGATGGTTTCCTGTAACGGTACTAATTTACCGGCGTGACCAGTAAATACCTCGGCGACCTAGAATAGTACAATTGATTTTTTTAATACAATGTATCAAATAATGTATAGATAAAAATACTAAACAATAAAATAAAATAAATATGTTTATACAATATAATTTTAAAAACAAATTACTAGAATTCTTGGAAAAAGAATGATCAAACACGCATGCATACACAATGAAAAATTATTATCTCCAACAAATTCTAAAATATACGTTTTATATAAAAAAATCTTTCACATAAAAGTTAGTTTCAAGAGCATTCTGTCAATACAATCTTGTTCTAAGTTTAAATTGTCTTGGAACAAAATCGTGCCAAAATCACAAAATGTTTCCATCAAAAACGGTTTTTTATAAAATTTAAAATTTTCTATAAAATTCATATTTTAAAATTTATTAAAAATATGCTTTTTAATAACTCCTCTATATAGTATATCAATTTTCACCTGGAATGGCTGAGATAAGAATCTCTGGATTTTTCGTGCACGAGCAACTGTCAGCTTGTCTTCTTCTGACAACTCGTCCATACCCAAAATGGCAATAATATCTTGAAGTGATTTATAATCTTGAAGAATCTTCTGTACGCCACGAGCAATGTTATAATGTTCCATACCAATAATATTGGGATCCATGATACGAGACGTGGAGTCGAGAGGATCGACGGCCGGATAAATACCTATATCATCAATAAATCTGTATTTCAAGAATCACAAACATCGTCGTGCAATACATTTAATTCTCAGAGCGATACATACCCAATTCAGCAATGGCACGTGACAACACAGTAGTAGCATCCAAGTGAGCGAAAGTTGTCGCGGGTGCAGGATCTGTCAAGTCATCAGCAGGCACGTAAATAGCTTGCACAGAAGTGATAGATCCTTTCTTTGTCGTGGTAATACGTTCCTGCATGGTACCCATATCAGTAGCCAATGTGGGTTGGTAACCTACAGCGGATGGGATACGACCTAGCAAGGCAGATACCTAAAATATATATATTATATAGAATATTAAAAACTGTAAGATATAAACTCTTTTTAATAAAACCTTTGTAAAAAAATTTTCCGTTAATAATTTATTTTCATTTTCGGTTTTATATAAAACCATCTTCTCGATTATACTAACGACAGGACATCCTGTATATGTTTACGTGCATGCATTTACATATGCATGTATATCAAAAAGGAAACACATAAGTATGTTACTATCATTGTTTCATTTATTTTAATAAATTACATATATTTATACTTCTTTTCTTACCTCGGAACCAGCCTGGGTAAACCTGAAGATGTTGTCAATGAACAATAGTACATCCTGACCTTCCTGATCACGGAAGTACTCAGCGACGGTAAGTCCAGTGAGAGCTACACGAGCACGAGCACCTGGCGGTTCGTTCATCTGTCCGTACACTAGTGCTACCTTAGAGGTCTTATCTTTGAGAGAAATAACACCAGATTCAATCATTTCATGATAGAGATCGTTGCCCTCGCGTGTTCTCTCACCCACGCCAGCGAATACAGAATAACCACCATGAGCCTTGGCTACATTGTTAATCAATTCCATAATTAGTACAGTCTTGCCGACTCCAGCACCGCCGAATAAACCTAGTGAATATCAAAATGATTCGTTATTAATTTAAATAATTAGCAATATGTAATCTCGATATTTTCACTAAAAAAATCGATTTTTTATGTTTTGAATTAATATGTAATTAATTCTATTGTAATAATGTCTCACCAATCTTTCCACCCTTTGCATAGGGAGCCAGTAAATCCACGACCTTAATGCCTGTTACTAAAATCTCTTGTTCGACAGACATCTCTACGAATTCGGGAGCTTCTGCGTGAATAGAAGCCAATTTATCTGTAGGAATAGGTCCACGCTCGTCAATAGGTTCACCAATGACATTGATAATGCGACCCAGAGTTTCAGCTCCCACAGGAATACGAATAGGATATCCAGAATCCAAAACATTTTGACCACGCACCAAACCTTCCGTACCTATAATACAAAATTTATAGCAGGTCCTAATTTTACTATATTGTAATAAACAAAAAAATAACCATTAATTTTCGGTTGTAGGATTTCAAATGGTGTGGATCTTGGATACAGGATGAGATTAGAACAAAAAGAATCGATAGGAAGAAAATCTGTGACTCGGTGAAGAGAGTACCTGAAACAATAATAATTCTAATGAAGAAATCTAAATGGCTGGAGGTCATTAACTCTTAGACAAGAGTTCATAGTTTTTCAGATCACTGATACTAGAAAAAAAATGATTCATCATTTAGAAACTAATCTTTCTGATCTTTGGAAAGTAATAATGAAATAAAAGATTCAAAACATAAACTGGAGTTTATAAACTAGTATGGTCAGATTCAATAGGATAAAGTAGACTTTTAATATTTCTCTAAACTCTTCTAAGTTATATATTATATAAGAAATACAATCCCTTACATGATTTTTGAAGATGTCTAATATTATAATATATACATTTCAAATATAGAGACATATGAATAATAATTATATTCCAATTCTTAAAAAAAAAAAGAATTACAAGTAAAGGACAATCAAACTTATTATATATTATTTTTAAGATATTAGAAAAGCTTTATGTATAAAATACAATGCTTGTGTAACATCACTGAATCTGAATTATATAACTTTTATATTTTCTGTATAAAAAATTAATAATTTTATAAATCTTACATATTATATAATATTTGTAAAATATTACCATCCATAGCAATGGTGCGCACTGTGTTTTCTCCAAGATGTTGAGCAACTTCAAGTACAAGCCGGGGTGTACGATTTTGAACTTCCAAGGCATTGAGAATTGGTGGGAGAGTATCTTCAAATTGTACATCAACAACAGCACCAATGACAGCAACTACCTTTCCTTGTGCATTCTTTGTCGCAGCTGCCGCTTTCGCCGCATAGTCTCTTTCTATTTGAGATAACATTTAAATCTTTGAAAAAAGTGTATATAAATAAGTTATTATATAAATAAGTTAAATATCTCTTTCTTTATTTCAGCTTTATGAAAGAAAACATGTAATTTCAAAGTATTCAAATATTTTTGCAAGGATTGACTTATAAACTTAAGAAACACATGTTACATAACATAAAAATGTGCTTGTACATATAAATACTGTAATAACTTATTTTATAAATTATTGATTCTATAGAATCTTATTTAATTCAACTTTATGTTATTTTTCGAAACATATTTTTAAAAAATATTGAAATAAAGACTTAGAGGAACATAGAGAGAAATGAAACGCTTTCTATAGTCGTAAAAAAAATCATTAAACAAATTACAAAAAGACATATTTCTACATATTTCGATTCGCATGAAGATGTAAAACAATAATTGCATTTATAATTATGTCGAACATTAATTTATTATCACTACGAAGACACAATGAATGAATGTGACTTTAGGCCGCCATATTGACCAGTGGAATCCTCCGACAATCGATCGCTGATTATATAATCGTTATAATAAATATTCTTTTTTTATATCTCAATAATCTGTATGAAATTTAAATATATTAATCATCGTGTGTTATGAATGAATGACATTAAGTCATTATTCCAAGACTTTTATCGGCGAAAGGTGAAGAAACGGCGAATATGTCGACAAGATTTCGTGTGCTATCGGCAATTTTTTTCAATGTATTAAATAAAGCGTAATGCATACTCACTGTTAATAGCGAAGGCGCTTGACACCTTCGCTACTTCGTTCTGAATAAGGCAGGGTTTAACAACCCTCAGGGCTGCTTTCGATACAGCACTCAACATCATGACCGGTCGATTAACAAGAGACTGCCACTGCTGAAAGACAGATTTCGTAGTCCCGTCGAATAGAGACTGCGTAATGCGTATCTAGTGTTATTATGCAGACCAGATCTTTTGCGCGTGCGCGGCAAACTCAGCATTAATCATCGATGTATAGTACAGACTTAGATATGACACAGATATGAATACCGACAAGAAGAAAAGATTCATTTAGACACAACCAATTATATTGACCGGTGCCTAGGGTAACCAGCATAATTAACCAATCAGAGAGCTCTGTGTTCAACTAAGCCAATAGGCAATATGTCCAATTGAACATGATCCATTGAAAATCGAGAATTTAAATTTGCCCAATCAGAAGAAAGAAAGTTTCTTTTATTTTATTGGTCCAATTCTAATTTTCAAACTTTAATTTTAATGCGTAATCTAATACTGATTTTAGGTTTGTTTTTGTGGCTACACTGAACTACACTAATGAATTCAGAAGTTTGTTCTTTGCGCCATTTGTTACATCTATTTTATTTTTTGTATATTGTACGTACGCAAATACATACATCAAAATGGTAAATCTTTTAGATTATAATTATTATTATTATTATCATATATTTTTATTTATATAATATTTTTAATATATTAATAAGCATTTTAAAAATATATGATAATAATAATAATTATAAAATACATATACACGTCAATGAAAAAAATTCAATTACAAATAAAAAACTTTAATGGTTAAAACGATTAATTAAATAACTTATTAAAACAAAATTTATTTTTTTTAATTAAGATAGTACATTAAAAAAGTACATTATAATTAATATATACTCAGTGCAACATTTCACTATATGTATATATGTATATATGATGATTGTAGTATCTCATTACAAAACAGAAAAAAAAGGAGAGAAAAAAATGACTCTACAATTGCCCTTGCCACATGTGTGCATCATCGTCCTACTTTTATATGATGATACGCGTAATAGTTGCACGCACGAATAGTTGCGCAATTTCTTGTCGGCTTCATCAACTGTCATTCAATTAAATTATAAACCTTGGAATCTTTTTCTCTCTCTCTCTCTCTCACGATTGCACCTATAACTTAATCCAATATATCCGAACAATATACTTTTATTAATCAGATTTAATAACAGAGATCTCAAATAAAGTTTTCTGAAAAAAGCGCCATTTATTAACGTTGGTAATGTAGACGACCTTATTTACAGGATGATAAATTGAAACCATCGAGAGAAAAACGAGGCATGACTCATATGGCAAAAGCGAATGGAACATTCCATCGGTGGGTGACGTCGTGATGTATATATTGCGATATTTACAGATACTACAATGGAATAAAGTAAGAATTTTACGAAACAGTTTATTTGAAATTTGTCTTTAGTGTTTTTTTTTTATTTTTTATTTTATCAATAATTATAATGTATCATAATTATAATAACAATAATAATAAATTGATAATATTATCTATATCTTTAATAATATTAACAAATATTTTATGTATACATAAAAATATAACATGAAATCAACACATTATTTCCAGTGGAAATTTTTAAATGCAGGACTAGGCATAAAAAAGAGATGGAAAGAAAGAGAGAGAGGGGAGGAGAGAGAGAGAGAAAGAGAGAGGGAGAGAGAGAAAGGAAAGAAGAATAAAAAAGAAAAAAGGGAACAGAAAAAATTTTTTTTAAGAAACTAAAAGGGCGAAAATAAGGAATACAGATGAAAAGGAGAAAGAAAAAAGAAACAGGTAAATATATTCATTGAGATATTAAAAAAATACGCGTATAAATTAATAACGATATTATAAATTATAAATAAATATATATGCCAAATTCTTCTATTTATATAAAAACTTTTTATCAGCATTATTATTCTACTGTTAAATGCTGTTCGTGAGTGATATATCGTAATCTATATAAGTGAAAATTAATAAGTGCGGATTCAAGTTTCTAATTAATATATTTTCAAAGTCATTTATTTGAATCGCCGCATTTTGAAATCACGCGATTAGACGCGCTTTAATTATTAATTAAGTTCAAAGTGTAGTTATAAATAGTAAACGAAAATAGTAAAAAGAACACATACGACACGCGTCAACACGATCTACGAAAAAAACTCTGATAACAAAACTCAATTAGCTCTTAAGTATCCATTTAAAATATATATATATATATATATAATATCTTTCAATGGATTTTTGTTTTTGTTTAACTATTTATATTATAAATTATAATTATAAAATTCAACAATTGTGTAATAAATAGATAGCTTTCATAATGATACTATGAAAAATTTTATCAAAGTAATATTTAAAATAATCTTATAAAATTAAATTAATTATTAATTTAATTTTATAAGATTATTTTAAATATTACTTTGATAAAATTTTTTCATAGTATCATTATGAAGAGCTATCTATTTATTACACAATTGTTGAATTTTTCTACTCTATACTACTTTTATCTCATGTTTTTTCATTTGTAAACATATTTAAACATATAGACATTAAGAAAATATTTTGTAAGCTTAAAAATTAATATATATAAACTCTAATCAATTTTTTTTGCCAATATGAATTCGTAAATCATTTCTTCGTAGTGTTCAAATCTATATCTTTGATACGAAAAAGTTACTTCGCGACAAATACTAAAAGTGCGGCTAATAATGTGGCGAGCGCGAATTTAACGGAATCGGCACCAGCAGTAAAGTCCGGCCATTCCGGCGCCGTGCCGTTTTCGTAATATTGATAACTCCTAACTCCTAAGGGTAATCGAAGGAGGCGATAATTGGGCATGGTGATATTGACACGACTGTTCAAAAAGTTTTGTAACATGTTGGTGACACACCAAAGGTTGCCGTCATCGTCAAAAGTGAAGCTGTCAGGCCACTGCGTATAATAATGATCGCGCGATATAATTCGCTGACCGACGGTAAAAGACGATGTATTTTTGGTATCCCACATGGCGATAGCGTCGTCGGCTAATAAGCCGAAATAAAGTACGCCATTGGCCGACATTGCCATACCATCAGTCTGCGATGACTTCCGCCCGAGTTGCTTCACGTACTGATCAACGTTTGTTACATTGTCTCTCAGAACAGATACCGGGAGTGAGTACAAGTGAAACGAAGATAAAGGTGAATAGTAAATCTGCCTGAAACAGATTTCATTGTCATTTGTTAAAAAATCTTTTGTATAAATTTGAAATTTATTTATTAAAAATATTGTAGAAAATTTTTCTCAATATAAATATATATATAAATTAGATATTTTAGTTACAAGAATATACAATAAGAATTAAGATTATCAGAAATATAGAATATTGACTTTGAAGAATTGTTTTAGCTGCATGCAAGTATCTTACATTTTATTATATAACTAATCTAATTATAAACTGAAAAGAACTGTAACTAATAAAAATTATAGTGTTTACTTCAGTTATTATATATTAATTAGCTGCAAAGAGATGAGAAAGTGCAATGAGTAAGATACTTTATGAAACAGACATGAATTTAAAAAATGGTTCGAAGCCAATATTGCCTCGGATAATAAATGTAATGTTATAAATTGAAAACATTATAACTGATGAAAACTATAGTTTTTATACTTCACATCATTTTTAGAAATGAACTTGAAACATAATATATAGCGGAAGCAATATATATCTAGAACACATAATATAGTTAAACTGCAGTTAAAATTATTTCAATATTTCTATATTTCTTCGTTTATGGCTGATTCTATTATATATATATATATATATATATATATATATGTACATATGAAAATAACAGAAGAGAGTTTCAAGAATTAAGCAATTACGGCTTCTTTCGAGATTGCGCGCTTTGCAACTTGTATTTTGCAAAAGTTTACAAATTTTTTTATAGATCCGTATAAAAAATATACAAAAAAACAAGTTAAAGCATTAATTGTCAATAAATAAAAAAAATATTATAAATGACATACAAAGACAATAACACGTTTTTAAATAGTAAAAATATATATAACTAGTCGTCTTTGATAGCCGATGAGACATCAAATGTTAATAGGTGAATGATAGCATCATGAATATATAGATGTGTTAATTTAATCGCAAAATTTTTATGCATTACGATGATGCAATATATAATTTTATTTGCAACTACGTGCGTCGTGCTATCAAAATGCAGCAATACAAACATTTTTATCCATTGTAATGCTGTAATATATTTCAATCAATTAATGAAATGCCAGATTATTAATAATAATTTTTTTTTATTATGGTAATCAAGAGAGAGATGTTATCTAGTATTTTTAAAATTATGCCATTTAAGACATTGATATGAATCTTTCTTCAAAAAATCATCCAAAGAATAATTTTTCGCATTTTTTAGAAATTTTTTATACATCTTAGAAGCATCTTGTATCACATATATTTAGTGATCCCGAGTTAGTTCTGCGTCAAAAACAAAAAACTTTTATTTGGCAAAATACCTGTCGCGATTGCTTGCAGGTGAGAGCGCTATACCATCCACGTGTATCGGATTGATGACATGTGTTTTTGCTACCATAAATCCAACCGCCTCCCCTGCTGCCTTCATAGAATCATGCCGAATCTTCCAGGAAGTATTGTTTTTCAAGGAATACACAATGATGCCGGGATCGTCATGGCCGTTGTCAGTGATATATGCCATGCCACCATTCTCGTGATCAAGAACGATGTCGTTGAGATATGTTCCCGATGACCCACGACGGGCTACGTGATCGGGGAACTCGTATCTGCGGAGTATCTTGCCGTTGTCCTCGAGATCAAGAATGACGAGGCGAGCTGGACAGTCATTCTTACGCTCCTGACGCAGAGATGTGGCCCGACCGGTGTCGAGTACCCACATGCGACCCTTAGGATCAATCTCCACGCTGTGAACTAATTGAAACGCCGAGCAGTCGCCCAGCTTCTGCATATCCCAGCTGGGAAAGGCCTCCAGTAAGGGTGCTGTGTTCCCGTTCACCGGCTTCGCAGACGTGACGCCTAATGTTACCGGCACTCCGTCTTTCCATCGTGGTAATGTCAGATACATCTTGTCTTTCCAAAATTTCACGGTGGTGAGGAAGTTGTTTGCTGGTATATATTCGCCACGCACTAGAGCATGTTTCCGTTCTTCGTCTGATTGCCAGTGAAAGTCAATTGACTTCCACTCGAAAATTGTTTGAAACTGTTGACACAATACTACGACAGCTAAAAAAGTTAGCAATAGTAATCGTTCCATTTTGTTGATGTCAGAATCGGTTCGATGGAGTCTAATATGACACACGTTTAAGTTCCACGGGAGCTGTCTTTTCACGTTTTATTTACAAATCCAATGTTATATGCCAAACAATTGTTTAATCCTGTTTTTAAGAATTAAAAAGAAAATTTAAAACTAATATATATAGAGAAATTGCAATAAAACATGTGAAACAATAAATTTAACAAAAACATATTGAGATTTATGTTTATGTAAATTTTTTATATTTAATTTTGTTATATAAATTTTTTAATATGTATATATATATATCATAAAAAGAAAATTTTATATTCTAATGTAACATATAATTTTCAAATACGTGCCAATATTTTAGAGATTAAATTTAATGAAAAATATACATATATAAATGCGTAAATTTACTTTGTTTGATAATTCGGAAACTATGGCATGTAAAGTATATTTTTATACACCATTTGTTTTAAATAAATTTGTCCTTTGAAAATAAATATAATTTTATAAGAAAAGAAAATAATTCCATATAAAAATATTAAATGTCGATTTGTAATATTTGTTCATTTATTGTTAATTAATGCTTTAACTCGTTTTTTTTATATGCTTTTTATAAAAAAATCCGTAAAATCTCACAGAATACAAATCGCAATGTAATCGCGTGTAATTTCGGAAGAAGTAATTCCTCTTAGTTTTTGACAAAAATGTTATTTTTGTCGAAATTAATAAATGATAATAAATGTTATTTATGTAGATATATATATATATATATATATATATATATATATATATATATATGTATAAGCGCGCGTTGAGAGATTACATTGTATACTAACAATAAGTGCAACGTTAAATGGTCACGCAACGACGATCGCAATTTGACTGACGAGAGACGCCTTCGCCAACGTCGTCGGTTGGGGAGGCGTCGATCTCCCACTCGTTTGGTGTGTGTATTTACACCAGCGGTCAGAGAGCTGAGGGGAAGACATCACAAATGTTATACCGAGCTTACGTAGGTGGCAAAGTGACGCGGAGATGCAAAGATTGCTGCGTTTTCTGCTCAACCGCGCCACAAATTTTCGGTCTAATGATGTAACCGTCGACACGAAAATAGCCGGCCCTTCACTAATTTTTTACTGTTTTTGTGCAAACTTGACCTTATATAATAAATTTTTTTATTGCTGTCTAAAGATATTATATCTTTTGTATTCATATCTCGTCCATGAATTGCTACCTGGAAAAATAAATAAAGTTAGAAAAACTAAAAACAAGTACATAAGTATTTATCCTTATACACTTTGAATATTTATAGAGAAAACAGCACTAAAAGCAATTTACTTTCAAGATAAATAATTAAAAAATCTCACTTTGAATATTTATAGAGAAAACAGCACTAAAAAGCAATTTACTTTCAAGAAAAATAATTAAAAAATCTATGTAGTAGTGAATTAATAAAAATGCAAATAATTGACAATTGTGAAAATTTATAACTCATAAATTATTCACGTGCATTTTATTTTCAATTGTGATTCTTTAATTTATCTTTAAAGAAAGAAAAATTAAATTGTCTCTCTCTCTCTCTCTATTTCTCTAAATAAAAAGTACAATTTATTTTTAAAATTTAACATTTTTTATATTTATTGATATCTAGTTATAAATATGTACGAGTTCACGGACTCTTTGCCAACAATCAGTGCGGATGATTTAACTTTACTTATTTACCTCCAAATTGCAAGAAAACCTTGGAAGTATATATATATATATATATATATATATATATATATATATATATATATATATAAACTTAACACATTTATATAGACATTTAAAAGAATTGCCTTGAGTTCCAACAATAATGATTAACGTGATTCTTATATAATTTACTCGCGCATAATATAATACATATTGATGTACACACAATTGTTGTTATAGTGGAAGCTATATCGTAGATATTTTTGAGAGTTACATCAACGGGATGCAATGTTGCTACAGCGACAAACAACAGGCTATTATGCAATGATACTATGGTCTTCTTTCGTCCTCACTACGGTCTGCTTCCCGCGACCGACATGAATCAGATATATACGTAATGCATCGTATGTTGACACAAGGTCTTTTCTGTATTATTCACAGTCGTATCAAGATTGAAGAAACATGCATAGGAATTAATGTCGAAATAAAGATTTAAATAAATAGATTTTTCCAGTGACATGGCATAAAATATAATCTTAAATAAATATAATGAGGATTTTTGCGATGTGTGTTTAGAGTTGATTTTGTATATCTGTAAGATAGAAATGTAAAATACATATATGTAAGATATAGATATAAGATATGTAAAACACTTGAATATATTTAGAATTTTGAAGTCAAAGGTCAAAATAATGGATTTAATATGGTGACTATAATAAATATTCAATGGATTTAATATGGTGACTATGATAAATATTCAATGAATTTAATATGGTGACTATAATAAATATTTAATGGATTTAATATAGTGACTATAATAAATATTCAAAGTCCAATTTTGATAAAATTTGATATCTAAGAATTTTTATTAGCACTCTGCATTTAAATTTGAAATTTAAATTTTAGAAATAAGAAAACATTTGCTCATAATGTTATCTAGGACAAAAGTTAAAATAATCAAAAGTGGATAAAATTCAATATTTAAATTTTTCAGTTAAAAAGAAAACTATTTTTATAAAAAAAGGAATCGATTAAATTAAATGTACTTGATTTATAAAATTGAATTAATTTTGATATTTTTCCTATATTTATCTTATATAATTATTCTGCACATTAAAAATATTATACAGAAATTGAAACAGAAATTTAAAAAATATTAAGTCCTGTTGTTATTCCAGAAGCCTATTTTTACTGCAATGACGCAATTCTTTCTATGATGATGCCCTGACATAACAAATATCCATTAAACGCGATAAAAGTCAGTATTCGCCTTATTCCAAACCCATTCCCGATCAATCGCAATTTCCGACTCTGGTCGGTTTTATCCTATGTACATATCCCTCTATATATATATATATATATATATACACACATACTATCTTTCTCGTTGTCATTGCTGCTCCTAATTCACTGGAGCTATTAGATGTTGCTATTCAAATAGCGATGCTATTTCGAGCAACCTCGGGCACATGTCGATTTTACTAGGCCAGTGGGAAACGAAAACGGAGCTTTTGCCTGTATACTACATTTACGCTCGTTAAATCAGACTTATTCTATCGTCGTTAGCATTCTAGTCCATTCTAAACATAAAAAACCGCCAAATATCTTTTTAATTAATCCTTTATAAAATAACAGTTTTTTTTTTTAGAAAAATGCTATTTAAAAACAAAATGTATATTAATAAGTATCGCGAAATTACAGTGTATGGTATTCAATTTAACAAATTTCTTTCAGGAAGATTTTTCTCTCCTTTTTCTGTACAGCTAATAAGTCAAATGAATTTAATTTACAAAATGTCGCAATTGCATAAAATTAATAACTACTTTTAAATTCTTTTAAATTCTTTTCGTTCGCTCTGATCAGTATCCTCATCCAATTTCTTAATTTTTTGCGAATGTACTCGGGCGGTACGTTCCAAGTTGATATAAAACTCCGAGGTTTTAGTAAAAAGACGCTTGAAATCACGACGATGCAAGCGAAATAATTCGCATACTTCCAAAGCGATAACCGATTCCGCTCTACGCCGATCCGAATGAATCATACTAGCTTCGCCAAAATAATCACCATCATGTAAATGGCATATCTTAAAAATACATCTCATTACTTAATTGTTAATTTTGAACAAAACAAATATTTATTTTATTTCTATGAATATGTTTCCAATCTCTTACTTCTCTTCCTGAGAATGTGATTAGTACAACAGTTCCGCTGGCTATAAAATACATACTGTCACTATCAGTGCCAGCTTTATAAATTATATCTTCTGCAAGATATATCACCGGTTTCATTAAATCTACGAAAAATTTATAAAATTTTTAGTTTTTAAAACAAACAATGCATTAATGATAAATAATAAAAAATGAATATTATCTAATGTATATGATAATAATATATGGTTATATATCAATTATTATCATTTACATATATAATAATACAGATTTTTTATTATTAATATAATTATATATTCTTTTTAATATAAGAAAAAGGAAATAATTACTTAATAAATCACTAAGAACATTGCGGGACAAATTGTGGAAAATCGCGGTATCTAGTAAACCATGGCTGCTATGAAATAAAACTTCTTGATTTAAATGCTCTAGAATAAACATAACAAAAAAGTATTTAAAAAAATATAAATTTTTTTTACATAGATCGCGTGCTTCCATCGCAGACATGAAGATAATGTTAATAAAAAGGAAGAAAAGTAAGTCAAATGTATGTGTGTTTTTTTTAGTTCGATTCATTATTTGTTGAATAAAAAAAAACATTAAAAAAATTCTATTGTCTGTTTTTATCATTATCTTCATTCTTATCAATTCAAACGCGTAGTTCATTTCTATAACAAAAAGAAAAATTATGGAAAATATACTTTTATAGTATTCGAATTCTTTTTACTTAGAATTTTAAATACATATAGCTAACAGTTTAGTTTTCTTTTTTTTTGGTTTTAACTTACTCGAAAGAGTATCAAATATAATATTCTCCTTGAAGAAATTGCCTTGATAACGATACTCATAATAGAAGATAAACTTATCTTGCAAATATAATGGAAGTTTTTTTTTACGAATATATTCTTTCACTTGTTGCATGACCCGTTGATATTTAATTTCTGGCTCTGCCAATGATACCAAAATTTGCAGGATTGTTACTGTCATCGTGAGAATATATAAGAAAATGATTACATCATTATTAGATTTTTCAAAGTTGTTAGATTATTATTTGTTATTTATTAATAAAACTTAATATAAAATGATAACAAACAATTTAATACTAATCAGATAAATTGTGTAACCTTTCCCCAGCAACAAAAGTATGTATCGTATTACTTTATCACAAATTCCAAAGCTGTCGAATTCCAGGAAACTGGAACCAATTAAATTACTTACTCCAATATGCACAAATGTTAAATATATTTTCCAATTTGGCTTATTATAAAGTTTTCTGACGATATAATATGCATCGGAATCCTAAAATTGTTGTATTATAATTACAAAAGATATTTTAGTATGAAACAATTTATAAATTTTATCGACAGAAGACGACCAGAAGATATTAAACATACTTTCATGGGTGTTCCTTGTATATGCATAATAATGTAAGGAAAGACGTAACTTATACAGCTACTCCAATGAAAAAATAATAATGTTAATATAATGAGCCATATTGTTAATTCTTGAGTTTGAGAAATACCAAATTTCTATTAAAAATTATTAAAATTTATTTTGTTTATGAAATGCAAATTTAATATGGGAATATTTTTATATATACGTGAATAGAATTGCGATTACTGCATTAATCTGTTGAACATTGCGTCGTACTGTAAGTATGCGAATTATTTTCAAAATAGGTAGAAATTCAAGAATAAGCAACGCAGAATTTGAATCCGGACCAGGTGGTAAAATACGTGTTGGATAGAACCACATATATGGGAGCGTGCTGATAAAGTCAATGAAGAAATATCCTCTCACGTATTGTCTGTATAAGTATGCACAGTGTTTTCATATTATACTGAAATATCTTTGAAGGAGGCGCAGTCACAATTGATAAAATTAATTTACGTTATCACATATAGCAGAATCATACCGTGCGATTAAAGCAGCATCGAGAATAATCTCATGTCTCTCTGAGAATATAAATCCAGTAATAAAATTAAGAAATATATCGATGATGCAAATGCCATAACTAGGATACACGATGTTCCAATATTCAGGACCGCTATTTTTTCCAATTCTATAGAAGCAGATAATATGTGGAGCCATCACGAAAATATATAGAAAAGTCATAGTCATTATCGTATCCCAATAGAACCTGTGATAACATTTTTTTTATTACATCTGTATTTAAAAAAATCAAAAAGCTGTCTCTCTTAATTCTTATACCTTAACATACTACAAGGATGAATCACCCATTGATTAGATGATCTAGAATGTCTTCTCTTTTCGAAGGCAATTGCTGCTTGGCTGCGAAAAATTAATCGTGTCCAAGGATGATGAGCGGAGATAAGAACGAGTTTTTGAAGATTCCGCCTCCAACGACTATAGAATTTCGCATTTGGAGGTAATTTAGGCAAATTGCTGCCAGACGTTCTGGGCAAGTCGCACAAGTGTGTGCGTAAATTTCCTCGCTTTTTCAAAGTGCTCTCTATTGCCATTCTGACTTCTATATGTCAACTGATGTCAATGATCGTGTGACACAAAATAATACGATCGCTTTGAGACAAATTCAAGTTTCAGATAAATATTTTACCATAGGAACACACGTATAGCGAATGTTTTTAAACCTAACTAAAAATTTGTTACATTTTAGAAAAAAAGATATTATTCTCTTATGTAAAACCGCTAATATGGAAGAAAAGATTTATGATAAATCGATTGATCTTCGCAAATGCATTTCTAGATTCTGTATTGGTAAATATTGACGACTTGTTATTATGTGTGTAGAGAAACTAATAACTAATTTTTTAAATATTATTTGGAATATATATATATTTTTTTTTTCTTCGAAATTATTGTTGTTTCTTATCTGATATTACATAAATATTCGCAGAATAAAATTTAATTTTTTTATAAACGTTATAATATTGTTACATTACAAAATTACAGTACAAAAAAATTTTGCAAATATATATATGCATTATGATTAATGATATGTACACACAAAGAGAAATATTCAAAGTATTAAAACAGGTAGAAAAACTTTCATCGAGGAATATATTATTTATGCTCTTCTTGTTTTATACTCACAGATGATTCAAATCGGATGATTCTATGTTTCAAAGAAGCACTGATCGTCGTTCTAAAGGATGATTTTATGAATGACATTAAGCAAGTAGGTAGCTATTGCATTGAAGTAGAACCCATTGGTCCTCAAGATCGCGAATTTCTTGTGCATATGCATTCTTTGATAACTATCGATGGTTATTTAAATGAAACAAAACTCATTAGTTCGATGATGGATGATTTGCAGTGCCTGGAAGAAAAATATACCGAGTATAGTTCATGGTTACAACGATTCACATAATAAAATGCGAAAGGTAGTCCATAAATAATGGCAATGCTCATATTACTTCGATGGATATTATTTTGAGCAATATGGTTAGTAAATAATATTAATTCGACTATTGATTTATAAGTTTAAATTCTTATCATTCGCATTCAAAAAAATATATACGCTTAAGAATCTCTTTTAATACTTTTTTTTTAATTATTGGATCAAAATTTTTTTATTTAAAAATATATATTTTGTAGCTTTTGTATTTGAAATTTTATTAAGAATATATAATAGCAATGGTATGGTTATTAATACATTCTATATACTATATACAGTAACAAATTGCAAATTTTGTACAAACTTAAAGTATATTCAAAATAAACTAATAAAAAGCTCTTTTAAGTAAATCATACAAAGAAGACAAAAGGCAATCAAGAACCAGCACGGTAATTTGTGCGCATCAAATTACATTGATATTTTAATCACAGAAAGTGAATCTGCTTTCTGTGATTGTATTATCACTTAATTAAAATATCAATATAATTTGATTGTAATAAAACATATGTACACAAATTATCGTGCTGGCTCTTGATTGTCTTTTGTCTTTTTCATATGTTAATAAATCTAATTTTTGTCGTAATTAATTTTTAAAATAATGTTTCTTAACAAAATGACACACATTTAAATTGAAAAGTTTTTTTACAAAAAAAAGAAACTACTTTTGGCGATTGTAATAAAATTAAGAAAAAATCTATGATACCGTTATTTATGGATCGAGTTTCGTAAATTCAATATAAGATTTTAATAGAATTTTGTTGCAAAACCATATATTTAATACGTATAGTTATATATATGCATAATTTTATATATAAGCATATATGGTTTTTCCTTTCTTTGTTAGGTTTCTTTACAAGAAAAATGGTTTATATAAAAAGTCATTGTTCATTGGTCTTGAAGAAGATACATATCACGTCGAGATTACGCACACTTGTCCTTATTGCTTATCAACGTTAACAGAGAACAAAGACTTGGAACTCTGCCAATATGAAAGTTTAATTAATGAAGGTGCAAACATATTACTAATGCGATATCTCGCTATAACAAATTTCGAAGGCATTTTAAATTTTCAGAATATTACGATTAGCGGAAGCACAACTACCTGCGATTATGTAAGATAATAATTATATATTTTTGATAAATCTTTTTTAAATATATACAATTCCTAGGAAATGATTTTAGAAAAACTTGATATAAATCTAAAATTATTGATAGTTACAACAAAACTTATTTTTTATGTATAAATATTTAAATATAACATATTTAGAGCATTTTTTTTTAGCAAAAATATTTAACTCCAGATTAGTTAAGAAATTTGATAAAAGAAAATATTTCCTAATAGTTCCAAGACATACAGTATAATGTTATAGGAAAAAAGAGAAGTTAAAAGTACTGAAATGATATATAATCTTATCGATGCAGATCTGTACCGCGTTACAAAATATAAAACTACATGGTAATCATCAAAAAATATACACTATCGAACGAAAAATCTATAAAAAAGATAGCCTTATACAACGAAGCAAAATTTATTTGACATCACAAGGAAGAATACTTGAATATGATTGGTTAGATACACTTTATAAAGCACAAAAAAGTCCATTACTGCAGGATGAAACAAATAAAAGTATAAACGTACAAATTTTAATCGACTCAAAAGAGTGGTGGATGCACAATATGGAGATGTTCTCTAAATATTTGGATATGAAAGTAATTTTTGTTTTATTTTCTAAAAATTAATTCTTTATATTATAATAATAAATAAAATTAATAAATCAGAATTATATTAATAGGTATTCTCCTTGATTAAGTATATTACGCTAATAAACTGCGTATTCAATTACACAATTAGATGTTTTCAAGTGTAAAGATTATATATCCAAAACTTGTGCAAAAATCAAATATTTATGGATTACATTTGTCAAACTCTTTCTTTTCTTTTATTTTATTATATGCTATACATATATAAAATTTGCAAATAAATTTTTATATTAATTTTTCTCTTTTTCCCTCTCTTTTTCTTTACAGTCTTATAATGTAGCTCAATATACAGAGTATCTGATGGATCATCCTGAGGTAAAACAGCTAATTGCAGATTACGTTCAGATTCTTCTCATTGGTAATAAATTCACTCATTGTTGAATAAATTTTATGCATAATTTACTTTCTTTTACAGATTATATTACACTTACTTAATTGTCTATTGTCAATTTTTAATCAGTGAAACCTGTCGACGTCATAGCTTTCACGATTCAACATTTCAAAGCATTTATCAGAGATATAAGAGTTCAAGATACTGATATTGATGAGTTGACAAAATAATTTGATACAAATCCACATCTATCAAGAGACCAATCTAAAATTGTCTGTGGCCATTGTGAATCTGTAATGAATCTGTAAAGTGCAAAATTCAAAATTGGATAAATTATTATCTAAATAAAGTTCCTAAGAAACATTAATTTTTGCTTTGATTGATCAATCAAATACTGTTGGCACTTACATCGTCAAGATGAACACAATTTGAGATAAAAGATAAGTGTAATAACAATAAAATTTTCTTCAATATTTTCTTCAAAATTTATAAAATTCAGTTGCATAAATCAAGAAAAAAGAAATTTTGTTTTAGATTTTCATTCACGCAAGACTGTTATTTCTCAATTAAAACCTATTCCTTTGTAAATAACTTTAACTTATTTATTATATAAAAATTTGTTTATACATTAGCGTGTGCAAAACATAATATTAGTCACTCAATGAAATATGACACTATAATCCATTTTGAACTTTGGATATTGCACATATCACATAATGAAGTGCAATTATTTTTATCATTTTCTACCAAGCGTCGTCTCCTGTGAGTTGCATATCACACAATTTTCCTATAAAATGAAGAACATTATGATGCTGAATCAATAATAAAACAATATAAATTAATATATATAAAAACATTATACATACAACAAATTCAAAGTTGGGTAGACAATCCTCGTGAAAAGAATGCTTACAATAAAATACAATTATATTCCGCAGCTCTAAAAGAAAAGATTTAAAAAATGAATTATGTATATAATTGTATAATTTATATTATAATCAATGCTACAAAATACACTTATAACTACCTCTTACAATTATCTTCCTATGGCAAGCTCCACACATTTGATCATCTAAAAAAAAAAAAAAAAAAAAAACTTATGACAATTCTGTTTTATGTAATAAACAATAGTTTATCAATCTATAAAGTCATATATGTTACCATCGACAAATATGCCTTTCTGTTGACACTGAACAAGTCGTTCATGAAGATTGAAATAATCATTAGATAATATTTTTTTGCAACCTTCTTGCACAGACACTTGCAGATTATAATCACACATCATTTTGACCAATGCTTTTTTCAATCCTGGAATTTCCAAAGTAGGTTCTATCCTTTGTACCATAAGTCGAGGGTCAACGTAGGTGCCAATTTTTTGAAGAAGAAACGTAATTGCCGCTAAAATCCGTGAAATTATTTTCAATGATGGAAATAGGAGTTGTACATATAAAATTTGACCTATCTGATTTTTTTCTTGGAATCCTTATATGAGTGCATGCATACGACATATGTTTTTAAAAAATAATAATATGATTCGTACTAGGTTTGTCAAGCGAATAATTAACTAGATCGTTCCATAGTTCCTCGTCATCGTGTTCTTGACAAAACGCAATCGCGCTCTCCATATCGTCGAGTTCTCTCGTCATAAGTGCCAAAGCTTCAGAAGTGTTTCCTATCCTTCCCAACAAGTATACCATTTCCGGATAAAATTGACGCTGGCTACAGATATCCAGAGCTTGTTGTATTGGATAATTATCAGAACGACGTAAGAGCGGCAATAATTTGTCTCTCGAATAATCAGCGTATAATCGCACTAGTAAGCCATGATACTTGCCCTTGGAATCTTTAGTATCTTTCTTGTCTAAGGCATCTAGATACTAAAAAGAAATGATTATATAATTAAATACTTAAAAATCAAAAAATTCCATGTATTTTAATAAAATTCCAAATAAACAAAAAAATTTTTTAAACTATGGCTATAATACATAATTAGATTACATTATGTTAAATACGTTTTTTAAAATTAGATATTTCTCAGAGGAATAATATAAGTATCATTATGCCATTACCAAGTATAAATAACGATGATTATGTTGCAATTTCTGTACAATGACATCAGACGCCACCCTCTCTTTTTCCAAAAAAAATTGTATGGCACGTTCCGTGTCCAGATCCATGAGACCTTCGATCATGTCATATACAGAATTATACAATTGATACTTCTGAATCAATTGAAAGACGTCTTTGTGACGCAGCTTCAAATACATGGCGAGCGCTTTATCATATTTGCCATCATGAATGTATAAAATGGCTAATGCTTCCAATAATACATTCTGTCGCTGATTGTGGATTAATAAATGCTCCAATACACCATTAACTACCGCCGCTACTGTGTATAAACTTGGAGACCATTCTTTAACTAATTGCAAGAAACCGTCGGGATCCATCTTCAGATACTCATATAGCACCATCTCGTACACTAGTGGATCAAGGGTGACATCACCTCGAGGCAAATAGGACGAAATAGAGCGTAACTGATGCATTCGGGCAAATTTGTAAACCTGTCTCGGACAATTTTAAATCATAAAATGAAAATTATTGTAAATACAATTGCAAATTATTTGCAATACGTAACTAATATATATATATATATATATATATATATATATATATATATATATATATATATAATACTAAACAAAATTCTCACCTCTTCCTCCCACAATTTTTTATTTCGTCCTAAAATCTTGAGACAAAGTTTTCCAGCTTCGTCGTATTTCTCATATGCTAACAAATGATCCAAATAAATTCGTCCCACATCTAATACAGTATGCCTCTTGCAATCCTTGCCATTGTTCGTTGTTACTGCTTCCAAAGCTTGCTCAAATTTCCCATGGCTCAACAACCAGTCAATTCTGTCATCTGTATCGTATAAACTGGCTACCACAATATCCTTTGGACTTACAATAAAGAACCTATAAAAAATTTTCGTGAACATAGGCAAGATTAAGGTAAAAAAAACGTACTAAATTAAAAAAATACTCAAAAATTGCTAAATATGAGACAATATTTCTATATTCACTATTTTGCTTTCTCATTTTAAATATCATTATAAAAATTTATAATTTATATAATTTTATATTAACATTTATTTTAAATATATAATTATCTGTAATAATTGAAAAAATCCATAAATTGAGCAACAAAAATGTAATTAAAAATAAATCCTAGTAATACTGGTATAACATATATGTATATTGAAATAATTTTATTATCTCTTACCTGTTTTCTTCCTTCAAACAATCCAAATGATAATCATTACAGCTGTATTCTTTGTAGCCACGTAGCGTAAGTGAATTTGCACATAGCACTGAAAAATCTTGATATTTTGGTTCAACTACATGCAGAGTCGGACGTTGATTCTTTCCATCTTCGTCTAGCTCTTTAAGACACCCCAATAATACCAATTGATTTTTTAATGGCGCTATACCCGATATGTAAAAATCTACTTGAAACGTTGATACTGAAAAGTAAAATAAGATTTATTAAATAAATAATTAGTATATTACATTCAGAATACTTTGATTCAAATTGAACCATACATTGATTCTTTAACATTTGTATATTGAATATAGAAGAAGAAGAATAAGGTTTTTTATTGATTACCTGGATCTACCACAAACTCGGGCAAATCTCGATTCACCATTTCCTGCATGGTACGTTTCCTGATATGACAAATGCGTACAATGTCCACCCATCCAATCAACAATGTCTTATTGTCTGACCATTGTAGATTGCATCTATAGTGTTCTGGCAATGTACTATGTAAAATAATATAACAAAGTTATAAAACAAATTTTTTTTGTATTCACAATTTTTTTAGCATTAAAAGTTTTTTTAGATTTTGCAATATGTTAAATATTATAACTGCTAATTTTTTATCAATACTTACTCTGGGGTACGAGACCATTTAATAAGTCCCAATGAACATCTAGCATCAAGATCATAGACTCTTACACCAGTATCAGAAGCCCATGCCACAAAGCGACCAGACCATGCAACGGATTTGACTCCACCTTCTGCTTCACAAAGTACTGTTGGTTTCATTCTAGCCAAAAAAGTCTTCTCATAGAGTACCAATTTGTCATCGCCTATGAATTGTAAATAATTTTATTACATATAATATTGTATATAACTACAAACATTATTATTTTAAAGATTATTTCTATTTAATTCTAAAAATTATACAAATATACAACTAAACACCTGTAATAAATCTTCTCCCACTGCCACTTTTATAATAATTTGGATCAATTGCTATACTCTTAACTAGTCTGCCCATGCTCATATTGTGATTATCCTCTGTACTATATAATCCATAAATGAAAACTTTTCCATCATCGCTGCAAGAAGCGATGAAATCTCCATTATGATCTATAGAGATTTGGTTAACTGCCACAGTATGTGCCTGTAGTGTTTTAGATTTTACATTATTACCCTGATGATCTAAAAGATGGATCATTCCCCAATGTGATCCCAGACAGAGAAACTAAAAAGAAAAAAAAATAAGATTAATAAGCAGACAAAAAGTTTTTATATTTTTCTTTATATTTCTGTCTATTTATATAATTTACTTTATGATTTAAATATTTTAAATATTTTAAAATGTTAATTATATATTTTTATAAACTCTCACTTTTGGATGCACAGCAATACAACTAGCAGCATCGTTTTGCAGAATATGTTCCAAATCATTGCGTATTCGTACATACTTTAATCTGGGTTCTATTTCATCCATTTCTGAAGAATCTGAATCTTCCTGATTCTGCTCCTCCTATAAATTAATTTATATATAATAACTATTAATCATATTCTATATATGTCTATTTGCCAGTACTTTTTAAATTAAAAAACAAAATTAAATAAATAAAAACATTTAAATATCTATAAAATCTATGAAATTAATTATAAATAAAAAAAGAGAAGATTTTAACAAATTCAACAATTTAGATAATTAAGAGATAATAAAAAACATAATATAAGCCATAAAATGAAAGAAAATTGTGCTTAATAATTGTACAATAAAATTTGAATTGAAAACATTATATGATAATAAAGAAAAGAATTAATAAATCATGACAATACTTCACTTTGCTAGATGTGGATTCCATCGTTGTTTCTTAATCTTTGTCAATGCAATATTATTACAATGTACAATATGAGTCGAATAGAACTGTCAAAATCGTTTCAAAGTTTGATGAGAGAGATAGAAGAGGTAAAAGGCGAGGATGAGTTCACAATAATAGAACTCAAGTTAGGTTAAATAAGTTTCATAGCACATTTCTCGTAAAGAGAGCAAAGGAAGAACGTATGCCATAAATAAATTTCATTTATAATTTCATTTATAATTCATAAGAGTATAAAACTTTGTCATAAAATACGTTATATGTACATATTTTTGCATTTACGTACTGTAATTTTCATTATGTACGTAATTTTAGCGTATATTTTCTCTCTCTCTCTCTCTCTTTCCCCTTTACTCACTAATCTCCCTATCAAATGATCTCACAATATCTATTAAAACTCGTCTCACACTAGTTGTATTGAAGATTGAAATTTGATCAATCAGAACAAAGAAATTTTAGTTCCTTTTGTTCTGATTGGTCAACTGATACGGGCTTTACGCGAGCAATCTATTCTTTCTTTAAGTTTATGGTTGACTCCCACTACTCGTCACAGTGATTCATTTTAATTCGTGTTCATTCTGGAAGAAAATCAGATGGCGCTGAAAATCGTTTCCATATTTCTGCGCATTTCCAAGAGGAGATAGCCACCCTTTCTTTGACAACATATAGAAAAGTGAGAAAATACATGTTTTAGTAAATTCATACAATAATAATACATCGTATAATATTCGCAACAATTGAGACTAAGATATAATTGTGCATCATTTTTTTTGGAGACTGTATATATATATATACGTCACCCCTCCAAAAAAAAAAGATATGCGTCATTGCATCTAATCTCGATTGTATCAATATATATAAGACAGTGAATGTGAAATGTGAAATTGTTACACAAGTCATAACATGAATATGTCAAAATTTTTTGTTAGTAATATAACGGAATAAGAAATATTGTTCATTCTCAAAGATTTTTTTTCAAAATCTTTTCAAATAAAATTTTATTATTAAATTATTATTATTAAATGAATTATAACTGATGCCATGAACTACAAATTTTTAAATATATATTACATAGTATATGTAGAGTTATATTACTTTTGAGAATTTACACATCAAATTTAGCCGTAAAACATAATCTATTTAGACATCTAAATAGATCTAAAATGTGATCTAAAAATGTAAATTTGTAAATATATAATATAGATATTCCAGACAAAACAAATAATTTTAAAAAATTGAAAGAACTTAAAAATTTATTTTTTTGATATTATATAATTTATTTATTTTGCATAATAATGATTAACAGTAAACAAGGAAATCTAAAAAATGCAGCGTCTAAGAATTCAAGTTGTTCGTAATGTCTTGGGTACCAAGACGTATACCACTGTACCTGCACAGAAGCCAGTGGTATCTCCAACGTTTAAAGTTCAGGATCCCAAAGATTTTGATGAACGTGTAAAGAACTCTAAAGTACCTGTCATTGTGGACTTTTTTGCAACGTGAGTATTATATAATATTAATTTATTAAATTATTGCACATTCTTATTTAGTTTTGCAAAGAATTCATAAAAATATAATAATTTTTAGTTGTGAACATCAACATTTATATTAAAAACAAAAAATAATTATTTATTAATTATGTTTTTTGCTATTCTATTTAGATAATAGTTAAATCAAGCTTCTAATATTTAATTAAGTTGTAATTTGTATCGTTACTTCAGATGGTGTAATCCATGTCGTATGCTGACTCCAAGAATAGAAACAGTTGTTGCTGAAAAGCAAGGGAAGATATTATTAGCCAAAGTTGATATTGATGAGAACACAGACCTTGCTCTTGATTACCATGTAAGTATTTTTACAAATGACTATGTAAAATTATTAGGTACTAACTAAATCTGATTGAAATTAATATTTCAAAGTCATAAATTGATAATATAATTATTTTCTAATTTAAAATCCATTTTTCTTAGGTAAAATTTTTGTCAATTAAAAAATTATGCGAGCATTGTTTTCCATGACTCTTTAATTTTGATAAAATTTATTCTTAAGACTTCCTTAATGTAGTGATATTGAATTATGTCAGAAACGAAAAATCATGAATTTTTTCCTGCAAAATATATTAGAATAAGTTTTTTTGAATACAAATCACTTGATAATATGGATTAGTAAAACATGCTGAAAACTTGTTCATGTCATAATTTAATATAACATTAATAAGAGACTAGGAGAGCCTTAAAAGACAATTCATCCATTTAAATTATTTAATTATATATAAATTTGCAGGTAGGATCTGTACCTGTACTTATTGCGATGAAGGATGGGAAGGTTCTAGAAAGAATAGTTGGTCTTCAAGATACTGATAAACTTAGACAATTTGTTAACAAGTATTCAGAGTAATGTAACTAAAAATTATGTAAATTATTTTTAAGATGGTTGCAGTTTGTTAATTCTTGTACAGAGAATTTCTATGTGATGTACTTCATATTTTGCAATTATATTTATAGTGAATTTTCTTTAATAATTGAGTAACTATTACATAAACAGATATAGCTTTCAATTCGTCTGCAAATTTACAAGATTTCAATTAGTAAAATAATATAGATTGCAATTTTTAAATATATATTTTATATAATACATTATCAAATAAAATTATTAATTTAATCCAATTCTACAATTATGCTAATAAACTGTACAAGCATATACACACGCCAGATTAGTTAATTTTTAATGTTCAATCAAAGAATATTAAATATTAATAAAAACGAATCTTTTTCCTGCAAAAATCTGTGAAATTTTTTTCGTATCTTATGCAAATTTTATATATCAATAGGCTTAAATAGTTTTTTAACGCTCTTTTATTAATAAAATTTCTTCAGACAAAATTATTTATCAGTTGGTAAAGTTTGCAAAAGTTGTCTTGCTCGCTTGTAAGCAGTTGATTCTGTAATTTCGTTTTTGATTTCTTCTTGATCATCTTTCTCTTCCTCAGCTTTTCTTATAATATCCATTCCTTTTCGTAATAATACTTCACGTGCCATGCCTTTGCAACCTTCAAAATATTCAAGAACAAGAGGAAAAATCGCATCAGGAATGGAGTTTTTATCCAATAAATTATCCATTAACCAAATCTGTTTAAGTTTCTCGAATTTCCATTCGCTTCTAGAATGTTTCCACTGCAAAAACGCAATTATATTAAAATTTTTATAAATAAACTGTTAAAATGCTTATAATTATTTACATGTGAAAAAGAATAAGCTCGTGCATGTTTATCTTATATCTATATAAACTATGCAAAATCCATTCTTTAAAAATAAAGAATTAAACGATTCTAACAACTTACCATAGATACATAATTCAATGCCTTCTGCATGGCATTTATTCTGCTACTTTCCCTTTTTTGAACAGCCGCTTGGATAACTTTTTCCCTTTTCAACTGCCTTTTGGATGGTTTCTTTGGAATTTCTTCCTTCTCATTGATAGGCTCTTCTTTTGGGATTATCATATCGACAGAGACATTGCTACTACAAAAAATTATTTTATTAAATTTATCAATCATTGTCAATTATAAATTTTGTTGAAATGGGCCTGTGAAAAATGTGGAGAAAGAGATCGAGAATGCAAATTAGTAGCAAGAATAGCGAGAACACATTTTATTATACTTGCGAGTTCAAATAAATGAAAAAGAGCAAAGAAAAAAAATGCTCTTTCAGGAGTAATGCAGTAAGAAAATAGGAAAACATATAGGTGTTGCTCTTGACATACAAATGTTAGATTTATTGATAGCTTTATTCAACGTTTTATTGGTATTTTTTATATTAATTATTTAAAATTAACCTTTTATTATATACAGAATATTTTAAAAAATAGCTTATAATTTAATATAGTTGCTACTGAAATCTTTTACAACAAAAATTAATTTCAATAAACATTTCTTTGATATATATACAAACACAATGATAAAATTTAGAAATTTCTTACCTAACTTGTTTGAATTGCTTTTTTTTTAATGAATCCTCAGTTTCTTCTATTTTAAATTTTCTTTTTTTCTTTTTTACTTGTTTCTTTTGTAAAAGATTTTCCTGAAATGCTTTGTTTTTTTTGTAGTAATTATTCACATCATCATCTATGAAAAATGTAGTGCATAATATTATTATATGTTACATATTGTGTTATTTCAGAAACAGATGGTCAAACTTTACGTATATAATCTAATCATAGTGAAATTGAAAAAAAAAGCTATTTTAGAGAGCATCGGACTGAAAACTTTCCTCTGAGTTATAACTACTTTTTGTTTGCAAAGCTTGACTATCTATTTTAGAAATATTTTATATTTTGCCTGCTATATATAATAAAAATTGAAATAATCAATATAATATCAATTTACAAGCAAGATCAATTTAAATAAATGAATAAATGAGATCGTTAAAAACTCACTGTCGATTTCCTTCTTTATACTAAATTTCACTTTTATAGCATTTTCCGTCTCCATGTTATAATAAATTGATTTTATTTAATTTGTGCTAAAATACGCCATTAATCATATTGTAAAATACATAATATAAATCTTTTATAAAATAATCTGGCTAAAAATCATAATGGGGATCAAGCACAATTAACCTAACATGTATATTATGTATATACCATGCGGTTGTTCGTCAGTTCGTCACTGCCATCACCCATCACCATCAATCGCTGCAAAAAATTGAAATCAAGTTAGATTAGGTTAGGTTAGATTACATATGTGCTCACAGCTGATTGGAATCAAGAGTGCTTGAAGATACATTTGGATTTGTTATCAACAGATTGGAAAAGCGTGTGATTTCTTACTTATTATTAATAATTAATTAGGAAAATCTATATTTATCATATGCTAGTTAAATTAATAAACAATGCGTTAAAATAATCAGATGATCATATATAGATAGTATAAAATGATAAACAATTTGTTAGTTTTTATTCCACAAGGACTGTGTGACAAACAATCTGGGTATATGCTTGGCAAAGTGATAGATGATACACATAGTGATTTGAAAAAATTTTATATTATTAGTTTACCTAAAGTAGGCTCTTCAGAATTAACTAAATGTACATTAGACACCATTGGATATTATTCTAATATGAACAATGTAGCCAAAGAATTTTTAGATCATAAACATTCTAATTGGGTGCACATTACAACAAAGTGCTCTGAGAATAAACAGGACGAGTATTATCTGACAAATATCATTCTTGACAATAAAAGAATAGATCTATCAACAATATGTGCAACAATTATTTTGTATGATCAGCGAGCATTACAAGAAACAGAATTGTTTGAGAGCAAAGCTGCATCAGGCGATCATTTTTATGAACTCGCAAAGCTAATACAAAGCATGAAAGATGAACTAAAGATCAAATCTAAATTTGTTCGCATTTGGGAAATTCTGTTAACTTATCACATACTATTCTACTTGTATCCTGTTTTATGGCTCTCTAAAATAACAGAAAAACTTTTGCCAATCATAAAGTACTCTTCTCTTGGCTTGCATGTCTATAGCTGGTTGGAAAATTTTAAGTGGATGCTAATCACAATTTTACGTGATAAGAATTTTAAGCTAAAAACAGGAAATTATGCATTGGCAATTGTAATAGATATAGCATTGGGAATCTTTGTATTACGATTATTGCAATATTACATTGAGGATCAGCCATCACAACTGCTTCTAAGCAATGCAGAGGTAAATTAAGATATATCTGAAAGATATACCCTAAAGATGTGGTTAAAAATATATATGTATATAAAATAATTTATATTATATAAAATTGAGTTAGACTTATTTTTAATTATACTTATTTCTATTTCTACCACACAATTAACTTTACACATAATAATTAGAATGTTTATTTTATACAGAAAGTTGTAGAAACTCTAAAGGATCTAATTAATTGGTTAATGGGTGTACCAGCTGGCTTGAAGCTTAATCATGCTCTAAATAATAGCATGGGCAAGTTTTTTTTGTATCATATACAACTCTGGTGGACCTTTTTGACACTTTTAAAGCCGCTTCTAGATCTTGCATTTAAAGTATTGCTTTTATTTGGAAGATTGGGCGTCACATTTCAAATATCTATCATCGCGGATCTTCTAGCTCTCGCCAGTTTTCATACATACTGCATTTATGTTTATGCAGCAAGGTGTATATATTTTTCAAATATTTAATGTGCTACAATTTAATAAAATTCATGATTTTTCACCTGAAATAATTTAAGAGCCAAGCTTATTACAGACTATTCAATATACAGTTGAGAGGAATTACTGCTCTCTTCAGACTTTTTCTTGGAAAAAAGAAAAATCCTTTACGTGAAAGGGTAGATTCGTGTCAGTATCAAACAGATCAACTATTTGTTGGGACACTGTCATTTACCATTCTTTTATTCCTAATGCCAACAACATGGGTATATTACACTGTATTTACACTGGTAAGATAATGTCTATTTCTGTTTTAACTTTTTTAACACATCATACAAAGTAATCGCGATATTATTTATATCATTATAGCTCAGGCTCATATCGATCGGGTTTAGCGGTTTTTTAACCAGATTGAAGTTTTATCTACAAATTATGCCTGTTTATACTTTCTGTATGTGGTTATTACAATCTTACAGCACATGTAGTAAGTATCACAGTACTAATAACATGTGTTGCATTGTATTAAGAGGATAATTCTTTGCCCCCATGTCTTTCCTAACATGTTATGAATCGAATATTATAAACAATAATAATAATTCCCCATAGGCACGGTTGATATCAAATTGCATTCTCACTGCATGGAAGGATTAACAATATTATCAATGACAATGGTTATCGCACCTTGGAGCCTTACATGGAAAAAGTGCATGGCAGACACAATTATTTACCACCCATCCATTAAATGGTGCACAATATTTAATAATATTATATGGGGTCAATTATTATAAAATTAAGTATACAAAATATATTAATTTTAAATGTATATAAGGCATATTTAAAATAAGTTTTTTCTAACATTTTGTACAGAAAATATATAAATTAAAATTATTATATATAATAAAATTAATTAGGCATTTGCTCTAATATATGTTATGGAAAAAAATAGATTTTATTACATGAAGAACAAATAACTATATTTTATTACATAACAAGAACAATAATATTTCTTAAAACAACTCAAGGTAATACATTTAAATAAAAATATCCTATTATGATTTAGCTTTTTTTTCTGCTAATCTGTTATCAAATTGTTTTAGTGTATCTCCCAACTCATTGCTAAGCATTAAATCAATGTCATTTTCTTCTCTTAAGATACAGAAATATATTAGAAAAATAGAGAAGCTGAATATTATACTATATGGTTGATACCATGGTACTTCATCTCCATATGGGTCTCGATACTCGTTTATTCTCATAGTGGCAGCCTTTGAAGTAGAATATTTAAGAGGTTGCTTGGTGATGTTGTCGCTATCAATTTCTGATATTCTGCATTCTGCATCTTTAGAAGATACCATGCTTTGTTTATTTCTAATATTAAATGCTATTTGTGGTAAGTTGTTTCTACAATAAAAGTGAATATATCAGATCCTTGTACAAAATCATTTAACAATATAAATTTCAATTCTATGTCTTAATAATATTTTATAGGTTGCTTCAATCTTTATTTTTTTATAAAAAAACAGTATTGAATTTGTCGTAAAATTTTTAAGAAATCGCATAACCTTATCTAAACAAATATAAATATATAGTCAAAATAGAATATAAAAAATTAAAACAATCTTTCATTTTTAATTACCTTTTAAGCAATATATTTTTATCTCGTAGTAAGAGAAAAAACACATTTTTAATATTGCCTAACATTTTGCACCATACAATAGCATGGGCATACGAAGGGAGAGGGAAAGATTTGTGAATTTTGAGAGAAGGGTGGGAAGTGGGAAGACGAAGGCACTAGCAGCAGCAACTTCGGGGTTACGTTCCAAAATTTACTCCTTGGAGTAAAATAATTTGATTGACCAATCAGAATAAAGGAATTTTTGTCCAGATTTTTCCTTGGTTCTGATTAGCCAATCGCACGCAAGAACGCCCAAAGTAATAAAAAAATATACCTTGTTGTGAATAGGTCTTGACGCGCATAGATCGACATAACGTTGGACGCTCTTGTTAATCAGGTTCGCAGGTCAATAGGCGACGCATGCGCGAGAACGTACAACGCTAGCGCACTGCCACAGGCACGCTCAATAAACGGCGCTAGTGTTTGTCAAGTGTCATAGCCGTTCCCATCGGCCGATAGTGCTGCAAGACTTAAATCGGTGATTTAATTAAGAATAACGTACCTCTTTTTTTAGTAAAATTGTGAAACTTTAAGCAATAATGACCGACAAAAAAGGTAACTATATGTCATAATCATGCGTTACTGTTCGTTGCGTGTGTAATGTATACTGAGACAGTGTGAGGGAAATATACAGACACATATGCATATCAACGCGCGTTCACGTACACGTATATATGACGCACACATGCGTATTCGCGCACACATATACAACACACGCAACATAAAACGAATACAAGTAGTCGTTGAGATAAGCCGTATACTTCGTCACTTGTCATTTGACGGGACGCAGACGCCAACGCGACTCCTGGTGCAAACGGCCCACAGCGCGGTATCGCTTGACCTTAGTAAGTTGAAGCCCAGGCGCCGGCATGGATCGCCCCAGTGCCTATAGCCCGAGTTGACAGAACAAATCAATACCGCACATCGCGCTGGGCATACAAAATGGCCTCCGGAGACTTGTTCATTCTCCTTCCAAGAGAGAAGTAGAGAGAGAGAGAGAGAGAAAGATAGAAAGAAAAAGAGAGAGCGAGAGAGAGAGATTATTTTTTAGTAGTTATACAAGGTTTTTTTCGTCAGGTTCTGCTCTTTTCAAATCCTCGCCTCTACTAGATCTCTGAAACCTCTGAAACCTCTGAAACCTCGAATTCCAAGCTTCTCAAGGTATATTTTCATGGTTTCACAATCTTGGATTCGCGAATTCTTAATTTTCTTTGTATTCAAGAGATTTGGCTACACTTACGTTTTTAAGCTTTCTAAGCTTTTTAAGCTAAATATCTAAATTTTTTTTTGCTGTTCTTGACTGTTCGAAATTTCGAAATTGCCAATTGTTGGGCACTCTTAAGTTTTTGGAATGCCAATTTCTTGCAATTTTAATCGTTATCTTTTTGAATAGTTGAACTGTAACTTTTAATTCCTTTGAATTATTAACTTGATTTTCTTTAAAAATATATTTTTTATTTTTGCATTCTTGGGTTCCTAACTCTTTAAATTATAATTATAATTTTTTTTTAGATATTTAAAATTTAAATTATATTTTAGACGAAATATTATTTTTGAAAGATATAAAATACTGATTTCAATTTAATTTTGTGAGCTCAAAAAGCTTTAAAAAATCAAACTTTTTTTAGTACAAGAAAAATTTGTCAAATTTTATTAGCATATGGAACAAAAATTATATCAAGCAATTTGATAATCGAATTTTATATTTAATAAAAATAAAAAAAAACAGGTGGACAAAATTGAATTATTAAAAGATGTTTTATATAATTTTATATTATATACTAACAAAATTGATAGATTTTTTTCTACTCACAAAAGTTTGATTTTTTTCAATATTCCATTTGTTCTTAAATATGTAAAACAACCGAATAATTTCAGCAACTTCTTTCAATTGTCATCCTCTGTACATACATGCATATATATTTACATAAATATAATATATAGGGTGTGTCGTAAATCGTGATATATACAAGCGAAATGGAGATGTTTTCTTATGCAAATGCAAATTGAAAAAAGAGAATAAAGTTTTTTCATTCGAGGCTCTATTTTCGATAAAATCGCCTTTGAAATTTCTTCGAAAAGATGTACATGCATTGCCTAATAATCAGAATCGCCTGAATGGATTCTACATGCAAGTATTTCTGTTTGGATTTGTAAACGATGTCATAACGTAAATAATGTCATACTCTGTCTGTGCTATCATTTTCATTACTTTTTATTTAAGATAATAAGGAAATAATTGATGTTATGAATAATCAAAACCGTTTAAAATTACAATTACAAGGCAATAATATACAAGCGTTCAAAAATAATTTGAAACGCATTTAATTCATATTTCTTTAATTTGCTGAATAATAGAGAATTTGTGATAAAAAAGACGATATTTTTATCAATTCATAATTTAATGAATTGAATGCACTATTGAACTTGTTGCATTATTTTAATCCATATCAAGTCATGATATTGTTTATAAATACGATCAGAAATAGTTGTGTCACAAGATTCATTGTATGATATTATGTGCGTGCGCATATCATGTACAGAATCTCATATCATGATTACATACATCCTAAATATCTTCGTTAATAATTATATAAAAATATGTCTAAAAAAATAATATATTTCTTCGGAAAATATATGATCGACGAAAAATTTTTTTTAAGTTTATAATTTTTGCGATTTTAATATTATTAAAATTATTTTACATAATTTATCGAACCAATTATAGCTGACATTGAAGCAAATTCAACCTGCTTGCAACGACATGATCTTTAGATGATTTTGAATACGAAAAATATTTAAATCAATTTTAATATATCATGAGAAAGAAAATGATTAAGAGTAGTTACGATATATATATATATATATATATATATATATATATATATATATATATATATATATATATATACTGGCTGAATCAAAAATCGTAGCACAACTAAAATAAAAATTTTTTTAAAAATAAATCTAAAAATGTGTAGAATAAAAATTTTGTATACTGCAGTTTTTAGACATATAATATAAGTTTGTTAAAATTTATTAAGCTTAAAAAGGTGTAAATATGTTATTAATTTCCCAATTTTTTAAATTAATTTTTCAAAAAAAAAAACTACGAATTAAAAAAAAAATTTTTTTTCTTATTTTTACACAAGAAATCACTTCTATTTTAGTTGTGCTACGATCTCCGATTGACCCTGTGTGTGTGTGTGTGCATCTGCGTATGTTTTCTAATCATGAAATTGGACATTGTCAAGTGTTAAATTGTGTATTTTTTTGCAAATAACACATTTATGAGAACAAATCTTGAAAATATTCTAAACTCGATGATTTTCAACAAAAAAATCTAAAAATACAAACTCATTTTCATTTTTTTTGGTTCTTGTTAGTGTGTTATTGATACATTGGAGCTCCGGAGGTCATCTCTTGGTATTACTCAGTGATATTTTTGCAGATGCAGCGGCTGGTTGTTGCAAAAGTAAGAATGTACAAACGTCACAGAGAGAGAGAGAGAGAGAGAGAGAGAGAGGGAGAGGGAGAATGTATGATTAAAGAAACTCATAGAATTTAAGACTTAAAGTTTCAAATAGTTTCGTTCGATAATAATCGAACAGACACTGAATTCGAAGCGATCGAGTCCACTTGTAAGCATTTGTTCATTTGCTCAAGCCGCTCTAGGTATCTCGGATCCGTTTCTGTTCCTCTTGCATGATGGAACGAATATCTGTAACATTCCTGGAATAGCTTTGGCAGAAATCATTTTCGCACAAGCGTCGTAAAAATACATAGTAACTTCGACGGTACGACATTTCATTATCAGGTCTGATATGTTATCCCTAAGCAGGTGCTGCGCTCCAATAGAGAGCACAGTAAAGATACATTATAAGGACACATAAAGCTTAATCTTAAAGTAAGTGGAGAGCTGATGGCCCTCCTTATCATAATAATATTATTAGTAATGTGAAGACACGGCGGCGGGCGTATACTGCTGCGAGAGTCTGTGCTACCATTTATATGTGTATGGCGGTGTAGCAGTTGAGCGCGGAAGGATAGCGCCTACAGTTTGGCTGTCAATATGTTTGCAGCGGACCATTACAAAGACGATTTGATCCCAGTCAGTAGGTGGAGCTCTGGAGATCGGCGCAGCCTAAGCCACGTATCTAACCTCACCTTACTCTATATATTACCTTAACTCACTACGTGTTTATACCAACATATATTACGTACACACACAACACACACACATACATATATGTATGTGTGTATATATATTATATACATATAATATATATACATACATACACATATGTATGTATATATTACCTGTTATATATACGTTGAGGCTAATGCGAAGAAATCGATTGCTTCTGTCACTTGCACCATGCATTCCTTTGTATTGTAATAAGGATAAGATATTGCTAAAAATTCAGAAAACATGATAACACCTCGCGTCAAGCATGATATAATTTTTTAATAGTAACAGTAGGCTCAAAGTACTAACAATTAAATGGGAAAACTGGCAAATCAGAGCCAAGGCACGGGTATTAGTATTATTAGCGAATTTATTATTGTTAAATTTTAGTAACAAATGTGTGTTAAAAATGTATGTGTTGGATTTGTTTTTTGGTCCATCTTCTTTGGATACAAATATATAAAAATTTCAATGTAATCTTTATACATATATTTATATCCATGAAGCTGGACTAAAAAATGGTCCAAAACGTACATTTTTAATACTCATTTATTACTAAAATTTAACAATAAATTCGTGCACCAATACCTTTGCCTTGACTTTTATTTGTCAATTTTTTTCATTTAATTGATATAATTTTTTGATATAAATGCTATAGCACATTCTTTAGAAGATGAATAGCTTTCTTAACAATAATTTGAAAGTATAATATAATTTTTTTTAGATGTAAGTCATACTATACACATTGTGTAGTAGAGATATGAATAAGATGCAATTAATACCATTCAGATTTAATACATTGCATTTTATTGTTCTCTAATTAATTCCTAATATAATGCAAGTCCTGAATTCATGTTGTCATTTCAAAATTATTGTAGAATGTGTTATAATCCTAGGATTATTGATTTTTAGATTCATATAACATTTTAAAAATTCTTTTTATATGCAGGGTGTTTCAAAATATACATGAAAAATTCATGCATAATTTTTACTTATAAAAGATTTACACGTAATAGATAATTAAATTTTCTTTACCAATAAACTTTTGTTTACAGTGAAAGAATTTTTAGTTCATAAAAATAAATAGTTCTTTCAAAAATATTTTTTTATAAGAAGCAATCGTTAACTTTCTGCTAGCCTCAATGTGCATAAAGGTATAGAATGCACAGGCGTCTCTTGATTTAAAATAAAAAACGCCCCACGTTCAAATTGCGAATAAAATGTGACTTTCAGCGCAGCTATGTTAAAAACATGTTGCTTAAGACATACAAAAATTTCGCATTTTTAAATTCTTTAGACTTTTAATACAACATGACCATAATCGAGTTATGTTCTAGTTTCTTTGAGAAAAAACGCAGTGGAAGCTGTATGTTTAATTTTTGTATTAAATACTGTACTAAATATTTCTGAGAAAGAGTGCGCGCATGGAATTTGAATTCATTTTCACTTTTGCTGCCATGGACATCACGTAACGCTTTCGCGCCGTTCGAATGGGCGCGTTTGAAAAAATCAGAGGCGCAGGTCGTTATATGTATCCAAATCAATATAGCTCCAAGATATTGATATGGGTATATCAATATTTTATTAGAACTTCGTGAAATTGGCTGACTACTTTATTAACTGTCCTTTTATATACTTATTTATTTATTTTTTATTATTCTATGCTCGACATGTCTGCGCGCGTGTCACAATTCTTTCTTACGCAATTTTTATTTTTTTGATATTTATGATAATTTAATTATCATAAAATATTATATAATTTAGGAACAGAATTAGGATTTTTTATATTTTTAAATTTATATATATCGCTTTGTTGTATCAAATTAAATATTATATTGAGTTTTGCATTTATTCTTTTATTGAAATTAAAATTATTTAAAACGTAGATTCTTCTTTTAAAAGTTCTTTAAAAACTTATATATAGATTTAAATACATTTGTTACATCAGATGTAATTATTATTAATTATTTCAATTTTCATTTTTTTTTATTAAATACTTTAATTGTTTAACATTAATGTGACTTACTAGTTTATTATATTATTCAAATCTGTTGAAATTAAATTTTATTCAAATATTTGCGCGCGTACATGGCGGGCTTCGCGAATGTACACGGATGCTATTAAGCTCAGCGTCAATTTGACGATATTTATACTTTATTTGGAACTTGCTAGCTCACTTTTAACAAATAGTGCACATTGCTTGAAACCATGCCACAAGTTTCCCGAAAAATCGTAATATGATAAAGTTAAAAAAATGAAAGAGAAAATAGCAAAGGACTTTCAAAATTTTTTTTCTTTTTTTTTTATTTTTAAGAATTGAAATAGGCAGACTGCAAAGAGTTGATTGACTATGAGGGAAATTCGTGGTCATGGCTGTACGTCATAGACACGTGATATAGTTAGATATAGACTTCCTCCTTCGATTGTAACCTTACATAGATTCTTCTCAATAGCTTGAGAGTAGTTTGACTTGAACATTGTAGTGAGAGAGAATCAGATGAATCATGAAACGTAATCTCACACCTACCGTTCTGCTGCAACTCGTAGTTGTCGCGTGGCTGACTTCAGGACAATAAGAGAAAGAGAGAGATAAGGCAGCCGTGCGGCGGGAATATTCAAAGTGAAATTGCGTTCACCTTTAGCATCCCAGTAGATCTCCATGCAAGTACGAGCTTTGTACTTTCCACCAATGATTATCTCGGCTCGCATGCTCCAAACGTTTTTTCCTTGGCGATGAGGAGTGCGCGATCGCCCACTATTGTGAGAAAGAAAAAATCGAAGGGGGCGGTCGTGTCCCCTGCTGTATATCATTGTTTTTAATAATCGTGCATGTTTTTTTCTTTTGATATGCTGTTTTTAATCGATTTAATCTCACTCGATTTCGCTTTAACATTGTTACTTCATCTACGTTCGATCCCTCCTTTGAATTATATCTAAATAAATGAAGGCAGGATCGAGCGGTCTAATGTTATCATTTTAAATCGTCGTATTGTTGTGTGATCATCGTAGTTTCATACTCAATGTCGCTCCGGACAACTCTCGCTTATGCCATAAACAATGTATTTATTTCGTAATTGCCGCGAAAAAATAAAACGTTGCATCTTGTATTATTATATTTCTCACGTTATGTACTATTTTGGCTAAATTAATCAACTGGCAATCGGCGAAGTTTTCCAGCGTCACGATGACTGCATGTGCATGATTGATAGTGATTTGTACACTTGTTAATAGTGAGTTTAAGCAAAGTAGCTAGTAAATACGCTAGTCGGTACTGAATAAGAGTGTCCTCATAACGATCTAGAGATCATCGAGAGCGAATAATTAAAAATCTTAGTTATACAGGTTTATTTCTTGGTTTTTTTTTTGCATCTCTATAGTTTAAAAATATATTTTTCTTTCGATATTTTTTTATAAAGATTTTTTTAAGAGACAAGCGATGCATTTTTTAAATTCTTTTTTTATTATGTATTGCAGGATATCTTTACTTCATTTCACGGATTGATATTAGCAGAATTTACAAATACATTGTCTCTTAGCAACTTTCCGATGATCCAGTTTGTCTCGAGAACACATCTTGTCCACGGAAGCATTTCGATGAATGACCGTCCGACATAAAAGAAATAGACAAACTCTTGATATTGTTTATCGAACGATTTAACGCGGATTGTTGAAAGGTAGCAAAAAATGAGAAAGATACAGCAAAAAATGAGAAAGATACATAGCGTCGAACTGCTCATTGGGACAAATCGAGGAAGTGAAAGAGAAAAAGAGTGTACACGGAGAGAGAGGAAAAAAAAAGAGCGATAGACACTTTTACTATTAAGCCGTACTAGCATTAATATTACAATCGGTTGTGACTGATTCGATTATTGTTTGCACCGTGACACATAGACATTTAACTTATTACTCCCAGAGGTTGCGCGAATGTGCGGATAGACCAGCGATTTGTGAACGTGCGATATGAAAAATTACCAAACAAATTATCACCCAGTATACATTTCAAAATAATATAACCGACGATCAATACGATAATCGTCACATTTTTCCATTTTGATCGTTAGTATTTAATTCTTTGAAAAGAAGTTCTAAGAATTACTAGGAATTGTCACATTCATAAAGTTTTGATTATCCTTGCTTTTTCTGAATTATTGAATTACTGTTTCTCTTAGAAAATTTTTTTGTCTTTTAATCAACTTTCCCGATTCCTCGTATTCTTAGATCGTAGAAAATTCTATTCATAGAGAATACCTGTTTGCATATCTGGATACGTAAAATAAAGTATTTCCAGTATCAATCACAAACTCTCTCGTAGAGGTCATGTTGAAATGTACACTGGATTTCGTTTGTCTCCGCTGATTCGATCAACCTTTGGTCATATCATGAACAATTTGGTGTGGGCTGATATTTATGTTAGAATATATCCATCTTCCTCAACACCAGCGCAATCGCGCACACGACTTCTAGAGGACAATCTTCTTTCTAGAAATTTGCTGCTTTTTAAATACTTTCGATAACGATTATAATTTGCATTTCTTAAATATTATTTAAAACGATTTGTGTTACCAATATGTTTTTCGATAATTTAAATGAATATTTCTTGAGAACATCTTGATCGATATGTTTACAAGAAAAGCGAAATTTTATCTCATCTTCTTTCTATTTTTCCCCCAAATAAAATAGAAATTTTCACTTATTCTATTTTACATTCGCATATATTTTATATATCTATTTTTTTCTAAGTTGTCGGGTCTTAATATATTGTTTGCAAAGATACATTTGAAAAGAATAAAAAAATATTTGGAAGGATCATTAGCCTCTTGATGGCGGCGACACGTAGCGCATGGTGCGATTTAGATAATTAAAAGGATTAGAGAAAAAAATAGGCGGCCGAGCGTCTCGCGGCGCGGCGTCGCGACGCGGCCGGTCCCTGACGTTAAACTACTTACTACTACACACGATTCCGAGGAACTTTTAATCATGTTTAACCTTTATCTCTGGATATTTGCAGAAATTTGTGGTTTGCTGAGTCTTGTCACGACTTTTTGAATGTGTGGAGTCTGATATGTGTATATAGTCTTATATGCTATATATGCATATATGTATAAATATATTTTTTTATATATATACATATAGTTTATATATATGTATATATATATATACATAACTATCGTACCACTATACTCATTGTATAAATTACACATTCACTGCCCCGAAAAAGAGAAAGAGAGAGATGTAGAGCCTCTTCTTCTCAATTTGACTTGTAAAATCGCATCTTGTCATCGCTGGCGATGACGAGGATGACGATGATGATGAGGATAATGATAATAATGATGGTATAATAATGATGATGATGAGGATGTTAATAATGATTATGATTATAATAACCATGATGATTATTATGATGACGATGATATTGATAATGATGACGATGTTGAGATGGACTGCCGTTCTCACATCGCGAGTCCTTTGATTATTTGGGCTTGTTTTAACATCACTTTTTGGAGCAACCGTTATCCTTTTTACCTCCTAGCTTTATTTTAGCTCTGTTTTGTCGTTTTTTGTTTTTTAAACGCGGCCGAGCCTCGGGATTTACTGATCTATGTATTTAGATTAATGCTTAACCCGTTATATCCAAAAGTCATTCTATTTTTCATATGTTGCAAATTTATAAATAAGCAAAAGTATAGGTAAAGAGTATAATTAAAGGATATTATATTAAAGAGTATATTGGAATGTAACGGGTTAATTACAGTAACTGAAGAAACAAAGTAAACATTCGTAATACAAAATATTAACAATCTTGAAAATTTCATATGTTTGAATAAATACTGATATATTAATTTAAGTAAATCCCTCAGGCTCGACCTGTTAGACGAATGTATTTGGCTTCTACTTTGATTGCGTAACGCTATTTGCTTTGAGATCGGTTTCGTATCAAATCTTAGTTCTAGAAGTAAAGGTTGCTCGGTAACGAATCATTATTCGAGAATAACCAAATGTTGGCAAATGTAAAAATTGAACTTTGAATAATAAAATTTTAATAAATCTTTTACACAGAGAGAAACAAATATTTGATAAAAAATTTTGTAATTTATAATTTTTTTTCATAAAATTTATTAATATATCAAATTATTCTCAAACATGATTCGTTTCAACTCCTTAAGCGTGGATCCATTCATGTGGATGATCTAGCAATCTCGATGGATCCTCGAGAGGATATGGTCTAAGGTGATCAATTTCTCGAAAACAAAAACCATATCTCAATTGATAAAGATTCTTGCTTTTCTGCCATCTTTTTTATTTTTTGTTCATGTGTATCGATAATTTTTTTCTGATATATATATATATATATATATATATATATATATATATATATATCAGTTATATTAAACATAAAAATGTTAAATCTTATTTTATTTGCATTTTAAAAAGGGAGTTATATTTTTTGAGGAAATAAAATATTAGTTTCATCAATTTTGAGAGAAATAAGTGATGAAAAATCAAGACTTAGTTGACTAAAGTCTTTCAAGATGAGGAGTTGATCACCTTGTAAATGTTTTTATAAAAAAAAAGTCCGCCTGCGCTCCGGCAATTCATACTGGGCTGGAATAAAGCTCAAAGGGAGGCCCCGGGAGCGACAGGCAGACGTGATATCTTCGGTTATTTCTTTTCACCATTATTTAGTGACTAACATTGTTTGAGCTTTAAATAGTACCTTGATCAAAACGGTGTATGTCATGTGTAAGATATACTTGGGTGTGGGAGTACTATTCTAGAGGTCGGTAGCGCATTGGACAATCTCTTTCTGTTATGGCAAAAATGCATTTTTTTAATTATCTTCAGAAATACAATTCTAAAGAAACGAAAATTATTTTATTAATAATTATCTTAACGAATATTTCGAATTGAGAACGATTTCGAAGCAGTTATTCTGAAACGATTTAGTTTAAATTGAAAGCGATTTCAAAATGATATTATTTGAAGCTAGTATCTTGAATTTGAAACAGTTTTCTCTTCAAGATATTTTCTATTATTTATTCTTTTTATTATTTATAAATAATATTGCTTAATTAAACGTTTCATCTTGAAATATATATGTCATAATATGTCTTACATTAATAATAGGATTTTACATCGTTGAATTTATTTTTAAACTCTCTACTGAACTCTCTATTGAAATTCACTAAGAGTTGTATATTGCATAATAATAAAAATAAATTGAAAATTCGTTTCGCGACTGCTTTGAGTTATTTTGTTAATCGTTTCTTTATTCTTGAAAATCTAATACCAAAAAATAGCTGCGAATATCATTGCAGAATCATAACGAAGATGAAAATCCAACCGCGTCCCGATCTCGACGACGTGCTCTACGCGTGCTCGATGCGGATAAGAGTTACACAATCTGTCAAGATGAAGCGCAAATTGTGTTCCTTGATATCGCGTCGTGAACGTAGATAGTGCGCCGGCACTCGTCCTTTCTGGCAGTGTGGTACCACGTACCATGTTGGCTTAGATTGAACACACACACACATGTCGTTCACGACCTGCGAATTCAGTGAAATTGCATTTCGCATTGCCTTGTGTTGCAGCGTATCCGGTGGCCCCTCACCCACCGACCGGCTTTGTCCCCGCGCCAACGCAACCCCCAACCTACGGTGGTAAGACTGTGATTTCTGTTATTTTATCCTTGTCAAGCTAACAGAGCTACTGGACATACTAAAAACAAAAAATATATATTAAAATTAGAAGCTATTTATAAATTTTTGAATTCTGAATTCGTTACTTATTATTGGAACAGAAATTTATTTTTTTTCTAAAGCTGAAGTTAAATAACCGTTTATTTATTTCTTAAAAAGAATATTAGATTCCGTTTAATTTCTACAAAATTTTAAGAACTGTTTAGGAACTTTTAAATTGATTAGTTAAATTAAATTGATTAATCTATAAGAAAGACAAAGATATTCCATATCATTATTTCTTTCGGATTGCATTAGACCATCAAAGCTATTTTTAGATTATATTGAGTATAGATTGTATGGAATTCATTGATGTTTTATACCAGCTATAAATTGAATGATTCTCATAATATATATCCGATAGTTGCAGGCGCCGCACCCTATGGAGTGTTTCCCAATCAACCTCAATTATATGCGACGCAAGGTCCACCGCCACCGACATATGACCAGACTCTTACGCATCCTATGGTGAGAGTTATCATCTAGTTTATTATAATTTTATTTCTATAAAAGATCTAAAAAGGGAATCTGAATTAAATGCAATCTATCAATAAATATCTTTAGATGTATCAACCAATGTATGGACAAGGATATCCTTTGCAATATTATCCACCGGGATACCCATTGCAATATTATCCGCCGTTGGCTGCGACCACAGCATATTATCCTGCTATGCAGCCCGCCCCTGTAAGGCCCACTATTATGGTACCTGTAAGTATATATCGATATATGTGTAATAGAAGTATTATTCTTTTCTACGATTCTTCTAATATATGCTAGCTTTTTTCAAAAATGTGTATATATTATAATTATTTAGCATCATATATGGAATATTAGAATGGAGCATCAGAATGTTTTTCTTTCTACCATTTCTAGCTACCATTTTTAATTTTTTTTAATATATTAATAAAAGAAGCATTATATGTCATACGCATGATTAACATTAATAATATTCATTTCGTAGAACGGTTTCGATGGTACACGGTTCGATGGCATCTCGCAGCCGGTGTTGCCGCCACCACCACCCGGAGTGGCCGCGAACGCTGCACAATTGGCCGCGATGGCTGGTCATAGCGTAGCCCTATCGCAAAAGAAGGGTTCGTTCCTGGGAGGAGGAACGGAGGGCGGTTATACCTTTTGGTAAATCGCAAACCACGTTGTGTAACATACATACATGTAGACACACATGTATACTACTCATACATTACATTAACTGTCGGAAGCGCTGTGTTGTCGAGGCGACGAGATTATATAGGCAACTTCTGGTAGAGCTCCGCTTTTAGGCCATTGCATGTGAAAAAGTTTCAGCCTTAATAATCATAAGACCATAAATAAACCGATCAAGAGTCAAACATTCTTTTTTAAAAATGCTTGACTGTAATTGGTCGATTAGCTTACGGCCTTACGGTTACGACAAAAATTTTTTCATGTGCAATAGCTTTCTCTCACTGCTATTGAAGGCAACACATATAACACATACATTCACACACTACATATATCGATATTTATTAATATTGATAAAATATAAATGTGTGGGCAGACTGAAGACACACATATAACAAACATACACACACACGCACACACACACACACACACATATATATATATATATACAAAAAGGAAGCAACACACATACACATTTAAACATAAGCAGCAACTGTGAGAATTCTCACACGATTCACCTACGGCGATATTTGCGATCGATAGAAGCAATCCAATGATCTCAAGGACACCGTCGCCGTCTTGGTGATCGATTTGCGTATTTCATGTATTGTTGAACTGGAGAGAATCATCTCGGCCGAGAAAGACTCGGACATGATGACACTCATCGAACATCCTAAAAAGATAGTTTTTTGAAAGCTCATTGTTCCGTGAAAATCGGGATGAAAGCATTACACGAGTTTTGAAGGATCCAAAGATCCGAAAGTTTCGAGCTCAAGATTATCCGTAATTATCGAGAAAAACGTCCGCTACCAGACCATAGATCCGGAAATTCAGAATTTTCATAATTGAAATTTTTTAGAATTCAAAAGCTATAATTTGTAAATGATCGAATCTAAAGAATCGAAGAATAACTAGATCCGGAATTTCAAGAAAAATTCAGAGTTTTAAAAACTGTAGAATTTCAATGTGTGTTTCACACACATAAGAAGCTTGTTCCTTTTAGCTAAACTGGAACGGTATAAAACGAAATAGATACATAGATATTTAGAAATTGGAAACAAAGAGGAAAAAACGAAAAATGCAACAAGTTCTGTTAAAAAGCTCTTAAAGATCTGACTTTCATAATCTAAGAACATTAATGATTTTAGAACATTAACGATACGATTTTCAGTTGAATTATTTAAGGAAATAAAGTAATAATTGAAATTTATGATTTTATCAAGATTCAAAATATTTGGGATCTAGCATCGGTTTATAGTTTCTACTAATTCAAATATTTCAAAAGTTTCAAAAAATTTTTGATTTACCGCTTAAATTTTTTATATTTAATTATTAATTAAAAATTGTTGATGAGATAAAACTAAATAATACTAAGAATCTATGGTCATAAATTCTAAGAACCTATCTTTAGAAAATGTCGATCCGATGATCGACGGTATTGGAGAATCCGAGGGCTCGAAGCAGTCGTTGTGTCTTTCTTACGAAAAAGATATTGCGAGAATGTTATTTTACAATGAACTAACTAGTTAGACCAGGAAAAAGTGAACTAATGCCATTGATGAGAACCGATCGATAACGTTGCACTCATCAAAGCAGAAGAAGAAAAGAATCAAGAATAGAATGTATGAACCCAATGTCGACTATTGTAGGAATTCACGTGACATATTGCGTTGATATTTATATTTAAATTATTGTTATTTAAACAATTTATTTGCAGACCCTCCTTAGAGACAGAATCATCAGTGCGACATGTTTCAACAATTAATTTTGTATCTGGAGAGATTGTGAGCAAAAAGAATGGGGAAAGAGAGAAAAAGAGAAAGAGGGAGAAAAGGGGGAAGAGAGAGAGAGAGAGAGAGAGAGAGAGAGAGAGAGACAAAGAAAGTGGAATGAGTTTTGTTATCACGAAAAAGCGTGCAATAAGCGTAAAACTATTGTAATAATAATAAAAAAAAACAATATTAATTGAAACTGTGCACTTGTTATTAGGTTGAATAAATGAGTGAGAGGAAAAGAAAAGAAAATAGAATAAATGCGAACGAATGAGTGAGTAAAAGTGAGAGTGAGTGAGATAATAGTGAATGAAAGAAAACAATGAAAATGTATCACTGCGCAATGATCAACTGTACCAGTTAATAAATGCTATGATCATGAAATTCGTTAATTGAAATTGGTTCTCTTTTTATCTATATATGTGAGTGATATTACATTCTTTTATAAGGTATATAAAATTTTATAACTTTTGCTGTATTATTTTTTTTAATTAAATTTTTAAATAGTAATTTTTAACTACATATACACACATACTTTCTCAAATGTTAAATAAAATGAATTTTATGAAATTCGAAATGGAACTATATAATCTTTTTGTGCTTTGTTACAATAATTTTATTTAAGAATTTCATTTTACATGGTTCGACAATGAATATTATAAACATCTGAAATCAATTTTTTTGTTGATATATCGTTTTCTGCTAGAACAATTTTATCGAATCTTGAAGTTAAATAAAGCAATAATAGAGAGAACATAATTTCAATACATTTTCAAGTTGAAAGTTGAATTTGTTTAGAAAATGTTTGAATTTGTAACATTAGGAGAAAATGTTCACATATGTGCTTTGCCAATTAAATTGTTTTGTTTATTATAAAAATGGCATTTATTATAAATAGTACAAAAAGATTCTATATTTTAAATTTATAAAATATGTACAATACTTTTGTTACAGTAACTTAAAAGTAGTATAGTTATACTATTCTGTACTTACACAAAATAGTGAATCTTTTTTGAAGTTTGCAGCCTATCAAACTTCTCTGGTAATTCATGCTAATCATTCTGACATCTTCATAAGGTTTTACATTTGTTCCAAGGTAATTACATAATATTAATGATTTTGGGAATTTTATCCTTAGTCAATTCCAGTTCTAATAATGCATCTAGATTTTCAATTTGATGTTGCGCTTTGCGCAAATTCTGAAAAAAGTGTACTTTAAAAAAATGCCATTCTCAATGTCAATTATCATTTAAAAATTCAACTTACCAATCTTAATTCGTTATTCACTTGAGAATCTAACTTAGCAAGCCTCTTCTTTTGCGAAAATTCCTGCACAGAGAATCCGATATATTTCTCCAGGATCTAAAAAAAGGATGCAATTTATTATTTGCGTTTATGAAGATATCATTGACTCTCTAATATCTAATTATCCTCTGTAATCATATTAAATTATGTCGAAGTAGAAGAAATCATATAATTTTTCTTGTGCTATATATTGATAAATTAATTTTTTTTACATTCCATTTAAGCATCATTGCATTTGATAATTTATATTAATAAAATATACCGAAGATTCTTTTTTTAAGATATGTGAATTAATAAGTAATTAAAAATTTTAATTTTTATAATGTCTATTTTTGTTGACAAATATATATTGAATTATATGTATAATTTTAAACAGCAAGACAGAAAACTTTTGTGCGTAATTTTTCAATTTTTATATCATAATTTAGCATGGTTATAACAAGAAATTGAAAGCTTTTTAAGGAATTTGTTTTCTATATTACTTACTTCAGAATCGAAGCAAACTCTTATGCTGGAAGTATGATCCGCAATCAGTGCAGTTACTGCCCAATGTTTGCCCTGTTTTTCTAACGCCGAATGATTCTTCACTTTAGCTCTCACTATTCTTCGGGCTCTTCCTACGATAGGCTCGGATAATATATCGCTCAGAACATTGATTGTTTCTTTGTTCGCAGTTTGTTGGACTGTGTTGGAAACGCTCGCCTTTAGCAAAAATATGGAATTAAACAAATAATAAAACAGCAGTTTTAGTATGAAAAAATTATGTATATAGAATATTAAAAAAAATAGTACTTAGATTAGATAGTACTCATTAACAAGAGGAAATTATACACTGTTTTTCAACGATATATAAGATTTACAGCAAATCCCAAACATATATAATTTTTTAAAGAATTTGCAATTCTGTGATAGAAACATTTGAAGTATGTGTGAAATGGATAGAAAACGCATAGAATCTTTTAATATCAGAATGAAAATATAAAATAATCCCTTATTTTCACATCAGTGATAAATACAAGCAGATAAATCATTTGCTTTACTAAAATTATTTTTAACTCTCATTTTTTTAAACTATATTTACTTAATATTTTTTATTTACCTTAATGAATACTATCTATTTTATAATCCTAAGTCCTTTAATATCCTGTACACATATAGCGTATAAATTTACACGCGCATGCACGCATGTAAAAGATAATATATTATATATTTTCGCAAATATACCACAGATTTTTCACTTTGATTTGTCAGGGCTGCAGTAGAAATATTTGTTTTAACTTTCTTTACGGTATCATGAGTTGTCAATTTCGATTTAGGTATTAATGGCAAGGAATACTCTTCGGTTTTTGAGAGATTTTCATCTTGTTGACTAAAATAATTTAAAATAAATAAATAAGAAAATAAATTAGAAATTATATAAAAGAAAAATTAAAGACCTCCGTGATTTTTCTATGCGAATTATCTCGCAATCATCGAAGTCGAAATCATCGTCGGGAAATTCTGAAGCATATTTATTTCTAAAAGAACTTGTAGAAGGTAGCTCCTTGCTGCGAGAATTGTGTGCTGAGGTTGATGCTTCGATTATCATTATGTCATCTTCCTCATCGAATTTTTCAATTTCTACTCGCGCCGCAGGCTGTACAGATCTAATGGGGGAATCATTGGGCCTAAAATGATTGCTTGGTGAAGAAAAGAACACTAACACAGGCACTAAAGTAATAATAACAAATAGATTCTTATATGATTAAAATGATTAAATTATTTGAATAAAATTTCAATTAAAAAGTTAATATCTAAGCTTTTTTAACTTTAATACTAACCAATTCTCTAAGGGTTCAAAATCTATGTCTTCTAAAAAGTTTTCCGTAGTTTCATTCATTTCTCTGTTTTGTTTTTGATTATACATATTTCCGATATTATTTTGAATGGTTTCAGTTTCTTGATTTCGCTGTTCAATTGCTGTTACTGCTTCCAAGTCGACAATCTCTTCAAAGTCATCATCAAATAATAAACTATCATTGCTATTAATATTGGCGTTTTGAACATTCTGGTTCACAGCTCTGGAAAGCCCATTATCATTATATGGGTCAGGATTTTCTGGTTCTCCACTGAAAAATACAATAAATATAATCAAGAAACTGGAGCTAAAAAATTTGAAATAATTTAGAGAACTAGACTTGCATGTAATTTTTTGATTGGTTGATTAAATAATTATTTGCTGCAAGTTAAATATAAAGGAATTATTCATTGTTTAAATTCACGTGTACATAAACATTTATTTTGTTCATTGACTGTTTGATAGATCAATTGATTAATTAATAAAATAATCCGTTTAAAAATTGCATGCGAGTGCTTGCTCTTAACATATTAGCAATCTTACAGAGCTCTAGCCAAAACATTTTCCAACGCATTGGACTGCAATAGACATTCTACTTCCCCACCAATTTCCTTGTATTTTCCATCTTCCAAGAGAAGAATTCCACGTCTACAATCGACTGGACCAGTTATCATCACTTTGTATCCAGGAAGCAACATATTCTGCAAAAATAATGATATACAATTATTATTATTTTTTAATTCAGTAATATAGATGAAAAGTTATTCAAAATTTCTGCTGTAAAAAACATAATGCAATAATGAAAATTCTTACAGTCATTTGTTTAAGTGGTTTATACTCTATTGCAACAATATCTTGCACTCCATCAGTGAGACATAATTGTATCATTCTTCTAGCTTTAGGTTCCCATTCAGCTTGTCTCTCTTCTTCTGCTACTACCAAATTCTCGCTATTGATTTTACGAATTTCACAAAGTTGCTTATACTTAGAATTTGCAATATCATACATTTTGTTCACCTATATTTAGATTGAATAATCTTTATGTATAACTTTAGATCCTTGCAGATATATGCACTAAAACAAAATGTTCCTCAAAATTCACCTGAAGTATATAGGTACCAGTCAGTACAGTATGCACCTGTTGTATCAAGTTCCTTGGCAAACAACCTTTCTCATTGTTAATTTCCCGTAAATCACTTAGTTGCCATTGGCCCTCGACAAATTCCAAAATGTGCTTGTCTGTCATCTATAATGATAATTGTTAAAGTTATTTAGAGTTCTAAGTAATCTAATTCACTAAAAAATTTTGTCAATTATTGAATTTTTAAAAAATTCCTCAATTTTTCTTACAAGGTTTCGTTACAACTTTATGAGTTAAAAATATTTAATATTATAATATATTATTAAAAAACTTACTTCACGAGGAGTTTTATCTCTGACAAAATATTTGACGCAATCTTGCAGCCACGCATCGTTCATTATATAAAACTTTGCATTCAGCTGGTTTTTTATCCGTCTCAGCAAATTCTCATTCATTTTCGCGTTTTCTTTTTTCTCGATCAAAAATATGAATATTACTTATTAATACCGATCACAGTGTTGTTATTGTAAACATGGGGGTTCCTTTTTTCGCATATACGTGATGTAGATGACGTAACGATGACGTTTATGGATAGTAACGGAACGTATATGTGTGATGATGATAGGCACCTCGTTTTTGGCGGGATCTCATTCTAATTATGAAATGCTATACAGAGCTGTTTGTTGGGGTACTTAGGTGAATTAGCAATATATTTTATTGAGGACCTTGTATTTTAGCAATAATTTTTTTTGTTTTATATCACTCATATTTTGTGTAGCTTTAAAACATACCATATAAAAACTATAAGATCTATATCTTGAAGATATAGATTTTTTAATTTTTATATTGTATGTTTTAAAGCTATACAAAATATGAGTTTTTAATATTACTCTCATATTTAATAATATTTTTTTATTAACAATTTCAATATTTCGGTGAAAATATATAAATATTTATTCAACATTAATATATAAATAAAAACAAAAAATTGTATTGTTTGCCTTATATATTCATTGCATTTTTATAAGTCATTTATTTTCACAAATGTACATTTCTACATGTACTGGTTTTTTACTTGTGTTACAAGTTATCATTTTTCTCTTAAAAAATCCCGATATTTTAATAAAAAAATGGAAATATAAAATAATATTCTGCTCTCTGTATTGAACAGAGAAATTATAGATATTTGCATATACACACTTATTTAAATAATAAAATACTGATTTAATGGTAACATCTTTAGTATTACAAAAGATAAAATATAAAATAATAAATTATTTTATATTTAACTATATTTTGTATTTTTTATTAGTCTGATTGCATTATTTAATTTTTTTGATTCAAAAGATTATTTTAATCATTATTTTGGAATGATATTTTCAAGCTAGTAAATATATTTGTATCTTGAAATTATATAAATATACAACACATTGATCTTTATGCAAAAGCACTTCTATTACATTTTGTAATTAAACTATGTTATAACAAAAAATGCAATTGCAAAATTTTAATCAAGATTTAACAAATTCTTTCTAATTTTGTTTAAAAAAAATAGATAATTAGTTAATTAATTATTCACTTTATTAATTTTGAATATAGGTTAATTTTTATAAAAATAATTGAATTTCAAAAATGAAAAATTTTAAAAATATAAATAGAGCAAGGAATCAATTATCTAAAAATATAATACTCCACAAATTTTTTAAGCCAATGTAATCTTTGCCAATGTAGTAATCTCATTATATCATATTAGAGCTTGATATTGCTTGCCACATGCAAACTACAAAGGTATTATAAGTTATTTAGAACTCTCCCTTTTAACTTTCTTATTTGTTTAGACTTATTATCCCAATATTGTAATGTAAAAAATATATATGTTACCACATATGTAACATTATAATGCACATTATTATTATATATATATTGGGAACATATTATATAACTTATAAAACATTTTCATCATATATATTAATCATGTATATACAGTAAAATATTTTGCTATCACTCTCTGAGTCGTGCCAGTCTCTGTGTTAGCTCGTCTTGTTCTTGGCTCACCGCTGTCGAAGTACCAATACTACCCAGTTGACCAGAGGGCAATTCCATATTCAGTTCCAGACTACAAATAAATAAAGTCGATTAAAGTTTTCTGAGCACAATTTAGAAATTTTTTATTTCTAAATCAACAGTAGCATTTTCTTATAACAAGCGCATTAAAAAAATGAGAATTTCAATTCTTCATTTTAATCATAAAATAAATTTGAATAGACAAATAGAAGTACATAAATATTCTATACCCAGCTTCATCTGCAACTTGCTGCATTAAAGCATCCACATCATTCTGAGGTACATTAGTAGTTGTAGTTTGCGACATAGCATTTTCCATATATGAACTTTGTACATCCAAATCTTCAAATTGACTTTCAAACTTATCCATGAGTCCAGAGATTTTTTCCAAGTTCATTGACTTCATTGCCGCATCCATTGCCTTAACAACACCAGCCATAGACTGAGTGACTTTGCGAGTTGTCAATGCAGTCTGTACTCTACTAGCCACTGCATCCACTCTAGCACTCATCCTAAGATAATTTAAGGCCTGGTTTTTTTGTCGAATTGCATTCTCCGCGTGGATACGAGCACCTTCCATATTACCTTTCTGTATTGCTTTCTTGACTTTTGTTTTCTCTATTTTTTCTTCTTTCTCGCATTTTTTCGAGTTTCTTTCTAATTCCTTTACAGCAAACTTCAAATTAAATAAATTTTCTACATTTTGTTATCAAGGAAAATAGTACTTGTATCACGAGAATTTGCAATCTTTTGTTTAATAATTAGGAGAAAAATTATAGTTTTCAATTTTTATAAATCTTTATAAAAATATATTCGAGAAACATAAAAATTAGATTTCTGACAATTCCTATGGTATATCAAAATGTGTGAATACCCTCTGAAGATGCACTAACAAGTTTTGCTTTGATTACTTTACAAAAGAAACTAAAAATTTTAGTATAAATAAAAAATAGTAATTAAATACCTTAGAATATAAATAAAATATTTAAAGGATACTTTCCATTTGAGAAACGGACATAGCTGATTGTTCGGCCCCCGTTGTGAAGTAATAAAGACTTAACCTCAAAAATAAAATCTGCCCTAAAAAATGCGTCCCTCTTTCTCGATGAATTAAATAAAGTGACAAGTCACACCCAGTGTAAGCCGTCACAAATAAACTATATTGTATTTATAATAACACGTTTTTAACACCCGAAGTTTATGGAAAGAATAAAGGCTATCTCTCTTTCTCTCTCTCTCATTCAATTCATATGACAGTTACGCGATTAAGATGATATTACGATATTACTCATTCCTACAAATATTTTACAAAATAGGGTATATTAAACCAGTATTGCGAACAATTATGAACTGAAGACTGGAGAGAAAATGTTATGAATCTGAATCTGGTTTGAGTCATAGATATATAAAATACATAGACGGAGTTAAAAATTCGAAAACCGGGACCAGAATTAGAAAGAGATATATATAGTCTTGGATGAATCTCTATCTCTTTTTCCACATCAATCATCAATCATCTGAACTAAAAACATTTCTCATCAGATGAAGTCAATGTTTTTGGCTTTTGACTATAATACTCATAATCAGCGAATGAATCTGAGAAAGAAAGAGGAATATCATTGAAAGTAATAAAAATAGTTATGAATCAATGTATAAAACAAAGTTTTTAAGAAAATTGATATTTAGAAAATGTAAGTATTAGTTCAATTAAATTTTTCATAACTTTTGTAATAAAATTAAATAATCATATAATATAGGCTAAACTAATTAAAGTCTAAAACCTTATGATTGTAACAACAATAATGGTTGAACTTTGTTTATTATTATTTCATCATTGTTATAAATATCTTAATTACAAATTTATTATTTTTTATGCATACAATAGAATGATTAATTAGAAGTACATAAAGTGATTATATAAAAAGCTTATACATTTTATTATATGGAAGATTCAAAGAAAATATAGTTATCAAGAGAAATTGTTCTTACTTAATACTAAAAAAATTACTAATATAAATCTTATATAGTAAATTGTATACTGTAATTCATATAACATTTTATATTTTAAATTATTTTCGTTCTTGTATACACATTGACAATGATTGCCATAGTATGTAACTATATATAATTCTTACATTTGCATCTATGTTTTCTTAGAGAATCTGTATAATGTAAAAAAAACTTTTTATCTAATGCATATTATACTCGCATAAATATGAATGTTAAATAGAAAGCATTATCATAGATTATAGCACATTTCATCGGGAAAATATGAACAAAGCAATATTCAATAAACCAATAGAAAATTCAATCAAGAAAAAACTGGAAACTACCTTGAGACCCCTGTATTGCAATGTCATTAATGAATCTTACATGCATAATGTTCCCAAGGACTCCGAGACACATTTCAAGGTAGTAATAGTATCAGAAAAATTTAACAAGCAGCCACTGATCGAGGTAATTTTTATTAGAGATTCTTATGTTTATTATAAACATTTTATTACATTTAATTAAATTCATCAAATATAGAAAATAAGTTTTTATTTATTTATTTATTTTTATTTTAATCAAGCATATAAAATATAACATAAAAGTTATGTGAAAATGAATGAAAAGAAAATAATAATATTTGTGAAACAAATAAAGTAATAATAGAAAACACGTTGGTTTTCATCTATAAGTTAAATTAATTGCGAGATTAAGGAGTATATGTTACTCAAAATAATGGGAAAGATCTGAAACTTGAATTAAAATTGAATTATTAATTTAGAGACATCGAATAATAAATAACTTATTGCAAGAGGAACTGCAAGGAGGCGTACATGCTTTATCAATAGTTGTAAGTGATAACAATTAATTATTAATTAATTCTCTTAATAAACTCAAAAATAAATTATGCGCCATTTTTTTCACATTCACACAACAATTAGATCAGATAAAGTTTTTATATTAATCCGATGTATATTTAAGGCGAAAACACCAGAGCAATGGGAAGCAAGCAATAAAACAGTGACTGTTAGTCCTGCTTGTAGAGGTGGTTTCGGAAAATAATGTTATTTAATAATTTAACGATTAATTAAGGATAATAATTTATGAAAATAAATTATGCAATATATGTAATATAAGTAATAAACATATTTTACTGCAATTTTTACATAAATAATATTTACATATTTTTTTTTTTTTTATTGAATGAGATCTTGCATACACACACACACACACACACATTCTATATATAAAGTATCTTTTATAATAAATAAAATCGAATACTGAATTAAAATTATAAATATTTTTTTAATTCATAAAATTAAAATATAGAATAAAGAATTTAAAAAATAATACATAAAACTCCATATTTTTAATTTTAGGTTTCATTTTCTCAAAAGATATTTTTTAAATTTTTCTAGAGCTAACTGTTACAATCACCCTTTAATTGCAGGATTTACAATATAATTATGTAGCATAAATTTCATATTCATGGAAAGAATTACATATCATTGATTATATTTAGTCTCTTCTTTATCTTTTTCTTCGAGTTTATTTTATATACTAAAAATTGAAAATTTTTAATAAATATGTGGGAATTGTGTGTGCGTATAAACAATTTAAAAAATTAAAGATTTATTTTTTTTTAAGTCACGTATTGTTGCACCAAGTCCTACATATACATCAGACATACTAGATCTATAATATAATATAAAAAAAAGATGACAAAAATAAAAAGATACACTAATGTCACAATACAAATGTATCTAGCCTTAGTTTGCCTTCGTTCTCAGTTAGATAAAGCATGTCTGCCATTGATTGCTCAGCTATTGCCTCCTCTGCCTTCTCGTGCATCTATGATAATGAAATAGTATTGTAAATGTCAGTATAAGAATTAATGTTATCCTCAATTAATATTATCCAAAATCACTGAAAACTTTTACATTTTCATGAAATTTAATATTAGATGGGACCAGAGAATAATTATGAGATTATTTAGAATAAGATAAACATAAAAGTTATTAATAATGTAGATATAAAATTTATTTCCATGAGATTTATCATTCTCATGAAATAATTGTTCAGTAAAAAATTAATTTCTTTAAAATGTTTTCAAATCTTAAGGAAAGTATTTGCAATTGTGAGTTGAATGATTTGTTCACTTATATCATTAATTATAAAATAGAATATAAAAGGTGTGAACATACTTACGCCTCTAAATGTAATATTGGTTGGAGGACATTTGAAATTCGGGCCAAAATTCACGGATACCGTTGCACTTTTATAGATCGAAATTCCAGGATAATAAGCGCCTTTGTTGAGATCCACGAAAGCATCACCTTGATTGACTCCGTTTTTATAGTATATGATTTTGCTACCTTCTAAAGGCCGCAGAGCCTTCAAAGCTTCCTGCACTTGGTCTTTTTCCTCATAATACAAGTGACTCTTGAATTTCACTAAGGGCTAAATTAAAAATCAGAAAATATGTAAAGAATAAACAATTTGTAGGTATTTGTAGGTAAAAATAAATATAAAAAATTATATTTATAAATTTGTAGAATATTTTAATAAAAAGAAAGAGAGAGAAAATATCATAATAGTTTAATTGTTTGAATATATTTGAGCAATTTCAATCTACTTTATTTTTTTTTTTCTATTTACATGATATGCTTACTCTGTCTTTATAAGTATTTGGAATGTGTGATGCATCATGTGTGTTTGGAAGAACTATGAGGAAACCCAATGTGTCACCTTCATTGTAACCGTTGCTATAATGTTTGCCGCGGCTTTCGTGAAATCGCGTGCCCTTCCTATTAAATATATCATGAAAAATTGTTGAATAATAGAAAATTTTTTAAATAACCTATTGATACAAAATATTATAAAATTTATAAATATTTTAAAACAAGAGCAAAAATATAATAAGATGAAATTATGATTAAAAAAAGCATCTCTTAGTAAATTTTTTTAAGTGTGCTATATAGCAATTATAGGTATATATAATACCTTGATCTCCAAGAGTAACCAAACTTATCATAGCCAAGTGGAGCTTGCAAGTTCGCATATTCCTGTCCCCATCCAAGTCTTGTTGCAGATCCTTCCGGCATTTCCTCGATTGTGGCTTCCCAATACCAAGTACCCCTACTTACGCCTATAAAAAATTGGTAGATATTAAAATATTTGTATAGGCTATCATAAATCAAAAGCAAACATCTTTCAAATATTTTAAATGCAGAAACAAATAGAACAAAACTAAAATGCAAACTGGCATAAGAGAAGTAGAAAGTTGGAAATTTTATTGTTAACAAGCGTTTTATTGTTAAAAACAAGCGTTTTGAAAAAAATAAACTACTGTGAAAGCGATGCTGTATATAAATAATAATCCAAGTATTTCAATTTCCTCTCTGAAATGTATAAATTTGTATTTAAAAAAATACTTATAATATATAATTAATTATTTCCGAGAAAGGCTATTATAAAAAATGTTATAAAATTGTTGTCTTACAAAATTGTATACAAGGTAGTATCAGATATACTCGACACAACACTATCATATATCTTCATAAATTGATAATGTTCTCACTGTGTGTGGCTCTTATCATGCAGTATCCTTTTTCCCCAGTGACGGCCAATCTATCTTCAGCGACTTTGAGTTGTGGCGCGCGATCATGTAATGCAAGCAATACAGTACTCGGGCTGAGAGCGCGGTATAGCCATCCGGGTATAGGTTTACCAGCCCAATCACTACTCTCGTCGAATTCCTTAATACAAATTAAATTATTGGGAAAATTTAGTACTGTTTGAAGACATTATTATTATAGTTTAAGTTCAAAATTTTAATTCTTTAATTGTAGTAATACATAAAAACTGTTTATATAGAACTTTCAATTTGTTATATATACATACACATATATATATATGTATGTGTATACATATTAGCAACCAAAGAAGTTAAAGCTTCTGATTTTTTATTACATTCATATTTCAAACAAAGAAAAGCAGAAAATAAATATGTGTCAAAAGAAAGTAAAGATATATCAGAGATATTAAAATATTTCCTACAACTTTTCTTTATCAGTTTTCAGAAGCTTTTTTGAACGAAAAATATTAATCTGTATCTTTTCTATTACTTCTTTGATTGTATCATAATTTTTTCTTCGTACACATGACTTACATAAAAATTATTGAAGAATCGTTTGTATCTCAGTAGAAAAATACCTGTCTGAAAGGTGCATGAGGATCTGGTTCTGCCAAGATATATCTGTAGCCATCCTTATTAAAGGGATGTTCGAGTGGATAACCATGAGCAGGCAGTTTGGGAGTAGTCATGTCAGATCCTCTTCCCTTTTTCCCAGAACCTGCACCCGCGGCCTCGCCAGGGAACTTTCGCTTAGCATTACGACCGCGCAATCCTCCACTAAGTGGCACTAAATATTCCATTTTAATGCAATATTACTTCACTTTTGAAATCAACATATAATATCGTCCTTAATTCTCTTTTCTCAATTTTAATTACGTTTCTTCCTTTCAATGCATTCAAATTCAATAAAACAAACAAGTAATTAATTGATAATCTTTTTTAAACCAACTGATTAATTGCTACAATGTTAAATTCCTTATATATATGTAGATAATGATATGTAAATGATATGAATGATGATATCACATACAACATTGCAGCTTTATAATTAAATCTCTTAGGGCAAAGTTCATTAGAGATCTATTTAATTTCTCTGTCATGATTTAAACTTGAGTAGTTTTCTGATAACGAGCTAACGATAGCGCGCGCACGATTGCATCTGTGATAAGATAACGAATGACAAATCTATATACCTGATCAAAACTTGTTCTGAGAAATACTATTTCTAACAGATTTAAAAAAGACGAGAATTTAAATAAAAATTTAACAAATTACATATATTTGATTTTCCTGAAAAATTTAGGATAGGTTTTGACATATCTGAACTGAATATTCGTTTTGTATGTATTTGTCTGCATTCGTTTGTCCATAGAAATATCCATTGTCCATATTGAAATATATATATAATTTTTTTTTTTTTCAATATCTATGGACAAACCAATTTCAATTTATAAAGCTTTTTTCATAAATTTTTAATTTGTGAACAAAAAAAAACATTATTAATTAAGTTTAAATTAAAACTTTGTTAACATTAAGTTAATAGAAAATGAATAATAAGAAAAAAAAGTGCTAAGTACACACCAACATGCTGTAGGCCCATTTCTGTCGCTCGCAAATGACCATTCTTAATCATAGCTTCATAATTCGGTTTAATTGATGTGAGTTCAGGACTTGCTAGACCAAAGAGCTGACCTTCGGATGTACTCTCGTCCATCGTAAATAACGTTCCAACGTCTTTAAGCAATGCTCTGTGGATCTAGAAAATCATTTATCGAAATAAGATAGTTATCATAAAATTAAAAATAAAAGATTATATAAATTTATATTATATTTATATTACTATGTTTTAATCTAATACAATTTCAGTACCAAAAAAAGTTTATTAAATACCGTAGCATGCCAGGATTGGGTGACTCTGCGAGGCATTGTAGTCATGCTCTCCCAATGACAATCAATAAATGGTATGATATCTTTGTCTTTATGAAAGAGAGTCCTCTGCTCATTCTCCTTTTGACATATCTGCAGCAAGTTTGCGATTGCTGTTATGCACATCTGTGGAAACGCTGGAAGAAATGGAAGCAGTATGATTAATTAATAAGATCATTAATGAAATATCTTTATATACATTAATGCTGTGACTAATTTTCAATACTTACGCGCCTGATTTTTCTTGAAGCTTTCTAAGCCAGTCGGTGAACAGTTCTTGCACATGAATATATAATTCATCATAAAAGGTACAAGTTTGCCTAATTGATATCCAATACAGGATTCATGAAACCAACGAGAACAACTAGCACAAAGTAGCTCTACAATATTTAAATTTCTTTCCTTGTTGCTGCAAAGTGTTCCACAGAAAATCACTTTTTTGTAATTAATTATAAAAAAAGATAAACACATAACATCATTTACAAGATTTACAAGTAATTACCAGTAACAATTTCCATTTTCATTACTTTGTCCGGCGAGTCTTTCTGCTGGTTCATCTTGCTTAGATTTATGTTTGCTCTTATCATCAAACTTTTGTTTTGCCTTTTCTTCAGTAGCTTCTATTGGCTCAAGCTTATCACTTGGACTAAATTATATATATTTAATTATTAATTTATTGTGTGTGTAATTATAACTTACAATAACATTAATTTATTTACAAAATTATTTATATACAATTATTTTACTCATTTCTTTATTACTTTAGATATAAAAAATATATATATTTATTTGAAATCTTTTAAATCCCGTGAATTTTAAAATTTAACTTTTTTTATTTATATTTCACAGATTTATTTATTTTTATTTTTTTGAATTTTTTTTTTATGAATTATTTGTATTCTTGTATTCTTAGATTTTTAATTTATCAAATTGACAATATTTAAAATAGACTATTTCATTTTTACACACAAATCTGTCTATTTCAAATTTTTGAATTAAAAAATTGTTATTTCTCAGAATTTTATATTCTTGAATTGTTTGTCAACAATTAAATCAAAATAATAAAAACATAACCTCAACTTATGTTCAATACATTGTGTATAATAACAGATGCATGATTATAGAATATATTTAACATTTGATAATCATCAATAAGTATTTCCTACCTGCTGTTCTTTTCTTCTGCCATTGTCTTACAGATATTCTCTCTTTTTATTTTTGTTAAGTCAAAGGATCTCGACTATTGCTATCATGCAGTTGGATGCAGTAGCACAGTTAACTATAGATTTGTTGTTTTTAGCTAAACTAGAATGGAATAAAATACGAGATATTTAAAAGTTTGAAAAAAAAGAAAAAACGAGAAATGTAAAAAGTTCATATGAAAAAACCTTGTAAAGATGGAATACGATGTAATTGTAAATTGTAATGGATTCCCGGGAATGTTATAATTTCGGCCGGTTTTTCGCGCATGCGCGGCAAACTCGGTATCAATCATGAACTTTATGAACATTGACAAGAAACTTGCATTGAAGATTGATTAGATCAATCAGAATAAAGAAATTTTAGTTCGTTTTGGTCCTGATTGGACAAATTTCAATCTTTAATGAATGGCATGACTGAAAAAAGGTCACTGTACACTCCTCTCAGTAATATATTGTGACTAGAATCAGCTAGAATAAGAAAAGTAACGGAAATTAGAGATGGTAAAATTATTAATAATTAATAATTAATAATTGACAAGAAAAATGTAGTTATTCAGAAAGAAAAATCCTCACTTCAAAATATACAAGTACAAAATATTATATATATTATAAATATTATATATATATATATATATATATATATATATATATATATATATATATATATACAGCATATTTTATTTTCATGGAAATCTATTTCAATACTTAATTATTCAAATATCGATCAATTCAACTTAATTATTAATTTAATTTATTTTTCTATTGAAATATAGTTTTAATTTAGTTCAACTTAAGTTTTTAATTTATATAATTTTAATTTCTATAATGTAGTTTTTATATTTTTCAATAATATAAATCTACTCACACACACACACACACACACACACATATACATATACATATAATCTGGAACCATACATGTTGCAGCAAATTTGGTATGCAATCATGTGGCGTAAAAGGGCCGCGCAGCGCAAGGTTTCACACTTCCGAGATACATAAATGGCAGACCCTTCATTACACGAACGAGACGTGAGAGAGAATGTAGCCCCTTAGGCTATCCCTGAAGATACACCAAGTAAATTATACTTTATACTCACATCATGCCAAGCGAAAAATCGCCTCATAATTTCATCGTTCTAGCTCCTATCAAGATCAAAATCTGCGGATCAAAAATTTCTTGATCCTTTAATAATATAAATTTTAGAGTAGAAAAAAGTTTTTAAATACAAAAATTATCATTAAATATATTATAGGGCAATGAATAAGAATTATTTGATCATATAATTTGAAAACGTTTGTCATCACAGAAGGATATTTATCGTTAAAAAATTGTTTTTTTTTTAAATAATAAAGATAAAAAAAGCGCCAAACATATAGATTTGACAATCAATTAATTATTATATGTATTTTAGATTAAAATTTAATGCTAAATTTTAATTTTATTGTATTTTAAAATTTTGTTTATATGTAAAAATTAATCGTCGCGTCGCGGGACGAGAAATCTCAAGGGTAAAAAGGGTTCAGTTTTTTCCTGTTGTTCTCGCTCGGTCTCGCTCGTCATCGATTCGTTACACGTGGCCAACCCCAACGTTTCACGATGCTCAACTCAAATACAATACTATCGGAATATAAGAACTAAAATCGGAATATAACGTGCAAAAATATATCATATATGTATAGATAAAATTATTTATCTTTTCACTATACACTTTACATAGAAAAATTAAAGTGTATATATTTTTAAATTGATGATCTTTGTTGTATCTCTCTCATTTTCTTTCATTATTCTATTTTTAATCCTATCTTATTTTGCGTCTGTATTTTTTCTAATTTTTATATTGTATTTCTAGTCTAACCAGAGAAGAAAGATAGCGATGCTTGAATTGAAAGCTACTGCAAGATTTTTAAAAAGTTGAGCATCGCTATAGATATTATTATGTGATGGTGCGAGAACCACAAGGATAAGACAAACGGACCCGCCAAGCAAATCAAATCTTCTCTTCACGGCTTAAAATGATCATCTGAAAAGCCACCTCATCGTACCTTCAATTTTCCCCTTTTCTTATTCCTCTTTCTTGCATCGTGCTTTCGGACGTCGCTATTTTCGCTGGTATTATCAATAAATTTCATTTCTATTTCATTTCGCTTATATTTCATGAAATATCTGTCTTATTTGCTGGATTTTTCAGAATTTTTTAATGCAAATTCAGATGAGAGTGGAAATATGTACCTTATATTACTTCACTCGTAGTCCTATGAGATGAGATAATAATTCATATTAATGAAGTAATATCCTAAACATGAGATGTAAGGAAAATATATATATATACGCGCTGCGTTTACATTGTATTGGACAATGCTAAAAGAGTTATATAAAATTCAAAAATATTTTCAGTAATTCAACTAAAATATCTTTTTAAAATAAAATATTTTTTTTTACTTAATTTTTCTGTTATAGTATATTTAGTCGCAAATTTCGGAAATATTTTGTATAACATAATATATATATATATATATATATATATATATATATATATATATATATATATATATATATATATATATATGTATATATATATATTTTTTGTTCTCTCTTTTTTCCTTCTGTTATGCTTTTTATTTAAAGAATATATTATTTAAAAATTTTAAATGTAATTTAATATAAAAAATATTTAAATTTAAATTTTATATATATAAAACTAATAATAAAAGCAAACGCTTAAAAAGTTTTTATTCGCATTTCTAAAGAAGCGACAAAAATTTATCATCGAGGTAATCTAGCATCCGGCGGTTTCTTTGTTCCTAATTATGCTTGCGGGATCGGTCCTATAATCCTCGGGCAGTTGGGCCTTGAGATAATAGGACCCGCAGTGACGGCAAAAAGTGGAAGGTGCAGGAGAACGCGGCCGAACATGCGCGGAATTGCCCGAATGCGTGCATCCACATTGCTGCCCACCAGTACCAGTATCCAATATCCAGATGATCCAGCTATCCAGTGTCAGTCGACTGCCGACCATTGAGATGGATGAGCGTGCTTGTTGATGTATTGTGTTACGCGGGAATGTGAACCTTTATTATCACGTGAGTGTTGATCGTACGAAATACCGCGGACAAATTTTATATTATGTGTGTGTATATGAATGTATCAGTATTATTATTAATAAGATGTGAATGTCATCGACATTAAAAATGATATTGCCCATTGTGATGCTTACCCTATCGGCGATTTTGGGTCTGGTCCATGGATGGGGCATCAATCACGGACATGCTGGAACCGTCCCAAAATGCGAAAAACTCAGCGTATCCTTTTGTCGAGGATTGCGTTATAATTTGACGGCGATGCCGAATTTTATGGGCCACGAAGATCAACGACAAGCTGAGCGAGGGGTATGTTTTACAATTTTGATTCTTAAAATATTAAGTTATTTATTTTCTCTCTTCGTTAATATATTAAAAGGATTAGAAAATATTTTTTTTCACAATTGTTTTCCATGCCATAAACATGATTAATAAACGCGGATAAATAATTTATTGAAATAGAAAATTGCTTACTCTGAAAGAATCGATTTACAAATTTATATTAAATAAAAATTAAAATAACTTCTTTTTTAATAACAATTTATTATAAACGAATTTATTATAAATGAATTTATTATAAACGAAAAAAAATGACAGAAAAAAATTAAAAAATATAAAAAATCTGAAAAATTTCAGTCTGTAGTTAGAGTGGTTGTTAGAATAATCAGATATTTTCATTTTTATAGATAAACTTTAATTTTATTATTTCCTAATTAATTTATAGTTTATTTTTTGTGAGCCAAAAATATTAGTAATTATTGAAAAATATAATGACCTGATTTTAAAAAAAATATTAATCAAATGCATCTCTCTTTAAGCATTATTAGAGAAATAATTATTATCCATAAAGATCGAAGATAATTCTAAACGCGATCACGTTTAGAAAGTAAATTCAACGTAACATATCGCATCACGATTTTTTTACTCATCGCCGTGCAAATGATAACAGGATCGGGATGTAAACATTGTGTGCTACATATCACAAAAAACGGCGACGAATTAATAATAACATGATATTCGGCCTTTTCGGATTTTTCATTGTCACGGTGAAATGATCGCGCGGAGAAAAAAATCGCTCGTATTATGCTCCAGGCCTAATGCATGTGTATATATACACATACATACATGTATACATTCATACATGAGGGAAAGAAAGGTATTTATAGCTGAGGAGAAGGGGTTTACTCTCACTCGCTCGCAGTTTTATTATCGTAATAACGTTAAGGCGGCTTCCTTTGAAGCCGCCCGAAGCGAGATAACTCTGACGAGCAAACTGCGTATTTTTATAACAGCTACGTTCCTGTGTGCATGTATGCGTGGAAGCGAATGCGTGCGTATATGAGAACATTGGCGGATGCGGATTTGATATGTGCTTTTTATATGATGAGCTCTTTCGAGAAGCCGGGGGTAATGATGATAAATCGAGGAGTGAATGTGAAAAATTTTTAATTTTAAATTAAAAGTAAATCTTTTAAAATTAAAAGATTTATCAAATAGAAAGAAAAAATATAAACTTTAAGATATCTCTAAAAATAAATTCTAATTATTAAAACTGAAAATCTGAGAAACTTTAATAGAATTTGAATTCTAATTTTTTTTTTTTTTTAAAGAATTTAATAATTCATATAAAATAATATTTTTACTTAATCAAAATGAATCTCTTTAACTCTATGTGTGCGCTTATAAGAATTTTTTAAAGCTGTTTCTGTATAATTAAATTATTTAATCTCTGAAGTTTCATGAATTTATTTTCTCAAACATTATTACACATTTACAAATTAAATTTTTCTTTTTTTTTATTTTAAAATATCGCAACATTTGTAGAACCAAAAAATTTCAAGAGTTTGTTATTCTTGGAAATAAGTTCTTTGAACGATATAATTTATTATTTTCATTTCAAAATGGACACTTCGAAAATGGAATAATTTGAATTTTATTTTCAAAAACGCATTCAATCGCGCAAAAAGTATCCCTTGGCCCGACATTGTGTCCCGGGGATTTATACGCATAAATATTAAAGTCTCCCAAAGAGTCTCGCTGACTCGATCAAGGCGGAACGGTGTACGGTGTAAAGACAAAAGCGGGGAAAAAAGAACGAATGAAAGTAAGTTACAATAAGAAATAAGTCGATTTCGTCAGTTCGTCCGTCTTTTTTCTCTCTTCTATCTATGAATTGTCCGTCAAGCCGCTTTGAAAATTCTTTGAAGGGACCATAACTGGGATATACGTTGTTTCCTGCACCGTCTTTTTCTGGTCGTTCCTGAAAAAGAAGAATGAGAAATAATAAACGAACCGGTCTACGCACATTTCAGCATCGCTTTTTCGATTTTGCGGACACGAGATATAAAATGAAAAATGTAAAATTATAAAATTATAAAAAAATATTTACATAAATACATATCAAATAATATAATTTTGATAAATTTATTCACATTTTATTCAGGAAAAAATACAGAGAAATTATTTTTACTTTTTTGTAACATTAAAATGTCTGTGTAATTATCTTATCATATAATTATTTCATAATTTGGATTGAAATCGACAAATGTAAAACAAATATCAGTTCAAAATAAACTTGTAAATTTCAATTGAAATATTTGAGGCTCATTTGAATTTTTCTGTATATTTTATCTTGTTATTATTAATAAAAAGTATATATATTATGTATATATAGATTTGTATAAAGGAAAATATTATTTCTTTTATTTTTTTAATGCCACTATAAAGATTAAAACAGTTTATACATATGCATCAAGCAATTTTTTTACTATATAAATTTTTTTGTATATTAAACATCTTTTATATGTGAAAAAAAGTGAAAACGATTGAGCGTTATTTCAGATAGGGTTTTTCTCTGAACTGTTCTTGGCTGGTCCAATCCTTGATTGGTGAGAAGAGAAGCACGAGATACACGACTGAAATGAGAGGCTTCGGCGTTATGGGTTACCACGTAATTTCATGAGGCTATAATTTGGGGCGCATCGTGGAAGAGGAGAACATCGGGCTTGTGTGTTCGTAATGGGCAAATCTAGTGGGGGAAGGAGGTAGAAAGCGGCTTTGGTGGGCCGCAGCGAGACGTGCGAGGATTCATTAGGATCGAGGCGGGAAGAATGGGCGGGATAATTACCCCCGATGCCTATCGCTCGTTATATTTCATAGAAGCAAGTCTCCTCTTCGTTAGATGCGTTATTTTCTCTTTCCCTCTCACTGTCGTAGGCTTTTATAAACTGAAAGAAATAAGAGATGCCTAAAAAAATCTTTCTAAAAAACACGCGTCAAATACAGAAAAAAGTGTTCGAACTTTTATAGATGGAATAAATAGAAATTTAAAATATAAAAAATGGTTGTTATAAAAAAGCATGATTGTTAAACAATTTTTTTTAAATCAGATTTTTTTAAAATTAAATGTGAGATGCAGTTAGTTAAATAATAACAAAAATGTTATTAGATTTTTATTACTTATTAATTTCTGAGATATTTTAACTGAAGTATCATTGACAGAGAAATTTCGGATGGAAAGAAAAAACGGTAGATAATGATATGAATTTAATCACAGTCTCGTGTGCGCGGGCTCATCACGTGACATGTGACATGTGACACAAACCGCGTCTCTTTCTTTCTCTTCATTTATTTTAAACATAAAAGATTTCATAAAATCAAGATGTATTATAATTCTCGTTATACATGTTTTTTAATTAAATTACCTGATTAAAAACTACAATTGATAAAAGGAATCTGAATTAAGATGAATCGATCAAGTGATTAATTTTTCTAATGACATCGCTATTTACAGCTAACGGCCTTCATGCCACTGGTCCATTACAACTGTTCGAGACATCTTAGGCTTTTCTTATGTGCCGTCTTCGCCCCGGTTTGCTCGGAGCATGTGGCCATGCAGATACCGGCGTGCAAGTCCCTCTGTCTTTCCGTAAGAAGAGATTGCGAGCCGGCTTTAACCAGTCTCACGCTGCCGTGGCCACACATGTTGGATTGCGATCGTTTCCTCGATCGTGGCAAGTATTCATTTATTTAATATTATTTAAATTAGTTTGCCAATTTTAAATAATAATTTTAAAAGAGATTAGAAATTTTATACCTTTAAAACATTTTTATATACACATAATGCTTTGAATCTTTGAATTCCATATTTAATATTAACATTGTTTTTTAACTAGTTCTTTGTTATAGAGATTTTATTATACGTAGGATGTTTAAGAAAATCATTTGTTAAAAAAAATAGAGAAGTTTTTGACACTTTATATATTTAATTTATAATTTATGTTTTAAATAACACATTTTTGTTAAGATATGCATATAGATTTAATTATTTGGTTATATAATTTTGATAATATCCTCTCCCTAAAATTAATATCCTTATATTACAGGAAATACACTGTGTGTGCAGCCACCAGACGAAACATTAGATGATATTAAATTACCAGCATTACCAACTATTCAACAATGGCCAGCGACGCATGAACAATCACTGCAGACCTCCACACAACAACAGCAACATCAATGTCCACCTCATTTTGTGCAGATACCCAATATAGAAACGGTTCGGATACAATTCGGATACATTAGATGAAAAGATGAATAGATAAGAGTGAAGATATAAAAATATTTTTTTTTTTTTATTTTTTTGTGGCTATTTCAGACTTTTTGTGCACCACGTTGCGGCACCGATGCATATTATCGCGCAGAAGATAAGAGATTCGCTGAGCGTTGGATGACCGGTTGGGCATGGTTATGTTTTTTGTCAACACTTTTCACATTGTTAACTTTTTGGGTCGAGCCATCCAGATTTCGTTATCCCGAAAGGCCGATAATTTTCTTAGCACTCTGCTATAATCTTCTTTCTGTAGCTTATATCATTCGAGGAGCAGTTGGCGCTGAGAACATCAGCTGTGTCAATCAGATTGATGGACCAAGTTATGTTCCAGTAAGTAAATAGATTTCTCTTTACAATAAATAAATATGCAAAGTACAATTTTTATTGCTATTATTTCTTTTTCATATTTATTTATGAATAGATCCGCAATGCCTTGAAGAGTATTCCCTGCACTATTTGGTGGTTAGTCAGGTATTATCTAGGACTAGCTAGTAACACATGGTGGGCAGTTCTATGTGGTTGCTGGCTTCTGAGTGCCAAGAATGAGTGGAGCAGCGAAGCTCTTCACAATATTGCATCTTATCTTCACGCAGCTGCATGGATTATTCCAATACTCTTCACAGGAGGTAAACATTTTTACAAAGGTTGAGATTTTTTTTTTATGCACTGTACCTATTTTATATTGATTTTGTGTTATTATTTTTAGATTATAAGTTTTCTTAACATCTTATGTCTTCATAATCCATAAATTTTAAAAACATTAAGATATCTAATGCTATTCTCTAAAGCCTTAAAACCTATTGGATTATTTATTCACATTTCTACCAACAATGATGTACGCGCGAGTTTATATTTGCATATATGTTATTATTATTAAATTTTTAGAATTTATATTTGGATGGTAATTTCTCTGCAAATGTTTTTATATTTATACTACATATCTTTTTTATAGGAAGCTTGCTGTCACGCAACATAGTGGCGGATGAGTTAACTGGATTATGCCAGGTTTCTGATGAGTCGGCATTATGGTTGGAAGTGCTACCGCATGCTACATTGCTATTGTTGGGCTGTGTATTTAGTAGTATCGCTGGAAGCGCCTTGATCCGCGTGCGAAAGGCCGTGCGTTGTGCCGGACGCAGCGCAACGAAACTGGAGCGTTTAATGACACGGTTAGGTATCTTTGCATTGTTATATGCATTACCAGCATTGGGCGGTCTCGTCTGCGTGTTGCATGAGGCCTCAGTGAAGCCACGATGGCGGCAACTGGCACTGCTTGCAGCATTGGATTGTCGCACGACTCAGAACTGCACTCCAGGTCCGATCTATCGGGCCGCAGGTCTCGAGATTACTCTTCTAAGACTTTTCTTGTCTCTCGTGATCGGTATCACTTCCGGCATGTGGGTATGGTCTAGCAAGACCTGTCGCACTTGGAGTAAACTGCTCACCGCACCCAGTAAGCCTATTAGGATGCAGAAATCTTTTCAAAGCTTTAAGCAGGACGGCACTGTTGCTTAAGAATTTTCAAGATGGATCTCTCAAACCTATCCTAACTCTAATATAGGCAAAATCTAGAGGACGTTTCTTAAGAAGTCTGAAATTTTAAAACTTGCAGATATATTTTAAAATCTCTTCTAGAAATGTTTTCTGAGCAGTAGTTAAAAGATAGTTTATAAGAGAAATTTTATATATATAAAATTATAGGAAATGCAAGAATGATTATGCTTTTGTATATATATGTTGTATATATTGTAAAAATGATGTATATCCGGGTAGTTCATAACGTGTAAAAATTTCTACGAATCTTTGTTTAATGAAGGAGCAGTTTAAAGATCTTAAAAATAATCATGTTTTGTGTGTTTTTAATGTAAGTATATTTATTTTATCTAAAATTTCAGACGTATTTTTAAAAATTTATCTAATAATCGTATTTTATATTAAACATTATATTATTTTATATATTTTTTTACAGAATGTTTAAAAAACATTTAATTTTAAGCGCTTCAAAATAATTATCATTCCGAAATTAATATAATAGCAAAGATTATATTTTTTGATTGATACAACACACTTTAATAAACATGTCTCTTGTTTTTATTTAAATATTATTTTTGTTTCATAGTCGTGACTTCCCTTCCTCCCTATTTAATTCTAATAAATATAATTTATTTATTATACTACATTTGTGTATATTTCTGGCTACTTGTTTTTAATTTTTTTATCTCAAATTGCATGCCAATATCGGAAAAAAATTTGATAAATCACAAAATTAATTTTTGCGTAGGATAGGAATATTTTAATATAAAATTAGAAAATCAAAGATGTCAAATATTAATCAGAAATTATGGTTTTATATCACGTTCTTAATGACCGCGTTAGACATTAAAGACTGAAGATAAACAATTTTAATTTGGTTAAAAAATCGGAACAAAAGTAGCTAAAAATTTCTTTGTCCTAATTGTTTTTCTTTGTCCAAATTTCAATCTTCAATGCGTAGTTTAGTGGGGTGCGAGATATGGAGTACAGAAAATCTATAGTATACGTAACGTGAACTATACATAGATTTCCTGTGCCGGCAGTATATAGTATATAACGGACGTAACTGTGAGTCACGTGACACCTATGACGCCTATGCCTATGACCACATCACGATTCCTACGCCGTGTAGCCTACTTTCTCAATTGAATTGATTTTAACTTTACAAGCGCTAATTTGCGCTAAATTTGATCCCACAAGGTATTTATTGTTCTAAATTAAGAAATCGCGTTGCATTAATTTACAAAAATCCACGATATTGGACAAATTTTGCTGCATGAAGGTGGAACTACTTCGTGCATCAACGCGCAAGGATACACTCTAACGAACTGTGCGGGATATATAACGCCCCTCTCTCGACGGTCATTGTTCATACGTTCCTACTGGATACTTTGGGAATCATTCTAGAACGGGACACGGAGCGAGAGACATCTCATTCGTGTCTCGTGCACGATAAGATCAATTGGCGAAGGATCGATTCGAAGAAGTCCTCGAGCAAACAAGCGCGAGGTGCATACAGGTTGGTGCATTCGATAAATTAATCAATACTTAGTTGTCAATCGGGCAGACAACTAGAATAGTTCCTAGTTGTGGAAAAATAAGGATTAAAGTATGACGCCGATAAAGGAAGATGATCGAGATCAACCTCGGAGAAATGAATTGGACGAGCTGAGTCACATGGAGCAACTGGCCAAGTGGATTGTTAATGTTCGTCGAAAGAAGCTACAATGCCACAGAACTCTGAAGCGTAATCTTCGAATGGAGGCCGTGCTGACTCATGCCTTACGCAACGCGGAATACGAATACCGAGCTAAACAGTTGTCGAGGGTAAGTCGCTGGCGGCGATTAAGAGGACAGCTTCTCAAGGATATGGAGTACGGGAGTTGTGGTTTGTACAATGCAGCTGAACATCGAGAAGTCGAAAAGCAACACAATGTCTCAAGAAAGTATAAACTTTCACAGGAATCTTGGCAGGAAGAACTTAGCAGCTTGGATAACTTCCTGCAACAATTAGGCCAGATAAAGTCTGTTGTGCAGCGGTGACGAGATTCAAAAAGTTTATGGATTCTCCAATCATCGTTGTAGCAAACAAGACATTTGTGGAATCTACGGAGCAATGAAGCCCAATTTTTTTTTTCGAGGCCAATCTTGATCCAGATTTGTCATTGGATGCGGAGCGGAGAAACCTTCAGCGATTGCTCATACTATTATATTTACTGATCATGGATAATGGATCATTGGGTCATGGATAATTGCTAAGCAACTTGACAAGGTAAAGTCAGTTGTGCAGCGACTAAATTTAAAAAGATTATGGTTTTTCCAATCATCATTGAAGCAAGATGTCTGTGGAGTTTATGGAACAAAGAAGCTCAATCTTTTGATCCAGACTCATCATAGGATGTTGAGCGAAGAGGCCTATCAGCAACTATATATATCGCTATAATTTCTAATAACATGATTAACCAATCTTTTGTTTCTTCTCTTACTCAAAGAAACAATGAAGAGAATTGCTCATATGCCAAGATTTGGGAAATCTATTGTTAATAGCATCAATGTATCTTGCCTGTAAACTTGGCGAAATCTTTGTGATCAAATGGAGATGTTTTGACCTACTTTTATTATTGATGAGTAGACCTGGAAAATCCACAATAGATATTACACATTATGTTGAGAATCTCTGAAGCCTTCTAAAGAGAAAGAAGAAATTTTTCCAGCAGCAAGAAGATGATGAGAGTTTTTAAAGAAATCTAAGCAGTATTTAGGCAGCATTGCGGCAATTTTTGCAGTCTGATACTTATCCTAGTATATATCTAGATGTTTTTTACTTACAGTGTCATCATTTGAGATGGCAATGGATATGGATGGACAGGAAAAGAGGGATAAAAAGAAAAGAGGAGAGGGATAAAAAAAGAGAAAAAAAAAAGTTGCTATAAGACAGATGGACCTTACCTCAGGATTTACTTCACTCTTCTTTTGGCCCTTGTAAGTCTACCAGTCAATTTAGTTTATATATGGTAAACCAAAGTACTTTGACTTACTTGGAGCTTAGTTAGTAATAGATATATATTTAAAGTGCAAAATACTCTTACGGAAAACAACAAAAACTTTTACATTCAGAAATATTTTTAAACTTTTTATAAATTTGTAAGAAATATGTAGGTGCATTGTAAGATACTTGCATTGTGATAATAATTTTATCAATGTTTCTAGACTTTAGCTTTTCTTGACCCTGAACAGTATAACTAGGCAAAAGAGATCAATCAATAATTAACAAAAAATTGTAAGATTACTATATTTTTCATTTATCAAAATATTAAATATCAATTGATTGCAAAATTCATTATATTATGTATAATTTTGCCAGTCTTTAAACATATGTATACATTTTCCTCATACATTTTAAAGATGTTTTATGCTGTTTAGGATTGATATAATGAAAACAAAGGATCTCACAATTATAATATACCAAGATTTTGATATTAATTTTTATCGAATTTACTTGTAAGTAATAAAAGACTGTGATGCAGATAAGAGGAGGAAGTTGTCGAGAGTGTAAAATACATTTTGTAAACAATAAAGTAAAACTATTTTTTATTAATTTTTCTGAATTACAAATGTTATTAATACCAACAATCCTTTTCAGTACAGCACACATACAAACATCCTAGAAAATACATCTTATTGCGAGCAAGGGATATTGGCTGTCCAAATAAAGACGACGACATCGTCGTCGGCAGCGGCTTAGAAAATGTATTTAGGTTGCCCATAAGAGGGAGAAAATGGGCTCTAGAGAAGTAAAATATATTTATAATGTAATAGAAAAGGGAAGGGAAAGAGTTTTTATTTCTAGAGACTGGTTCAACAAATCCAGCGCACAAACGAAATTATCTTCTACCATTCACTGTGATAATGACCTCGTCTGTGTGATAACTACGACAATTAGATATGACATTCATCTGGAGAGCTTACATTCCCTCGAATCAATTGTACGTTTCCCTAGTTCCAGAATTCGATTTTCATTGAGTAACATAGGATAATGGTCCTCAGATGTGGAAACTCAGTTGCATTAATCCGAAGATTGCAAGTATATTTCAAGTAAGATAACTGCAAGCATGCAAAACAATTTATTCATTTGAGAGAAATATCCAAAGTTTTTTTCTATTTGATATGTGAAATGCGCTTGTATTGTTCTGGTATTGCTATAATTATATATTCATAGATCTGTGCCATCTTGGCCATATTGAGACTGTAACCAGGACAGGATGCCAATATATATGCATGTGTATGTTTTAAAGTTTTAGCCATTTGAAAAATGTAAGGACGATCACACAATAGATTCCAGAGAAACTTTTATTGAATGAAGGATATGTTGATATAAAAGAAAGTATATGCGTAAGACATACAATTAATAGAATAAAAGAAGAAAATTATTTTAGAAAATAATATAAAACTTCTGTTATTACATATTAATTATTCAAATATTTTATGATAGTAAACAAAAATATCAATGGGGTTATAGCTCATGTCTCGCGCGAAGCATACACGCAACAGGTAACAATGCATATTATATCTTTGTTCTCAAATATCTTAAAATAATACATTAAAAATGTATTAAAGATTTTAAATTAATAGACAAAAAGCTCCAAAATCATTTTTATTCTTGATATTATTTATGAATTTTATTCATGATTTAATTTATAAATTTTATTGATAAATTTATAAATTGTATTTTTCTGTAATATTGGATGCATGTTTTTCGGAATATGCTGGAGGGGCGGGGGGGGAGTCATTAATCTTGTAGTATTCGAAGCGTTTCAGATAGCCATGCGATAGTGAAACCCTTACCCTTTATATGGAAATTATTTTCTTTATCTTGCAAACATATATGAATTCTTAGAAATATGAAGCCGGCTAATTGACGATTTATACTTTCTTGATGTCCTCGCGAGCAATCTTATCTTTTTTCTCGCTACATAAACAGGTTTGATATTGTTCTCTTTTAGAAGAACTTTTAAGAGAAATCTCTTTTTCCCGTAGCAATCATCACATTAAATAGACAATTGACACTTTGGGCTTGAATTAAATGTTTCTCTAAAATCTTACCTATTAATGAAGGAGTTCAGAGAAACATGAAAGTAGGCAATCATGTATCATCTGTTGTCGGCATTCGAATTATCGCTGGTCTTCAAAATTCCGCCAAGCGGAATTCTCTTCCTATTGGCTTTCGATCGTTATCTTCTGCAGCCATGCTTTTACATTATCTATGGTTTACTGTTGTGATTGGAAAGTTTTTTGTCAACTCAGACTTTGCTGCAGAGGAGGATTATTGTGGATTTTCATTAAAAAATGATAATTATTGTGGAATTTGCGAAAATACAATTTTTTCCAACAGTGCTATCATAAAGCATGCAGAGTTAAAGAAAAATGGTATGTCTTTTTTTACACAAAATGTGTAAATATTTAGATAAAAAAATTTATAATTTTTCATATTTCTTTTGCAGATTTCTTTTTCTATATATATGTATGAAAAATCGCTTATTACGTTATTGAAAGAGTATTGAATTTAAAAGAATCATCATTAAAAGATCAAGAGAAGAGGATTCTCATAGAATCATGGTGGAATTCTCGTGGAACTATGTTGCTAGAGAATATCATTGTAAGATTTCATTATAGAAGAAGATCATCGTATGACTTCATCGCAAAAGAGGATCACTGTGAGACTTCATTGCAGAAGAATTGTCGTGGCACTTCATCACAGAAGAGAATCGTCGTGGGACTTCATCACAGAAGATGATCATCATGGAACTACATTGTGGAACTGGGTCGTCATGGGACTTCGTCGTAGAAGAGGATTATTATGGGACTTTTTGTTACAAAAGAAGAATATTATAGGATTTCATCGCAGAAGAGGATCACTATGGGATTTTATTGCAGAAGATCGTCGTGGGACTTCGTAGAAGAGGACTATCATCGTAGGACTACATTGTGGAACTGGATCATTGTGGGACTTCGTCGTAGAAGAGGATTATTATGGGACTTTTTGTTACAAAGAAGAATATTATAGGATTTCATCGCAGAAGAGGATCACTATGGGATTTTATTGCAGAAGATCGTCGTGGGACTTCATCGTAGAAGAGGATCATCGTAGGACTACATTGTGGAACTGGATCGTTGTGGGACTTCGTCGTAGAAGAGGATTATTATGGGACTTTTTGTTACAAAGAAGAATATTATAGGATTTCATCGCAGAAGAGGATCACTATGGGACTTTATTGCAGAAGAAGATCGTCGTGGGACTTCATCGTAGGACTACATTGTGGAACTGGATCGTTGTGGGACTTCATCGTAGAAGAGGATTATCGTGGAACCGGATCATCATGAGATTTTATCGTAGAAGAATATCATTACGGGGCTTCATCCAGAAGAGGATCATCAAGGAAATCGCGGAACGGCGATCATTATGGAGCTTCCTTGTACCATGAATCTTAATTGTAGAAGAGGATATTGTAGAATTTCATCCCAATTATAGAAGAGGATCGTCGTGGGACTTCATCACATAAGAGGATCATCGTGGAACTTCATTGCAGAAAAAAATTATTTTGGATCTCAATTATAGAAGAGGATCGTCGTGGGACTTGATCACAGAAGAGGATCATCATGGGACTTCACAAAAAAGAATTACTATGGATCTCAATTATAGAAGAGAATCGTCGTGGGACTTGATCACAGAAGAGGATCATCGTGGGACTTCACAAAAAAAATTACTGTAGATCTCAATTATAGAAGAGGATCATCGTGGAACATCATTGCAAAAAAGGATCACTGTGGGATTTCATTGCAGAAGATAATTATTATGAAACTATCATAGAAATGGATTATCATCATTGAACTGTGTTTCAGATAAATAGTTCTAATATTTTATGTGATAAAGCTGCATTACTGCAGAATTTCTCTTTTGTTACAGAACAAAATCATCAAAGATCATCTTTTTACATCACTGAACAAAATTATAGGATTTTGTCGAAAAGGAAATTATCGTAAAATTTAGTTACTGAAGAGTATTTACAACAGTATTCACAAGAATCAATTACAAGAGATTTTATTGTACAAAAGGATTATTATGGAATGTTTCATTGCAAGATTATCGTGGAATTTTGTTGCAAAAGAGAGTCATTGTAGGATTTCTTTTTTATTAAAGTAAAAGAGAATTATTATCATGAGATTTTGTCATAGTTTTATTAGTAGATGAGGAGTTCTAATATTTTGTTACGAAACATGATTATTGCGGAATTTCTTGTTACAGAATAGCATCATTATGCTACTATTCTACATTGTCTTCATACGTTTTTATCTCTGGATAGGATTATGTGGAACTTCATTGCAGAAGAAATCATAGTGAAATTTAAAGATTTATTTTAAACTTTATTATACAAGAAGATTATTATTGGAGTTTGTCACAGAAGAGAATTATCATTATTGAATTTTGTTGAGAATAATCATGAGGGAGGGACTGCATTTCTTAGAAAAAGGTTATTTTAATATATACTTTATCACAAAGCAAAATTATTGTTGCAGGATAAAACAGGATTACCATAAGACTATCATACATTTTCATTTTTCAATAGGATTATTATGGAATTGTATTGCAGAAGAAAGTTATTACAGAAAGATGAAAATTGTTGTAAAATTTTATTGGAAAAGTCAATTAGCTTAAAATTTTATCATAGAAAGAATCATTGTATAATTATTAACTTATTTGGAACTTTATAATATGGATCTTAAATCTTGTAAATATATAACTTTGACATCATGGAATTTAGAGTTCCAATCGAAAAATCTCGAACTTTTGGATTATGAATCTTGGACATTGTGAAATCATTTTTTCATCAATTTAAAAATTATTTTCAGCTACATTTTGAACATTACAGGAGACGCTTCAATATCATCAAAGTTAAACTTTTATTACAATGAAATTTAATCTTTTGCATCAATGGACTTAACTTTCAAAATTTGGATTTTTACTATAAAAAAATTTAATATTCTTAAAATTGCAATTTTTTTAAAAGAAAATATAAAGAACAAATATTTTTGTACCTGAATATACTAAATAATTTTATCTGAATTAAAATCAAATATTTTTATTGTTAAATTAATTGTCGGCATCTTCAATATCATTTTGAATTTGTGGAGAGTTTTATATAATTACATATGTATAGTAAGATTTGTAATTATATAAATATAGTAGAATTTCTTTAAATTTTAATGTGTTTATTTTAATACCCTTCCAAGAATACTTTCAAACTATAATATCGCATTAGTGCTATTAATGATGAGTGCTATTAACGATTGTTTCCATCATATTATTTTAATTTATAATTTTTACATTATCCAATTATGATATTTTTTACTTGTCAATGATTATTTCATTGTGTCGACGAAAATCCTTGTCTGATATTACAAATTTATTGATACTTCATATTCGGTAGTTAATGGCCGCGTTCAGCAGAGAAAACCGCTCAGTAGCAATTGACATGATTGGCTCTTACTTTTAGAATCAACAAATCAATGTTGAATATTGATAATATGATAACTGAGCGCTCTATTGAACTCGACCAATGGCTAACGATATTTAAAACGAGCGATGACGACATGAAAAGATAACCTAAAAATGTCTTAAGAAAATCGACAGACATGGTCACTCTCATGTCTGAATATTTCATGACCCAGTGCTACTATATATGTGTCCTATCCACTTATAAAAGCAGGAAAAAGACGAGAATTTTCTTTCTGCTGATTATATATATAATTTATTTGTTTTTCTTATAATTTCTAACTTAATCTTTTTTTTTATATTTATTTATAATTATCTTCAAGTTTGTGAAATACAGTATCGAAAACCATGGAGTATTCCCAGCGTAAGTAATGTTAAATTGTATAAAAAGATTTTAAAATACACGCGCGCAGAATATTACTTTACAGGTAGACAACATTTGGTATTATTATTACATATTTTGTTAAAGTGTGAAAATAAGTTTAATGTCTTGTTGAGCAAAAACAAAAGTTTGAGGAGATAAAATCTTTGCTAAATAAACAAGTAATTTTGAATTCTAAAAGTAATACTTCTTAAAGTTAGGAAATTTGTTGCATCAAAATATAAAACCATGTAAAATTGTATTTGTATTATAGATAGATTATACAATAGATAATACAATATGAATTATACATATAACTGATATAAAGCAACAAATATTGTTTTATGAATTGTAAAACTTATATTAAGAAAAGAAATTCTATAGTTTTTTAAATATATTTACTTTTTTTTTACAGAGAAGCAGTTGATGGAAGCTTTTCGCACGGACTGCCAAACATTGATAACGCGTTTTGAGCTATCTTATAATACTCACTTTCAAAACTTCTGTGAGATATGGAAAGATATGCAGTTTAGCTTAGTTTTTTCCAAGTATGCATTTTGAATATGTATATTTTAACTTTTTACAAAAAAGACATGTTATTCTTAAATATTAGTGATTCTCAATTTTTCTTCAAAAAAATTTTACTAATTTAACTTGTGTTGTTAAGTTAAATTTATTCAAAAAAGCTATTAATGAAAATTTAATTTTTGCAGTTTTCATCCTTCCGAAGCAACTTTAATGGCATTGTGTGAAGATGCTCTTTGTATAACAAAGCAATTTCTGATAAATGTGACCAGTCTAAAGGAGCGTATTGGAGCTCTATACCTTATGTATGCAATATATTATAAAATGCCAACGAATCAATTTAAAATTAGAATGACTCTGTCAGATTGGAAATGTTTGATGGAGTTGCATAGTCAAATAAAAAAGGAAGAATATCTTGATGCTAATTACATCTTGTGCAAGTTAATTGTTGATTGTGCATTTGTTCATTGCATTAGCGATAGAGAGGTATACAATTTATGTGGAATTGAAAAGTATTAAATGTTGAATTAAATATTAAAATGGCATCTTATAAAAATTTAATTTAAAAAGCTGATTTAATATATATTTGTTAACAAACATGTTATTAACAAAAGTATTTTTTTGCTTACAGTATGGCATTGAGAGGCACTTTTATAGAAAGCAAGAACAGCCTAAGTTGGCTGTGAATTTAATGCCAGAAATCAAGGACCTAGCAGCACCTGGAAAGCTGTTATCAACAATCAGCAAATTGAGCAAAATTTATGAGCAGAAGAAACGCGTTTTATGCGATGCAGAGGGAGATTCCAGTTTGCAACTCTATGATGCCAACATAGCAGATGATATTGTTAATAGCATTCGTGTAATGCAATCAGAGAGTAGAATATTTGCCAGATCTGAGGATCCAGAGCCCGGCTGTAGTAAGTCATCAATAGTATCATCATCGAATAGTGAAACTGTTCAGAAAGATCAAAAACGGTGAGTAAAATTTTCTACTATATGATATTTTGTGATGTATCTCGGAAAGGTAATAATAATTCTACAAAAAATGTAAAAAGCACACATGCTTATTTAAAAAAAAAAAAAAATATGTAGCTGCTAGTTGCAAATTATATATTTTTAAACTGGAATTGTAGATTATTGCAACAAGAAATCTTTTGTGTATAATAATAATAATTCTTTTGCAGCATTCGATTCCGCAAGAATAATATTTTATCCAAAATAGGCCAAGCATTCAGAGAAGGACTAGAATCAGAATCTGAAGAAGAGCCGAATGACTCGGACATCGATTTTCTAGAAAACGCGTGAAAGAGCTCTTTCTTAAAAGTAAGTAAAAGAAAAATGTACAAGATTATAATTTACTTCATTTAGGTATTAATTTAAATATAGAGATATAAAAGAGAGAAATAAAAAAGAAACAATTGCTAAACTTTTTTACTTCATGATTTAGCTGATAAGTAAAGATTATAATGAAATTATAAGAAATAAAATTCTATTGAATTTTATTGATAGAATTGTGATTTAATAAACCTAATTAATTTTGTAATAATTTTGTAAAATGTGACATAGATAATGAAAGAAGATAGTCAAATACATATTTTATATACAATAAAAGTTAACGTATAGGTATTATGAAATAAATATGTATCTTTATTTATGTTTTTGTGAAACATCTTTTATTGTAAATATAGTTCATAAGGGGATTATTTAAATATTATAACTTTTTTTGTATAATAGTGATCAGTTGAATCTCTTACAAAAATGCTTTATTCTGCATCAAATCAACATAGACAAGACAATTCAATTAAATTACTAAACTATAATAAAATGAAATTCAAGTAATTCTCTGAACATAAAAGCACAATTGAAGAGTTTTATGTAATAGTAATCTAATCCATTTTTTTTAAAACTTTATTTTGATGTCATTTGACATCAAAATGACTATTTTTGTTATTTGAGAAGACTTTCAAGATTTACAAGCATTCTAAAACATGCACACACATTCTTTATTTTTCAAAAAATAATTTAAAATTTTTATCACGCATTTGAAATTAGCTCGTCATTGGCAGGAGCCTCGAAAGTTGTAACCTGTTTAACAATTCGAGTTAGCATTATTCATTGATGCTGTTTTGTAGGCAAATCAAGCATGAAATCAAGTTCGCGTGGCTCCTCTAGTAGACTTTTAATTGGTTATTGTCATCAAAGCCTGCGCTATGACCCGCATTTCTTACTATAAAGCTGGTGCCATCGTAGTGCATGCGACGCTCGCCACGACGCACGAACAGATGTGACGTCTGACCCAGAGATGCAGTGCAATGTAGAAAAGGCGTTGTCAATGATGCCGTGCCGTTGCTGGGTGATGTACGTAGTTGGTACTTGTTGCTATTTCGTGCAATCCTATTGTGTGTACACAATGAAGATATTAAACTTATACACGAATATCATATATCTAGAAAATCTTAACTTATACTAATTTACATAATCTTCAGCACAAGAAATAAAAAAAGAAATTATTTTTTATAACATGTGTCCATGCATATATGTGAAAATATATATTATTAGCTAAATTAGTATAACAGAAAATTTAATATTAAAAATAGTTATTTTTGTTAAATTTGTACAATAGCCTTTTCTTTTTTGATTTTTAAATATTTTCAGATTAACCAATTAAATGCGAATACCTGACAAGGCCATCAGGAGTCTGAGATATTCTGATATTGTTGATAATCCAATTCTCAACTCCTTCATCTGTTTGCCAATACTGAGCTGTACTAAGATGTGCTGCAGCTTCTTGCAAACATGTTGGTCCATGACGAGAGTCTGAGTAAAAGACACTCAGCGAAAAGTCCTACAAGATATTAATCAAAAATTGCAAAAAATAAATTTACTGTTCATTCATTGAATTACACAGTTAAAAAAAAAGGATCACCCTATTACACATGTATGATCTGAAAGTTTCAAGAGAACATTATGATTCGAAATATAAGACTTGAAAAATATAAGCAAGGTTTTGAGCTAACTAGTTTAGGAGCATAAATTAATCCCATTCGCTTTCTCGTTCTACCTGGCTCATATCCGAGAAGGAGTCTGTTGTGGTCCTAGTCCCAGCAGTGTCCACTAGATAAACGAGCGCGCATTGCTCCGATGTGAAACTGACTCCTTTATACCACATTTTCGCGTATCTAATGAAGTAAAAGTATCGAAATTAACATGATCAATTAAGTATTGAGAGAATTTGGATAGCTAACTTGTTATTGCCATGCATGTCGTGGGCGACGATCTCCACTCGAGAACCGTATTGATATATTCTACCATTGGGATGTAGCAAGGCGGCAGCCGCTCCGGAGCCGCTCAGCGATAGGACAATGTTGTTCTACGAAAGAATGGCACGTATCTTAATTAAATCTACATCTTTGTTGAACTTTTATTTCAAAATTTCACTATTTTTTATATTTAATAATATGACATTTTAACTCTAATATAAATTTTTTAATATGATTTTATATATTAGATTAAAATTATATATTAAAACTTTCTCAATTTTTTTCTGATATTTAGATATTAAATTCGTAATTTTTTCATAAAAATCATTTAATTAAATAAAGAATTAGTAAATAAATAGATTTAATCTATATTCTATTTAATTCACGCAAATTCTATAAATTGTAATGCACAATATGCTATTATAAACCAAAGAAAGAATATATACTAATGATAATTTTCAAAAATAAAAATTATATTTTTTTAATTAGAAAATAAATATATAAATTATAAATATAAATTTATAGTCTTTAATATAAATTAATATTTATAAAATAATATTAATATAATTAAATATTAATAAAACATAAATCTAACTCGTATATTCAAATATTTGTATTGCTAAGAAATATGTTAATATTAAAAGATATTTTTATAGAGAGAGCTACCTTAAAGTTGATGACCCTGACAGCGCGATCAATGGTCATGTCCACGCGTATCCTATTGTGCAGTCTCAATGATATGGTACCATGGGGGGTGGCAATAACACCGCCGACACCGGCGTCAGTATCGTGCTCCCTCCAGTTTTCCGTATAAATGGAAGCTTCGTCGGTTGCATAATAAGGTCCGCTGATCGACTTTCTAGGCTGTCGCCAGATCGCCGCCGATCCCGAATATGCGGTTCCCCCATTTAGCCCGTTCCACTGTTCAGCCGGGGGCTCGAAGTACTTGGATAATTCGCTGTACCGCTGCAAGATCATTCAGAAGAAAGATCATGAAGATTATAAGGTTACAGTTTAAATAAATCTATATTATACTTTACAATTCTAATAACTCGAGCAAATATTTACGCTTTCAATATTTCAGAAGAAAATTTTGAAGAAAATTTTCTTCTTTTAGTATCATATATTATTTTCATCCAACTGTTATAATAACAATATTTTTTATATTTTTTATTTTATTTTTTATTATTTAATTTTTATATTTTTATAATTGTAAGAAATCTCAAATAATTTTTAAGTGCATAAAGCGAGTTTTTCAATGATATTTAAGATTTTGTAGTATTTCTTGTGCTCTATTTATATATTTTTTTAGATTATCTTCAATTATCTTAATAAAAAGTACCCGATTAAATTTCTTGAAGCCATTTCGAAATGCGAACTCTGGTTATATGAAATTATTTTTATCTATACTTGAAATAAGAATATAAAGATAGATTAAAGAGGTAAAAGTTCAGAGTTTGTTTGTACTTGAAAATTGGTGGGATCTTCAGATTGAGCATGATAATTGTGCGCGGTATAAAGAGATCTAGGTCGTATAGCTGTGCTTGAGCTAGTCTGATTCTGTATCGTTACGGGATACGATGGTGCTGTTTGCATTGTTGATAAAACAAAGGGCTTATGTATCTCCTTCCGGTATTCGCTGCAGGTATTTGTCATTTCCTTTACCTCAAAAGGGATATAAATTGTCGTTTTATATGTATGAGTTTTATATATATATATTGAAATAAAATAATTTTTTTTTAAATAAGCTTTTTTAAGAATTTGAGAAAAAATTACATTAAAGAAATTAAAGAAATTTAAGATTATTTTTGGAGCTTTTAATCAAATTACTTTCATTCAAAAATTTTTTTTAATAAAATTACTCCGTAAATTCTCTGATTTAATAATCGAAAAATATTTAATCTTTTCAGAAATTATTAAAAATCAAAATTATACGATTAATAAATTATAAACGAAATTATAAATAACAAGAAAAACGAAAGAAAGAAAACTGCCACGTAAAAAACGCACTTTGGAATCGCTGGCGGTAGCGGCGTTCTTCGGTTTCTTGCGCCGGGACTTCCGGTGCTTGGTGACCGTCGTCTGGCCAACTTCGCCTGCGCGATCCACGGTTGAAGCGATTTTGAATTTTCCGGGATCGACGATGTTACACTGCGTCTCGGCAGTCGTGGCTATTAGCTCGCGTAAGCTTCACTTGGAGCGGAGATTCGCACGGCAAGCTGCTGATGCTGTGTGCCAAATAAGTGAGCATCTCAGTCGCCCTGGTGATTTGCCGAAAGACAGCTGATGATCTTATTGATGATCTGGAAGCTCTCGCGGCCGACGCAGATCTCCGCTCGCATGATTGTCAGCGGTAAAAAAATATCCGATCACAAATAAAAAATCAGTTTTTAAAAAAATTTAATGCAGTAAATATATATATGTTGATGGAAATTTATATAGAATTTTGGTCTTACGATTAATGGACTTTGATAATTGCGTTACATAATAAAATTTTTATAGAAATGAAAAATTGAAAGAACAGATCTTTGTAATTCTTATATTAGATATTCGCGCGAATATATTTGGATATTAGACTATTATAGAGGATATTTATACATTTAAATATTATATATATATATTTTTTTTTTAAATTTTTGTAGCCATAGATTTGTAATATTTATAAAAACCGAGAAAAAAAAGAAAAAAGATTATTATATTTCAATATCTCGGAACAGTTATTAATTAAAATATTGGATAAGTCTGGTTTTTATAAACCGCGGAATAATAATTATAAAAATCTCGTTACATAAAGCATCTAATTATTTGCGAATTATTTCCAATCTTGAGAAGCATTGAAATGTAAATTGAAACTTTTTTTTTTGATGGAACGATATGACGATCCCCCTTACTATATTTTTCTCTTTTTTCCCCACATATATATAATTCGATAATTTAATTCAAAGAAGATAAATTAAGAGTTATCAACTTCGAATCAAATCAGTTCGATTGATACGATTCCATTGAAACTCAGTTGCCAAAATAATTAATGTTTTTTGTATAATTAATTATAAGGCAAGAAGTAATGTATAATTAATTAGAAGAAAGACCAAGATAACAGGATATTGACTTCGAAGAAACCATGGTAGTGATAAAGAAAAAAACATCGTTGAGCCAGTCGAACTATTGTCCAGTATTTTGTTTCGCTCATGCAGCTGTATTGTGAATGTTTCTTTTCAACTGCTCTTGTCATTGCCTACAGTCTACAATATGCGTATAGATAGTCACGCATCCCCACTTTGCGAAAAAATGACTTGCTTTTAACATTTGTAGATATATTAGAAGATATATTATTTAATTGTCATGCATTTGCGACATAATTGTCAAACCACTAGTCGAATCAATGAATCGAACTCTTTACGAAATCTTAAATATTTCGTCTCTCTTTAAGACTCTTCTCTTTGTTTATCGTACATATAATTACATATGTTACGTAAAGATAAAGTGTTGTGCAACAATGTATATATGTGCTGTGCATAATAAATATCGCAAAGCAAAAACATTGAGAAAATAAAAATATACTCATGATATAATTACTTCTCATAAAAATCATGACTTTTTTCAATAAAAATGAACTTGAGAAAGAGCAAGCTCCAGGAAGATAATATTATCTTTATGTTGCAGAGATTTTTTAAAAGTTTTTCCGCATCACGTTCAAACGTCACGTTGCTACATGCTCATGTTCTATTTTATATCGATTCGCACGAATAAAATTTTTTGCTCGTTATTGCAACTGCAAATTGACGAAATTGGAACATATTGAATTTGAAATTTTAATACGCAGAATGTTCAGTATTCAGATCTAAAAGAAAAAAAATTGCGAAAATTCAAATTTGTGTTACAAAAAAAAGTCAGAGAGAAAATGGAATTTACGATTTCCTTGAAGATCTGACTTGACAAATGGTTTGACAAGGAAACGTTACGTGCGATAATAATCATTAATAGAATTACGAAAAGATAAAACAGGCAAGTCGTTTTTCCCCAGAGAGGGGATACGTGTCTTTATTTACACGCACGTGTTGTAAGTTCCTCTCAGTACCCGATCGTCCATGCACGTGCTTCATTCACTCTTGCAGACTCTATTTGTGGACCAATCAGCCTTTCTCATCACTGATTAATTCGGAATGATTCCTCTGGCAGTAACTGTGGCTCTCTTTACGGTCACGTTGATACTAGGTAAACGTTTCTTTTGTCTTTCTCTTTTCAAATTTATTCTATTTTATACATAATTTTCAAAGAAAATTGTGATTTCTTTGGCAACATATTCCATACTAAACTTGTGAATAATAAAATTTGTAAATAAATATAATATAATATGAAAAATAAATATGCTTTCAGAGTTTGTGAGCAATAATACGCATATCAGATATGTAATTATGAAGTGTAAATAATTAATTTTTGTTTCTTTAGGTGTACAAATTGTTTTTATTCTAAATTTATAAAAATGTAAATAAATCGTACACCTGATAAAATATGAAATTTCTCACATTAGACACTTTTATAGCATATACATTTGAAGTATCCCAGGGAAAAAATCCATATATCAAATATAAATATGTATAATTGTATATATAAAATATGCTTATATATATCCATTTTTTTCGTATCATCTCTATCCGTAAATATAGGAAAAATGATAAGAAAAATAATTAAAAAAATAATTAGAATAATTTTCGCATAATTTATTTAGAAAAAGTAAAATTCCTTAAGAAGTGACAAAAAATTGCTTATATATTATTTATATATAAACATTTTTCTCACTTCAAATTTTAATTAAAAAACGATACATAAAGTATCCCATCTTTAATTTTTCAATTATTCTTCTTATTATTTTATTCTTATTATATATATATATATATATATATATATATATATATATATATATATATATAATATGGACACATATTTTATATATAATTACATATATTTATTATATATGGACTTTTTTTAATCCAAGTATTAGTATGTGTTTTCAATGTTGCATTGAATTTATTACTTGAATAAATTGAGTTATATGTATGTTATATTGTATTACTTTTTATATGCATTCCGAGAATGATACGGATTTTTTCTCAAGTATGTAAGAAAGCGATTAATGAGTTGCTAATGAGTTGCTAATGAGTTGCAGAGACACATATTTGAACTAAATATCGATTTTATCTATCATAAAATAAAGTTTTGAGAAAGAAACTTAAATATGTATATTATGTTTTCTTTTATTTGAGAAATGCCGTATTTATATCTTTATATAAGAAGCGTCATATCGTATATTTTACATAGGAATACCTTTGTCCTCCAAAATTATGAACGAAGAAAACGAGACAAATTACGAAATTAAAAAAGATACTTTGCGACTAGTCACAGTGGTATGTATACGTATTAGAGAGATTCAAATATAAACAATTTTTTATATTCTCAAAAATTGTTGAAAAACTTGCAATTTCAACTTCTAATGTTCAAAAATTTTAGAACTCTAATATAATTAGTATTTATTAATCATATAACATAATATTAATCTTTCTCTCTCTCTCTCTCTCTCTCTCTCTCTCTCTATAAATATCTCTTTATAATTCGGTGCACAAGAGATGGATGAAAATTTTAGTAACAAATAAAATAAAAACTTGAAAACGATGCTAAAATTTGAAATAAATGATGTTAATTTTTGCATGTTATGCAAAAATATTATGAAATGATGTTATGTTTTGCATTTTTTGCATTTTTTGATGTTTATATTTCTGCCATTAATTTTTGATCTTTATTTTGGAGTATGTAGTTTCGTCCTTAATCCTTATTTCATTCTCCAAATAATAATCATTCTTATTTGTAACTAATATAATTATATCATTCTTTCAATCATTATAATCATTTTAACATAAATGACACTCTTATATCATTAATAAATCAATATAATAGTATTAATAATAAATTAATAATTAATAATAATAAATTAGTAGATTAGCTCTAACAATTTTTTTCATTTGTACGTTTTGATAATATTCTTATTTAATTCGATAATAATTTATATATACATTTATAATAGAAAATAAATATAAATTAAATAATATATTTGTATATTTTTAGCAGGCAAAAGAAAAGAGATTTAAATGAGACCCAAGCATCTCCCATGTATCTCATCAATTCATGCCGCACCATAGTCATTCTCTTCAAAATCAACAACTCTCCTAATAAAGCTGGATTAGTTAAATTGTATTTGCACCGACTAACATTATCGTGCAATGATAATTCTCTCTGTATGTATATTCTTTACCTCAGTTCTATTTTTAAAAAAGTAGTTATTCAGGTTTTTTTAATCGATTCATCAAACAAAATCTGACTTTCATTAAATATATTACATTTAATCTTATTGAATGTTGTATAATCGATAAGATTATCGCTTATAATATAAAATATAACACAATCGCTATAGCAAATAAAATTTGCTAAGAACTTCAAACTCCAAAATGTGTGTTTAAATTAAAAGATATAGATACGAAATCTCTCTCGTTTGAAAATAATTAAATTTCGATTATGTTTATTTTCTCTAAAAACAAAAATTAATATCACATGATATGCGAGATCTTTTTTATTTTTTAGATAATGAGACATGGTGAAAGAGCACCTGTAGATACCTATCCGAATGATCCTTACATCAAAGATAATATGGAACCCAACGGCTGGGGTCAGCTAACAAATGTATATTTTTAATTAAATGTTTTTTTTCATATATTATATATTTATTTCGTATAAATCGAATTTAAATAAAATTAATCATATAATATATATATGTAATTCAGGAAGGAAAAAGGAACCAATACAATCAAGGATTATTCTTGCGAAAGCGCTACGATAGCTTTTTAGGATCGATGTACAATCCCGATATATTTCATCTACAATCTACCGCTGTAGATCGTACGAAAATGTCAGCCATGCTGGAGGCCGCTGCCCTGTGGAAGCCTAATGAGGAACAATCATTCAAAACTGATTTACCTTGGCAACCAGTCACATTATTCTATCAGGAACGTCCGGAGGATACGGTAAAGTACTTGTGCAAACATTTGACCAGACAAACCGATCCTTTTTAATCTTTTTCAATCTATTTCGATGCATATACAATTCATGATAATTATTTCTGACATTATGATTCAAAATGGATTGAGATGCTTTGTTTTTTTTGTCAAAACTTTCACCGTAAACTGTGTATTTAACAGCTAATGTTAATATGGAATACATGTCCGAAGTATACCCGATTACGCTCTTTGGCGAATGATTTGCCAGAAATTCGAAAAGTACATGAAGACAATAAACAATTATTTGACGAGCTCTCGAACTTCACAGGCATGCCGATCACAACTATTGACGACGTCAGCTCGCTTTACAGCACGTTAACAGCTGAGGTAAATTTTATAAAATATTTTTTTTAATACTGATTAATATGCATGTAATTAACTCTCTTCGATTCAACTATAAATTATTTCGTTATTACGCTCGAATTGCTGTTACAGAAACAAATGAATTTGACTTTACCAGAGTGGACAGAGAACTACTATCCCAATAAATTAATACCCTTGACTTTATATGAGCTACAACTTAACACGTATAACGATGAATTACGTAGGCTGAAAGGAGGTCCCATGCTGAAAAAAATCATTAATGACATGACAGCAAAAAAGGAAGGCGCTATACAACCTATAAAGAGAAAAATGTTCATGTACGTCGGTCACGACAGCACTATCGTCACCATGCTAGATACAATGCACATTTGGTACAACCAGATGCCATATTGTAATATTATGATAATGATAGAGCTACATAAAGAGGAGGATGAATGGAATGTCCAGGTAATTATAATTTTTCCGAGCAATTCAATACCTTCAATAAAGTTTCTAAATATTTTGAATTATTTAAAACTAGAAAATGTAAAATTTTAAAGAAAAAAAAATTGGGCCCCTCTCCCCCCAGTGACTTTATTTTTGACATATGTCATCGAGATTACGATTTTGAGAAAATTTTCAAAATATGTTAACCGTTGCTTATAATTTATTTAAAAATGAATAAAAATATTTCTACAAATATTAAAGTAGCAAATATTAATACTGAGACAACATATGTTATTATCTCAAGATCATCGAGTTTTCCTAAAGATTCATTCTCCAAAACGTTTTCGAAAAACATGTCTTTTTTTTATAATATCTTGTAAATCTCATTAATTTTTTAATTATGAAAGCATTCTTACTGCAGGTATTTCTAAGAAATACGACAGTCCATGAGCTATATCCGATGACAATACCTGGATGCACTGTTGTATGTCCTCTCGACAAGTTTATGGAAATTTTGAAGCCGATGATATCGGACAATTGGGAGGAGGAATGCAAGGTCGAAGGTGATTATGTGACTCCACCTCCACCACTTCCATAATTGTAAAATCTCTTGCTTTACTTATATATGTCATATTATAATTCAAATAATTTTATTGTATCCATATTGTAAATAATTATTTATATATACATTATTCTAATGTCTATTATTATATGACTTATTATTGTGTCTTCATTATATCTCCTATGTGGATCAAATATTTTGTAAAAATTCGAAATACATTGTATTCTCGATCCATTTAGATCGATCAATCTTTGTATTTTGCACTTCTTTTTCAATCCTTATTTATATTCTACACACATTTTCATCTTACGGAATTATCGTTAAGTAGTAACTGTAAAGAAACTGGAGAGCAATGCAAGAGAAACTCATTTTATAAAAACTCCATTAATTGAGAATACGAAGGTTTAACTATATAAAATACAGATGATGTATGTGTTATTGTAGAATTTCTAGAATTAATAATCCATAAGAAATGATTCAAATTCATGATGTTTTTCTCTTACATCTGTTGCAACTCCGGATCTTCCAATGTTCTGACCTGCATCCAAGCATCTAAGCAAAATGCCTGGAGAAAAATTAAGCAAAGATCTTCTCTTCTCGTCGTTTCTTGGTAACTACCGTTCCAGGCTTATGCTGAGCATCTGGATGATTGAGTAGTTCCGGTGGACAGGTAGATATCGGACTGGCGAGAATGGTTTGTTTGAGATCATAGAACAAATGACTATCGTCCTTCGTGCAGAAGGAAATGGCGAGACCAGCTTTGCCAGCACGACCAGTTCGTCCGATCCTATGAGTGTAATCTGTAAATAAACATTGTAAATAGACAAATTATATATACAGAATATCACTTAAAATTTAAAAATGATGATTTCTGAATATATTTATTATTATTAATCGTCAAGAAAGATTTTTTTGAGAAATAATTAAGTCTTTAGGAATAAAGGAATAATTTTTAGCTAATCCTTGATAAGAGATCCAAATTTATAATAATTTATATGATAATAAGATTTATATGATAATAATTTATATGATAATATTCTAAAAAGAATAAAGATGAATTTACCCTCGATCGTTTTAGCCATGTCGTAGTTGATGACCATAGAAACGTCCTTGATGTCGATACCTCGACCTGCGACATCGGTGGCGACCAGAATGTCTTTGCTTCCGCTTTTGAGAGATGCCAAAGCGTATTCTCGCTGTTCCTGGCCTTTTCCACCATGGAGGGTACAGGCGTTGTACTATGATAAAATAAAGTAAGTCAAATTAGATATTTATAATATTTTTTGTATTTCTATACTTTAATTCCTAAATAGTATAATAGGGGAGTTTATGATAAAGATTTTAAGTTTGAAAAATTGAATTGAGATAAGTTCCATCAGGAATTACAAGAATGAATTCATAAATCGTTGTAAATATTTTCTGTAAATTACATACTCCGAATTTTTCCAAGCCTTTCGCTAGAACGTCCGCGCCCTTCTTCTGATTGACGAATATAATGACGGGCGGTTCGACACCTCTGCTCAATATCTCCATGAGTTTCTTTCGTTTGTCGGCTTCACCCATTATATGAACTATTTGTTCGGTGCGTTCTGTCGGTTTACCGACGCTACCGATGTATACTACCGCCGGCCTCCTTAAATAAGTTCTAGCAAGACGTTCCACAGCGGGTGGCATTGTCGCGGTAAACATCACTGTCTGGAAACAAAAAATAATTATTAGATGTCTTTACTAAACAAAGAAATTTTTATTTGCTCTAAAGAGTAATTGTAAATGGTAATTGAAATTGTAAATTTAAGTTTTTTTCTACTTGTCTGTATTTCTTCTTCGTATTGTAATTGGCTAGAAGCTTCTCCTCATTTTCCGCATCCTCGTTGTCTGGTTTCAAATTCGTAACAGGCATGTAGTCCAAAATTTTTTGAACATCTGAAAGAATAATTTTTATAAAATATATTTATCAAATATATATATATATATATATATATATATATATATATATATATATATCAAATTGTAGAACATTAGAAATTTGTAATGCTTAAAAGACCTGGTTCAAAACCCATATCTATCATTCTATCAGCTTCATCCAGCACAATATAAGTGCATTGATTCAATACAAGATATCGATTTTCCAAAACATCTATCAATCGACCGGGTGTAGCAATAACAATCTGAAAAAAAAATCCTTAATTATTATACATAATATTACATTGATTTTGATCGATTTCGCATCATCCGATTGAAGGAAGTTCATGAAATAGCTCATTACATATATGTGTGTATCTGCATAAATATATGTTAATATATTCCAAAAATTATTACCTCACAACCCATTCGCAATCTAAAACCTTGCTCTTCTCTCGATAGACCACCTACCACTACAACTGTTCGGATGCCCAAGGGTTGTCCGAATTTGTTGGTTTCTTCTTCTATTTGTTGCGCTAACTCACTGTAATACAAATCACATTATCTATAGTCATCACATTATCTTCTATAATCATCAATGTCTTTTGTAACATTTTGTTCATTTAATCAATTCATCAATATCATAAGCTAAATATTTGAAATATATAAAATAAATGTATGCATTTACACAATAGAAACAAAGTTTATACAAGAATTAGAGAAACAATTAGTACCGTGTGGGCGCTAGGATAATACTATAAGGTCCTTGATCCGCTTCTTCAAGCCTTTCAATTTTTGGCAGATTAGTAATCCATAATAACAGTGGAATTAGGAAGGCTAGTGTTTTTCCCGAACCAGTTTCAGCAACGCCGATAATATCTCGATTCTGTAGACCAATAGGAATTGCTTGTCGTTGGATAGGTGTGAGATCTTTGTAGCCCACTTTGTCAATGATGTCAAGAATTTCTTTCGGAAAACCAGATTCTTTCCAGGAACGAATAGGATCAGGAATACGGCCACCCTTTATCGTTATGTTATAATCCTCCCTGAAGATACGCCAATCGCGTTCAGTCATTTCGTTCAACGCCTTCTCGGACCAATGTCGATCGTCCCACTTTTGTTTCTCTTCCTTTCTCTTCACTTTCTTCAATCTCATTCTTAAAAATAGAAAAGTGCAATTTATTACAAATAATTCCCCTAATTATTTTAAAAAATGAATAGTAATAATAAATAACATAAATAAAAAAATTTGATAGGAGTATTTGATTATTCTTTCAACAAAAAAACTCACTTTTCTTGCTCTTTTTCAGCTTCTGTGCGTCTCTTTTCTAGCAATTCGCCATAAAATTTGCTTTGATCTCGCTTTTGTGCTTTTATATCAATACCAGCCAGATTACCCCTACCAAAAAACTGTACTTGATGTCTCTCCTTGTAAATGTTGTTATAATCTACAGAAGTATCCTCTGAAGTGTCCCAGTCAAAGACAAATTTTCGATCATTTAGTCTTCTGACTCGTCGTTTCTTTTTCACTAATCCCAAGTATCTTTCTTTGATAGCCTCTACTTCTTTCTCTTTATCCTTATCTTTAATTTCATCCTCGCGCAAACGTTGTCCATCTCTTCTCCTGTAAAAAAAATTCAATTTTTAAGAATTATTTATTTTCTATCATTTTTTTTAAGTAGAAATGTAATGTAATCTTAAATCTAAATTAAATTTTTTTCGATACTTAAAAAATGGATAATTATAGCCAAGATACCTGTCTCTATCATCCCATTCTCTCTCTTTTCCAGCATTATCGTTATGAAATATAGACTTAAGCTCTTCTTCCTGCTGTCTCTTCATCGCCTCTACCTCTTGTTGACGTTTTTCCAAAGCTATGGCCGCGCGCTCCTCTTTGGTGAGGAATTTTGGTTTAGCTCGAGCTTCCTCCTCTGCCTTCTTTTTGGCCAGCAGTTCCTCCAGACTCAACGGTTCCTTCTTTGGAATCTGCTTGACCTTCTCCTCCGTCTCTTCTTCATCTTTTTTAATATCGCTCTTTAGATCCTTCTTCGAATCATCCTCGACAAGCACAGGGCTACTCTTGTGCTTCTTCTCGTCCTTGGATCTATCCTTGATATCCGCTCGACCATCCCTTGAGCGTTCTCGATCCTTTTCCCGCGATCTGTCACGTTCGCGGGATCTATCGCGCTCTCGCGATCTGTCACGCTCTCGCGACCGTTCTCTCGATCTGGATCGCTTCCTATCTTTCTTACGATCCTTGGAACGACTCCTGCTGCGCCGACGGTCCCGTCGCTCACGTTCGCGATCACGGTCCCGTTCACGATCGCGAGATCGGCTACGCCGCGTAATCTTTTTGTCGTGTGGCATTTAAAAATCGCTTGACGGATAACAGATCAAAATTTCTTTTTTTATAAAATTTAATGTGTTTCTAATTGTAGGTATGACTTTGATATAACATCTATTAGTTTTCTGTAAAACGAGAGAAGTAAATCTCTCACGGTTAGAATTGGTTAGGGTATTCGCAAAACTCAAACAATGTTGGTTGTCAGCACTGATTTCTATAACTATAGACACATAAAATACATAGACTAGCATTAAAGTGCAAATTCATGAGAGGATTTATTTGGACAAAATGTGATTGGACAATCAATCATATCGATTAGTGCCTAAGGTAACTAGCACGATTTACCAATGAATGGGCTTCATTTTCAGCTGGCCAATAAACATTATCCAATTGATATATTTCCAAATTCATTGGATATTTTTTGATACTGAGCAATATCAAAACTGAGCAGATAGTTGAACATAGTCACGTGACTTCATCGTGATGTTAGCGTCAATTTGACTCATTGTCAGTCAAATATTCACAAATATCAAAATATAAATGTCGGTGGCTAGATTTAATTCAGTTTTCTGCTAATTGTGAGTCAAACATGCTTCCATATAATTACGGCGGAGAAGAAAGGCAATACTTTTAATTAATATATATTCTTTGTAATCAAATTTTTAATAGAGTTTCTACTTTTATACAATCTATAAATGAAAATTGTTTTCCGATATTCAAATTCATAATTTACATCATGTACATTACAGATTTTCAGTACTGGCAGTGATCGGAATGCAATGAAAATTTAAAGAAATGTATTATTTTTTCTTTAGAGTTTTATTCTTGACCGTTAAATATTAAACGATAAAATTGAATAATCAATTTACAAACTAAAATCAAAAGGACTCTACATTAATATACAAGGAAAAAAAAATTTCGAAACATTTTGTGTATTGTATATTAGAGTCAAATAAATCACAATTTTTTTCTATATATTTGTAACATCTTTTTATTTCTTTATTTGATTTCAGACAGAAGAGAGAAAGCTGCACCGAGTGGTTTTCATTATTACAATTACAACATTTCAACGAAATATTAATTGAATGAGTGACTAGGCGACGGGAACTCGCAGCCCCATCTTGATACTGATTATTTACAAAGAAAAGAAGACGGAGAAAAGAACAAAAACGGCATGTGCTGTACAATTCCACTGTACAATCAGGTGCATTAATGATATTCGATATATACAAATTCACAACATCATACACTTTATGACACGCGACTTAAGTATATTAATAAAAAATTTTATTTAATATTTTACATGTTTTATTTGCAATACAATTTTTGATATTAATATTGTATCTCTTTTCTGTGTTCAGATAATTCTCATATTTATTTGAAAGAGTATTATATTAAAATTTAGATCGCAATGTATTTTATCTCAGTTTTAATTTAAATTATATTTATGTGAGAAATGAAATGTATATTCTGTAAATAATCACTTCAATTATCTAGCTTTGGCTAGCAAGGATTATTTCTTTGAGTTATTCTTTCTTCTTCAAAATTTGACAAATTAATCATTGAATTATCATAAAACTATAATAATAATACACATTGGTTAAATATTTTGTGTGTCCATCGTGTAAAAAAAACTTCTTTTCTCATATTTTTATAATACTTAAAAAATTGAAGTCGCGAGTCAATACAACATTTCATTAAATCACTATTGCAAGAGAAATCTCGTCGATTATGTTCGTAAAAGTATAGAACTCTAAACATTGATAGATTTCTCGTTATTCTATTTACAATCTGCAATATAATAACGAGGATTATGATTCTAGGTTTTCGGTCATTCGTGAAGTATTGCATATTTTCACAGAAATTAGCATGAAGATAAAAAATATCTTTGCCAATAGAGAAAAATAGAGAAAATATCAAAAAATATGAAAAATAATTAAAATGCTCTAAAATTAATGATCTATATATGTAAAATAATGAAAAATTAAAATAATAATTGTCATATGTCAATTTATGTAATCAATCAATCAAAATTATATAAATAATTGTTTATGTAGAATATCCATGGCATTTATTAAAATACAAAAAATAATTTTCAATGAATTCTGATAACATAGGAAAGACTTTATGTTTATAAATATATTTTAAGTTTCATGATAATTCCAAGAAAATCTGCAGAACTTCGGAAGATCGAATATCATCTCCGTCAATCACTATAAATTAATTAATTGCTGACGCAAAAAACTTCTTTCATGGCATCACTACGCAGTGCAATCCTTCAACCGACAATTTAAAAAAAAAGTCATTAAAATTATATTCAATTTACTTATAAATAAAAATTATTAAAATAAATATTTCATTATTTGTTAAATTACTATTTGTGAAATTAATTGTAGAAATTTAATATAGAAATAATTGTTCAATTAATTTATCATATAAATAGTTTTCGTGATTTTTTAAAATAATATAATATTCTTAATTATTATATTTTGTTATAATTCTTTAAATAATATAATATTTATTATAATACTTTATTCTCTCGTCGTATACAAATTAAATTGTGAATCAATAACGGTTAAAGGCCTAATGCGAGCGTACAAATGAAATATCACGTCAGCGTTACAATTATGCGAGCTCAATATGAGCCGTCATAGTAATTCGACTCAATCTTATAAATTGGCCTATCTTATTATTATTACGCGAGGCGCCGTATTCTGTTCTAAGCGGGAGGAACTTTTGGATTCATGAATCCTAGAACCCTCTTCTCTTCAGGCCGAGGAGTTTAGGAATACCAAAGTCCATTTGTTGATTAAATCATATATCCCGCAGACATCCAAAAAAATCACTACATTTTATTTATACATGTTTAGGTCAGCGACTACGAAAATTGATTACGAAAATGAGCAAGGGGACGATCGATTTTGCTTATATAAAAGATAGATTAAAAATTAACTGCCCAAGAAGAAATTCACGAGATAAAGCCAAAATGGATCAAGTCTATTTTATTTGTAAATTTAGTTTTAAATATGTAACCATATTAAAAAAAAAGTATATCTTTGATTATTTTTGATACCTTTTAAAGTATATCTTTGATCCACTTTAGCTCTGAACGCTTTGTATACTTATAAATTAAATAAAGAACGGATTGTTGCTGGTTTCGTTGTGTTATTTCGTCAGAGTAATATAACGCACGATGACACACAGCAGCTGCGTTTTTCCCATCCATCATACGACTAGTTTGCACTTTAGGAAAATTATATACTACTGTTTTTCTTAATAAATAATACTTAAAGTTTTACAATATTGAATTTCCTCTCGAGATCGCGATTATTGACTTACTGAAAACTGTAAATCGAGATTCGATCGGGACTAATCAAGAACAGATTTAGGAGTTGAGTTTTGAGAGAAATATTGAAACTTGTTGAATAATCGATCGCAGGCTGCTCGTATTTTCGTAAATCAAGCTGACATACTAATACTAGTTAATTACCCGAAATACGGCGATCTATCGACTATACTAAGTGCGCAGAAACGTACAGGCAGAAGCTACGAGATAACTCGCTTTGTCGCACCCATATATCACGGTTTCTTCGCGGTATCAGTCTCGTGAGAAAGGCGCTCGTGGAATAAAAGAAGGCACTTTGATCAGGCATCTTCTTTAGGCACTTTCTGATATGTCAGCTATCATTAAATTGACCTACTCTATTCCTTTCTTGAACATATATATTTCAATCCATTGCCAATTCTTCGTCCTTTTACCAATCTTCTTCGTATTTTTATTAGCCATTTTCATTATCAATTATCTTTGTGTTTTTATCACTCGTTTTCATATTCTTACCAACTCTTTATACTCTTTCAATTCCTTTTCATTTTTCTCCTAATCTTTTTTTCATTCCTGTCAATCTCTTTCATATTTTTCTCAATTTTTTTACTAGAGTCTCTTTTTGCTTTTATCAATCTTTTTTCATGTTTGACAGAATTTTATTGATAATTTTCAGAGACTCTTTCTCAGGACAGGCTTTCGGATGTTAATAGACATAGATGGTTTTCAGCTGATCCTTCAGTTCGGGAGGAATGGCACAGGTATCCGATTCGGCTTTCCGTTTTACCAACCGGCGCCAGCGTCCGCCGAGATTCTTGCGGAAGCCCTTCGCAAACCCAGGCCTATGCGATGGCAAGGCGTGTACAAGAGTATCCTGTAAAACCAGACAGAAGGTTTTTTTAATCTTTATTATAAATTAATCAAGTTATATTATGTAGAACAAAGTTGTCAAAAATGTATTTAGTAAAAAGGATTAATTAGATATATTTTCTCAGTTTTAAAATTTTCATATTAATTATACTAATAAGTATTATATCTTAAATCAAGATTCCACTCAAGTAAAATCGATTTAAAATCGAACGAAAAATAAAAGATTTCGTTATTTATTTGCATCTTCAAATGCGGTTTGTCTTTCTTTAATTGTTCAAAAATTATAAGATTGAATATCTAGCGACTATAATAGAGTTTTATCATTTGCAGCTCACCACAGATTTATATTATTAGCTAAAATTCCGGCGATTCTAATCCTGCCAATATCGCAGACAGAGGAAAGATATTTTTTTTCAAGAAATAAACGCCTCGACAGCTGCAGCCTATTCGGTACTCAACGATACGTAGACGCCCACCGGCGACGCTAAATTTAGCGTCAGGTCGGAGAAGCATCAAGAACTGCACCCATTTCACCGGTGTATTTATAGGTACATTCTATCGCTTTTTATTAGATCTAATAAAATAATTTTATCGCGGTATCATGTCCGTGTAAAATTAATTACAGTTTATACAATGCAACTAAGAATTTACGATACATTATTAATTTGTTAATAACGTGTTAATATAATGAAATTATTTTTCTGAATTCGATAACGATTATTTCAAGTACTCTAAATATAAAGTTTTTTTAATTTTCCGTTTTTAATAAAGAAATTAATTTTTCTCATCAACTCTTCTCTATATGCAAATCTATTTTATTGCAGAATCATTAAATTGTGCCATGACTTAATTGTACAATGAGGATAAGTTTTCTAGAAAAAATTTTTAGAATATTTTATTATTTTTAGGTAACAATATCAAATGAATATATAAAAAATAAATTAAAAAAAAACGATGTTCTATTCGTCGTGATCGAATAAGCTTTTCCACGTTGTGTTAAAGCGATAAAAGGCATTTTGCAGCCAATCCACTGATCGCGGCTTGTACGGCGGGAATAATCGATCGTCCACGAAGTAGCGTAAAACCGCGATGGCCGCAGGTTACTGTTCCGACTTTTATCGATTGACTTTTTTATTTTTAGTATTATAGAAAATGTATCAAAAATGATTAAAATTAAATATCCCAAATATATCTTGCGGTAAAATTGATTGCTTTTTTGAAAAAAAATTTAATCCGATTTTTGATACAGAATCACAAAAAAAAAATATATATTGTAAATACAATGTAACAAATCTAACATTACATTAAATTTCAAGTTAAAATTTTTTTTTAAATTGTTTTAGAAAATTAAAATTGCAAAAAAGATTTCAATTTTAAATAAGAATTAAACTTTATTTAAGATTGAATCATTATTTAATTGCAGATCGTTTTTTTGGAATATGAATTGAAATAAGGACATTAACATTCGAGCGTGCATGAAGAAGTTTGTAAGACCTATCGTACGTTTTTGTCGTAAGGAAATCGACCCTTACAGAATTTCAGCCGCAACTGCGTTACCACTTTCTACGCTTGCGAATCTTTTTTTGGATATCTCCGGTCGAGGACATCGCATGTCCTCGAGTCATTGGACAGTATAGCAGGGACAAACCAGTAAAATCTGGTAATACTGGCTCCACCGGTTAAGCGGTTAGTCGTTGAGACAGTTAGATCAACTGATAGATCGCGAGAAAGAATGATCAATGGTTATCTACATCTGCTTCAATATCATCGATTTCTAATTTATGATCAACAATCCGATAAAAGTTATTGATTAAGGATTGAAAAACGTTTTGAAAATCTTAATATATTTTTAGGTAAATTAAAAAACTTAGAAATTTGAGAAAAATAAATTAGATTTTTGTCCTTTACTGCATATTGCGTTTTACCTTTAAGCAAATAAATATATAACATTATAATTTATAAATTAATAATAAATAGATAATTGATGAAGAACGATGTTGAATTTCCAGAATCTCGAATTTGAGAACCACTGAGATGATAAATACGCTATATTCAAAGTTAATGCCACTGACCTAAGCTAATCGAGTCTTACCGCGCAAATGGCTTGGAACACAGAAAATAATATTCTCTTCCGTATTGTTATATCTTACAGAAAAACATAACAAAATATGTTGAAACAGTTTTAGTATATAAAATTGAGACACTCTATAAGCCTCTGATTATATAAGACTATCAATTTCTAAAACAATTAAAGATAAAAAAGTCGGCGCGTTTCAGCTTATTCTGGGATTATTCTTCTTGTTAATATTTATCAAAAAATTTTATGAAAACTCTTTAAATATTATTTACAGGATTAATTTATATGATCATTTAAAAGATAATATAATTGCAAAATCAATTAAAATATAAAAGATTTGATACATGGCGAATTAAATATCTAGGAAAAAAGAATTGCTCGTATCTCAAAGTAATTTAAATATCAAATAGCAACTTGATGTTTTTAATGTTTGTTGTATTTTTGAAGAATTTATAAATATCGCTCGTAATAAATATAGAAAGTTAATATTTGTGCGGTAAGATTAGCTTAAATCAGTGGCATTAATTTTGAACATAGCGTATTTATTTATCATGATTAACATCGTTTTTTTTCAATTCGTCTATTTGTTATTGATACTATAATTTTTAAGTAAAAACCTACTGTTTTCAGATCTTTCTCCATAAAAACAAGAATTGAGAACCATCAAAATCGCAGATATAAAATACAAGATATATACAAGGTGTATACCAACCTGATCGTTGTACAACGTGTATTGCGGTGGCGGCAGGTGGGGTGGTGGATACGGGGGCGGGAATTGCCACGCGAACGGCTCGACGGGATTGGCGGACGGCGTGACCGTAGTCGTAGCATAGACGTGTTCATTGCAAATACCGTTGCCGATATCGGTCGATATAGTGGTCGTGGAGGAGGATATCTGCGTGCAGCAATCGTCGGGGTGTGTCGTCGGCGCCGTCCCGATCGTCCCGGGCGAGGTTGCTGTCTGCACCACCGTAGCTTCAGGGTGCACCGCGTCCGTACTCGACTGATCCTCGCGTTTCCGCAGCTTGCTGCGGACAAGGCGGATCGCGATCATGGTCCCGTTGCTGCCAACCATCTTTCTATATTTCTGGTACAGCCTCGTGAATTTGCCTATCTTCGCTAATCGAAAATTTGTAAAAACCCGAGTTTTCTTTATCTTGAGTCTCTCCAGGGAACTCAAATTTCCTCAAAGTTATAAGATCAATTTTGTTTTTATAGTATCAAGCTTCTGCGTAATCCAAGTTTGAAAAAATATTTTTCAAGAAATGGAATTAAGTTTTTAGAATTATACGTATCGACAATTCTGCAAAATGTGTATTTTCTATTCATTAAGAATTTCAAGATGTGCTCCGGGTTTTCCCGAGCGATACAGGAATTCTAAAAAAACAAGGAAAAAATCTCAGTCTATGTGTCTCTGTCTCTCTCTTATGCTTGTACACGCGGAGCTGTAACCTCATGAATCAATCAGCTGTCTCTTTGTATCGAGGAACGAGATCTTCTCTCGGTTTTTACTCTCCTTAATCTGACTGATTTAAAGGATTAGGAATGCTGTGCGACCTTCTTTCACTCCGATACTTTCGCATTCATGTTTTTCTCGCAGATAAATGCAGATTTTTACCTTGAAGTTTCTTTCCCTCTCCTTCTCTCTGTCTCTCTGTCTCTCTCTCTCTCTCTATCTGTCAGTTTTAGGAACGTAGCAGAATTTTTTTCTAGGTTACTTTCTTCACGCGCGCTAATTCGGTCTCGCTCTATCAAATAACTTTACCAACGTGCACTTTCAACACGCTCTCTTTCTTTCGACTTTCCGCTTCACTAACGACAAGGATATCACTATTATTTACACTCGCGCGATATACTCGCACTGACTAGTTTTACGTATCCCTGACACTCGAGCACCCAAGGGGATATCCTCTTGGTTACCCTATTACCAGGTGAAACGCGAATCCAGAAGGACGGCACGCGGCGTCGTCTCCAACTGCTGAAAGGCCGCAGCCGACGCGACGTCAACTCCACGTCAACTACCTTCGTTCATCCCCCGACAGCCAGCGCGCATCTGAATCGGAAAACGACGCGTGCCCGTCTCTTATACGGCCCTGTGACGTCACAACCGAGTACGATCGCGATTGGTGAGTGCTCGATCAAACGGCCAATCGCCACCCCGAAGAAATTCAAACGGTACATCTGCACGACTGTGTCCTCCCCTCGAACCATTCCCCCGCGTATCACTATATTTCGCGTGCGTCGTCATAGTTGTCGCGCCAGTCGCGCGTGACAGAAAGTCTGTGCTGTGGACTTGCATCTTTACGTCACGATGCATAACCGAATGACGGTAGGCTGTAGTCGTTTCGTTTTATCGTTGCAACGTATCGCTTTTTTGCTCACAGTCTCTCTTTCTCTTATAACGCATTGTATATTATTGCAATATATAAAAACGCAAATTCTAAGAATTCTAAAAAATGTACGCACTTTAATAACTGTTGTGTATATGTGCGTGATATTTATCAATTTTATCAAAAAAATTGTGACATTATAACATAATTCTTAATGTGTAGTCTTTGATTTTTGGATTAAAATTTGGTTTTATTATTTAATATAAATTGCGCGATTAATTTAATACTTTCTTTTAAGTTTAACTTTCGTTTCTAAATAAGATTTTACTTCTAATCAATTCAAATTAAAATAAAATTACACAGAAAGAGAGAGAGAGGAGAGAGAGAGAGGGAAGAGAGACAGAGAGAGAGAGAGAGAGAGAGAGAGAGAGAGAGAGAGAAATAAAGAATACGTAGTATAAATCATAATATTTTATATCTTTTATAAGATGAGAGAGAAACGTATTCATTTTAACTTAAAAAACAAAATCATAAATAAATTAAGAAATAAATAAAATGTATTTTATTAAATTAAATTTAATCGAAACAAAATAAATAATTAAATTATATAAAGTTAATTTATATTTAATTATATCTCAAAATGTTAAAAATAATTGAATTTTAAATTAATTAAGACAAAATAAAACAAGTCAAGTTGTATTATATATACATTTTAATTAATTAAAAAAAAATAACACTCAAGAAAGGTAAGATAATCGCGAGGAGGAATTTTTCGTTAAATTGCAGGAAGCTTATCAGAACGTAATACGAAATAATAATTTTTTTATAATCGACTATAATCGACTTTGAATTCATGATTATGTAACAGCAACTGTAAGAACGCTTTTATTACTTAATATACATAGAACTTCTCTATTATACACACAGCATTTACGCTGATCTAACAATAATAGCAAGGTCCTCATCTCTCAGTTATATACTTACAGTTGCATATGCTTTTGCTGTCGTATAATTTCTCATATTAAATTACATTATGCGCGTATGTATGTCAAGCGCAAAAAAAAAATAAAACAAATAAAAAATACAGCACATTGAATCTCGGCAACAGAACGCAATTTAATTATTATAAATGAAACAGAAAGGTAAAATAGAAATAGATGTAAAACAAAAAATATATAAATCTTTTCATTCTAATTTTTATTTAATATATTGATTGAATTAAATAAGATATGAACAAAATTGATAAAAAAAGACTTATTTAATCTCAATAAAATTAATCTCTCCACTTATTTAAAATCTATTCTTATATATGACATGGAAGAGATTGATTCTTAGAATAAGTTACTCAAATTGGTTTTCCACCGACTATCGAGATTCAGATACGCCGAGAATTTATATTAACCGGTTATCAATAGCTCTCATGATGATAACATATGAATCATGTCTGATAGTAGGATTAAGCGCGAAACAATGAATTGATATGAAAAAACGTTGAACTTCATTAAAGAAAATTGCAAAATCTAGATTTTTTTTCATCGGAAAAAATCTGCAGTTATTGCTGTCGCGTCTAAATGTGTAACAATTCTCGTGAAAAGAGATATAGTATTTATACTTTTAGTATCTCATAAGAATAGAAACGTCTCGAGTTTCAAGTAATTGTCCAAGGTATGTGATAAAAAAGTAAAACATCGATAAAATGACTATTATATATAGTTTATAATAATTTACACATTAAAATATCAATCAGTTTAAGTGGAGGAAAAAAAATATATGTATTAATATGTGTATGTGTATTATTTTATAATTTTTTAGTAAAAATATATTTAATAAAATATTATTTTTTCGTAACTTTTGATGTCTCTGAGTCAAAAATGAAAGTTTTTATTTAAATTTATTCATCGCAATACATAAAAGTTGTTCCATTTTCATCAACCTACATTTGAATATCTTCGAATATATCTCTACTACTCATTTAAAATAATATTTTAAAATTTATTCTGCTTTCATCTTTGGTCAGTATAATTCCGAGTGAAAGTACTACTGAAATTTCAAGGTAAACTTTATTTTTGTGAACGAAATCATACTTTATGTATCATGTAACAATATATAAAGATGTGTTAAAACATCAAAAATTCAATATTGAATGAGATGTTTCACGATTTATATATGATATTTTTTGAGATGTTATGAAATAATATTTCATAAAAAATGTACACTTATTTTATATTTAAATTTTTGATATTTATTTTAATATTCAAATCAGAATCATGAGATGAATTAATTGATATAAAAAATATGAAATTGTGTATTTAAAAAAAGATATGTAATGGTATTTTGTAAGTGTAATATTGTATATAGTAATACTTATATGCAGATACAATCATTAATCAATTCTATTGTATATTCTATTGATATTCTGTAAAAATAGTGAATATTTTAATGAGAGTGAATTGACTATGAGAATCAATATCTGTTAAGAAAAAAAATTACATATTTCCATAAAAAAAAAAAATAAAGATTATTTTTAAATCTCGGAAAAACGCTTCCAATTGGAACAAAACTGTACTAACTGTAGGATATATCTCTTTCAAAATTCTACATTTTTTTTTTCAAACATTATTTTCTCGATATTACTTATTTTTGATATTTATGATTTCGATATATTTATTTCTATGTCTGCAATAATTTCATACAAAAATACGTTATATGATTTTTTATCAATTCATAATTCATTTTAAATCTTCCTTAAAATCAAAGTATATGTTTCTTAAGAAAGAATGACGTTATTCTAAAATACTAATGAACGGGAAACAGCATCTTGATGATGCCTTGTGATGACGCGCGCGTACGCGAGAATGTTCCGAGAAAGATTTTTGAAAAGGAAACTACGCCACGCATATACATACATAAGTTATGTTGCTGTTCTCTATTTCTGCTCGACGTACACCAGACGTATGTCCGTTTTCAACCACACGTCTTGACGTTGTGCGACACTATCAGACAGACGGAGATAGATAGATACTCTCGGATTTCGATTCCTTTTCCGTTTTTTTTTATTCTTTTTTTTTTAAATATATTTATTTCTATACGTTTCTCTCCCATATCACTAAATATCTATTTTTTACTTACGTCCATTTTCCTTCGCTTATATCTTATTGTTGTATACCGTATATCGTATTTAATGTTGACAACGAGGCTGTACCATTATTTACGCTAACCTACTTATTTAGTAATTTATTAGTAGATTTAATTTCATTTCCTGTGTATACTAGAAAATTATTTGACAAAGATAAGATAAACAGTATTATTGTACGCTTGTTTTGGGAATATAAACCTAGAAATTTTGATTTTTAAGAAAAATAAAACATATTTTGACATTTTATATTAATATATAAAAACTGTATTATTGCTTTCTGAAACAATTAAAACGAATAAAGTTTATGCAAAGTAAATTAAAAAAATTTGTATTTGTTATTAGTATAAATTGATTTTTCTAATACTTTATTTGTTAGAAAATAGATAATTTCAATTTAAAATGTATCAGAAAGTTATAATTGATTTGTGTTTAAATATTCCGTATTAATTATTATTATACCATTACATACAATAATTGTACTTAGTCGAATAATTTGAAAAAAATAATTTCAGAATAGGATATCGATAACTTTGCATTTTGCGAAGAATCCGCGTTAGAATAACTTTAAGAAGAATTTTATTGACCATTATCGCTTATCATGACATTGGTAATGAGCCATTCTAGGCAAACGATTTCTTTTCGGAGTATTTGAAATGAGATTTCGATCACTTTAAAATATGTTGTAATTCAAGGAATTCTAAAATTAACTTGTGTTCCGAAAAAACATTTTCAAAAAAAAAAAATCGCATTTAAAATAAATCTAAAATTATTTCAAACTACTGCGAGGCATTTTCCTTGATATATATGAATATATGTAGAGTATATATATGATAAAATGACATTCTCTCTCTTACCTGATCGTTACGGCGAGCAGGACGATCAAGATGCCGACCAGAACCATAGCGATCAGCACTCCACATATCATGTAGATGCTATCGGTAGGTGGATCTGCAACAAAAAAAATTTTTGATACCAAAGCGAAATGTTTTTTCATACACACTGAGTGTATATTTATCATTTTTTTAAATAAATTAAAATCGCAGAATTTTTGTTTTAATCATAGAGATTCAACGGATATCATAGTATACATGATGATTTCTGCGTGGACGCTTTGTGTATACAAGGTAAGAATACATGTTTCCATGAATCAGCGTAATATCCCGATCATGAGACGTTCTACGTCTTGTCTACGAATAATTTGGAACTTGTTCACTCGCGACGTAATTGTCGTAAACCAGCCTACAGGTTGCCATCAGCTGACGCCGTTGGCAACGTTAATCTTTGGCAATCATAATATTAACAAACTTCGTGCTTTACGTTATCGATTTCGCCAAAATGGATTTACATATAATTCTCAGAACATTTCAGAAAACCCTCGTTTACGGAGAATCAACTTTGACGACATTTCATCAATTTTAGCGAATAAAATCGTAAAAATATGTCAACATGTCTGATTGATTCGATCCAATATTTCAGAGATTCTTCAAATATTTTTATAAAGAACCAATTTTATTTGATTAATTTTAGTGAGTAAAATCGTCAAAATATTTCGAATAAATGTGTCGTTAAAAGTTGACTTCGGGGACATGTGACCGATATTAAAAATAGAAGCTGAAGGATGACGTCTTAAAATTTTGGCTGCTTCTCTCTTTCTTTCTCTAAAGAAAGATCTTTTATTATATATATATTCCACACACACACGAAATATAGAATCATATTACATTTTACTAGATATAATTTTTTTTTAATATTACAATATAATAACGTATGAAAGAATTATTCTTAATTGGCATAATTTTTTATAAGATTTAAATTTTCATATATCTCTATTAAATAATACACTTCAAAAGTAGATGTCTCAATGTTTGAATTGAATGTCTCAAGTTTTTTTCTTTTGTTCTAGATTAGTCGATTCTGCGTAGCATTGCAATAATGTAAATCACTGTGATGTGACGACCAGAAAATTCGGTTCACACACAATTCCGCCATGCAAAAACGATGTTTTTCCGCGAATCATGTTTTTCAGCACTAACGATGATGACGTAAGGAATTTATGAGAAAATTGGAAAAACGTCGCTATCATCATCATTATCAACTATTGTCATATTCTACAAATCTCGCGTAACTGAAATTTTATGCAAAAATTGTATGAAATTTTATTCGCAACATTTCTCATTTTAAATGATTTTTGTACAATTTTTTGAACTGAATGATTGTACCAGTGCAATTTATCATCCAGCTGTCGCGTAATCCGTCTTATGATAGTATAATCGAGAAGCTAGATTATCTTGTTAAAAATAGCAGCATTTATCACGGATAAGACACTTGTAATAAATATAAAAGCGATTAATAATTTATTAATAAGTTGATTTATTATATCGCAAGAGAGAGACAATTTTAGAAACAAGTAAATGGCCTTTAAACATCTTTTATACAGTGATTAATTAATATAATTCAATTAATAAAATTCCTTAGAAAAAAAAAATAAACGAGTGTAAAATATATTAATAAGATGTAATAATGTAGATGTAAATGTATTATAGTGTTTATCAAATTGATGAAGTTATGTGAAAACTATTGATCGAGACCCTTTAAATAAAAAAGGTATAGAAGATGTCTCATTCTAAATCTCCTTTTTATTACAGATTTTCTTTTCGTTCAAACTTATCTGATTGATAATCAGATTGTTTTCAACAATATGTAATAGTTCTCATGTAACCTTCTCTATACATATATAATTTTAAAATTGTCCTAGTAAAAGCAGCAGATGACTCGCCGATCTGATCTATGCTCTTTGTGTGATTGTGATTAATCAATGAATAGATGACTTTAATCTTGTTCAATATGATTCACGCGTATCCGCCGTGATAGCTATTCTCTTCCGTACTCTTTATCTTTCATAATTATTTATATTGTCGTAAAATTATTGTACATTGCGCTTTAATCACCTGTCACGTCATCCCTTGATATCGCAAAATGTATCGACAATTTTGCTTTTTTTCATCTGTCAATGTAATCGAGCATTTGAAAATGTTATATGCACGTATGTGCATGTGAGAATTTAGTTTTGTGATAAATAATATTTTTTTTTTTAATTTCAGCCGTCTGCGTGTCATAAGTTTATCGCGACCGGGTCGTAAATTTTGACCATAATTCAGCGTCTTGTACACTATCGCTTTTCTAAATGCTTGCAGTTATTAACTGATTGTATAAACTACGGAAACTATATACAAATATACATAATGAATTCGTTAAACCGATCGGTGTATGCGATAAATTGATCGATAATGTTCGAAAGAAGAGAAACTCTGACTTTATTTTTAAACTTCATTAAATAAAGAAATTCTTCTCGATATGTACAATAACTTTATTAAATATATAAACATATTAAAATAGTCTTAAGTAAAAATTAATATTTTTAATTTATGTTAATATTTGTAGATTAAATCAATTTTCATATTAAAGTGTTTTATTTTATTTGTAAAGGTTGAGGAAAAGTATTCACAAATATTAACTTTAAAATCCATATTCTTTTTTTTTATTTTTACAGATTATTTTTATACGATTTCGTAAAATTTATTTTTATTCTTGTTATCAAGGTTTTCTGTTTTGCACTTCTAATACCTATATTGCGATTACACTCTGTATCTAAAATTTTTAAAATTTTTAAAACAACATACACACACATTATTCATTTTGCCTTATTTTAGCATGAATGTGACATGAATCTTATAACTTATTATCGATACACGAAAAACAATCTAAAAATTCAAAAAATGGGAACTTTGTAGAAATAAGGGATGATAAAATATAATATATTCAAAATTTCATGGAATATTTTTCTTCGTCATATCTTGTTAACATAACTTTCACAATAACAGATTACTTATCCCAAGGTTTCAAATGACGTTAGAACTATGACGTAAAACACGATGTAAAACGTAAATCATGATGTATCATTACCCAGACCGCACATGTCCCTAAAAGATATCTAAAAAGTCTTAAAGACATCTTATCGTCCTTCAAATATCTTTAAGATATCTTTTGAAAGATGGCTTTTTTGTGCTGTACACATATATACTCCATCAAATTATTTATAAATATTGGCTTATAATAATATACTGATTATTATTTATAATATGGAATTTAAATGCGCCATTATTTTGTGAAATAAGTGGTCACTTTTGCGACGTAAAAAAATTTAGTTCTGAAAAGTTTAGAAGACATAAAATCTACATCGAAAAATAAATTTATAAGATCAAGAATATAGTTGAAACCTTGCGATGACAGAGCTAAGAAGATTTTTGCGAAATGATCTTCAAGAGTTTATAGTACGAAAAATAGGAATATTTCAAAGAAAAAAATATAAAGTGTTATACAATATAATTATTTTAGATTTCTCTCAAACATATAAAGCGATTACGGAAAAATTTTGAAGCTATCTTATATGAAGCTATGTCGTAGGCGCACTAAGATTGAAATTATCTGCGCTATTTTATACTATCTCCACATCCACATACCTAATTAATGAATTATATTAAATTAATTTTAATGCATGAGAGAGTAAATTTATTAACGGAAATTTTCGCAATAACAGACATTTGTTATATCCAAACGACTCGAATGCCATATTTTAATTTTCGTAATTATGCTCGTCAGCGTCAATGTAAATGCATAGAGGGATAAACAATCATTCTTGTGCCAAGTCTTGTACGTACAATTAAAGTTCCGGAACTATTAAGATGCAGGTATTCTACATCTGACTTATTTTCCTGTTTTTCAACGTGACTCTTTGTTGTATCGGCGTATAGTATAGGCATTATTAAAATGCGACTGTAAATGGTAACATAACAATATTCAGTCTATACAGAGCAAAGTACGTCATTTGATGAACCTGAATATTCCCGCATAGAAAATAAATGTGAATAGAGATAAGATAAACAAGTATTTTTAAAACATTAAGAAAAAAAAAATTTGAATTATTTTTTTAAAACATGCTATATGTATATAATAAGACTTTAGCAATGCTAAAATGAATTTGTTATGCAATATTTCGCCAATTTTGATAAATTTATGGTAAAAATATGGAGAGACATACGTCTAAATACATTCTATGTGTATCTAATTTTATATATCCTGTATGATTAGACAATGTATTCTTTGAACAAAGAAAACATGCAATATTTTAAATAAAGGAAATTAAAAGGTGCCTTAAATACTTTGACATTCGTTCAAATATGAGCAATTGAAGAGAGTGCCGTTAAAGCAATTGGGCACCTCTGTGGTCTATTTTCGTATCGCTTTCGTTCGATAACGATCGTGCCATGACCTTTCCGATCGCAAATTGCTGTCATCTGACCTCCATCGCGACCTAAATCCAATTGAAGCGCCGATCAATGCCGAAAATGATCTCGATCTCAAACACTCGACTCTAATTTCTACTTAATACGATAATTAATTCATAATTACATGTGAAATTATGATGAAAATCAATAACACCGTGATGGGTGTGGCAGATGACAGGTCTTACAGTCTAACTATCATAATTAATTCTGCATGATAAGAAAAATGATATGACGTTGCAGTGTATTAATTTTTCGATTATGGTTGAGAACCGGTCATTAGAGAAAATGAAAGAGAAAAATCTCTTTCTCTTTGTATTTTAACATAAAGTTTGAAAATATTACGAGGATATTCTCAATTCTTTATAATTGATTTTTTTTTCATCAGCTATATTAAGAAAATAATATTTAAAATGACGATCGATTTGTCAATTAATTTATTGGAATTTTCTAATTTAACGTGGAATTTTTAATTTCACGAAGAATCATTCTTGCACGAGACTAAATATTATACTAATCCATCAAATTTTATCGTGCTTACCATATAACTAATAGATGATTCGCGCATAAACGTATTTTTTTATTGCAGTTGTGCAAATAATCTTCTCGCTTTATTAATTAGTATGCAATCATCTGTCACAGTTAATTTATACTTGTATGTATTTACTTATAAAGAATTAAACAAAGAATTTCAGGTATGTATTTATGAAAGTTTAACTGTAACATAAAAAAAAATTATAAATTTATATTTGATATTAAAATAAATTTTTTGATTCTCAGAAAAATGTAAATTTTTGTCTCACTTTTTTATCTTCTAATGTTATGCATTATTATAGAGATAATAAAATAAACTGATAATAATGCAACAAATTAATAATATAATTATTAAATAATTAAATTATTATTATTAGTAAATAATTATATATTAATGTAATTAGTATATTAATATAAGATATTTATATATATAAAATTAATATAAGTTAAGTAAAATTATTAAAATTTTAAATCGATATAAAATGAAATACAATGAAAATGTATATGCCAAGCGTGCGCGAGCGTTTGTGATGAATGTGAAGAAAGATAAATGAGAGATAAGAATTTAAAAGCATGCAATACCGTGATGATACCTATCGGAAAATACTTTGAGATTTAATTTATACTTATTAATAAATAAAATAAAAAATAACATAAAATATATTAACTTAAATAAGCTGAATTTAATGAAATTAAATAAAGATTCAAGCTAAGTATAATTTGCTGTGCATGCAATGAGAGAGAGAGGACTTACCAAGATGTGACAACGAATATGAATCTGAAACAACAAAAAAAAAACAGATACGATTAAATTTTATGCGAATTTAAATGGCCACGTGATCTGTGAAGGTTCAATTAACACATGCACCTTTATCAATAAACGATTTTGATAGCAAACAAAATGAGCGGCGCGACTTATTTCAAGCGGAAACAACGCAGAAGATTACGTTTTTCGTAAAATTTATTCATAAATTTTATTCTATTAATTTTACAAAAACAATATTTAATAAACATCTCTCGGTTGACGTCGCAGAATTTTATTTTTCGTTACCTACAATCAATTTTTCCTTCGTAAAAATGTCAATGTCAAATTGCTCTTAAATTATAGATAAAAACTCTTTATCGTGAATTATAAGCTCTTTAAGTATGTCCATACTTCATATTAATTAATCAAAGTGATAAATAATTGTTTGATTATATTAGTTCGCAGATTATATACAGAATCACTCTTTTAATAATTTCGCTCGATTAATTCGCACGAATTATTGATCAGTCGGACGATTTCGACGAAGCTATTGTTCTCTCTTTTTCGATTTTACTTTTTATCGAGGATTATTATAGAACGTGTTGTCTGCGCTCAAGGCTTACTGACGTATCGACGTACATTAGATGAAGTAGTGGGGAAACTCGCTTATGGATTAAAACCGTTCTGTGTGTAATATCGCTGTTTTTCTCGAGGAGAAAAGTAAAGACAAACGAAAGACTGATCGAAAGACTTCTCGAATCGCTCGATTCTCCTTATGACACTTCATAAACATTTTATATATGATCGATTACAATTGATGCATTAATCACAATTTCGATTATTGATGATCGTAGACACTTGACTTGAATTTGTATAAATCGAAGAAGAATTCTTTCAAAAGTATTAATTTATATTACGTAACGTAATTTTTGGACAGACATTTCTCAGGTGATACTCATCAGCTGGCGACTTCTGATCTTCCTGATCTAATAAACGAAATTGTTTTCGCACGCGACAGGTGTGTCTCGTCAATAACATTCATGTTTTGACCTCGGATCAATGAAATATGAAACAAATGTCGACTAGTGATAAAGTTATTGTAAAATATTGTTGCATTACGTAATCTGAACGTTTCCAGATCACTTTTTCACGGTCATTACCGACAAAATAATATTATCGATAGAATTCCCCAGATCTTTTATCAAACAATTTTTTATATCTTTTGACAAAAAACCGCGCATAGTTTATGAATGGAAAAATGATTTCTCGGTGAATTTTATAATCTTCTTTTATCTTTATTTCTTTTTTTTTTTTTTATCAAATTCACAAGTGTAATATCTCAAAATTTTCAGTAAAATAAAAAAAAATAACATCATTAATCGTTTTCCAATTTTAAACTAAAATCATCTTCAAGTTTTATGTATATATATATATATATATATATATATATATATATATATATATTCAATGCAATAATTTTCTCGAGAAGAGCTAATCGCTGGATTATGCGAGATTAAAATGAGAGAAGAGTGAAGGGGAGATTCCTGTGTCACGACACGTGCAGACATCGTTCTAAAAGCCACTGTTTGCCATCCTAAATGCTGCGACTATTTTTGAGCCATGGCTTGGCAGAGTGCGAAGTTTATATTCGAATGCACGAGGGTGAAAGCGGCATTATTTTCAGCGCGCATTTGTGGGATTCGATTTAAACTCGAGTATCGCATTGAGAATCAAAGAGGATCACGAAAGAGATACTCCGAAAACTGCTGACTCAAGAATCGAATATCAAACTCTCGTCACTTTTAATTTTTTTTTTTTTTCGATTTCTGACGAAACTATAAGAAACTACGAAATACTTGTATTTAGTAAATTATTGTAACAATATACAAGCATTAGGAAAAATTGGATGTATAGCGAAAAGTTTCTATATATTTCGCGAATTTTTTGATATTGATATTTTTTCTAAAATATCAATATCAAAAAATTACTAATAGTTTGTAACTGATTTTAAATATCAACATGTTATTACGTATTGTTTGTCATATTATTAAAAAAAAATTGTTATTGACAAGTTAAATATTGTTATTAACGATTGCTTGTGTTGTAATAGCGAATCTTCTCGCAATCATAATATGAAAAATAGAATCAACCAGTGTTGCAATTTTACAACGAGTTATAAACAAGTTTATTATTTACTGAAAGATATTTTTCCTTATCACTCAACTCGTGCATTAATTGCTTTAAATATATTAATATAATATGTAATATTTGCATTACTATAATAGTAATATGATCTTTGATGAATTGTTAATATGATACAATTTTTAGGCAATTGTAATATCAAATTAATGAAATAACAAAAAGGGCTGATTAAAAATTTCACTATTTTTGTCATTCTCGCTAAAGTAATGATAAAATATATTGCTTACTTAAATATTTAGAAATACGATGATGTATGGAAACATTTTGTTTGTAATAAAGAAAATAACGTTACATAAAAACAACATCACGTTCGCGATATTATCGAGTTGAAACTTCAGATAACATTAATAAGTCTAAGAGGATCAAATTTATGTAGATAAATTAGATAAAAATTTTTATTGCCAAGAAATACGATGATCTAATAATGCAATTAATTCCGGTTTATCGTGTTAATCGCGCTTATCGCAGGGTTACACTAGATAAATAAAATATACGAGTAAGCTTTCCATATAATCGATCTGGTAAACGACTGATTCTATAAATAAATGTTTATCACATGTGTTTACAAGTTGTCGTCAATTCGCGAAATTAAATTTGTTTTTTATTATATCTTCAGTTGAAAATAATTATATCGCATAAAACCATCAAGTAAAACAAAACGATAATTAAATTAAATGCAATACTAAAGTTATACTTTACATTTTTGCAATTTGAATTCATTTAATTTTTTTCTGCTATAATTAATTGTTCTATAGTTATATTTAATTGCTTTAAATAATTTAATATATATATATATATATTTTTTAAAAAGAATATCGATGTTGATAAGAATAAAGGAAGTATTACACAATATCTGTTAATTATCATTTTATAGATGCGCTACTTATGTTATGCCACTAGAAGCAAATAATATGTATTTCTTATTTAATATTAATATAAAAATAGATATTACGCATTTTTCAAGTTTTTCTCATTAAATCTAAAACTTTTATCATACACAAGAATAATTATATTAAAGAATAGTTTCTCGCACGGGCATTCAATAATTATCTTTTTCCACAGATTTATAAAAATAAAAAATGATAGCCTTTTTCGTGCATTTTCTTGTTAGAGACTCATAAATTTTAAAGTGGATATTCCATCGAATCTGGCACTTTATTAAGTCTAATATCTAGGTACATTTTCCATAACATGTTTGCGAAGGAAACACGATTTATTAGATGACTAAGAGGGCTGTACGTCTGCGAACAAATATTTTGTACGCGGACAATATCTGTTGTTTTTCTCGCTCAAAAATAAAGATTAATCCTTCTTTCGTCTGGTATCGTTGTACATATGACTATTGTAAAAAACTGAGAATTATTTTCGATAAAAAATCCGTACCATTACTTTGAGGAAGATTTGACATAAACGTGGTACAAATTAATTTTGCCGAATTCGGTGAAATATCCGCTTTACAACTTTCGATAAACATTGGATGTAGCAAAATCACGTTTTCTACTGACGTAACGACGTGATCGTACGAACGGGCGTTTCATTCTCCATAATTAAGCGGCAGCCAAGGTAGAAGTTATCGATGGCGGCGCATTAAAGGTTTCGCAAACAATTCTTTTCCTGCAATGCTTTTGCAACTTGTCATCAGAACGTGCGGTTGGAAAATCACAGGATTGTCGATTTTGTAAGTCACACAGTATGACGTCTACATGTAAATTTATTCGTATAATAAACATAATTACATTTACTTATACAAAACAGAGATAAATTGCAAGCTAAAAAATATATTTACAAGAAGATAAATATTTAGTATTCGTAGGTAATAAATATTTAATAATTTAGCTTTACATCGTCAAGCCCAGGTGATTTCCGATTAACATATAGTCAAGATAAAGTTTTCAAATAATCTAGAAGAGATTTTAGTCGTCGCTCGTTACTAAATATAGATATTCTTACTAACAAATGAAAATCAGCTGTTCAAGCAATAAATTTATCTTGAACATCCTATATAATCAGATCCACATCGCTCAATGCTTTTGATGTATGTGTGAGGAAGTTTATAATTATATGCTTCATCCATATAGGTTTGCAACATTCTACGCGAAGCGTCAGACAATCAGACAAAAATAAACCTCTACATATGCAAAAAAATTGCGAGCCCATGTGGAACCATATAATTATATCTCATCATATCGAAAAAGTATCGGGACCTCGCTTCTCGTGGATTGTTGTCAAACTCGTGTAAAATTCTTTTTTCATATATTTTTAATCTTCGACATTTTTGAACACCCTATATAAAGACTTGCGTGTTTGCTAAGTACGTGTACGGTATGTTGGTAATACTTATATACAATGTGTCTAAACTCTGAAATTGTCATTGCTATTTTATGTTCAAACTTTGATCCGCATGAAGCTTTCTTTGTTAATGATTTTTTATTAAAACAATGAACGACGATAAAACCTCCTGGAGGTCAGAATGTTGTGGCTTTGTGGTCTTGACAACGGTGTAGATACGTCAAGCGGAAGTCATTCGGTACTAATAGTGTAAAAGTAAGTATGTGTGATAACTAAATTTTAAATTAAAATTTTTCTAAAGTCAAAGTCTCTTAAAATTAGACAGATACTAATTCGTTATCAATGAGAACAGCTGTTCACATTATCTCTACGGGAATTTTTTAATTCTTGAATATTTGTTGACTTTATATCTCGATCTTTTCGCGACACACTTAAAAATATCAGATTTCAGAATCGAAGATGCTGATAGCGTTTGCAAGCTCATGCAAATCGTCGAAATATGCCAGGTAGGTCGTGCACGTGGTGCATCGATACTGCACATGCGGCGGTTGCATGCGTCTCGGGTTATAACGTACACATCTGAATTCCAGATCTTACGTTCACAGTCACGTACGCGGATCGGATATTACATCGCTCGAAAATTAAGGGATTATTCTATAAAGACGACAATCTGGAATAAAGCTCCAGATCTCTAAAAAAAAAAAAAATTTTAAACAAAGCATTGGAGAATTTTTAAGATTTTTCTTAAGTTAGTCATCTCAAGAGACTTTTTTTTGACAAATTGTTAATATTCCTTTTTTAACGACTATCCGATTCGATCAGTACCTAACGTAGGATGAGAACCTGGTCTTGTGGAAGAACATAGGGATCACATCTCTCGAGAGGACATTGCCCATACTTGTTGCTAGGCGCTCCGAGGTCAACCGTTATAATTTCCGCCGACTCTGTATTCGACGATTAGATATCCCGATCTAAATATCCAAATTTCCTTTCCGTCTTTATATAATTACAGGTACAAGTTAATAATTTATCGAGCATCCGCAAGAATTTATATAAAAAAAGAATCTTATTATCTCATTTTTTTGGGGGGCATAAAATCTTTGCTTTAATAGAATTTTTATTTTAATGAATTGGAAATTCGAAAGAATTTGTTTCTACCAAAAAAAAATTTTTTTTCAGAAATGACATAAAATAAAATGATTATAGTCGCAAATTATAATCGTTTGTCAATTCGAGCATCATAATTGATTGTAAAATTAATTAAGAACATTTGCAAACTATAATTAATGTTGCTTGTTTTAATCTTATCCTGTAGGATAAAATAAATTTCTTTTAGTCCAGTAGGATCAAAATAATATTCATATTCTTTTGCTTATGCTTCACTTTCATTCGCATGATCCATTATTTGCACAAACAGTTTCGATGCTCGTTTAAATCTAATAGACTAGCTTTCCATCGGTCAATTGGTCGCAGCAATTGGTTAATCAATTAGAGCCAATTACGCGCGTCACATCCTTTCGAGTGGACGTGTGCGCGCGCAAAAAAAAAAAAGAGTCACGATTGTCGAACGTGAAACCTAAACCTAAACTTGTCTCGCACCAGCGAGACGCACGTGCTATACTCGTGTATCACACGGACCACTTCCCTGTTCCCCCTAAGCATGCGACCATTGTCTCTCGTTGCAACATTTAATGATCGAATTAGGACGAGGACTTTTGCGAATTAGATGACAACAGTTTTACAAGCGACGTTGTTAAGGATACGACGCTGGATATAATTGCGATGGATAATTAATTTAATGGAATAAAGCAATTTTCTAACATAAAATATAAAAAATATCTCCAGCAAAATATTGACTTTTTCGTTACCTTACCTATTTGCTTAAAAAAAAATAATTAAATGATATTGTAAATATTTTCGCAACATTTGTTTGCGATCGCCAATTATGTAATTTTTGACTGATAATTTTTCTTTTTCAAATTATCGAGTATACGAATTACCATTAACGCGCGCACGTGATTGGTGATGACGTAAACAGTATGTTGATGAAGGCCTGATGTATGTTAATGATTAATATCGATGTATAATAATTCTTCAACGATTCGACATATTGGATTGCCGATTACATGTGACTTGAATAAATATTGAATGAATACAGGCGGAAAAGAGAAAAGCAAACTCGATCAAACGAAGCAGCTTGATTAACAGGAAATCAACATGATTATTTGCGCGATAGATCTTTGGCGAAGTATGTCTGCGACATTTTCATTGTTATGAAATGTATAATAATAAAAGTCTTCTAAAAGAAAATTATTTTCCCAAAAAGACAAGAGGAATAAAAACTTTTAACAACATTTATTCTTCATCTAAAATTTAAAACATTTTTTAATCTTTAATTTTTCTCTTTTAAAATATATTTGCGAATAATAATAATATTAATAATAATATTTATAATAATATTAATAATAATTATTAATAATAATATTAATAATATTTGCGAATAAATATATTTGCGAAAGTTTTATTTCTTTCACAAGTTTTTGAATGCTTTGAAAAAAAAAAATCTCTTTAAGGAAATCTCATTAATATCTTTTTATTGAACTTTCATATATCCGTTTTTCAATCACAAATCGAAATGATCGCTCTCTTTGCCTTTTTTCGATTAGAAAACGTCAGTATTGCGTAGCACCCGGGAAGAGCAGTTGGCGTTTATTGTCAAGTCTCGTTAAGACAGGAGGTTAAGCGACAATTGAACCGCAGCAGGCGATTTAACAAGACGGATAACCGATACAGTAAGCATTGTTTAAGAATGCGCAAGTATTTGTGTATTTACGTCCGAGATATTCAGTAGACAATATTTGTAGTGGCATTCTTGAAAATAATGCATTATTGTCTCAAAAATTAAGAAAGTATAACAATATGTGTATATAAATTATTTAAAAATAAAATATATATATATATATATATATATATATATATATATATATATTTTGTAAAAACTCTCTCGAGAGAAAAAATGAGTTATTATAGTTGCTTGCTTTTATGTATAGGAATGTTTACACAAAGATAATATTGTAAAAAAAGATTGTTGCTTACTGTACTTTGTACAGAAGTATGAAGTACCTCATATAATTTTTTGTAAGAAAAAAAAGATATAATGTATAATAAATTTTTTTTTTTTAATCAAAGATCCAAGAATTCTTTTTCAAATTTGTGCTAAAACTAGAAAACATTTAAAGTATGTATAAATAAAGTATTAGCTATATAGTTTTATTAAAACTTAAAAAAAAACTATTTTATTACAATATTTTAGAAGTTTATATTGAATTTTAAAAGAAGAGAATAGAAGAGCAACGAAGATCTTATATAAAAGACGCAAAAACACATAAATCTTCTTCTATTTTTAAGCATTCTAAATATTAATGTTTCTACAAGAGATATACGCATATAATGTCAAAATATTATTGATAATGCTATTAATTATAATTTTTTTTAGATTTTTTAGAATATTTTAAATATAATTAATTTAAGTCTTCGTTCTCTGATTAACTCGTAAGATTGCAATCTTACGCAATATTACCACGTGTGGAACGTTAACTGCGTCTCTACTTGAAATAATTTTGATATCTGATTTGTGCATTGTTTACACAGCTTTTATATGTCGGACATTAAACGTATTACATAAGTTATATATCTATATTATTTTTGTTACGAGTATATATCTATTTTATTACAACATTTGCAAATTTTATTTAAATAATAAAAAAAATAAAAACAATTATTATTTATGACATAAATCGTATAATTATTATTAAAATATCGTAATGTATAGATAAGGGTTAATTAGTATTTAATAACAATGAAGGAGAGATCATGCAATAAACATAAAATGATTGATATGCAGTTAAATAATAATATTAGCAGAAAATTAAAATTAAGCACAAATAAATATATCATCTAAATATTATCAAAGATGATATGATCAACAGTTGAAAAATTTAAAAACTTACCATAAGCATCTAGCTACCATAAGTCGATAAGTAAATTATAAAAGATACATTATCTACTAGTCAGTAAAAGGATCTCTGTTTTACCTACAGTATATTCAACATGATACGAGAGTGAATACTTCACTAGAGGACGTTAGTGTTACAATTTTATGCACTGAACTCAAATGGGATGACATGACACGTGGTTTCGCGCAGTGACAGCTTCAACAGCTGGTCACTAGAGATCTCAGATTTTAATGACAATTCTCACACATCTCTTCAAAAATATCTTTTTATATGATAATTTACATGATTTTATACATGATTATAACCAAATAAAAGACCTTGTCATTTTAAGTAATGAAATTAAATAAAAGTATAAAGACATGCAATTAAAAATAATTACAATTATAATTTATTGAGAAATATGAAATTAATTAAAAAATTTGAAAATTTTTACTATATAGTTTTTATATAATAATAAAAAAATGTAACATAATTACTGACATCCAAGTTATGAAAATTTTGTCTGAAATAGTCTTTTTTTTATATATTTTATGATTTTATACATTCAAAATCAAATATATCTAATCAGTCCGAGGCAAATGTGCAAGAAAAGATAAAAAAAATATGTATCTCTTATTCTGATCTACATAAATATATATAAATCTCTTCAAAATTGCAAAGGGACCTTTATATATTTATTATATTTTTTTACGTTTTTATAACCCCATGCTTATATAAACTTGTTTATTGTTGTTAAAAAGTGAGAAATCAGTTTTCATGTAAATTTGACGTGATTCATTTCGTGAATGCACAATGAAAAAATTTGCATGCGCGCATATGTGGGCTATTACTATGACAGCTGGTTTGTCACAGTAACATAAACCATATTTACAGCCAATTCTTTATTTACATGAAATTAGACAGGCATTCGTGCTCGTGTATTCTTGGAAAGAATTACCGTCTCGTACAAGCGCTAATTAATCATTCACTGTCGCAAATTAATGACAGAACTTCTCGAGATACATTTGTCTTCGTTGCAAAAACATTGATTCACCAAGTAAATCCTTAATAATGTATTAAAACTTGTATATTGTATATTTGAATCTTAAACCACTATTTATACTTTACAATTAGTAATCGTGATTCAATTGACGTAATCACGCATTCTATCAGTCGAATGCGTCAATTACGTGTGTGTTATTATTCTAGCATTAATCTAGTCGCTCACTGGAAAACTAAACCATTTGTCCCTGCGCCAAATTTCAACAAACTAAAAACTGGAATTGTATTCGGCGTAAAAAAAAACAGGAAATGATTAATCTTTATCTTTTTCTGTATAATTGACAATTTATAACTTCCCGATTAAAAGTTTTCATCAATTTTCGAAATATACTAAAATTGTACAAAAAACTATATAGCTATTTAATTCATGGTCTTAAAATAAGACCAATGTAACAGAGGGTCAATTCAAAAAGAAATAAAATTCATCATTAACAACTCTTTCCCTCGTAAAATTAACGATTCTCATAAAATCTTTTAAAATTTATCCGTTCCGAATTCGTGTGAAAAAACAAAAGATTGAAAAAAAAAAGAAAAACAGAATTTTTTTTATTGAGAAACTCACTCACCAGTGTCGTTTTCGTGCCCTTGGGGCCCGTCTCCCACATCCTCGGTGGCTGTAGAGAGTGCTGCAACAGAGATAAGGAAAGAGCAAAATAAGATCAGTAAGTATGACTACCTACCATTTTATATTAGGGGGACATTGAAGGCAGGGACACGGAACGAAGGGGGAGGCGGGAGATAGGGGTCGCGATTATTAATGCGAGTCGCATCGTAAAGTTATGTGCCCTTGAGACAATCGCGATGACTTCCACGTTGACGGACATTGACGTGCATTAAACTGTAAACTATATCCCAGAGTCCCAGAGTGACAATTAGCTCTTTGTTGGAGTTATTTATGCGCCGTGATCTTTGACTGAACCCTGGATAAAAGGCCTGGATGAAACGAAATTAAGCTCGTTTGCCTACTTGATTATTACAATTTTAATGTAACAGAATTATATACCATCTGTCACACATAAAGAGCATCGCCTTACAAATTTGCACGCACTCTAAACAAATATAATTATTATACATTTGTTTAATAAATCAAATTTTGTTGTTTTCCAGTTTGATCTGTTATTTTATTTTATGTGTGTGATCGATTTTTTTAAAAGGATTTTCCAATTTTAATCGGTCAAAATCAACTTCTGAAACATTGCCGGAACTTGATACAATTAAATCTATTATGGATTGCGCGTTATAGTTTAATTCATGTGCATATAACTGTCATGATGCGTCAGTAAATCGCACGCTACTCGCGTTAATTAGTGTTAATCGCAACTTTAAATGCGGATGCAGCCTACACACGTGACGACGTTTCAAACGACGAAATTATTGCACCATTGCATATAAAATATCTCTTTATATATTTATTATCCGTTTGTATGGGGTATCCATTGTAAACATACGAAAACTTCGCGAATGTAATCGAACTCGGCAGCGTTCTTGAATCAAAATACAGCGGCCGGTTCAAGGATCATCTCGATCGTGGCGATGAGATGTCCTCAATGAATCGAGGCGTGAGTCGCAACGTTTCCTCAAGGTAAGCCTCTCTTTATTGCCTACATCCGAACAATCCGTAATTCGCGTAGTAACCAGTTCGAATGGACCGAGCACACTTGTTTTATTATCTCTTTCATTTGCATTCCTCTTCAAACAATTCTTTTCGAAAAGTGTCTGTAGAATTTTTACAATGAATAACTAATGCATAAGTAAGCCTTTACATTAATGGACGTGAATCCCATTGTCCGGTGCTTTAAGCAAGTTGCACCCCAGTGTTTTCAGTGCAAAACAAAGTCTACAATGACACTAGTTCTATATGATGATAATAGACTTGGATAATTGGAGATTCTGTTTCAAACTAGAACACCCTGCGATATAAATTGGATCTCGCTTTGCGAGAATAGTTGCAAATTCATGTAAAAACGTATAATTATAGATTTATCATTTTTTATTTTTTACTCGAATAGTTGAATCATGTAAAGGTTTATTAAAAATTTTTTTTTGTATAAATTTAATTTATAATTAGCATATGTATATTTTAATCAAATGTATTTAATCAAATGTATCAAATTATTTTCAATGAATTGTTTCAATTCTTAAACGAGAAAGTACATAAAAAAGTCTTATTTTTAACAATCTTAGAACATATTAAAAACTCATGAAAATATGAGTGAGCAATAGTTCGGATGGTTTTCTTCTCATAAATCGAAGCGAACAATCGCTCATGAAGCAAAATAATATTGTACTTTGAACTTTTAGATAATTTCAACACCGTTATTCTCTGAATTACTTATAGATTTCTTCCATTAGGAAACGCTAGTACTGACAAAAAAGACTCAAGTATTTACCGATAATGTGCATGTGTAACTCTGCGCTTATACTCTTTCGAGAATTGCGGCACTCTACCTATTTCTTTTTCTTTCCCTTTTTTTTCTTTTAGTTTTTTTTTTCCTCGAAAGAACATTTTCTTTCCTCTCACGAGCAGTTGCCTATAATCAATATCCATAAATATTAATGATCACAATTATTGATCACACCGGATTGTCGATTGAGATCCAGGAATTTCGTACACATTATCGGATTGTGTGCGCCGGATTTCTATAGGAATTCAGAATAATGTGTCGATTACGTGACGACGATGTAAAATGTCTCCCTTGCATTCCAATTGAAATGATGTCAGAAGTAATATTATGATAAACGATATAAATTTATAAGCGTACAAGATAATCGCAACGATAATGTATCGTAATGATATTCGAAGAATATTTTAATACTATTTTTTTATCCTTGGATAAAATATTATAATAAAATATTTGACAATTTACACATTATATATGAGTCAATACTGGAGCTACATAAAAAAAAAAAAAAACATGGAATGATCAGGCTAACCAAATTATGAGATTGAGGGTAATTTGCTGGCCCTTGAACTTTTTAATCACACGACATTATGAAGTTATTGATGCCTCAAGTGACATTAGCATACTGGAAATCGGCACGAGCGGTCTACGATTTACTTAAACAAGTCTCGTGCGTTAGTAATTTCGAAAGGATGTTGCAATCCAGACATGTTATTCAGCGGATCGATTGCATTTGGAAATTCATGCAGGAGCGCACGCAAAAAAGTAACTTTTATTTCATTTTCATCATTTGATCGTATCTTATTAAACCAACATAAAATTGACAGCAAAAAATTATTAATTTTTTTTTATTCTGATGAAAAAAGGAACAATGTCCATGTACTAACATTTAACATGATATAAATTTTGTCTAATAATGAATATCTCTATGCATTTGGATATATTCAACAGAATAATTTAATTTTTAAATTGAATATTTTATAAGAAATTTTTAAAAAATTAGCTTTAAAAAAAAACAAAAATTTATATTTTTTATTAATTATATATAAAATACGTATCATTATATATAGTTCCATTTTCCAGAATTATACATACATAAAGTTTTTAAAAATATTAAAAACAAATACATGAAATTTTCGTTTGATTTATAAGATTGCAAATTTTTCTATTTCCGCGGTTCCATAAAAAAATTTTTGCGTGCGCGCCCCTGGATGTCGAGATTATTTGCGTTTTTGAATGGAGCTGTAAGCGATGCCGCAAGCAAGCACGAAAGATGGTGAGAGGCGATCTCGGGATTATAGAAAGTCTTCAAAGTCGATTTTTAACATGCGCATCTCGCATCATTGGAATAAAGTGGAGCGAATTAATATTGGCTTCTCAAACTAGAGAAATAATTTTTTTGAGAATTTATTAAGAATATATGTTAATGAAAATGTCACGTTAATATCTAAAAATATTAAAATATATTCAATTCTGTTATTATGTAAATATCCAAATAATCTGATATTTAAATATCAAATATATTGTTTTAAATAGTTCTAAATATTTAACTGTTCAACTATCAAGATATTAAAATATTTAGACATCAAGTGTTTACATGCATAACCAAATTTGCAAATATTTATATGCAATTATTCAAGTATCTTATAAAAAAAAAAAAAAAAAAATTATACGATATCCTGTATAAATTTTCAGATATGAAAATAATATTCGCTTATGGCAATATTTGAGTATTTAAATGTCCGTGTATCTTTCTAACCGTTTGCTATTTTGACTGCGTATTTGGATGCCAAGCATCACCGCTCGTTGTAAAGATACTACACGCGATATGACACGAAAGACAAAGGAGTGAATAAGAAAGAGAAATGAAAAAGGTGAAATACCAAGTAGGAAGTCAATGGAAACGACGTGTAATTACAGCCGGCTTTCATTTGCATACGTTATAATATAATTGGTTATTTGCAACATGCGCGCACAGCTAGCGTCGTATTCATAATTCAAATATTGCAAATAATAGCTTCTGATCTTGGAAATGAGAAAACACAGAAAGATTTTGAAAATATGCAAAGAGAAAGATCAATATTAAGCATTTTTGATTTTCATTGTGCAATTGTTGTAAAGCAGAGAATAGCTTTGTATTTAATTTTTAAATTAAAATTTTATTGAACTAAAGTTTATTTTGCCTTTTTCAATGTAATACATTTTTTTTCAGTAATCTTTTCCCTAATAAAATAAAATATACTATAATTCTATATTATAAATTTTTTTTATTAATAAAATTAAAAAAAATCATCTTAGTAAAATTTATCTTGATTGATGGGAGTGGATAGAATAAGAAATTCATTTTATGACCATCTCGCTTCTCTGATTTAATGCCACTTAAATTTTTTTAGGGAACGTAACAAAGCATGGCATAAACCGTATACATCGGGAAGGCAATGAATTATGACAGCATATGTCGTAATAAATCTAGAAATGTTATAATAAGACTATAATAAGACATATTCATGACTCAGCAATTCAAGATTATACATTATTTTTATATGCTTTGCATGTAAAAATATTAAGACAAAATAATAAAGAAATTAATTAATCCTATCACATTTTTATTGATTTTATCTCGTTTTCAGAAATGTTTCATATTTTTTAAGTTTTTTTTTCCATTGCGTAAATAAACGAGTCAATATAATAAATGTCAAGGAAGAAAAAGATTAAGAATTGATACATCTTTCTGATAACGACAGCTTTATGAAGTGTAAATTACATTCTAGAAAATGTAGACAGACTATATCGAAAGCAAAGAGTAATGAAGTCAATTGCAGTTAACAAGATAACATCGCGATCATTCAATTGAGAATCCCTCTTGACAACGCACGTGCATTCATTGTCGATATTGTGCAAGCATGACATTCGCGCGCGAAAGGGTGCTCAACGGGTCGTTGCATTCACAGAATTCCGCACTGCTCTGTAATTAGGCTAATTATAAGCTGACGTTTTCAAGCCTGAATACCGGAACAGAGCGATTCGTACGTTGCACTATCCAAGCTTTCTCTATAAATTGGTCTTCCTCCTATTTATAATTACAACTTTAATTTAAGAAAAAAATCAAATATAATACTTATATAAATTAATTATAATAATTTATGGAAAAGTTATTTGTGATAAAAAGTAAAAAAAAAATTATTTTAATTAAAGAGAAGAAAAAAAGTTAAATAAAAAAACTACTTATTAAATGCTTATTTATTAATTTTGAGTATATATTGAGTTACAAAATTAATCTCGATATACTCAATAATAATAATAATCTCGTTTCTATTTACATATATATATTTGATTAACATTTTAGTTTTGATAATACTAATAATTTAAGTAATTATTGATAGCATAATTAATACAATAATTCAATTTTGATTAATATTGCAATTAATTAGCAATGCAGAACATGTGACTTTGGGAAAGCCTGGTATATTGATATAACAGGAAGAAAGCAAATGACAAAAGAAATGCAGGCGGTTGCAAAAGTACGTCCGAGAAAGTGTTTTCTTGCAGTTATTCCGCGCACGCATTGCGTCGCATCGCGACGCATGGAACCGAGTCGCGCGTATGTACGTACGTACCGATTTCAGCATGTTGTATAGAGAATTCCAACATGGTCCACTGAAGATTATCGACGACCAATGACGACGCCGACGATTGCTATTCTGATATGATCGATACGAGCGATATACGTCGGAATATACGTCGGGAGATACTGAGAGAATCTCGGAGAGTCGCTTCGATCGATCGATTGATTATTTCTTTAATTATCCGCGCACTTTCAGGCACTCGAGGATCCAAGACGAAAATATTATGATGTAGGTTTCAAGTAAACATTAGCGTAGTTGTGACGTGTAAATATATAGTTATGTATTTATAAAGATTTTATGGGAATAAAGGGAAAGTAATAACGCGCTTGAAAAAAATGCCTTTAAAACTGCATGATTTTACGGAAATTTAACGACAAAAAGAGCGAAGATTGAGAGAATTTAAAGATTTGAGATTCCGAGAGTTTATGAGATTTAAATTCGCGAATGAGATTTCGAGAAATCGTAGAAATAAAGAATTTCTCAAGATTTATGATTATGTCGGAAACATTTCAGAACTGGAAAATCTTAAGAAAATATCAATCTTTAACAACCGCAAGAAAAATTTGAGGATTTGAGGAACTGACAATGCCAGAAGGAATGTAAGCATCTGGAGAATTAACGATAAAAATTTGAGAATTTAAGAAAAGAATCGAAATCGAAACAGGAGATTTGTCGATGTAACGAGTCCAAAAAGGTAAAAAAAATAACACTTTGGAAGAAAACTTTGTCGTTCAGTTTCGCAACTCTGGATCGATTATATCGTCACTTTTTATAATTAAAAGAATTATTTCTTCCTCAAATTGCGATCTTTCGTCAAAACACTGTCGAAATATTAATAAAAGATAAGAAAAATCGTAATTTCGTTGCTAAAGCTTCGATCGACAGATTGCCGTAATCGCACCTGTCAGACGAATCGCAAATTTCGATTCGCGATATTCAGTATGATAAGATCACGGATTACACTTTTTTTCGACTCAATTAAGGCTGCTCGCGCGCTCGCGCGCGCGTTTTGATACACCAAAATGGCGACGGCCGAATCTTTTACATGCGGAAGAAGAATAGCTTACACACGACGACAAGAGGACACGCTCCAGTAGAAAGCGTTCGAGACGCACTAATACGCTCCAACATCGCGACGCGGAGCAAAGCCGAGCCGATCCCACGAGACGTCATTGCGCGATACGCGCCCTGAAGTAACGGGGCGAGCAAATTGTGTGTGTATGTATAATGTGTGCAAAGAGTGCAGAGAAGAGAGAGGCGGAGAGAAAGAAAGAAAGAGAAAGGCTGAGTTACGAGAGGGGGAATAGGTAGACTTTTCACCTTCGACAACCACTGGATCGAATGGAGCAAAGTGAGAGAGAAAAGACTCGTAGATGGGAAATTTAGCAACGAGTTAATGGAAATTGACGTCTTGTTGTAGTCAATGTAGTCATATTGAAATGGGAGAGAGAAAGAGAGAGAGAGAGAGAGAAAGAGAGAGAGAGAGAAGAGTTGAGATTTCGTCAAAGCTGGAATTTGTGTATATATATTTCTAGTCCATGAAAGCGAATTATTTCAGATGTTTTTTGAATAATAATAATTTACGCATGGACGACGCATGGAAAATAACAGCTGTTGTTACACAAGTCCACCCACTGTTCCAAGTTTATCGAAGACTGATTTTCAAATATTGAAAGATAAATTAAAAGAGATATCGGTTGTTTCAATATCATATCGAATTACTCAATAACGATTAATAATATTAACTGAAAATTATAAGACAAAGAGACAGTATAATTTCTCGCAAATAAAATTCGAAAAAACATCAAAATTTTATTTAGGATTTATCGTATTAATTTATATAAAATAAAGCGCGGAAAATTCCGAGATCGGGGATATATACGTGTTTGGAAATCGCTCGATCGGAATGTATCGAAGAACGGTTGTTTATTAAAATTCTGTCTGCATGATTAATGGTAATCCACGATAAAGACTTGAAAACAACATGCTGTTTTACCACCCGCGAATTCTTTTATTTGCTTTCTTCCAATAATAATTATTTTGCGATATTCGGTTCAATTATTAATCCTCCACATTCCTCAATGATTATCAATCAATTTATTTGACATTAAGGACAATTAAAAATGTTCAAAGTCATTTAAGATGAAAGTCTTTTCAGACTCTTTCAAAATGTTATTAAAAAACTATCAAATGTCTAAAATATAAATGTCTTTTATACAAATTCTTTAAAACATTTCAAAAATCACAAAAATTAAAAAAATATAACAATTTAGCAAAATTAACAAAGATTAATAATATAAATAAATAAAAGATTTAAAAAAATTATTTATTTACATTAATAATTGTAAATAAAAAATGTGTAAAAATCTTAATAAAATTTGTGCGAATACATATTTGAAATTATTTCAGAATGAAGTTTTTGTTCTTCTGAAAAAGTATAATGATGTCTGAAAATCCTGCAATAATCAGATAATAATCGAACATCCGTCACGTTATCGTCGAATAATTCCATCTATCTATACGATTAATTATTCTACCGGATGCAAACTCGTATCGGTGACATATTAATTCCGTTTGAGTGGCAAGCATAACGTGTAATTGAAGCGTGATGAACGTCAAGCGGAAGCAGGAAGGAAAGTCGACAGGCTCGTCATTGTGGCTAATCGGAATAATAAGTGATCATTTTCCATTGCCAAAGAATCAGTCGATTCCGGATTATGATTATGACGTCAGGCCCCATCGATGAAGGACGACGCGCTTTGTCTAATAAACAAGTGTTCTTATCTTGATCTCGATTATGTCGCAGCATCACAAGATAACTTTCCTTTCTTTTCTTTTTCGTTTTTCTTTTATTTCAAGATATCAAAATCGTTAGACTTCTCGCACGTGTTTTTCAAAGTGAAGATATTTAGGTCAGTACGAACCGGTAAAGCATTGATGTTTGTGAGATGCACAAAGAGTAGACTTATATTGTTCTCTTAAAGTTTTAAATTATTATAATACATTATAATAATGGAAAAAATCGCTCCCAACAGCAGAACCACTCTTGACCTTTACCCAAATTCTTCTCACAATCAGTTAAAGAATAATCAATCTTCGACTGAAAAGAAACTAAAATCGAAACTAGCTATAGTTATACTTTTTCTAATTTTTACGATATATAATGAATTGACAATTAAAAATATAGTCAAATAAACTATTAATATAGTCATGCTTGTTTCTTTAGAGTTATATTTTTACTTTTAGGTGTTATCTTTTAAAGCAAATGTTAAAAGCATAGTTATATTTACATAAATACGAATGCGTTGTTTACATAAAAATATTTTATTTCTTCTCTTTTAAAATAAACTAATAATTGTCTTCTGTCTCCTTCATATTATCTTATCTTTTATTTGATATTTTACTATATGAATATTTAAAATTATTATATAAAATTTATAATTATATTATATATATAATGTTATATTGTATAAAATATATAATTATAAATTATATAATTATATATTTTATACAATATAACATTATATATATAACAGTAATAATTATAAAAATAGAAACCTCAATTATAATTATTTTACTCTGCAATTATCAAACACTTTTCTCTTAGATGTAATTATTTCACATAATTATATTTCATACGCGCATAGGAATGCAATATATCCATTGTCATATACTAATTCAAGATGAAATGTAATCGTCGCACATTATTGTAATGACAAAGACTGACAAGTTTGGAGTCAACTTGACTTTATTTCCTCAAGCCAAGCAAAAGCTTCAGCCTCGATTGCAGAACTGTTTTCTCATTGAAGATTAAAGAATTCCAATGTGAAAGAATAAAATGTGATAAGTATACATAGATAACATAACTTTCTCAATTTACCTCAAACGGATATCTATTTATTTAGTCATCAACAGAATCAAACTCAAATCAGACAGATAGAAAATAATTTCATTATTTTTCTATGATTGCAGCTTAATTTGTGTATAAGAATATTTTAAGAATTTTTGAAGTATAAGAATATTTGAAATAAATATAAAAAAATTAATTGTTGGAATTATATTATACAAATATTAAAAACATGAAAATAATTATAAAAAATGTTATTAGATTGAGTATAAAAAATCGTCATTTCATATAATATTTAAAACTATATTATTTTAGAGTTTCCTCCGCATAATTTAATTTCGATCATTATTAATAAAGCACTACCAAACAGAATTTCTTTCAAAAGATTCAAGTTTCTCTTTTTTATTTTTGAAGTATATTCAGAACTCTTAATTTCCCAATTTCTAAGTTTTTAAATTTTCTGTAAACGTCGACAAATTCTTAAAATACCACATTCCATATACTTTTCGAGTACTATCTTACAAGCTCGACCGATCATTAAGCACGTCTTATCAGCGCTTGCACGTGATACACGCGTATAAGTAATCATCTAGCTGCCCGTACATGTATAGATTGCCACATATACGTGTTCTCTTTATGTACCCTAAGGCGCTTCTCGGTGACGACGTAAGCCATATTTGTATTTGTGATAATGACGACCTCGGAAAGGCCTCGTCGTCGACCTCTTCTCCGATCTCTTGATCTCGAATCTCTCACGTGGCTCCCGCGACTTTCTGATCTGTTCATAGAATTATTCTCTCAACTATTCGGCCACTATACTTGATTCACTCTTCGTATATTGATAACAGCTATTTTGATCCAGCAACGGATACATAAAATTGATTTTTGCTTATATTTTGCTTTGTATAATAATTGTTTTATAACTTTTTTTGTTGGAGAAAAAATTATTACTCTTTGCTCAAAAGCTATTGGTATATGTCGATTTTTTAAACTGTAATAACTTTAGATTTTGATATTTGAGATATTTTCCTCAAATTCTAGGAGCTTGAAGGCAAAGAAAAAAACATGTTTTCTAATGGCGGTGTAAAATAAACGATTACATAAATTTTAAAATGTATGTGTGTTAAAATACACCTAGTATATCAGTATATATGTAGATTTATAGTGTACATTAAACGATTCTTTGAAACTCATGTGTTAGATCATAGCGCTGAAAGAGATATAAAATGGTTGTGAATTTGATGGAATAAAATAGAGTTATAGAAATTTCGAAATTTTTCGCGTGCGTAACAATGAGAAGAATAAATTAAAATGAAATTTAAGAAACTCATTTATCGAAAAGCGCTTCGTATTTATAATTCACAATAATAACATAATTAAAAAAGATCAATTAAGATATCTGTTATCGGGAGCGATGTCGTGATATTTAATGCACGATGAATTAATTACATCAACTCTTCTCGTCTTGTTGCCATCTTCGCAATTTCTAAAAATCGCTCTCGAGGCTTGCAAGCTGTGATAATAAAACAAAACGCACGTAAGTCAAATATAATTCGTAGGTATTGCTGCCAATCAGTATACGCGAGTGATAACGCGCGAGCAAAGTCAACGAGAGATAAGGTATCGCGCGAGTTAGACTAAAAATCGAACGGACATCAAGAGATATACACACGAGGTACAACACAAAACAAACAGCTTCAGAATGACAGCCGGACGAGATTTTCGACCGAAAAATTCCACTCTGATTTCGATTTTTTTTTCAATACAACCATCTAGATTACAAAGTTCTTTCTTTCTAAAGAAATAAACATTTTTCTCTACGAATAAATCAATAATATATCTTATTATTTACCTTCTAAAAAATGAACCGTAAATATTCTCGGCTATTCATCAAAATGAGTAAAACGAAGGGTAAAAGAGAAAATAAGCAAACAATTTTTGGCATCGCAATTTTTAGAATCACATTCCACGAAATTAACCGAAAATTTTTCTTCAACATGCATGACATATTTATTTTTTAAATCACAATCGTGTTAAAATTCGAATTATGATATGTTAATAATTAAATTATTAATAATTATTAAATTGAATGTTGACATAATTTACTTATGATTTATAATCCTTGCTCCTATTTATATATTTCGGCCTTAATGCTGTTTAGATCGAATTCTGGCCAATTCTCGCACGCTGTTAATGACTGATTAATCGATTGCAAATAATGATACTTAATGATTTAAATATTTTACTCAATTTTATGATTTCTGGTAATAATAAAATCAGAAGATGTTTGCTAACAATAAGCATACATAAATTTTCAGAAACTTTCACAAATCATTAAAAGACTGTTCTATTTTTATACAAGGCTTTGATAAAAGTTTTATGTTTCAGACATTAATAAACTTTAAGTTGTGATAATTTTTATTTGAATATTGCTCTCTTGTATGTGAATTCAATTTTTTTTTTTACTTATAACGCAGAATACAAAAATTCGGTCCAGGTAATTTTAGATACAAATCTTGGCGCTAAGAATATATAAATGATTTATTTGTCTGCACGTGTGTATCGTTATTTTTAAACCAATATCGCTATATAATAAAAAAAATTTTTGAGAAGCGGGTTTGAAGCCTCATTTTTCTGAAAATAAGTATATGAAAATAAACATTTTGTAATAGCTTATCGCGTCGGTGATGTTGTTGTTCACGAGCCAAATTGTTTGCTCATAATTGTGTAGTTTATCTGAATCTCTATCAGTAGATATGACATCTAGAAAACACACTATTGTCCAAATGAATCGTGATTTTTATCTCTGTCCGGAAAATAAAAAAAAAACCAAAAATTCCATTACGATGTTATTAACGTATATGTGCGTCTGTTTTGTGTAAACCTCTTAAATATAATTAATGTTGTTTTCCAACATAATCGAGATTCTAATAAAAAAAAGAAAATGTACAGAAAATAATTTTCCATGTCAAAAAAAAATTTGTTTCCTTGTTTTCAGATAAATTCCGTCGAAATAAAAAAACTACAACACGTTTGCAACATATCAAATATTTGCATGGCTCACAAATATATTCAGTCAGAGATATGTTTGTTGTAAGATAATTTAATCTTTTCCTACAAAAGTCTTGTCTTTTTATAAAATGCTATTGTTTTAGAAAAATGATTTCAGAGGCATCTTACATTTATAAATATTTTGATACAAATGAACAGAATTTAGAAAAATAATAAAGTATTACACTTTAGACTAAAAATGACATAAAACAATCATATATTTTATTATTGTATATATAGTATTGTTCAAGAGCAGCCAATTTTCCTAACTACCAACTACTGCTATCCTCTCCATCGCAAATTATCATTTATCTACTATTTTCCCGCCAGCGGTCGCATCCCATAGCAGGGAGTTGCAAGGTTAAACGCGGTGTGATAGCGCAATAGAGAGAAGGGATAACAATGCGAGGTAGGGGTCTCTATCATGGACAATGTTGAAATAGAAGTAACAAAACCAATATAAGTCATTTAAATTGACATATCCCTATTTCTCAATAATTAAATGCTATATTTTACCAAAAGTTGATGTGTAAACATAAAACTTGGTTCACTTATCGTTAATTAATTTATCAGAAGCCCTTATAGTTAGTTTAATAAAATAGTGCTTAAAATAGTGTTCATGATTATTCATCGAAAGCAAAATTGAAATTTAATAGCAAATATGTAATATAGTCCAGTTTTTTTTTTTTTATAAAAGATATAAACATCTATCTCATTGTCAAACTTAATTACGCTTGATGAAGATATAATAGAAGTAATAAAAAATCCATAAAACAATAATAATCGTTTAGCTTATGATTGATGGTTGCAAGATCAGTGAGGTATAATTAAAATGATATGGAACGGGACACACACATATGTTATCAAAAATTTCGAATTAGTATTTTTTCGCTTTTGTGTGTGTATGTATATGTGTATGAACACTTTGTTTGAACAGATGCCAAGAGGTATTTTCGGGAAATGCGTAATTTAGGAGTTGAATATATAGTTATCAAGACGTCTAATATATAATAGAGATATATGATAGAGACGTCTCTCTAATTACATTTTCAACTGTAAAAATGCAATGTGAAAACACAGATCTAAAAATTCAACATCGAAGATTGATTGCTTTCTTGAACAATAAATCATTTCAATTTTGTTTGGATTGATTCCATTTGGACATTTTCCTTTTCTCTGTCTCTCTTCCCCATCCCTCTATAAAAATATTTCTCTAAAGTAAATTATTCTCTGATAAAAAGCGTATGTGCACAAGCAAATAAATAGTAATAAATAATAATGAGCGAAAAATAAATATTTAATACATTTTGTTGTATTTATAAGATATTTTTACGATGCCACAGAATAAAATTCGCTTTTATTTAATTGATTTGACTATTCGATTTTTGATAAAAAAATTAATCCTAAATAAATATATTTTTTTTTAAATAAGACTAATTTTTCTTCTTAAGACTAAAAATAAGACTTAATTTTAATCCTTTCCCCGTTATTTCCATATTTCTCTCAATACATCACATAAGTTTGATTCAAATTAATATTTCGTCGATAATAACTTGATATTAACCGATGTATTGCTTTGTCCTCGCACGGTCTTTGCGTGTTTTGTATTGCGCATAATATGCAATAAAAAATTGCGGGGAAGAACCGTAATATATGATCGGATCGAATCGGATCACGATCCGCTTAAAACGTGGTATGAAGGATAATCGTTTCAACTTGCATTTAATATATCGTCGCCGTCTCGTCTCGTCTTATTGTTAGTGACGTCAAGGTGAGACAGCTATTGTGAAGGTCTGAAAATGCGTTTGACGAAGTAATACGGCATTGTATGCTTAATTGCGCATGATTAATACCACCATTAGGCGATATTAAACACTTCGTTGCGCATAATTTATATATAATTTAATCAAAAGTCAGATTTCCTTATCAAGACAATCGGGTATAATCGTCACGTGTCTTCTCTCATCGTCAGCCAATTCCATTCGGATCATAATAGGGGAATACGCTACATCGATTACGTCAAAGTATTACTCTGATCTCTATCTTAAATTGGAATAAATAAACATGTAAATAATATAATAAAAAATAAAATTTTTTCATACAGATTTTTTTATATCACATTAAGCTTTATCTCGTGATCTTTTAAGCAAACCTCATAATCATGTCACATCCCTAATTTTAGTATACTTCGACTATTGTCGGTATGTATAATGGTCTCTTTAGAGAATTTCTTTAAATTTGCTTTTGATAAGCTTTATTCATCTCCATGTATACACTTTTAACACTAATATTATGCCATCTCCATATCATAATGAGTTGCTCGTAAGTTAATAGCGCGTGTATAGCCGTACATAATCTCAGAAATATTGACACATTAACAGTTCTCATTTCTGAATATTAATTAATACAATCTGATTGTTATTTATATAAAATATATACATCATCAACCATTTTCCTTCAATTAATCAAGTAGTCAGATAAAATCTGAGATCTAGATTGCCAAAAAATAGTTTTGTTTCTGAGATTGCTGCATATATAAAAGAGTTAAACCAATAATCTTTCTAGAAGAATCAAAACCGATTGTTACATCGTTGTCGGAGTAACGCTACACTTCAATCGATAGCCCTGAAGGAAACCGATCGGCATAGCCGATACACGCCATTGTCCAAGGATCTTTTTCACTTAAATGCTCAATGAGAAACCCGTTCGATGCGGAAGACGAGAGACGCGAAGGCCTTCCAGGCCCACTTTTTTTGTTGATGTCGAGCCATGCGAACCAGACTCATGTCAGTTTCCATTCACGATAAACCAGTTCCGATATTCGGCCATTTGTGCTAGTTCCGTTTGCATGATAAATCAGTGCAAATCAAGAGCAATAGCGAGCGGAAGTTAGTTTCTTAATTATCGCAAATAAATACAAACAGTGCTTATTGTGTGTGCAAATAGAGAAAAAAAAATTATATATATTTATTAATATTTATAAATTAATCAAATTATGTATCTTTTTTTAAATTCGAAGAGATTTAATTTTTCAATAAAATGCCATAGCACCATCGCTTTTCAATCATAAAGTGAGAATTTTTTTAAATATGCGATATTAAAATATATTAAATCGGTCTCGATGAAACGATATATAGCTTGGTCGTCATAATCTTCAAATTTGATGTTATTTGATTTTTATTTACGGAATCTCGTAAAAACTATTTTGTATCATGATAATATTTTTATAGTATCTCTTTTTTCTCGCAAAAATTATTTTTATCTCTGTAATAAATTTTTTATTGTAATTATATTATAAATTTTTTTACTTTTATCTAACTTTCGCAAATATCTCACATAAATAAATCTATATCTTCCATATAATTAACATAATATAATTAACATAATATAATTACATTTTGTACGAAAATAATAAATTAAATTTCTGAAAAAAAGAATTTAACTATTCGATTTGACTTTATGCTTCGTGATAGGGTTATTGAATGAAACTCTACATCAAAAATCATGAATATATCGACGAATTAATATGCGCCTTGAGAGGCAGCTAATGACTCTATTCGGATACGGATGCATGCCGAATAGTATTTAATACGTGACTCGCATTTATCATCATGAACGACCGTCAACGTTTTTCCTGAACTGACGATCAGACTATACTCCGTAGATGACCTTCCACACATAATTGCGCTCGGCATCCTTGTGTGGGCGCGTTAATCCGCCGTACAGCGTATTCCGTCGCGGATGCTGATGCACTCGCAACATCTCGACAGCGCATTTAAAGGGTTCGTAAAAGTTTCCCGACCGATGGCTCTAACAAAAGAATTAGTAATAACCGAAATAAAAATAATAATAAAATACGATAATAATTTCTCTTTCCCTTCATAAATGTTATTTGCATATATAAAATTTATATACGCATAAATATATATTGAGATATCAGAATATATTCTACAAACAGGTTTTCTATTTATAAAGAGAAAAAGAAAGAGAGTTTCATTCAGAGAATTTTTTTATATCTTAAGGAGTTTCAATAAAAGATATTCTTATGAAAATTTATTTTTGTATTCGATATAAAAAGAAGATAGATATTTTATATTAAAAAATATTGAAATATTTATTACGCATATTACGCAATATGTTTTTTTTTTACATATTTGTTATGCATACTTTCATGTACGTTCATATACATATATATAATTGTATGTTTTTTGCGTCTCTTGAATAAGATAAGAATAATGAAACTTTTTTTTTAATATTATCGCATGCTTAAGATAAATTCTCTTAAATATAGATAAAAATTTTATCGTACACACATGCGCATAATACGCGCACGCATATAGCTTTCTAAGTGCTAATCAACTATCATCACGTTACATCCTGTCAAGCTGCATATATTTTTCGATACTTCGTATAATTTGTTATTTGACGAGTCGTCCGGTTTTTATACGGTCCGGCGATAAGCGCCGCGGTGGGCATGAATATGGATGCAGAGAATTTGCGATGGCGGCCGATCGATTACCTAACACAAACAGCAGGATGGCTTTTCTTCGAGATGATACGTAATACAACGGAGACGTAATCGGCCTCGGATCGCATCACGGCGTGTTCTCATACACCGGAACATAATGATTTTCATGGAAATATCTGCGCATTTGTACGTCGCAAATGCGCAAAATTTGTCTGATTTTGAAGAATAATTAAATGCGATTGTGCACATAAATGTAGTTTCTAAATTTAATGTTTTTATGTATAATTTTAATTCATTATTTTTATTTCTTATTATTTTATTGTTATTATATTGTTTATGTTACTAAAATAATGTTTATATTGTATTTGTATATTGCACATTAATGAATGTGCAGACGTGAACGTACATTTCTAAATCAATTTACATGAGGAAATTTCAATATATCATTCTCTTTTATAAATATTCAGCTGTTGATTATGACTTTAATTTGATTGATGTATTAACTAATATATCATGTGTTATTATGAATCATTTTTTATACGTTATTTGGCATGATTTATATTCGCAAAAACCAAAATATTAACACATTCGATATCGGTATTTAAGTATTAAAGTATTAAGTATTATTGTATAGGCTAATTTCTAAGAATTCACAGCAATTCGGCGATTCGGCGATTCACGCATGATAATAATGATCAAAGTTCATTTATGATTCATAAAAAAAATAATTCTAAAAGCATTTTGCATGATTTCATAACGGAAAACATCGGTGATCATCAGGTCTCTGGATTTTGAGATGAGATGATGCGTGAGTGGTTCGTTGCTCTCGGGATTCATGATCCTGTGAGATGACATCACGGCGATTTATTCGGCAAATTATATTTCTGTTAGTAAGCATGATGCTAAAGGTCCGCCTTGCGTAATCGTCAACTGCAAACATTGTTAAGCGTAGACGAGTGAGTCAGTTGTTATTATCTTCATTGCAATCGTTTCAGTAGCTTCCTGCTGTGCCGCATCTTAAAGATCATTTATTAACTAATGTCCGGAAACCTGGCCATTCATCTCCGGTAAGATAATTAAGAACAGTTTCAAGATAAAAATATATCGTCATAAAATTAGCGTCAAAAAATTCTGAGAATCTAATAATCAATTTGTGTCTATTTAAGATAAAATTTCTTTAAAAATCTTCTTTATAAATAAATTCTTAGGATTATAATGATTTTTTGATGATAGAAATATTTCAGAAATTTTTAATAAAATTATTCATTTTTTAACTGTAAAGAATTGACTCTGAACCTGAAGATTTTTTTTATCAAACAATTTTGGAATATATTCCAAATGTTTCGGAATATATTAGTGTATGTTTTAATTTTTATGTCAACTTGTTGTAATATTTATACTTTAAGATGATTTACTCTGTAAAAGACAAGCTTATCTTGCATAAACATCATATAATTCTTTAATGTTTTGCAATATGATAAAAATGTGCATTCTTTTATATCTATATTCATCTTCTTTTTATTCGCCAGCAGTTCGGAGAATCATAAGAATATTGAATATTTATAAGATATTTTTTCGACAGACAAAATAAAAACATTTTCTTACTCAAAAGAATCATGGCGTGACAAGAAAAATGAAAAAAGGATTTAATTGTTTTACCGCTATAATAAATTTTTCTAATATTCTGTAAGATTTATATTTTCAGAAAGTGTTTTGAAAAAAATATTTGAGAGAGAATCTGATGATTTAAAATTTTAAAAAGGCACATAAGAATAATGGAAGATGTGGGAAATTAAGAATTCGCATATTTAACGAGAACAAAACATGTTTCCGCATCCGACGAAAAGATAAGAGAAGAGCGCATGGATTTGATTTATTTATTACGCCACAAAGTCAAACACGTGACGCGGTGGCACGTGGTGACTGTATTACTTCCTCTTCAGGTAATTCCAAAGTGGAAACGACATCGATAGTGTCCGCTGGAAATTGTGGAACGTGCTACGGAGCATAACAACCTTGAACTTGCAGCCGCGGAGAACCACAGAAAATTTCATTAACCACAGGATGACGATGACGTTCCGCTTCTGATTACCGAAATCTATAAATTCGACCTAGATGTGCTATGCGAATAACATATTTAATTTAAAACTCGCGTTAATCTTTAAATTAAAAGCATAATATTGTTTAGAGCTCGGGACATTATATTTCAAATGTGATAGAAAATGTTATATTCGACACAATATTTAAAAATAAATAAAAATTTAATATATAAGGTTATTTATCTCTTTTTCTCATACGTTACTACATTATCAAAAAATTTCCAAAGTCAGTAAAATTAGTTTATATATATGGTCTTTAAATCGCGATAAATAGATATTTGCGTATGACAAAATCATTCTTTTAAAAATATTTATCTTTAGAACTTTTGAAATCTCTCGAAATTCGAGAACATGAATCGCTTGAATTATGCTCTTTTATTTATGTGCATCGCAGTATAAAAATACAAATATTTACATCTCGCATATTTTTTAAGTTTTAGAGGTAAAGTGCTTCAGTGTCAAGGATAAGTTGTTTTTGCGTTTTCACGAAGGCTGACGATAAGGAATGCGTGACAGCGAAAGCATAGTTGGAATAAAGATCGTTATATAGCTAATTGCTTATTATCACGATGCTGATAATGTAATTGTTTGGTTATCACTCCTTCTTCCCTTGTATAGTTCACTGTATTAGATTAGATTACTCGAAAAATTAATGCCTTGTCATGCAAAGACGCATTATTTTTTTTTTTTTAATGTAATGTTTAAATGACGAATGTTTTTCAAACATTAGTCAAATCGATCATATGAGCAAAGTTATAAACAACATTTTCGTCATAAATAAAGTAGAAACAATATAGTTGCAATCTTGAATGAGATAAATAAAAGATTGCATTTTAAAATTCTATATTTAATTACAAATATAATTTTTAACTTCTAATAAAACAATAACACAAAAATTTTTAAATATCAACGTGATTTTGATTACTTTAATAATCTCACGCGTTACTTTGTGCTACCCTATAATTTTTCCAATAAATATATTAAATTCCCGCAAGAAAAATCAGTGTAAAATTATCGATGAGCGATTTGATCAGCAGACAATAGTAAGTGTCGATAGTAGATTATATAATATAATGCTGACGACATAATTATACTGATTTTTTCACATAGATAAAATCTATTAAATCATGAGCTGAGAAATAGTATCTGCTCGTTAGATCGAATAATAAAACCGATATCTAGATCGAATAAAACGCCTCTGGATATTTTCGCGAAACTTATGAATTATTTATGATTAATATTACATTTTCTTTCTCTCTCTTTCATTAAAACTTATCAGGTACTATTCGTCGCACTTGATATTTCCAATAAGATATTTTACTTTGTCTTTAAAAATAAAATGTTCTCGCAACTTTAAAAAAAAAAAATATATTAAAGAATTTTGAAATTTATTCAAAAATTTACGAAATTTTTAATTTATTCACATGTAATTGTATTTAAAAAGGAATTTAAAATTAAAATATTTGATGCCAAAAATAGATCTCAGACGAGTCATATGATGGCGAGATTTGATTTTGTGGTGCAGTTCGTTTACTGATCTTATCTGCTACGTGCGAATGAGTCCCGTAAATGACGTGAATATTTATTTGCCATCAAAGTTAGTAGCAGCGAAATGCGCACACAAATTCGCATAATTGCATATATAAACGTACAAGCTGATCCACTCGATATTTAATGAGTGTATTATTAACCATATCAACGTATGTATATTTTGGCGAACGCGATCCGACGAAGTTTTTCCCTTGCAATAGTTTAAAATTTAACACAATATATGTGTTTCAATTAGTATACGCAAGTAAGAAAATGCACAATTAATGAATCACGCGATCTATGTGGAAAAATGATGCAGAATGATATCTCTCTCGGATATGAGAACGCGTTACATATAAAAATCCGATTTATTCTTATATTTTGTTATCTGACAGTGTCGCCTTTTACGTCGTAAAACGTCGTTTACGTAAGTAACAATCACTTCCATATATTCTCGATTCAAACGGTTATTATGTGTATCTCTAGTTTTATTTAAAGACAGAGACCGAACATTCATGCAATCGTTCGCGTGTGTAATCAAATATTTAGATGTACAATAAATATAAATAAAAGGTAAATATTATTGTGATTTTTATCAACACGATGTGTGTCGATAAAAAATCTTTGTTTGTGCGACATAGTTTTGCCAAAATATAATTTGAGATTGTTTTATTAGAAGTCTTTTTTATTCATTTTCTTTTGCAAAATGATCATATCAAAAATACTATTTTTACGGAATAGAAAATTTGAAGAAAAGACTTACCGATGCCTTCGACGAGATAGCGATCCTTGGCATCCATATTTGTAAGCTCGGTGACACTCACAACTATTCTGACGCTCATCGTCCTGTCTGTTCTCGTCAAGTCCCGCGAAGCGTCGCGACGTCAAGCATCCGGCGTCCTTCGCCGTTGCGATCACCTGATTGACAAATATAGCATTATTTTTGCGACACTTAAGTGTTGAGTTTTCTTAGCGAGTACAATGTAAAAAAATCATTACAACTTTTCTAATATTTGCAACTTCTTAATTACACAAATAGTAGTTCCAATTCCAATGTAATCTCGTCTTTAATTAGAAATATATCTGATATTATAAAGCAATAACAGAGAATTTTTGGCCTAATTTATGTTTAATTCTGACTTAGTTTTAAGGATTGATTGTTTGAATATAAACAAATTTTCTTCATAATTAAAATATATAATGTTGAAATATACATATATGTTACTGTAAATATAATTAATTGATTATATTATGAATAATTATCGGTAATTATATATAATTATCAATACATACAGTTATGTACTAAATTTCATATATATCATAATTTTATATATATGTCAAACTCATCCTTAACATATATATAAAAATAGATATTAATAAAAATAAAAAACGTACGTTTAACTTAATAAAATAATTTAAATTATTAAACAAATAATAACAAAAAAAAATGTCAAAATCGCATTTATTTTTTATTGGAATTACATTTTTATAATTATGTTAAACTTAAAAACGCAAAAATATTTTCAATTGTTCAATTTTCAAAATCGAAAATAACACTTTGTATAAAAAATTTCCATCGCTCGTTTTTGTTTTATTTTTGCAAACGACAATTCGGTTTAAATTCAACAGAAAATATAGAGTTAATAATAATTTGGAATATTTTTTATGAAAAATATTTTTGAAAATTGTATTAAAAATAAAAATATTTATATATCATTATATTAATATCAAATTCTAATTAAATTAATATTAAATTCTAATTAAATTAATATCAAATTCTAATTAAATTAATATCAAATTCTAATTAAATTAATATCAAATTCTAATTAAATTAATATCAAATTTAACTAGATGTTAAACGACAAATTCATTAAATCGCAGAAGTAGAATAATTGTCCGATACAATTTAGCAATTTACGATATAATCTACGAGTGCAAAAATATCTGTCACGATAGAAAAAAAATCGTATCTCGATCCGCGAGTATTGATATTTCGCGTCCGCGTGAACTGAAAATCGCAACGAATCTGCGACAGAGGCATCATGACTCTGGAGATTTAAAACAGCAACAACAACAGCGCGAACAAATTCAATTCCATTCGAAATTTTAAGCGTGTATGTTCTTACGAATTTCCGCGACGCCTTTTTTCCAAAGGTTACTCAAATGCGAACCAAAAATATTCTGCGAAGAGACGTGCCCGATGATATCTAGACAGGAAAAGACACTTACGACGTTTTGCGCAAGCAAGGTCCCGCAAGAAGTATCGCCTTCGAGCTTTGTTAGGTATTTTCTTCGAAAATGTCCGATGATATCTCTTTTTCAGCTTTATTTCTTCCGAAAGGCATGCGCGTGGATATCTTCTTAATTAAATTTTATTTCCGTAATAATTTAAGAACCAATGCTACTGTGTAACTTGAATGTTAGCTTGAATCGAGCAGAAAATTTAAAAGAAATATTTATAAAAAATGAAGAATCAATCTTATGTCTTGACATTTAATTAGCATTTTTCACTTTTTTCACAATTTCTATTTTTATATTTTATTCCCCGCATGTTATCTTTTTATTCAATATCATCATCTTTCTCCCTTTAGTCAATTCCGTTTTTTTCCTATAACTTTTCTAATTTTGCATATATGTGTACGTTAAATGTTATTCAATTCTCATTTTTTTTCCCAAATTTTTCTCAGTTCTTCAGTTTCTCCGATTTCTTTCTTTCTCAGTGTTTCTCTCGTTTTTCATCTGTTTTCCAATCTCTCAAATTTATTAACTTCATCACCTTTTTTAACGAATTTCTTCAAGTGTTTCCGTTCTCTTGACTTATGAAACTCTTCGCTCTTCACTAGACTAGTAGAATCAATGGTAGCTTCAGCGACGATGTCTCGTTACGGACCTGCAGTGCGTTTTCCGTGATCCGTGACCTTGACAAGTCCCCCCAACGGTGTTGGTAGCAGTAGCAGTGGATCAACATTACGTAAAACCAAAGTCGCGACGCTTAATTCGTCGACCCAGCGTCGCGACGTCTCGCGATGTTCGCGCAAACAACTTCTTGAGTATCATCCTCGTTTATCAGCAATCATAAAGCACCAATCTTCACTAAATCCGGAAATAGAAAGAAATTAGCTTCGAAAATAAGAAACAACCGATCAATGATCGAAAAGCAAAGAGAAGAAAAGTTATAAGAATAAAAGACCACTTCTCGGAGAATGTTTTTTTTTGAAAAAAGTTTTTTTAAGGAAAAGAGATAATTGTTATGCGAGAAGAAAGAGAGAGAGAGAGAAGTGTGTGTTCTTTCTCTTTAATATAGAGAGACTAGACTATTCATTGACATTTTCTCTTCAAAAATGTTTTCAAAATATTCTTAAATATTTTCTTAAATAATTCTTAAAATATTTTCAAAGAATTCTTTAAAACAGCCTCTTCATATATATAATTATTTTCTCAGTATTTCTTAATTATTAATAATCCATTCTTTCAAACTTTTTCATCAAGTGTCTTTTCATAAAAATATTCTTCAAAAGCTTCTTTTTAAAAAGTATTGTTATTTAAAGAATTATTCTTCGACATTTTTTTTCGTGAATTTTTTTGCCGAGTCTTTCTAAGAAATATTTCTTTTATAAGAAATGTCTCGATAAACATTTCTTGTTCAAATAATCTCTTCTCTGTGAGATACGTATTTAAAAAAAAAAAGAAGAAAACGAGTATTAAAATTTCAAAGATATCTTTTAAAGAAACTTTTTTACAATTTTCTTCTATTTCCTATAAAATTTCTTTGATCATCATTTTTTCTCGGAAGTAAATCGAGAAATCTCACATTGTCTTGATTTTAATTTGATATATCGATCTGCCTACATTTTTTCCAAGTTAGCCGTTTTCATGCAAGTCATCACCTAAGTTGTTTCAAATCATCATTAAACTAATTAATATTCCCCGCATACACTAATTCTTATGCGCGCGCAAATCACATAAATCACTCTACTAACAAATTATTTCTTAATTGATGACGTATGGAAAAAAAACAGTACTTATTGACATTAATAAACATTTTCTGTTATTACAACACTATTTCTATCGTTATAAAATTTTAAACATTTTCTGAAAACATCAGCAGTATATTACATGTAGTATATTACAAATTCAATCATTAATAGCCATCTTCAAATTTTATGATTTCCAAGAACTGAATTTCCCATTAGAATTCAAAAGCTTTTATCTCTCTCATTAATCCTAAATATATAAAACTATCTCTGTATAAGAATTTTAATATTTATTTCATATAGGCGCGATAAGTTATATATATATATATATATATATATATATATATATATATATATATATATGTATGTATGTATATATATATTCTAACATGAATAAAACATTAAATTATTTTCTCTTGCAATATATGTAAATATATAATTAATTAATTTTTTTTATATCTTATTATCTTTTTCTGAAATTCTCTGTTTTTTTTTCTTTTTTATAGTTTCTGATTTCTTCCTTATTTTATATATTCAAAAAAATTTTACGGAAACATTGTATCGACAATACTTGATAAGAAATCCGATCTTATATTTTATATTAATATAAATTACATCGAGACAAATATTGATTGATACAATAGAAGACAATATTTTCCTAGATCATAGGTGATTGCCGGTGCAATAAGTATATTTACAAGATTGCGATCGACCACGTGGTGGATGCAGAATTACAGGTATGACTGGTCTTGAAGTAGCACGACAATGTGGGCATCACGTGATTTTCTCCCGATCCCGCAGGGTATAAAATGTACACTTTTCCGCGATAATTAATTAATCTCTAATTTTTATAATTCTTTTAAAATTTTGCAATGAATTTATTTTTAAAATGCAGATTAATATATAGATAATTCACACAATTATTCATATAATCTTACTTTACACAATAACTTAATGAAACTTTCGTAAAAAAGTTATGTTTTAACACAAACAAGAATTTTTGATTTCGAGTTTTTCGAAGAATAAGTTAAATTAATATTTAAAAATGCAAAAAACGGAAATAATTTAAAAGAATATTAGAGATTTTCTTTTTCAATTTTCAATTTATTAGACACTAAATAAAATTTAAATCACACGCACATATAAACTTAATTCTAAAACTGATACTGTTAAACCTTATTAAATTTCCGCCCGTAAATTTTATTAGGATCTATTAAAAATATCTTGCAATAAAAGAAATGCGTCAAAAATTTGATACGATCATACTATTATCTCTCTCATTTGAATTGTCGCATCTGACAATCAAATTTCTGCTCGCACGTTATTAAGATCAATTTTGAATTTTTGGATTATTGTCTTTGAGATTTCGCCAAATACAGCAAAATTAACATTTGTTTGAAATCAGGATTGTGTCTTAAATTCACTTCAAATTATTTTCATATTTTTCCATACAACAAACCCTTATTTTTCCACACTATCACTGCAAGACATCCCTCGGACCCAAAGTTCGTGATTGATTCCGACACAATTTTTTTCTACGCAATAATAATAACAATAACAAACAACGCACCCGGACGACACCTCGCCACGCGACTAACGCGCAACGAAGAAAATAAATAAATCGCGCTGGGAAAAGAGAACGACAATCAATGCGCAGGCGACAGGACTCACTACACGCGACAAGAATCTCGGGAGAACCTACGACAACCGTATATACGTCAGACTAGCGGAAAGCCAGACGTTCGCCGTCGTAACGACAGGTGTTGTTGGAGAACTTAAGGTGGGGTGGGTACGCAACGAGAGCGTAGGTAGAGGGGATTGTATCGAGCCGAAAGTGGGGTGAAAACCTTCGCCGAGAGGAGTCGACCTCAGATCTTACTGCGTGCAGCATCTATATATCATGGATCCTTGATACGACTCGGATTTCAGATAAAGATATTTTGTACTGGTTATCTCAGAAAAAAAAGAAAAATTAAGAGATGATTGCGGAAAGAATTTAATCACATTCCATTCACACGTTATTGTCTTTCGACACTGTTTACTTTCCAAGTTCTTTTTTCTTCTTTTCAAGTTTCTTTATCTCGTATTTCTTTAGATATCAATTATTAAAAAATATATATCGCGTGATAAAAGTGAAGAACGATCTAACATATTAATTTATTTATTTATTATATGCATTTAAAATTAAATCATATTTACATATACATATGCATATATATTAATTTATTGTGTGATTGTTGTAAAATTATAAACAACAATTTCGCGAATTTTTAATATAATTCAGATTTTTGCCTAATTTTCTGCACTATATCAAATACATTTATCGCAATTTTAATCATTAAAAAGCATCACGTAAAAATAAGAAGTCCGATTCCATGTAATATCTTTCGATTATTTTAAGTAAATAAAATTATAATAAACTTTCGCGCGTATCTACATGTGTCATCATATGCTAATGAGCTTCAAATAGCACGTATCATTGTCGACGATCATGAAAGAATAATCACAAAGAATAATCGATTGTCATTAAGAAGCTGATAATAATTGTATATTGTTATGAATACAAAAATGATAAAAAACGATACAAAATTATTAGTTATGTTTGATTTTATATATTATATTTATATTAAACAGATTTAAATTTTATTAAAAAAAAAAAAAAAAAAAAAAGTAAAATCCTGCCAATGTCGAAACTAATGTCTTTAAAGTGTCAGAAGGGGAGATTTATTATATTTGATCGTTAGAAATGTGAACTAAAATGCGCGATATAATTATTTGTATATGTATTACGACATTCATATGCTCACATATACACACACGCGCCTAGAAAATATAATCGCGGACTTGACTAATAATATACAAATCCATTGAAACAAAGTATTTCAAGGTAAGATACTTAGGAAAAATCAGAGATACATTTATAAGTTGTGTAATCGCGGCGTAAAAAGAGAGAGAAAGATAGAGAGAGAGAGAAAGGGAAAGAGAGAGAGAGAGAGAGAGAGAGAGAGAGAGAGAAAATAGGACATAATTATATATGTTACAATGTTAATAAATTAGGTATATTGTACATATATCAAGTATTTTTCTCTATGCAAAACATTTTTTTATCCGAAATTTGTTATTCTAATGAAGCATAATAAATGTATAAACATAAACTCGCTTTCCCATCGTCGATTGCTTTCTTTACATCAACTTGATGCTGAAGCCACAATCTATGAGATCAATATCCCAGTTTGATATAATTAATAAAGTTCTCCGTCTGACAATGTGTAATAGAATTCATTTTCAAAGATATGAAATTAAAAATTTTAATGCATTTCGAAAGATGTTTTGATGATTAACACTCCAAACGATGGAAAGTAGTGGAAATTTTAACTTACGACGCTATGACCTCATCATACTCGCTACTTCAGATATAAATATGTCGAAGAAAGACGAGGCGATAGAACGTTCGATTAATCAAATATTATGGCAATCGTTCGTCTTTCGTCTCGGTACATCTGGTACTCACCTGCCTGGGCAGAATTTTGATTTTCAGTGAATAAAATACGTGAGAGATGAGGAGGGCGATCGTTGCACCGACACGGCACGACTCGATATGGCACGATACGAAGTTTGGCGCGTATTCGAATTCGTCAGGTAGCGTAAAAACCCGTCTGTCGGGCACGAATGATCCAAATTTTAATCGGATTTTCCGCGAGAATTTAAACTTTATTTCTTATTTAATTTTACTTTACATTTATAAATATGTAAATAATCCACAATCTAAGGAGCAAATTCAGTAAATGCGTACGAAAGTAAGGTGGAACTACTTGTGCCGGGATGCACGAAATGCTGCGAATTATATTCAAAAGTCACGTGACATGCGCACACTGATGTTTACCGTATCGCGCGTCCTTTTCGCACGGTAAAATTGTTTGCACGTTGTGTATGACGCACAAAATTAAAAAAAACATAAAAACAATTAATTTGTACGCGTACTTTGATATCATGACTCAACATTTGATTCCTGATTTTATGATCCAACACATGATTCTCCAGCATTTCTGATGTTCATGCATATTCACAATTTATTTTTGAACGTGAAAAATGTGAATAATGTATTATGCATTATCGCAATAACATGAAATAAACCACGTAATAACATGTCACGTGTCATTGAATTTAATAAGCGGAGTTTTTTCGATTTTCGAAAATCGAATATGATACATACACAGAGATAAAAAAATTGCTATAAAGTCTTGGAGAATTAAGGTTTTAATGCTGCACACAGCCGAGAGTGATTTCTATTTTTTTGCGACATTAGAAACGCAACAAATGTCATAAGAATTATTTTCGAATGTTGCAGCATTGGAGATTTAATTCATTGAGATTATACATTTTCAACAATTAAAATGCTTTAATTTGGGTAATTACATTATATTTAGGGTAGCCAATTTTTTTATTGGCTTTCAAGGGAATATACAAATTTGCGCAACTCTTATAATGTAACAATTATTTTGTCACATATATGTGATTGAATAAAATGAGATATAATTATATGTTTGCCACTTAATGTGTGACTCGGATAATTGAGTCAATCAATTTACAGAATCTACATGATACGGAAATATGCAATAGACCTTGCTATTTGAATTCTCTCCAGCTAGCTAATAAATTACGCATACAGGAGTGCTCCGATAAGTATACTTCGCACAGAACACATATCACAAAATTGCAACTATATATATTCACACTTTAATTGTCTTTCTTCATTCGGTTCGATGTCATTCTGTAAATGATAGAGTCCCGTCCTGGATCCATATCCGCGATGGCGACTGAAAATATCAAGACTTGACTATCGCTTTCGAGAGAGATTTCATTATCAAGAGATTTATAATAAATATTTTTAGATTAAATATACCAAAGAAAATTTATCTCAGCACACAATTCTTGGTTTCTTTTTATGAAATCTCTCTAATACAATATATATATATATATATTAGAGGTTTTTAAAACTAATATCTTTTAAAGTCATTAAAGCTATTAAGCATTTCAGATTAAAACTTCTATTTTCTCATTGTAGCTAAATTGGATTATAATTTAAAAAAATTTAAGAAATTATGTAAATTTTTTCATTGCCAATTTTTTTTAGACGTCGAAATAATTTTGTATTTTATTTCATAGATATAATTTATAAAATATATAGCAAACATTCATTTTAAATATTATTTTTCAAGTATACTTCGCGCCTGCACAAAAATTTCATCCTATTGAAAATTATATTGAAAATAAATCGCTCTAATTCTCAAGCACTGGGCTAAATACCACATCCAAGAAAATACGTACTGCAAATGGCTAACAGCGAGAAGAAGAAAATAACACCAAACCACAGCAGTATGTTGAAGATGACAGGATAATTTTCTGTGTAAGTTTTCGAACGGCCGGAAAATTCAGGCTGAAACAGAAAGATCGATGTAACGCCGAACAGACAAGAGCAGTCTACGAAGAACCTACAAATTTCCATTTTATAAAAATGCCTCTGTATACTTGCTAAATTTACTAAATAGCAATCTACGCTTTTTATACACTTTGCTCGAATGAGTGAGATCAGAAAATTCAGCAAAATATTGATGCACAGATTCATTTAATTAATCCCATATGTCATGATTTCAAAAGTCTAGGATTCGTCGATAAGATACCCCTTCAATAAGATCACCCTTGATATTTGCTAATTAGATGTACAATTAAATCTTTTCCACCAAAAAGATTCAATTAAAAGTCGCCACATTTGTAAATTCGTCATTAAAATATACGCATGCAATATCGAACACGGCAAATCTTCATGCAAAGTTATAATTTTGCACTTGAGAAGAAGAAGGAAACAAGCTCGAAATTATATGTTCTCTATCATATATATTTATATATATTTATATATACAATAATATTGATATAATATAATAATTAAACTTCTTTATGTAAAAAGTAACTCCTTGGACTTACATCCTTCTGCTTCACAGATACGATAAAAAAATTCGCTATCTAAAACTCGCTGCCTAACTAAAGAAATCACTATGATTAAGCGTTATATAAGCATTAATAATTTAACATCAATAGCAGACTACAGCTTCAATGCAAGCGAAAGTCACGTAATTAAAAGTTTTTAAGAAATTGAAGCTAAATTGGCAATAAGTGTCGAAAAATTCTTTGTTAAGGCTTTTGTTTGGTATTACTAAAGTATTTCATAAACACTAAATTACTTTCCTTACAACTCAGGTGTTCTAATATCCTGTATATAAGGTTTGGCAGAACGAAAACAATGGAAGGGCCCAGGAAAGAATTTGACAAGTCATATTTTCATAACTTTTCCACAATTTTAAACTTATAAAAATTTAATTTTTATCTAGTACAATTTTTTAATTTTACTTTTGATTATTTAAACTTATTTAAATTATTTCATTTCACTCCTATCTCTCTTTATTATAAATGTCATCATGAATGTAGAATTATATCTATTAAGTTTTCTTTTTTTTTCTTTTTCTTTTTATAAATTTATTTATAAAATAAAAATTAAATTTTCATGACATTTATGAATTTATTTTTTTTTTTCTCTTGATATATCATACATATCATATATAATCTCAATTTTACAAAATCAATAAAATAAATATTATGTGATCACAATGACATCAAAATGTGAAAATTAAAAAAAAAATTATAAAAATATAAAAAAAGATAGACCTATCTGATTTTCCCCTAGACCCATCGATTGTGATGCATGTTAATATGTACCTGTCCTATTGTTTGTGTGTTAGTATCTATCTTATATTCCTTATTATCGGAGTCCAGGACGGACTTTTCCGACGTTCCGTTATCATCCTGAACGCCCGTACGTTCAGTAGTGCTGTCGACAGTGTTGGGCTCGTTAGTACTATTCATATTATCTATCTCCTCTTCATCCTTTTTATTATTTTGCTCGTCTTGTTCGCCGTCTTGCTATAATCAGTGTTGTTCAGTATCTCAGTAGTGATTAAAGCACCAGTTTTTAAGACTCTGAAGATACCAGAACTTCAGGACTTTAATTCCATGAGTACTTTGATTTATCTATTTTGAGCTTTAAATTTTATTGATTTTTAGAATGTTATTTTACTATATAGCATATATTTAAATTTATCAAGTTCCGTGGAGATCGAGAAATATTAGCGACAATTTAAATTGATCGAGCTTTTATTTAACAAAATTATTTATCAAAATTTAAGGATATTAAAATATCAAGAATTTGATTTGGCAAGTATCTCTGTTTTGCCGAGCTTCAGAAACTTGCTAAAAAAATTCCACAAATTAGAAAAATTATACGATAAAAATTTAAAAAAAAAGGGAACACGATGTAGATAGATATTGGCCGGTTGATGACAAGTAAATTTGTAAGTTTTCGTTGATTACAGTATTTCGAGTAATTCGTCGTGTTCGCGAGATTCATGCAAAAAACTACTAAATACTCTAAATCGGAAAAAAAACACTGTCAATCAAGTAATAGTTCATGCAATGTAATTCGACACGATACCTTGACGAAAAAATTATTAATGTCTGAACTAATTGGCGCTCCCTTTGCGCCACCAGCGGATTTAACACTGTTAGTTTTATAAGCCTACAAAATATCCCGTAATAATTATAAAAATGATACAAGATAAAATATAGATAGATTTTAGCGAACTAATATTGCGATTCTATGTTTAACAGTTTCGAATAATTGAAGTTAACTGTTGGCGATTGTTAAATTATAATTCATCTTTATTTGACAATTCCTTCCTATTATAATACTAAATAAAAAAATAAAAAAACTAATCAATTAGCAAAAAGTATAACACTTACTTAGAAAATCAGTTACAAAATTTGCTGTTTTATACATATATAAATGTTTAATAAAATATATTGTAGCAATATCATAAAATCGCTGGAATAATACAGAAAATAATTTGAGATTGTAAATAATTAGCTTTGTTCTGACACAGATGGTATAATGAAAAATAAATAAATAGAAAATTTTTTAATTATATATTTTTTCATAATTCTCTCTTAATGCATTTATTTTTATTTTATTCAAATATTTATTTTTTTAATATTCTTTTTATTTTGATAAATGAATATAAGAAATGTCTCCACAAAGTTATATATATATTTTCTCAACAGATTTTTGTTCTATAATATTTAAAATAATTCAGTTTAATTAGGCCTAAATATATCATCTTGTACAAAAGTGTAATTATAATGTAATTATATGTAATTACATTGATAATTAAAAAGATTGTTATCAATTTATCAATTCTGTTTAAATATTGTCATAAATCTTCTTTAAAATCTTTTTCTCAGTCAATACTCTTAAATATTTTCACATAATTTTGTTTGAAATATAGTAGAGAGATTGTAAAATGTATATAGAATTTAAGTATTAACATTTACCTTAGTATCTCTACGCTGCCTCTCAAGAAGCACCGAGCGGGCGTTCCTCACCTTGCTTGCGTCATTCGTGAATGCCGAAATAACAACCTAGAATGGACATCCGGATTTAAATATGTGAGAATCTATAATTGTATTTACATATAATTAACATAAAAATAGACTGATGATTAATAAAAAAATAAAGGAATCAAGACAAATTATGATTATTACAAATAAAATCTGGAATAAATTGATGTACCTTGCCATCATAAGCATTCACAAAAGCCTTAGATACATGTTCCATTGCATCATTTAGTAGCATATATGCCTCATTGGCCACTGCCGAGGTGTTCCCATGAAGATCCAGAACTGCTCTAAGTGCTGAAACCACCAACCAATAAACATCTGTGCCAGAGTCATGTTTTTTCGCAGAGGACGCATTATCAGCAATAGCATGAAGAAGAGCCATCTCCTCGACGAATTTGCGATCCTCCTCAATTTCCAAGTTTAGAAACTTTAATTTCTCTATGTTAGTTGGTTTCAGCTCGCCGAGAGCCGATTGGCCTAGCTGTATTTAAAAGAGAGTATTTAGAATATAATAAAAAATTAAGAGGCAAAACAAAATATAGATATAAACAAAGTAAAAGTACTGATTATTAAATCTTCCTTAGAAACTAAAATGGAAACAAAAAAAGGAAGAAAGAAAGCGAGGAGACACCATAATATTATAGTAATATCATCTTAAAAAAAAGTAATAAAATAGCCTTAATATAATGAAGATATTAATACATGCATGTTTAATAATGAGATATTAAATTAGGAATGTAGAAGAAATTTTTTTTAATTTTCTTAATTCTTTATCTACTTTAGTACTTACAGCATCAACTCCATCGCTTAAATTAATTCTGACCAAAGTGTTATCATTGCTTCGTTCCTCTATTCTGCTTCTAATTGCTTGCCAGGTGGTCTCTTCCATTTCATCAACAATCAAAGAATATGTGATTTTGTTCTTGTCTTCCATAGGAGGTAACATCTCCATTCCATCACACGCTATAACAACCAATGCTTGGGGAATTGAAAACGGATCCCAAATAGCAATGTTGTGATCTGCATCTTTCTGTAAGAACACAAATATTTAGTAAAGATCTTCAAATATAATATAGATATAATATTCAAAACAAAAACTTTAAAGATTCCAAGTTTTAAAAATAGAGCTTTGAAGAATTTAATTTTTTTTATTGATTTAATAAAACAAAAATTTAAAACTTTATAATTTAAATGTTTTACATATTCATAAAGCTCTGCGACACATCTAAGAATTTACACAATCCAACATTTCTATTAAGAGATTGAAGATACTCATGTACCTGCTTCCCAGTATAACCAAGAGCTGCGGATAAGACCTCCTTGAGACTGCTTTGCTCAATCTCTCCATTTACAGTAAATTCTACACTATCAGGTGAATGAAGAACGACGAATTCGCCACTGGCATAAACTAAAAGCAAATACATTGATAATCAAATATAAGATATCAAAGATAAGATAATCAAATTATAAGAACAAGTGCTTAAATAAACAAACACAAATTTTTAACAAATGCAAAATTTAAAATACTTAAAAAGTTCATGAAAAGAATTATCTCACTGCAAAATAAGTTTGAATACATTTCTGAATGTTTTGTGTTGGTTTACTTTGGAAACGGATTGATTCTCGCAGCCAGAAATTCAATCACGGCAAACTTGAAACATTTCGATTGTTTTCAAAAAGTTATCTTAAAAGTAAAAAAAGAATTACCTGTGGCAAGAATGGCGAAAAGAAACAACAATTGCCGAAACATTGTTGCCTGAGAAAACTATTAAATTCAGAAGACACTCCCTTAACGTCGATCAATTTCGGACATGATCATGTGACAACGTCAGATCACATGTGGCTATAGTTATAATAAGAATAGATTGTCTTCCATGCTCGTAGAATCAATTACGCAATTGCGCATGCGCTTGAAAGACAGAAATGCACCATTGAGTTTACCCTCTTTTTCTCTCGAATTATTTTATACCATAAAAGAAGCACATTCAACCAGCTGCAACTCTATATGTATATTTATTGATAAATCGATAAATCAATAGATCGATATATCGAAAATTCAAATTTCAAAAATTTAAATTTTCGAAAATTTAAATTTTTGAAATTTAAATTTTCGATATATCGATTTATCGATCTATCGATCTATAGATCGATAAATCAATATATTGTGACTTAAAAAAATCACGAATAAAATTTTAATTATAAATTAGAGCTTATGTAATTGACTAATCAAATTTGAATTATGATTTAAAGCTTATGTGATTTACAAATCAAATTTGAATTATGAATTAAAGCCGGGGCAATTCACGATTCAAAATCATTTGTGAATTAAAGCTTGTGTAATTCACAAATCAAATTTGAATTATAAATTAAAGTTTATGTAATTAGTAATTAAAAATTGATTTATGATTTACTCGTGAATTAGATTAAGACTTGATTTAATTATTTGCAACCCTGGTTGTATGAATGGGCCAAACCATAACAATTTAAATATATTAATGTGATTTCTTTTTGTTAGCAAATGCATTTAGAAATAATAGTTTTTATGCACCTATATATATAGTATGAAATTCTTGCCAGCTGACTTTTGACATTTTTATATAGTTTTTATAATATACAAAAAAGAAATGCAGTCTTTAATAAAAGTAAAATATCGATGATACAATATATAGATAAGCGACGATACAAATATTAAAAATACATTGTATAAACAAAAGTAATGCAGTTCTTTTAGTATATTTGTCATTGTTTTATTATATCAATCAAAGTAGATTTTGATATGATCTTTCAAGTGTTTTGTGTGATACGTGTAGTGAATATATTATACATATATTCGCGCACCATGATTCTTGGTTATTCATCCATCTAATATTATAGCTGCGATCGGAATGCTACAAATGCTTCGAAGCATTTGATTGACCAATCAGGACAAAAAGATATCTTTATTCTGATTGGTTAATGTAATGCTTCAAAGCATTTCTAGTGTCTTCTCGACCACAGCCTTTATCATATCTGTGGATGTGTAAATAATCTGTGGATGGTGACTCAGTGTGCGCGCGCGTACCACATGATTAGTGCAATTGCGTACCTCGTGATTGCACGAGATATCGATTATTATTCGGCCCCTGTCCCTGCCCACTGCCACGACTTCCACTATTATATTTCCAGGAAGAGAACAAAACGAACGGGAGTGGCGAACCGTATCTTTTGGACAGCCATTAATATCGACGTGATCATCCTTTCGGTACGTTATTTCCAACATCAAAGATGGGCTCGCTCTTTCGCAGCGAGGAAATGACATTGTGTCAGCTGTTCCTTCAAAGCGAAGCTGCTTACGCCTGTGTCTCCGAACTCGGCGAGCTCGGGCTAGTACAGTTCCGCGATGTAAGTCATATTTCTCATTATATCGTTTCTTAGCTAATAATAATTTTTTCATCATTTTTCATAGTTTAAATTTTTTACTAGCTATCAAATATTAATCATCTAATACATTTTAAATTTCTATATTTCATACCACGTTGACCTTGTCATCATAATGTTAATGTATTTTAGTTAAATCCTGATGTCAACGCTTTTCAAAGAAAGTTTGTCAATGAGGTACGTCGTTGTGACGAGATGGAACGCAAGCTGCGTTACTTGGAGAAGGAAATCAAAAAGGATGGCATTCCAATGTTGGATACCGGTGAAAATCCAGAGGCTCCACAACCTCGAGAGATGATTGATCTGGAAGCTACTTTCGAGAAACTAGAGAATGAGTTGCGGGAAGTGAATCAGAATGCTGAAGCGCTTAAACGTAACTTTTTGGAGCTAACTGAGCTCAAACATATTCTACGGAAGACTCAAGTTTTCTTCGACGAGGTAAGTTTAAATTAGAAAATTTTATTTTTTTGGTTTAATAATTTGCGCATATGAATCAAAGATAAATCTACTTTTCCAAAGTAGATTACAAATAGTCAAGGAATTTTGAAATCAATTTTATTGAAAAAGAAGGACATGTAATGAAAAATTATTGGAATGAAATTGTAAAAAATGTGTTTTGTCTTTAATCTGTTAATTGTTTTGTACAATTTGAATGTAAATCTTAAGGGAAAACTTTTGCAATGGGCTGTAAATATCATCAATGGTACTGCCACTTATCTTGAATTGTTGAACATTTATAAGAAATTTCAGCAGTTAATTATTTTATTTTAAAGCGCAATTTTTTATTCAGCTTTGAAGACGTTTATTATTGAACAAAAAACTATTGTATTTGCTACAAATAAATTTTTACATGGCAAAAGTTAATATCGCAATTCATAGTTTTACACTCATCTGCATTATTTATTTTTGTAAATTAATTAATATATAAACTCTGCAAGAGTCAATTTTTTTTATATAAATTAGTTTTTTATATATGAATTATAGTATGTAGTAATTAATTGTAATGTATTCTTCAGAAAGAGAGAGAGAGATAAAGAGTGAAATATTCATCTTAATAAGATTTTTTTGTAAATTTGTTTAATGTTTTTAAATCTTTAATGTATTATATATATATATTTTTTTATTTTAAAAGAATTTATTGAATTTCTTTATAAAAAATTGAGGAATAAAAAATCTTGTTGAAGTGGCTGCTATTTTATAATGCTGTTATTGAAGAAAAAAATTAGCATAAAGAATGCCTGCGCTAAAAAAAGCAATGAGTCTACCAGCTGGGCCAAATTATTTTCAATGCATGAAAAGCTAAAGAATATGCAAATTAGACATATACAAAAGCCTGTTTTTGCGCTTCTGCAACTTAAAATGATTGCAACGAAGTTACTCGGAGAAAACTGAGATCAGATAGGACTATCTGTGACAGGCACAAAGGTCTTCATTTTTATGAGCTATCAGGCATCAGAATGTTCTTATTGTATGTTACTAATCATATATTGTTGAGTGATTTTAGGATTTATTAATGTGTTAGTGTTGCCAACTAACCAAAAGCCATCAAAGCAAAGGACACAAGTCATTCGCTCCGCCCTATCTCCCTTTATGTCCCTTGAGAGTTGTTTAGTCCGGTCGCAGTTTTGTAAGAATTCATTGTATTCAATTATATTTAATCAATTTTCGATTTAGATGTTGTATATAATATTAATCTCTTTTTAATCACACGGAGTATAAAAGAATTTTTAGAGAAAAGTTTATAATGTATATTATTGTTATTCTTGCATAAACATGTTTCAACACTTCTGCACATGAACTGAGACTTGTCATGGATTTTAAATGGATTGTGCATTGATTATAAATGTATTTCTTGAAAAAAGTTTTTATACTTTTGATATTGTAGATATTTAATATCAGATATTTAATAATATTTTACAAATCTAGTTTTTTTACATATTTAATATTTAATTTTAAGTATAGTTTTTAATATAGTCTAGTTTTATCTTTTTTTCATATAGCAAATATTTATTTTATTTTATTTTTTTTTTCTGTGACGCCTTTTGTTTTTCTATTTTATCCTTCCTTTTTATTCCATTATTAATCATTTTACTTTTTCCCTTTTTATATAAATAAAAATCTGTTTTAATTCAGCATAAAAAAATATGTATGTTTAGGAACAAACAATTGCACGTGTCATATTTAATGAAATATTAATATATAATTATTCAATAATTTAATGTAAAATAATTTAATTATAATTCTCTTTAGTAATATATGTTTAAACATTTTAAATCACTTTTTTGAGTAAAAATTATTACATTTTAATGTTAAATAAAATAATAATATATGATAAAAATGTTAATAATAATAATAATAATAATAATAATAATAAGTAATGAAAATAATATAAAATCATCAAAGATTGTTAAAATCAAAAAAAGAATCTCGTAAATGAGCTACTCATGGGTGCGATATGCAGCATGACATCTCTCTACAATAAATAACAGAAATAAATAATATTTTATGCATGAATTATACTAACATTATGCGACTTTGTTAAACATATATATTATATTATTTGAAGAAAATATAATATTATATTAATTAATTCTTGAAAAATCGCTCTTTTTGATTCGTACTCTGCATGAAACATATTTGTTGGAAAATCTCACATAGTTTCAAATTTTGAACCAAATTTCTATATAATTTATCTTATTCTAAAAAATTAAAATCCATGCAAGCTATATCTCAATTATTACTATTATTATATTATTTCTGATATTTTTGCAAATAAATTTTAGATATTATAGAATTTGAATTTAATATGATTTAATAGATATTTAGAGATATATTTTGAAAAAATAATTGTGACCTTTATTGGATTGTTGAATGGAACTCTTTGCATGTTCAGCATGTGTGTGTAGCATGTAGCAGGCAGAAATGTTGTATTGTAATATATGTAATGTATGTAGCAATAGTTTAATTATTAATTATAGAAAAAGAATTACGGAATGTTATGGAATTCATGATGCTTATTTATCGAAGTAAATGCCTGAATCTATGAATCTTTTTTAATGTTGTGCTTTTTAATTGTAAATAATTCGTATTCGATTTTTATAATTCAGAAATTTTACATTCTAAAAAAAATTTGCATATGTAGAAATCAAATTTATATTTTTTATTTGAAATTCATATAAAATTTGGAACTAGTATAGTATTGTCAATATTTACAAAATCAGTTTCATATGAAATTTTGTATTTTTTAAATTTTGAATAATTTTTATAAATCCTTATACTTTTAAAATATTGTAAAAATTTAGGAGTTAAATCTTCTTAAAGTATTTTATTCCTTTATTCTTGTATCACTAATTGTAAGCATCATGGAAATGTAGACTTATTATTAGACGCAGACCGAGCAGACTGAACAAAATTACGCGAATTTAAAAGAAGGTTTCTCTTTCTTTATTTTCTTTTTTAATATCGATAAATTGAAGAAAATTTCGAAACTTAAAAAAAGAGAAGGAAAGAGCAAATGGAGCGGGAGATAGGGCGAAAGAGGGGTGACCTGTGTCTGTTGCCAGGCTGAGCATGGAGGTGTCGTGTCGCAGATGGCAGACCCCAGCCGTGAAGAAGAGCAAGTCACTTTGTTGGGTGAAGAGGGCCTCCGCGCCGGCGGCCAGGCTCTCAAACTCGGGTAATTAATGTGTGACGTACATCCGTTTAATGCAGAGCGTGGTGACTTCTAAAAGACTCCTCAAAGATACTCTTCTATCAATTGAAACTGAAATTAAAAATTTGCTTCAAACTATTTGATGAAAAGTTTATGAATGTGTGCTTAAACTTTGCAGTATTTCTCTGAAGGATTTAAAAGAGAGAGAGAGAAAAGAAAATAGTTTTTTTGACAAATTTTACTTTGTTTCTCATTTGCTCGTTTAAAATTTATATCATAAAAGTTCTTTTACCTTTTTAATCATTGATCATTTTTTTCTATTTTCTTTGCTTAATAGTTTTTTTTTAATGTAATACTGAGGATGATTTAAAAAATGGATCGAAATGTCCGATAAGTTATGTATCAAAATTGAATTCGAATAATTATATATTTGTTGAATAATTATATATATATATATATATATATATATATATTATATATATATCGAATAATTAGATGTAAATCTTGTACAGATGTCATTATTTAGATGTTAGATCTGTTTTCCCTCCTAATCCAAGTTTACCGTTCCGTATCTCTACGCTCTGCATTTTTTTAATCTCTACGTGACCGAGAATCATCTTTAGTACGTCATTGCATGCCCACAGTTTGTGTTGCAAAATACATTGCTGCATTTCGCAGTGGCGCTCCGTCACTAATGTCAATCTTTGGATTTGCCGACTATAGATATATCCAGATTTTTAAATTAATTTCCAGATGTTTATTAACAAGTATTTTTATTTATTTAAACTTGAAAATGATCGAACAATAGCGCAGTTATGAAGATGTTAAGGATACGAAGATTAACAATACGAGGAGTAAAAGCGTGAATAAAAATGATACACAAAAATGTTAGGAATGCAAAGGTTTGATTGCAACGAAAGAAAATGATAATACAAAGAAAAAATTTAGATTAGGGGAAAACAATACTAAAGAAAAATTTAGAATAGAGAGGATTGTATATATATAGTAGATATATTGAAGAGAAAGAGAGAGAGAGAGAGAGAGAGAGAGGGTAGATCCACTATAGTAGAGGCATCCTACGTCAGTGTATTCTGTGATTACAGCACCTATATACTACGGCAGACACCTTAGGAGTGCATTATAGGAACCCGCTCAGGCAAGCTGTTATCAACCGTTATTTACGAATCTGTTTGCGAAATTGTTTGCCTCGATGTTGTTGCCTAATGTTTATCCAAGCCTTATCGCTCGATGAGCAAAGCCACATCCTTCTTGCGTTGCTGGAGCATCCTTCACGAAGACTATTTCGGACTTTTTTATTCGATGAGGAAGTTCTTTGCTTTTTAGATGTTTTTTAAAATTTTTAAAAATTTTAGTATTATCGCTTCTATCCCAGTTTTTAAGTCTTGCTATATTACGTTAGAATGTAATGTAAACTTCTAAAATTTCAGTTTCCTATATCGATAGAGAACCTTATTTATCGCTAAATTTTTGACCTGTTGGATTCTAAATCTATCCATGGATTTTTAATTAATTTTTCTTAGTAATAATAATCAATATAATATTGAATTTTCAACTTAGAGGTCTAGATTTTTGATATTATTTAAATAATCATCTTTGTATTATTCTCAAATAAGATCAGTATTTATTTTCTGGTTTTTACATTCATCAAGCTTCCAATAATAATTAATAATAAAATTTTTTATGTTTTTTTTTTCTTCAGGGATGCCTCTGCAACTAAAAATACATTTGAAAGACAAACGCGACTGTTCGCTTTTTATGAATAACCATCCATTTTTCATTGATCGATTGCAAAAAATGGGAGAAAAATCAGCGAGAAATCGCGCCGACCACAATAACAGTTGATACAGTTTGATACGATTTGTCACCCGTTTTTAATATCGCTAAAGTAGAAAAATTCAAACTGTATCGAGTATCTTCAATCTAAACGATCGAGATCCGATGTTCATCTTTCGATTCCGACACTCGCGCGACAAAATTTTTGTAATAATTTTTTTGTCGTAGTGATACAACGTTGTAAATAACAATAAATGATGATGGTGTGGCCATGGGTATGTATAATAATGTTCTCACTTCTTAACAAAGGATTGTTTGTCTGTGTTTGTATGTTTTTTGAAGCATATCGCTTATTCGCATGCTTTTGCACTTGTTCTTATTCTTTGTTACGTTAATCAAGATCAGTGTGGATTATTAAATCGTTAAGGACGTCTTGTTGGATTTCTGTTTTAGAATTTGCGATTTTTTGAAAAACTTGAAAGCTTGAAGGAATAAAATGTTTAAGCGCTTGAATTTTTTTAATATCAAGGATTTAAAATTCTAAAATATGATGTGCAAATTTTGAAAGATGTAATCATAAAATTTAAGCTTGAACATTTTAATATTAATATTTGCACGGACTTTTATATTTCAGAAATCTCCTGGCAATTAGGATTTTGTACAAAATGAGAAATTCGAAATTTTTTTCTAGTTTTTAAAAATAGAAATTTTGAAGATTTTTTAATATTGAAATTTTGTCTTAACACGATAACCAACAGAAACCAACAAAACCTTTTTAACGATCTAACGGCTTGGCTTGTGATGTGCTTGACTTAAATAAATTGTTTCTATTTCTTATTTCGCATCGCGTCTACCAATGATGATCAATTTTCAATTAATTGGGCAAAATTATGATAATCAGATAAATTTAATAGCAGTGTCAATTCTAAAACGATCCGATTGATTGTTTTTTTCGGGAAAGTTTTTATAATATATATTAAAGATCAAAGACATAAAATAATAATGGCTTATAAATTTTTTTCAGATTGTTTAATGAATATTGCCACATATTTTTTTCCTTGTATTTATCTCAGCTGAGGTTCAATGTTTTACTATTGTTTAAAATATATAGTAGGCACAACTGATTAATTAAAATCAAGGAAATTCTAAAAATTTAGTAAAGTTCCCGTTTAAGGAGAGACAACTACACAATTCTTTTTATTTTACTAATGTAAATTATATAAGCATCTATCGCACGGTCGTGCCTCTGATTTATCTTTAATTATCATTCTGAGCAATTTAACGTTTATATTATCAATCGTTATCGTTATCACATACATTTTAAAAATTTATATTTATCTCAATAGCACGACACGAACTTGAGATATATCGGCGCAATAAGTGGTTTTCGATTATTTTGAATTGCATTTTAAAATGCAATTTTTAGATGATAAATATTTGAAATTAGGAATTTTAAGGACTCAATTAAGAGAGGATAAAAAAATCGAAAATATTTAAAGAAGCTCGAAAAGTCTTGACATTAAAAAATTTTTAAAAATATTACATTTTTTATTACCGTATTAGTTTCCGAGAGATTTTGATGAAAATACGATTGACATTTAAATTTTGGATAAAGAAAAACAGTTTAATATCAGATAATATGATATTACTGTATTTTTTGAAGAAAAAAAATCTGTAAAGTTCAAATATAAAAGCTTTTGTAACTTTATGTAGCATATCTCTATATATAATACTGCTATTGTGTTTCATTATACATTTATTGAAAATTTATTATTGTAAATTTTTATCACAAAATTACATAAGTAATTATTACGTAATAAAAAAAAGTTTGTTTAGCAATTTTTGTCAAGTTATTAAATTATGAAAATAATCAATTCTATCATTAAGCTTTCATTCTTCTTGAACCATAAACTGCGTGGAAAATCTTGAAATTACTTATAATTATTTGTAAATGATCTTGTCTGTGTGAGATGTCGCGTTAACAAGATATATCTCAAGTTTGTCCAAGACGATTAAGATAGATGAGACAGGAAACAAAATCCATGCAAACGAAAGACAGCGTGGCAAGTTGGAGCATTGTGGTCGTTTCTGGTGTGGCTAATGTGGTTGTGTCTTGTCTGTTGTGTCGTCAGCAAGAGCACGCGGGCTTGAACCCCACCGAGTCCATGACACGTGCGTTGATTAGCGATGATAATATCGCCCGCCAGTCCGCCCTCGGCCCTGTCCAGTTGGGGTACGTACTCCATTACTAATTATTCCCTTCATCCTGTCGCGCAATATCCCAGGAATATCCATAGAATCGAATAAATACAGGTTTTACTAAAAAACTGATGAAATGTCTTTTTTTAATAATAATTTAAAAATGGGAACGCAGAAATTCTAGCATCTTTAGATCATTGATCTAATGTAGAATTTTAAGAATTTTATACTTTATTTTTTTTTCTTAAGGAATTTATCTTTTATTTTTCACAAACTTTTAAGTTTATTGGATTTTTGAAATTGCATATAACTTGATAAAAAACTTAATAAAGAAGTGTCTTCTGCAAATTTCAATATATTTTCAATATCAAAGCCTTGAAGATTTAATTTCTCAGAATTTTTGATTCTTTGGAGATACTTGGAATCTTACTACTCCGATATTTTAATTCCTTAGAATCCTAGATCTTTAGAATTTTGTATTTTTAATATTTTTGGATCCTTAGAGGTTTGAGGATGAGAGTGTTATAAACATTTGGAATTTTGATATATTATATTTTTATGATTCGCACGCAATTTTATATTTAACGCTAAATGTGATCGTTTTACTTATTTTAAATTTTATTTTTCTTTGTAAGAAGATTACATAATAGACCTTTCAGGATTTAAAGATCTCAGGACTTAAAAAAATTTGCTGTAGACTTTATATTTTTATTAGATTATATACAAAATCTTTTAATTTCTTTTTTATTTCAAAGCGGTAACTTTTAAGCAAAATCAAATTAGATGTTTGCGATAATAATTTTAATTTTATTTTAATAAAATTTTCTTAAATTAAAATAATTCAAGAATTGGAATTTATATTAGTTAAAACTTGATGTTAAAAATTAAAACAGAACGCGAAAAAAATTTGTCATACACCAATTTAATAAAAATATATTGACAAGCAAATTCTATGCGTATTTGGCATAATTATGATCCGATGTACGATCATACCCCGATTTGTTCCTGTGACACTTATGCTATTTGTTGGAGTTTGTCGTTCAAAGAATGTTTCAAGGAGGATTATTGACAGAAGTCCAAGGTATGTAAAAAAGACAAAAAAAAATAAAAGGGACGGACCATGGCTACAGAAATCATCATTTTTCTACTTGATTAGCAATTCCACATAGAAAATCCGCACGAGTCATTGACCGATACAGATTGAAGATTTTTAACGTCATAAAAATAGTCATCACAATGCTTTATTCGAAGAAACCATAATCGTGACGAGTTTTACACAGTTTGCATATAAACACCCTATATATCTGATTTTTAATAGATTTTTATTATTTATTAATACCATGTTTGTGTGTCATTACGCGAGCAGTTTCGTCGCGGGAGTCATCCTGAGAGAACGCATCCCCGCGTTCGAGCGTATGTTGTGGCGGGCGTGCCGCGGAAATGTCTTTCTGCGCCAGGCGGAAATCGAGACTCCTTTAGAAGATCCATCGACGGTGAGTGTACAACATCGATTTAAATCGAAGAACTAGAGAATGAAGCTGCATCTAAAATTTAATCTAAAATTTAAATTATTATATAGCAGTTTATCGCGACTCTTGCGATTTAACCGAAGAGATCTTAATAATAATTTAGTAATGATTTATTTAGGGAGACCAGGTGTACAAGTCGGTCTTCATCATCTTCTTCCAAGGAGATCAACTGAAAACTCGTGTAAAAAAGATCTGTGAAGGTTTCAGAGCGACCTTGTATCCTTGTCCAGAAGCACCAGCTGATCGTAGAGAGATGGCGATGGGAGTCATGACTCGCATTGAAGACTTGAACACTGTGAGTACATCATATCTTTATGTTTATAATATATATGTATAGTATTATAATATACTATACTTTTTCTCTACACATTTTGCATATGCGTGTATAAATAAAATAAATATAAAAAAATCTATAATCATTTAATTTACCGAATGTTTTTTTAATTGAGCAATGCAGGTCCTTGGGCAGACACAGGATCATCGTCATCGCGTCCTTGTAGCTGCCGCAAAGAATATCAAGAACTGGTTCATCAAAGTCCGCAAGATCAAAGCGATTTATCATACTCTAAATCTTTTCAATCTTGACGTCACTCAAAAATGCCTGATCGCAGAATGCTGGGTGCCCGTCCTGGACATCGAGACTATCCAGCTAGCATTAAGACGCGGAACGGTAATTAGCAAATGCGATTTTTATTATTTCTTCAATTTCTTATTGTGAAAAGAAAGATGAACCAATGTTTTGTATTATTTAGGAACGTAGCGGAAGTTCAGTACCTCCTATTTTGAATCGCATGGAAACTTTTGAAGACCCGCCGACGTATAATCGCACAAACAAGTTTACGAAGGGCTTCCAGGCATTAATCGATGCTTATGGGGTTGCCTCTTATCGCGAGATGAATCCCGCGCCCTATACTATTATCACATTCCCGTTTTTGTTTGCGATAATGTTCGGCGACACCGGTCATGGTCTCATTATGTTTTTGTTCGGCGGTTGGATGGTGCTGAAAGAAAAACCGCTAGCGGCTAAAAAGAGCGACAACGAGATCTGGAACATATTCTTCGGTGGTCGTTACATCATTTTTCTTATGGGCCTGTTTTCCATGTATACCGGTCTCATCTACAATGACATATTCTCCAAATCGCTCAACATTTTCGGTTCTAACTGGATGATTAATTATGATCAAAGTACCATTCAGAGCAATAAGGATCTACAGTTAAATCCCAGTTCTGAGGATTATGTCGATTATCCCTATCCATTCGGCATGGATCCGGTGTGGCAGCTGGCGGAGAATAAGATCATCTTTCAAAACTCATACAAGATGAAGATCTCTATCATCTTCGGAGTAATACACATGCTGTTTGGCGTGATAGTAGGACTGTGGAATCACATGTATTTTAAGAAGCGTTACAACATCACTTGCGAATTTGTACCGCAGGTGATCTTTCTCATGGCGCTGTTTTTCTACATGGTGTTGCTCATGTTTATCAAATGGATCAAATATGGTCCAAAGAATGACCTGGTCGAGGGACCCGGTTGTGCACCTTCAGTCCTCATCACTTTCATCAACATGGTTCTATTCAAACCCGCCGCCAAAGTTGGCGAATGCGAGCCATACATGTATGGTGGTCAGGGTGGTCTGCAAAAGTTTTTAGTGATCGTAGCCTTGCTCTGCGTTCCGTGGATGCTACTGGCGAAGCCAATTTTGATGATGCGCAATCGTAAAAAGCAACATTATCAGCTCAACAATCACGGCGCCGAAAATGGCGACGTGGAAGCTAACATGGGAACCTTACAGCAGAGCGGAGGTATTACTCAGAACGGCGGTCACAAGGAGGAGGAAGAGAACATGATGGAAGTGTTTATTCACCAAGGTATTCACACTATCGAATATGTTCTCGGCAGCGTGTCACACACCGCGTCCTACCTACGTCTCTGGGCCTTATCTCTGGCCCATGCCCAGTTGTCCGAAGTGTTATGGAACATGGTAATGAGAAATGGTCTGGCGAGAGAAGGCTGGGATGGCGGCATCGTCCTCTATGCCGTCTTCGCCTTTTGGGCGGTGCTCACTGTGGGCATCCTTGTACTCATGGAAGGCCTTTCAGCGTTTCTGCATACACTTCGTTTACATTGGTAAGATTTTGTTTGCGAAAAGTTTTTAATAGTTTTTTTTTCTCTTTTTTATAAGTTTTTTCTTATATTACATTATTGTGTATATAAATATTGAATAATTTATATTTTATATATATTAATTATTAATTATTTATTAAATATTTATTAAATATATGTTATTTTCATATAAACTAATTAGTAATAATGTTTACTGATATATTAATTTATTTGTAACTCTCACTTTTTATTTTCTAGGGTGGAATTTCAAAGCAAGTTCTATTCTGGTTTAGGCTACAGCTTCACACCGTTCTCGTTTGAAATCATCCTCGATGCCGCACAGACCACTACTGAGGATTAAAATAATTAGTATTATTAATTAACAATTGCCGTTGACTATTACTGTTAGTATGAACGTAGGACGTCGCGAATTCAGTAGCTATTTCTTCGGACAAGTCAGTTATGAGCAATTAATGAGCCTCTTATGAATAAAATATGTGTGTGTGTGTGTGTGTGTGTGTGTGTGTGTGTGTGTGTGTGTGTGTGTATATATATATATATATATATATATATATATATAGAATCAATTAACCTATAATTGTTCAGAATATGAAAATTATTACTTTTCATCTCGTAGTTTGTTTAATCATAAACGAACGTAAAACTTGAAAAAAAAAACACATTAAGCTTATAGTACATATAAGTTTATAGCACACATTAAGTCATGACAAGAGAATATACTCGTGATATTATAAGTTTCTTTCTTGATCGATAAATTATATATACATTTAAATTTGGATGTTATTTTTTTTCTTTGTCATTGTCTAATATATAAAATCCTGCATGTATTCTTACATACGAGGAATATTCGGAATTCTTACACATTGTAGAATTTATAGATCTGAAAAACAAATGTACGTCACGTAGGCGACCGATCAATGTTATTTCGTATATCTATATATAATAAAGAATGTGGCATACCGAAGGGTGTTTCATGAAAATTTGGTGATTGTACCATGTTACGACTTAGCGTACTCGGCAAGGCGACTTGTACGCGATTTGTCGAGATTAATTTTGCTCTTTAAGATTTGACAAACCTTTACCTTTACATTCCTTTTAGCGCCAAACATGTCCGCTTAATTTTAGATTTGCGCGATGTAACATATTGAAATTAAATTGCGATTAAATTTTTTATCTTTGTAAAAAACATTATTTTTCAAAAGAGTTTTATATTTTTGAAAATAAATTTCTTTAATTGCGCAAATCAAATTTACAAATAAATAACAATATTCTCAAATTATCATTAATTTAATATATAAAACAAGATGCGTGCATTGTTTAGAGAAATAATAAAATTTAATAAGAAACTACATTAAAAAGAATATTTCTTGATATGTTGGAATTTCGCTATAAGTTTCATAATTCTTTCAAATAATAATTTTAATTTCAATAATAATAATAATTTTAATACAATTTGTGACAATTTTGAAATCTTCCACAACGATTTGAATTCACGAGATTCTCGCTTGCAGCTTGGACTCTCCTCCCACCCGGCCCGATCCATTCTTATCAACCCCGTCTTCGATTGGCGTGCGCGTCGCACGGCTTGTCTCTCTCTCTCACTGTTTCTGGGTCTGGATTCCGTCGATTCCCCGGCAGTCACTCGTTGGCGTTCAAACGAAGTGGTTTTCGCATTTCGTCTTCGGCCAGCCTCCTCTTCTTGTTCGCATCGAAGAACGGTGTCCTTGAGCGCGCCATGGCATCCGTATGCATAGTTGGTTCTGGTAACTGGTGAGTCCGGAAAAAGAGAGCGGATTTCATGGAGGCGTAAATATATCGCGAAGGAATGTCGACGCGCGCGATGGATAGTAATCGATTCGCACGTGCCCCCTCACGCACATGCGAACATTGGCGTACATTTGTTTACCGTGCGCGTGCTCCGATATTCGCATCGTGTTCTTCGATGATAAGGTGGTTTATTCTACACGAAGTGTAGAATAAAATTTGTGTTATGCAACAAATAATTGACGCGTATTCGGAGATCACGATTACTAATATTTTTAATAATACTAATTATGATGTTAAATGGGATAAATATTGACATTCGATTAAAAATTGAAAAGTCATCTTTTTTAGCGAGTATGATCTCTTTTTATTTATGCAAATATTTAAGAAAATAATTAATTATTATTATTGCGACATATATATCGAAGTGTATGTATTTAATTCTTATAATAATGTATATTGAATTATATTGCGGATTATTTTACTCGACATCACTTATTTCCTCTGATATAAAAATTTCTCTACTTAATTCATACGACTCACTCTACAAAATTGATTAGAATACTAATCACAATTGTATGAATTTGCAGGGGCTCGGCTATCGCAAAGATAGTCGGCACGAATGCGAAAAAGCAAAATTGCTTCGATGATCGCGTCACCATGTATGTTTACGAGGAGATTATCGATGGGAAAAAGTTAACAGAGATCATTAACGAGACCCACGAGAATGTCAAATATCTTCCAGGACATAAAATACCTGAGAATGTGGTAAGACTACACCTCTTTTTATTTTAATTTTATTTTAATTTTATACTAATTGACATATTTTTTGTAAGATAATCTTCTCTCTCTCTCTCTCTCTCTCTCTCTCTCTCTTTTTTCTCTCTAAATCTGTTTGAGTGTTTTTATTTTTGTTACACATTAGTTTTAGTATATTTATATATTATTCTTATTTACTAAAGAGAGAAAGATTTTTTTTATATTTTTTTCTTTCAATATTTATATACCTTTAAGTAAAGTTATTTATTAGCTTTCAGATTCTGGAAATTTTAAATTTTGTAAATTTTTTGTAAATATTTCCATTATTAAATTTTGTTATATAGAAATTCTAAGTTTCTATTACTAAAAACTATTATTTTTGTTTATGTTTTCTGATGTTTTTTTTCAAATAAAAGAAGGACCAAAAGTTGATTTCCTGATCAAGATTTCGATTCTATATAAATGAGCGATCTTGCACTTTAGTCAGAGCTTCAAACTCTGATCGCGATCGAGATAATTCTTGAGATAAAACTTTGATATCTTTTTTGTTATCAAGTCTTCTTTCCCGGTTTCTTTCAAACTTTTTTTATCAGATTAATTATGTGTGATACATTTACGCAACTTTTGTTGCGACGAATTCAGCGACCTATGATCATTCAAGGTCATTGGACATTCAGTTCACTGACAAAAGTCCATTCTACAAAAGTCATTAGCAGTTAATTCCTGTCTTAAAGATAAATGATGAGAATGAAAACATGCTTGCCTCAAGCACTTGTAATTATTAAAAATTTTGCAAAATTGATTGCAGGAATTTTTTATTTAAATTTTAAATTATATATAAATTATTACATAAATTATTTACATAAATTTTATGTTTATATATATATATATATATATATTTATATTTTTTATATTATTAATTTTAATTAATTTTTTAAGAAAAATAATGTAAACAAATAATATGATTTACTATTTTATTATTTTATTATTTAATATGATTTACTATTTTATTATTTTATTATTTAATATGATTTATTATTATTTTACGGAATTTTATAATATTGAAACCTTAGATATATATGTATATGTCTCTTCTTAGGAGATATCCCTCTGCAAAGAACTGCTGCACATGTATTCGCACAAAGCTAGCTAAGAATAACATAAAACATTTATCTTCTGACAGTGAAATATTATAGACTCATTCGGCTAAGCAAGAACACAATAAAAAAGACGGAAAAGGGACCAATAATTTAACATATATTCTTATCTTACGACTTCTTTACAAGATATACAAAATGTTCCACGCGTCACTATTTTAAACAATGTTTTTCAGTTATATATATATATATATATATATATATATATATATATATATAAGTGAAATTTATTTTTAAACACATAAAATATAAGAAAGTAAAGCCAATAGATACATTGCTTATATTCTTCAATATTTCTTTGCGAGTCATTCCGAATGACTCAATATTGTAAAGCAGTGTTCAAGGTCATGTCATTTTTCATACTCGCGACGATGTAATTGTTTTTTACTATCATTATAAGCGAGATCATCAGAAGCAAGTTGATAATATGTAAAAATTAATTTTCGTAATTGGTCAGAAAATGCTATTAATAGGACATTTGGTATAGCATTTTATAATAGCTTTATAATAGTTTTTGTATAGTTGCAGATTATGTACATATATATATATATATATATATATATATATATATATATATATATTTATATTTTTTTTTATTCCAGATTGCGATTCCCGATGTGGCAGAGGCTGCGAAGGACGCGGATATTCTTATATTTGTTGTTCCGCATCAGTTCATTCGAAGGATATGCAGTACGTTGCGAGGAAAAATCAAACCTACTGCTATCGGTCTATCTTTGATTAAGGTACATTTTGATCTTTTGTCTACAGCTTAGATCGTTCAAGATTCAATTAGAATTATTTACTCAATATTAAATTTTAAATCATATTTTATAATGCGTTTTTTAAAAATGTTTTTGTAAATAATTATATTTGCAAGTGAGATAAATATCGTGTTTTTTTTTCTTTTTAAGAAGATATTAGGGAATAATATAATTTATATCTAATCATACTTATCTGGAACGTTGTTGACAGGGTTTTGACAAGAAAGAGGGTGGTGGCATTGAACTTATTTCTCACATAATTTCAAAACAACTGCAAATTCCAGTTTCAGTCCTGATGGGCGCCAATTTGGCTTCTGAAGTAGCCGACGAAATGTTTTGCGAAACCACTATTGGTAAGAGATTAAAATCTAAATAACAATTGAAAATATAATAATTTAATCACGGTAGTGATTAATATAGTTTTTTAATTGAATGAAAGATGGAAATTACATGTTTTAAAATCACGGGAGATATATGAGTCATAATAAGAGAGATTTATAAGTCATAATAATAATTTGTATTTTTCAAGAATATGAATTTAACAATTCGGAAATAAGCTTTTTAATCTGGATAATTTGCAGGATGCAAGGACAAGACGATGGCACTGTTACTTCGTGATTTAATCCAGACATCGTACTTTAGGGTGGTGGTCGTCGAGGACACAGATTCTGTAGAGTGTTGCGGCGCGTTAAAGGTGAAATCGATTGTCTTTAATCGTATTGATTTAATTTTTATCCTAAAATGACTTTTAAATTACACTACAATGAGACTTAGATCTTAACAGGGCATATATTAAGTGTATATCTTATAGAATATAGTTGCCTGTGGCGCCGGCTTTGTCGACGGGCTCGGTCTAGGTGATAACACGAAGGCCGCGGTGATCAGGCTGGGTCTTATGGAAATCATCAAATTCGTTGAGGTATTCTATCCAGGTGGGAAATTGGCGACCTTCTTCGAAAGTTGTGGAGTCGCTGATCTGATCACGACATGCTATGGTGGACGCAATAGGAAGGTTTCAGAAGCCTTCGTCAAAACCGGCAAGGTTAGCATTATAATTTATATATAATATTCATATATATATGAGAGAGTTTTAATAATCTTATAAATTGTTAAATAACAATTAATCGTGCGTTTGCAGTCTATTGAAACGCTGGAGAAAGAGATGTTGAAAGGACAGAAGCTTCAAGGGCCGTTCACCGCCGAAGAGGTCAACTACATGTTAAAATCGCAGAACATAGAGGACAGATTTCCGTTGTTTACGGCAATTCATCGTATTTGCATCGGTGAGCTAAAACCAATGGATTTAATCGACTGCATACGTAGCCATCCGGAACACATGTAAGCTTACAAGTTATAATAGCATTAAAAATGTGGTTTATGGATTTAAACATTACGGATTAAACATAAAACCAATTTGAATACACAATTAGCCCGCGCACAGAGCTATAGATATCTCAACTTTCATCGAGAATAATGTGGTTTTTAAAAAGCTCAAAATTAATCGAAACTTTTCCAAGTAAACTATTTAGAATTTCGTCTAATTTTGCGATTTTGGACAGTAGTTCTATAAATTGAAACTTTGTTTGTTGATAAAATCATTTAATAAATTAATAGTAATCTAAAATAATTAATATGTAAACGAATTCATGTGGAATCGATTATGGTACTTTTGGATTGGGTCTGATTATATTATATAATGGCAAAGTTTTAGAAATGTCTTTGTTCGTGAAATTTTTCATGACTTTAAGATTTCGTGGATTTGTATAATTTTGAGAATTCTACATTCAAAGGACTTTAAAAAACTGTATGAAATTTAAAAAAATTTTTTTCCAAAAATTGTAATGTTATTTAAATTTGTTTTCATAATATAACAATAGTTTCTTACACACACATACACACATACAGATTCAAAGAGTCTATAAAATTTGAAAAAGTTAAACAACTTAGTTAATAAAATTACGTATCGCGTTGAGCGCGATGGATAAATTGTTACGATGAATATTTGTACATAATATATATATTTTATCAAGATTTTATTCAGAGTTTTAATCGAATATATGAATTAATAACAGATCTATAGATCCTTGATCGTTGATTGTTATATATTGTCAATTAATCAATCCCGCTATGTAAAACAAGAGAAAAAAACAAATATAATTAATTATTTGTTGATACAAAAATAAAACTCAGCTCTCTTCTATCCTTCGTTTCCTTGAAGTCTTAAATAATATCTTCTCTTTTTTTTATTTACGATCACGCAAACTCAAGGCTCTTCTTAATATTCTTTTAACCATAATTAATACAAGGCATTACGAAAACACTTGGATAAATTTCAAGAATATATGTTCTTTGTAACGAAACAACAGATGATAAAATGCATATGTTCGAAAATGGACTTTTTGTCAATTTTTTTGAGCTTGTCCACTTGTTATATTAGTAATGCTCTGTGTACAATCCTCATTTCTTGATTAGCTGATGCGAAAGATATTTTGTCCGGACCGATAAATATCATGACAACTTTATTGGCCTCAAAGGGTTAATTCGCATTCGCTCCATATTTAGGGACGAAGGTACCTTGATGAAGCTCAAGTCTAATCCCAAGTGCCACCTTTGAAGATCCCCAACGTCAATTCTCGCGAGAAGACTCATCGCATCATTGAAAAAACAACATAATATTCGAAAGAGTGATGTTATAGTTAAGTGGTTTATTGAGTTCGGTTATCAATTATTAAATCACAATAAAGCTTTAATCATCAAGCTAGAAAGCAATTAAGATAAATTGATTTTTGTTGCAATATTAATAGTTGGCGTAATCATGACACAGCAGTTCTATTCTTATTTATTTTTATTATTTTTTTTAAGATAAATATGTCCTATCAACTTGAAAAAATATTTTTTTTAATTCTTTTCGAAAAACTTGAAAATTGATGTTTTCGTTTAAAACGAATGAAATGAGAGTAAATTGGAGGAGATTTTGCAATGTACTCTCGGATAATGTTTGATGCAACTGTAATAGTTTATAGATTTGTTGATCTATAAACTATAATAATTTATGCATTATTGAATTATATTTCTCGTTATTTAATATTATTAGTTTTTTTTTTTTTTTGCACATAAAACATTTCTCAAAGTTTTATTTTATAATGATAAATTTGGATTTTCCTAAAGGAAAAAAAATTTCCTAAAGGAATTTTTTGTTAATGTAACAAATATCGATATCTTTCCTTTATAAAGAATCGTATATCTATACAAAATATCGTAATATTTTGTATAATGTTTTTAACAAAATACGTGTGATATAAAGTGTCTTAATTGTAATTATTATTAGATATGTAATCAAAAATTATTTTAACAAAAAATTAAGCAATTTGTAAATATTTGAATAATTTATGCTTTAAATTACTACGATAATATTTCCAAAACCTATGAAAAAATTTCCTAATTTTCAAATTCTTTAATTTCAAGTTTTATGATAAAAAGACAAGCATATATATATATATATATATATATATATATATATATATTTGGATTTATAAAATATGTAACATATTAGATATATTATAAATGTTTAACTTTAAATATTTATATTATAATTATAATATAATTATAATATATTTTAATTATTTAACTTTAAATAATTATCAACTCCATCTTTTGGACAGCTTGGCTCCGGAATACAAAATATAAATGAATCGATATAAAATTGAAGGACATATCATAAGGTCAAGTTCAAATCCGTGACCTTAATTCATTATTTATTATCGCTATTATCGGTACACCGCTAATTTTGTTCGCGACGCTTTGTTCGTCGTTGAAGCGTCTGCTCGGTTGGCTTTAATCCAAAGCTTGCATGCGCAAACGCTAGAAAATATTTCACGATCGCTGCTAAGGTCAGCGGGCTTCTAAGTCAATCGGTCAGTCGTGGTCGGGCCTCGTGGTTGATCGACTATCGGGAATTATTATATATTATTTGGAACGGGATTCTAAAAGAGAAAAGAAACATGCCGATCGCGAAGAAAAAAGTATGCATCGTCGGCAGCGGCAATTGGTAATTTTCTTTATGCCAAGGATAATAATTACAAATTAATTTTCTGCAATATCCCTATCATTTTTCCTCTAATTTCTTCCTTTTAATTGTCTTTTGTATATATTTATTTGCTGGAGTGCACATGCGCGTGTTTATTGAAATATAAAGCTTTATCTAAGGATGAAAGCGACACATATACCTCTTTCAGGTAAGTTTATATAATGAATTGTAACACGTTAAAAAATCAATGGAAAATAAACTGATAACATAAGATATCTAAAAATTGCTTTCTTTATTTCTTTTTTAGTTAATATTCAATATTCAAAATTGCATTAATTTATATACGTGTATGTATATATATGTGTACGTGTGTATAAAATAAGAATTCTCTGCAATATATTATATAATGATATGAAAATAAAATTTTATGATATTATAGAAGGAAAGATACATGTTATACACATTTTCTCAATATATTATTTGTATATTCAAAGAAGGAATATATATATTTTATTCTGAATGTTAATAATAAGGCAGATTGCAGTTTTATTTGATCTCGTTTGCGCGAGATGACAGACATACCGATGCAATTGTGCTCCACTATTTATTTATTGTTCCCAAATTAACTCGTTGCATTATAATTTCGAGGACACGTAACACGTGACCGCACAAATTTAATAAATAAAATTTAAATATTACGATTTAATTTCATCTTTTCCATCATAATTAATAATTGCTATATGCAAAATGTTTCATTAATCGAATCATATATATGCATGTATTTCTAATTATCATATTTGTTATGAATATTATTAATCAAAAGTTATATTAATGGACAATAACATGTTATTATTCGAAAAATCTTTTTATATATGCGATAAATCGTTCCAGGGGCTCGGCAATCGCGAAAATCGTCGGGGCAAATGTCACGAAATACAATAATATATTCGAGACACGAGTGACGATGTATGTGTATGAGGAAATCATCAACAATGAAAAACTGACTGATATAATCAACACTCTTCACGAGAACGTTAAATATTTACCTGGGCACAAACTTCCGGAAAATGTGGCAAGTAGTATCTCGAATTTTTAATCTATTTGTTTCAACTATTTAAATAATTCGATATCAATTGTAAGATGTTAGAAAAAATAATTTTAGCAATATGTAATATTTTTATACAAACATAAAGAAAATATATAAAAATATCATAGATAATAAAATTTAAAAAATGTGATATTTAAGAAATTCAAGAGATAAAACCGAGTTTAAATCGACAATTTAAAAAAAAAATGAGACTTTGGGGAAAGAACTTCTTGAGAAATTTTAAAAAATTGTCAAATGTAATTTAAAAAAAAACTTTTCATCAAGATACAATCTGCTTGAAATAAATTCGCTTTAAGGCATTAAATGAAAACTATTCAGGTAAAGAAATTAAAAGCAAGTGAAAAATATATTTCTGTGCGTAAAGAAAACGTTCTCGATTAATAATCGGTGGTAGTGCGGACGTAGACTTTTCCAGACGGCATAGACACGCGATCGACACCTCCTGGGAAGAGGTTCGGAAGATCCTCTTCCTTCACTGTCGGCAGGATCATTACCTTTTCACCAGGCTGTAATTAAACTAGATTAGAATCATATTGGCATCGCAATTATATTAAATCATCATAATAAGATAAGTATTACCGCAAGAGAGAGAGAGAAGCAATGAAAGAGATAAAATAATACTTACCACCCAGTTAGCGGGAGTTGCTACTTCTGGTCGTCTATCAACGAGCTGCAACGAATCGATCACACGCAATATCTCGCTGAAATAAGAAAATAATATCAATTAAATTTAGAGAAAATATCATATAAATTTTAATAATATAGAGAAATTTTTATATGCATACAAAACTCTCTTTTTCTCTCTTTATGAATTTGTTGAATGCATCAGATGCGATATATATAATATTTCATCAACTTACTCGACATTACGTCCAGTGGAGGTCGGATATTGCATAGAGAGTCGCAGACGATGATCCGGACTAATAATGTATAAAGCACGAACAGTCTGAGCGGTTTCCGGATCGTCCTTGCTTTGTTCGTCGATCATGTCTAGTTGTACGGCAAGCTTACGATCGTGATCGGCAATGATAGGATACGGGAAAGCGCCAGGAATGTCTCTGCAGTACGACTTAATATCCTATAAGACAGAAAAACTTAATTAGAATAAATGATGAATTATATAAAGTCAATTTGAAAATTGAGAATAATAGCAAAGAGAAAAGTGTAAAAATTTGGAAGATTAACAAATGAATATAGTTTACATAAAAATATATAAAATGATATAAAAATATCAGAAATTGCATTCTTAATTAAGTTTTATTAAACTCACATTAACCCAATCCACATGGTCCTTGAGCTTGTCAACTGAATGAGCAAGCAGCTTGGTATTGCGTTTCTGAAAGTGTGGCTGATGCACGGCAATGCGACCCAATTCGGTAGTGCACACAGGAGTGAAGTCTGCGGGATGGGAGAATAAAACCACCCATCTGCAAAGAATTAATATAATCAAATAAAAAAATAAAATTCTAAGAGAAAGAGAGAAAAAATCAAATTATAATAAATAGAAAAATTATATATTATATACTATTATTAATATAAAATACAATATATATATATATATATATATATATATATATATATATATTTCTATATATAATTTTATAATTAAATTCTCCAATATATATAATTCTACTAAAGATGATCAAGTGTAATCAAATTTCTGTAATATCATTCCTGTCAACAAGTGTAATCGCTTGTTTATGGCACTTTATCAGAATTATATAACTGTGATTACTTGATTCAAGTGCAATTCAAACATTTCTCATAATCGCATTTCTTATGTTAAATTTTTGCTTTGGCTTTACGCCAAGGATAACGTTCCATTGTGTTGCAATCCATTTATTTCAATTCATGGTCGCTCCTCAATTCTTTAATGCGCAAATTAGCGAATGATCATTTTATTAATCAAACAAATAATTTTTTATATTACATATAGTTATACACATGTTATATAGTTAAATAACTTGTTATCTATAACAATCAAAGGATGTATTCTTAAATAGCTGCAAATCATATATGTGTGGACAAATGCAAATTAAGCTGTTGCAATGCGCAATAACAACAACATAATAAATTATATAACTGCTGGGCGTATTTACTGATAAATTATTATAAAAATCGAGCTAGATAATATCCCCCATGATAAAATATTATAAATATTATTATAAAAATTATTTATTTATTTATTTATTAAATAAATTATAAAAATCGAACTATAGATAAAATCTCTGCAATGTGCGAAAGTTAATTTTGTAATCGATAATATGCATTTTATCTTACATTTTCTTGTATTACTCTCGTGTTATATTTAGTAATATCGACTTTTAAAATTTTAATATAGACTCTTGAAAATTTGGTTCAGATATAATATAATCCTACAATTTTGCAAAATAATTTCATATTTTCTAACATATATTTTAGCATATAAGTTTTCAACAATTTACAAATTAAAAAATATTCAGAGAAAAATATATAAGATAATTAAAATAAATATATATAGGCAAAGAATAAAATAATTCTTATTTCTTGCTAATAGATGCAGTTATATAAATTATCTTTTAATATAATAAATCACAACTATATTATAATGAAGTATAAAAAATCAACTTTTATGTGCGTTTATGTATGTGTGTTATAAAAGAAATATTATTATATATTATAAGTAACTTACGAGTTGCCTTGCCATTCGTAAAAATTGATGGGACCCTGTGTGGTCTCAGCTTTAAAATTCGGTATGATACTGTTAAGCCTCATTATTGCGTTGTCCTTGACTGGATACTCAATGAAGAAATTGCACGATCGTGTATCTCGATGGGATGCTCGTGTAGTACTGATGACCTGGACCGGTTTGTAACGTTTATCTGTGCGCTTCTCATATATAGGTGCTCGTATCGCTTCTTTAATATGATGCATATGTCAAACATTGCGTATCTCTATTTGACTAATATCATTGACATTTGGATGATAAAATAGTGATATCGATGAAAAAATTTCTTTTTTTACAAGAAAAAAAAATAAAGGACAATTTCTCTCTTTCTCTCTGTAAGTTAAAAATACAAATTAATTATTTAAATACTTTAAGGAAAAATGTAAAAACTAAATATATTAAACATATCTACAATAATGATATCTAGGCTCGTGCAATCTTTAATCATGCTGTTTATAAAATCAATCTTCGCGATCTTTGTCTTTAATCAGATAATAGCCAAACTGATGGAAAGAGAATTAAAGTCTTATCTTCGTGCTATTATAATTCCCGCATTTATTTTCTATATATTCCTACGATTTCTTTTTATATTGTAAAATTTGATGTTTAATAGGGAAACTAATTTTGGATAAATATTCTTCCAGGTTGCCATACCCGATGTTGTGGAGGCCGCAAAGGAGGCCGATATCCTCATTTTTGTCTTGCCTCATCAGTTTATTCGCACCTTATGCTCGACGCTGCTGGATAACATAAAACCAACCGCGGTCGGTCTTTCTCTCATTAAGGTATATTTCAAATACAACTCTCTTTCTTCCTCTTTGTATCGTAATTTATTAAGGTAAATGAATTTGAATGAAAGGGTTTCGGACGAGGCGAAGGAAACAATATTGAGTTAATCTCCAAGATTATCGAGAAAAATCTAAGAATACAGTGTAACGTTTTAATGGGCGCCAATCTCGCTAATGAGGTCGCCGAGGAAAAGTTCTGCGAAACTACGATTGGTAGATATTTTTTCTATATATAACCCAGTATTTTAAAATATATGGGATATAGATTTTTTAGAGAGAGAAAGAAAGATTTTCTCTTCGAATTCCATTTGAAACTATACTGTCCATCCAAATATTACAAAAATTATCTGAGAATCGTAAAAAATTGCAGGATGTAAAGATAAACGATTGGCGCCGGTGCTAAGAGACCTCATTCAGACTCAAAATTTCCGAGTGGTTGTTGTAGAAGATTGCGAGACTGTGGAAGTTTGTGGAGCTCTGAAGGCAAGTTGATCATCTTTGAAGAAACTCGTGTGTATTATCTTTGTTTATAAACCATTATATTTTGTTCGCAGAACATAGTGGCATGCGCTGCCGGTTTTGTGGATGGTCTCGGATTTGGAGATAACACAAAAGCCGCAGTCATCCGATTAGGACTGATGGAGATGATCAAATTTGTCGATATCTTTTACAGCGGTTCTAAACTTTCCACATTCTTCGAAAGCTGCGGTATGGCAGATCTGATTACAACTTGCTATGGAGGAAGGAATCGCAGAGTCTGCGAACAATTTGTCAAAACTGGCAAGGTGAGATAGGTTCTCGAAGATTTAAGAATCAGCAAAAAGATCAGCAGATACACTTCAGCTCCAATCGCTATCAATACTTCATATATCATCGGCATCACTCTTGCCGATTTAAATATTGATGCGGTAATCTCGAATCAATCTAATCGTGATATATATAATATGATGACAGACTATCAAGGCATTGGAAGACGAACTGTTAGCCGGACAGAAGCTACAGGGACCAGCAACGGCAGAGGAAGTCCACGATATGCTGAAGGCGCGTGGCCTGGCGGACAAGTTTCCACTATTTACAGCGGTGCATCGCATCTGTATCGATCAGTTGCGACCGGCGGATCTCATTGATCAGATCCGTAGTCATCCCGAGCATGTGTAAGATGTCCAAATTTAGTTATACTTCATTAGCATTACACTTAGCAAATTTTATTAAATTACTGTTGATTCATTTTAAATAACTTTTCAGAAAATATGTTTTTTTATTTTAATCAAATCAAAATAAATTTTGTGAAATCGGAAATCCTAAAAATTATAATTAATTAAATTATATTAATTAAAATTATTAATTATAATTATATTTAATCTAATTAATTTCATATTACCATAACCAATTAACAAAAGAATACTATTCATTGATTCTATCCCCTCAGATTTGCTCCAAAGAGCCTTTACATGTACTGAGTCCTTTTCCTCACCAGCTTGTGTGCTCTTCAAACTATATTTTCAAGTAAAAATTAAATAGAATTTCTATTCTATAAATCTCCTTTCTTGCAAACACAAATAATTATATAAAATCTTTAAGAAAAATAAGTTGTGAAGAAAAAAATATGTGAAACAATTTCTGCATGTTCCAGGGTGAGATTAGAAGAGGGAAGTGCATAATTCATATAGAATTAACTGCATTCAATTGGACTCTTGTAGGAACAACCTGAAACATCAGGAAGGAAATAAATTAAGCAGTAAAGACTTGTACTCTACGCATCTATTATAATTATATTGCTGTAAATAAAGATATCTTAATTATATGAAATAAAATTGCATTTTTTAATTAAATCCAATAAACTTATATCTCTCATTTTTGTCCATTTATATCTATACAGCATATATAGGATACAATATTTACAAATATTACAATAATTTTAAATAATCAAGTATATTTACAATCTATATATAATTGTAAGCTATTTTTAATAAACTCTAAATACTTTTCATAGTCTCAAGAAATTATTGTTTCGTATCTTTCGATGTTGTATACTTTTCACAAGTTTGAATTTTGTTTTCTTTGTCTGCATTATTATTTTTCTGATCTTTGTATGGTACATTATCCACTAGAACATCTGGAGTGATGCGCAGTGCTAGAATATATTTCAATATTGCTTATTAATTAGATAATGTATATAATTTTTTTCTATTATTTTTAATATCAATTATAACTTACCTACTGTTCCAGATGCTGTTTCAACTGCCTGAATAACAGTTGTTCGCACTTCATATTCAACTTCCTGTGCAAATTTATTCAACTGAAACAGTAATACAAAATTTTTGCATTAATTTCTTTTAAGTTAAATATATATATGTATATATTCAATATAATCTTCAATATATACACAAATATGTATAATTGTATATATATAATATGCTCAATTTTCCACTTTATACTATAAATATACGAATATATTATTGTAGTTATTAGAATTAAACATGTGCATGTACCTCTTCAATTGCCGCCTGATTTGTAACATTTTTATATTTCCTGTATTCATCATTTATCTTCTTTCTTACGACTAAAGATTCGATAAAGTATTATTTACATTGAAATTGCATTTATTACATAATAATAACAAAGTGCAAATTTACCTTGTAATGCATGCTTATCACCTTCAAATGTCTTCAATCTTGTTCTATGCAGTTTTTTAAACACTCGTAAAACCTGAAAACAATGTTATAATAAAATAAATAAATGAAAAAAAAAAATTTAATTTTTAAATAGAAAATAATAAGATATGTGTATTGTATCAACACATTTGGATATAAAAATAACTATTATACAAAGAGATATATATCGGCGAATATTTGGAAAAATAGTAATATAACTCTTTAACATATGATTACCTCTCGCCGTAAAGAGTCGCCCATTTATACGGAAATCTTTCTAATTATTCTCTTATAAGTAATTTAAAAAAGTTACTTTTCATTTATTTATATATAAAACTGTTTAAATATAATTTGCCATTCTTAGAGCCCCCATTCCACTTATCTCTCGCTACATTATCTGTGTTTCTTTAATTGTGATAAACGACAAGGATGAAATAATGCTACGAGAATTGCGAACATGTCTTTAATAAATCGAGCCAATCGATTTTCATTGGTAATTTTCATGAACTCGTAAATGAAAGGCATCCGTACATGTAAGGAAAAGGCCGCTGATTGGATGAAACATGAAATATATTTAATAAATATATTTCATGTTTCATCCAATCAGCGGCCTCTTTCGTAGAAAAAAAAATGGTTAAGAACTTTTCGATTTATTTTGTCATCGAGAAGTATCGCATATACTTGTGTTAGTGGGCACAACTAATTAACATCTTGTATATAAACGCACGGATATACAATATTTTAGATAGATAAATTCATTTTTTCAAGAGGCAAATTTCGAAGAAAAAGACTATGAATATGAGCCATAGAGCTCAATGGTGTCGACAGTTCATTGTCAGTATCACTACTGGGAGTACAACTTTAATCAACAAAGTTGGTAAGCGATTACAATCTTTTACATAAACATATGCACGTTCTCATCTATTATCTTATCTAAATTCATCACACGACGCTCTTATTTGTCAACTCATATAAAATTCAATAAGATAATCCTAGATAAATAATATTGTTATGTTAAATTGCTGTGAAAAATCTATAACAAGTTTTTATTTTTTTCCAGCTACTCCGAATAGTCAAGTTTGTAAAATTAATTCAAGAAGAAGAGAGAGAACAAGATAGAAAGTCCTTGTCTGCTTATTGAATTAAGGCTTACATGCATTTTGTCAGTATGGACAATTTTCCTATGCAAAACTATGAGAATAAGATGGAAACATTTGAGACGTACAATGAATCTGCAGCTACTGCTGCAAATCGCCAACGTGAGATCACTCAAACTCAGTCTGTGAATAGTCAAACACCTACTCAACAGATGCAAGTGCAAAGTCAAGAGAATCGTGACACGCTGGTGCTGCAACAGCAGCAGCAGCATCAAACGCATCAAATGACGCAGATCCAGTCAAACGCTCAACAGAGCACAACACTAACTCCAGTCAGATTACCTGCTATATTAGATGGAGAGTATTTTACAGTGACCAGAGTAGAGGATACCAATGTTACTGTGCGTTGTCAGCAATGTCAAAAATTGTTGAATGGCAATCTGAAGTCTACTGGCAATTTCCTTAGTCATATAAAGGTAAGTTAGTATGTAAATTGATTTAGAAAAAAAAATTTATTATTATTATTTGCTAATTATTAATCTTGCAGCGATTGCATCCGTCCTTGATCGAAAAAATAAGATGCAAATCTAATCAAAGGAAACCGGCAATGGTATACATCGATTCAATGTCGCCTGATAAGTGCTCCGAAATAGTGCGAACAAGACGCGTAGTGTTACAAAATAAAAAGCGTTGCAAAACGGTAAGCATAATTTCTTCCCAATTTTTGATATTTGCAATCAAATCAATTTCTTGCTGTTCTATATGTGGGTGCAAGAATTAAAATATAAAGCTTATTAGAAAAGAGAGAAATAAATTATAATTTGTGTAACCAGATTAATTGGAATTATTTATTAAGATAATCAACTTATTTAAAATTGATTTTAAACACAGGAACATTAATAAAATTAATATTTGTGATTATCCAAATTGATTCTGTTTAAATTTTTGTTTGTCTCTTGCAAGAATGTGATTTTAATTGCAATAGAGAAAGAGTTTTCTTTCATATTAAATTAATTTTCTTTATAATTAAATTAATATGTTCACATATACATGCACATGCAGGAGGAATGTGTAGCTGAAAACGAAGAATCTTACGAGCATCAATCTGCGGATTGGAGCGACACATCGCTAGTTCGACGACGCTCCGAGGAAACAGAATCCACGGATTTGTCTCTAAGAATACCACATAACAATTCGTTCGTAGTGGAAGACGAGTACGACGCGATCGGTCGTAACGTCGCCGCCAAGCTTAGGAACATGAGAGTAGATCAAAGAATAATAGCTGAAAAATTATTGAACGATATTTTATTCGAGGCTCAGCTTGGTAATCTTCACAGAGATTCGAGTATTCATGTGTGAGAAAGAAAGATGTGTACACACACACACACATATATATATATATATACATATATATATATAAATGTGCTCACATAGAATAATGGGTGACAACTGTCTTCAACGATACTAAGACTGTGTTCTAACTTTATTGAAAGACAAATGTATTTTCTAATTCCTTTATACATATTATGTAGAAGATTATAAAGTATATCTTACAATCTTCTAAACGACCATGTAGAGTATCAACTTTGAATTTTCAAACGAGAAAAAAAAGATAAGATATATTCTGAATTCACGAAAAAATTAAGTATTTACGACTTTTTCCAAGTAGTTGTCAAAGATATAAGGATTTAAAGCTAGACTAATCACAGGATATTTAGACAAAAGTATCTTGTGCATGATTGAGTAGCTTTAAATTATTCACAAACTAGCACTAATTAATTTTTCTGTAATATATTTAATCGTAAATTTCGAAATATTTTATATATATATATATATATATATATATATGTATATATAAAAGGAATGTATATATAAGGTCCAATTTTTTTATATATAAATGTATATAACATTGTAAATATTTTTATACATTGTTAAAAAGTAAAACGAGCATGCTGCCTAAAGTATTAGAATGGTGCAAAAGATGTCATAGATTATTTTTTACTAAGACTTGCTTTGACTATTATATATCAAGCTATATATTAAGCTAAATCAAGAATCTAGAATTTCTAATTTCTTTAGAAAAAAAAGTATTTTTTTCTAAAAGATTATATTTAATAGTGATCATTTTTATTAATACTAATCAATAATAATTAATTGTGCGTAATTTTATTTTGATAAATTTCTTTTGCACCAATCTATAAATAGTGTGACTGTCTAACAGTCTTCCTATATCGATCATTGTTCTATGAATAATGTATGACTGCAGTCACAGTTGTAATATATAGTATACTTATAAATATACATTTTATAAATATATTTTTTTTTTGCATAAAATATTATCTTCAACATCTGGACGCAAAGAAATCTAAACCTTTAATAAAAGTCAAAAAACACCCCTGTTAAGGTGTAAATAAATTATAGAAAATCTCTATTGTGCTTATTAACATCATTTAATTTTTTTCGATGAGATCTATCGATATTTGAAAAAAATTTGTAAGTATATTTATACTTTGCATAGAAGCAAAGGAGTGGAAGTACGATTTTTAGAACTTATCCAAAGAACATAACCTTCTCTAGCAACTGTCAACTGCTGTACACTCTACATTTCTTTGGCTTAAACATCGTATGGTATACTAGAGATGAGAGAACGCAGAGCGCCATGCTGACGAAAATTGTATAGAATATATAAGTGTACCAAAATCCGTCCCAATCGATGTTCAAGTACCACATCAGCGTTAGCGTCGAGTTCTGGACGATCACAAATACATAGTATGGCAATGTCCACCAGTCGGCGTACTTAAACTTGATTCGGTATTCGATCAGACTGAATATGTAGACCAGGCCAAGCCAGAAATTAACAATAAACGTGATCGCGTCGTAATACTTCGAGTAATAAAAAAGATAAATCAACATAATGGCATAATGCACACCTAGCACAGCTAGTAAAGATGCTGGATAGAATTCATAAGCTACAGTAATGGCAAACACGCGTGCCAGGATGAAGAGAAACCACCAGAGAAAGGATAGAAATTTTCCAATCGGATCGTCTTCCTCGAGACCTTTTTCGGAATATTTACGTTTAGGAACTTTTAGACTCTGTGCGCTGCTATCTATCAGTCTTTGATTTGACTCAAGAATCAATGCTGCTTTCGCTGCTTCTTCTTCTCGATAAACGGAATCTGGACGTGGTGGCGCCGGTACGTCCGGCACTGGAAGCGGCGTCACTGTTGTGATGCCGCGAAGCGGCGTCGGCGGTGGCGTCACGCGCGCATTTTTCGGTGGTAACGGTGGAGTCACGGAAATCTGGCGATGCAAGGAAGTTTCATGATATTTATTTTGGTGCTGCCCTTCGTTTTCGGTAATGGCTGGGTCTTCCGGCGAGATTTCCGATGATGTTGATTCGTGCGACGCGGCGTTGTCTTGTTCCTTTCCTTCAGGTAAAGGTAATGCTTGTAATGGCGCTTTTTCTTCTATATTGTTCAATTCCTAGTTGAATAGAATTAACACATTAATTATAGTAATTCAGAAATAAAACATTTATTATGCTCTAAAATGTAAAATCATCCTGAGTAATCCAATGGCAATACAAAATATATAATAAGATATATAATAATGCAAATAATATTTGAAAGTTATACAAAGTAATAATGGTTGTGTAAAGTAAAAGTTAAATGGAAGTTTAATGAAATTGTTAAGTTATGTAAACAAATAATTTTAAAATTGTTGGAATATTTTATTCTTGTAATTGGATTATAATATACCTCAACGCAGTACTTCTTTAGCCACATCGCCCAAGGTAGTTTTCTGCCATTTACACGTTGGCTCTCGAATCTTTGAAAAGAGGCTGTTTCAATGGCTAGTATTACAATGGACATAACGATGCAGAGCGCTTGTACAGACACTGTAAATGAGTAAATTATATATATACTCATTATTAGATAAAATAATATTTATTTAGATTTTTTTAAATCAAGTTATTCTATTCATTATCTTTAAATTTAACTTTTCAAGCTATAAAAAAATATAATATATATTACAATATTTATATAAAAAAAAAAAAATAGTATACCAGACTGATAACTGCGAGGCGTAGAACTCTGTCTGAAAAGCAAATGCGTTTGAAAAATAGCTTGTGGAGCGGCTTGAAACCATGCTTGTAGGAAGAAGTACAACTCAATGGCTGCTGGTGCTGCGGCTACGTTTAATGTCTTAACTCTTGCATCTCCAAATAAATTTATAGCATCCACTGAGAGTACAATTAGTCCTGCATATCTGTAAAAATAAACTATTTTCCCTATATAACCATTGACAACCTACAAGCCAATTAAATTCATCAAATAAACAATGTAAATTATCTAACTTATTAATTAAATAAAGAATAAATAAAAATTTTTAGTCATGTCAAAAATTAAGTATTACCTGTATAATACAAAAAACACAAATCCAATGAACTGAAACACTTGAAGAGCAAACCATCTAAAAATGCCTTTCGATACTTTGTCATCATCTGTCATCCACCAATCTGGTCTTGAAATTGTCAGTATAAAATATGTAAGTGCCGGGGCATACATAATTGCAATAGTGCAAGCTCCCCATAATAGATTTTCTTCTTTAAAGTGTTGAATAGCTACCACTAAGTCAGCAGCAAAATTAATTATGTATATAAAACAATTGGTTAATGCTGGTATCAGGAATATTAGATATATCTGTTCGGTTGACTTTAATGGGACTTTCATGAAATGTGTAGATTTTCTATGGCAAAGTTTAATTGACTCTTGTGCCATTTTTTTTATTAATAAATCTGTTTCATCTTTCAGTTCAGATAGTGCATACAAATGCCCTACAATCAAAGTTCTTTCTGTAAAAAAGAAATATAGTTAATGACAAAATAATGACGCAATAGTAATAAAAAAGAATATTATTTTCATTATTAAAAAATTTATATTTATTAATGTTATTGTAATGTATTATTAAATATGAAAAAACATTATGTATATATATATATATATATATATATATATATATATATATATATATGTATGTAAAATGTAAAATTAAAAAATATATTGGAAAAATATATTTCCCTAATAAGAAAAAAAAACAGACTTTAAAATTTAATAATAAATAATTAGTATGGTGATTTACCTAAGATGTCTAAAGATCATCTGATTTTTTCCAGTCTTTAGATTAATCGAAACATTTCAATGATAAAGCTGCACTATATTATTTTCATCAAGTCACATAGACATACACTTCAGTCATATATTTTAATTTTTCGTCGAAGTACAGCATGATCATAATATTCTTCCATTTAGTACAAATTTATATAAAATGTGTACGAAAAACTCTCTTTACAAAGAAATAAATTATATAATTGCACAGCTCATGTAATTATAATGAGCTTTATGGGAAAATGATGAGGAAGACAAGCAGTGTATTATATATATTATATTTTACGATTGATCGATTAGTCAGCACGTCGAACAAATGGGGAAGATAACTTTGATAAGCTTCTATTTCACAAGATAGCGATAAATCAAATATCGGTATCATGTCGTTATTATTACACGGATGGGATAGGTTATGGTCCTGTGTGTGAAAACTCAAAGAAATCTTTTTATCCTGATTGGTCAATCAACGCTTCTCGCTTCTCCTGCAGCCTGCAGCTTGCAGTTCGCACTCGCGCTCATGTTGGTGCGTATGAATACTATAATATTATATGTATGTATGATGTATATATGTTACGTATAAAGATTAATTACTGCAAACAGCGAACAATTAGAAGAGATGTAAATTAAATCATCCAAAAATGTTTTTTTTTTTTGCATTTTTTTTGATGAATTAAGCAACTTAGTATTTTTCTAAAAAATGTACAATTTTAATTCTATTTATCACCAAAATGTTTGAAATATAAGAACTCAAAATACGTAGATATATTTCAAGTTACATTTGTATTATATTGCATAAAATGTCCAGTATATTCGGAATAAAATATAAGTTATTCCTAAATTATATTGATTAGCTTTCCATGAGAAAATTAGTTTTTGACTGAGGAATAAAACAAATTTCATAGAAAACACAAACATTTTTCTTTAATTATATATATATGTCATATATATACTTAAAATGATGTATATAATCTTTAATAATTTATAAACATATATTTAAAAAAATCTCGCGAGTTTTTCGAAGTTTCGGAAAGTTCGAACATTTCAATACTATTTTTATTGCGATAAAGATTAAACAGTCGTCGATACAGCCTGAATAGTAAATTGTATGTTAAAATATAATTTACTATAAGCTGAAATAATTTCTTCTATAAGAAATCTATATACATAAAAATTTGTAGTAAAAAATAATTAAAATATTTGTAACTGTCGTATGATCAAATTACATATCGCAGTAGATACAGAAAATTCGAAGTATCCTACATCTTAAAATTGAATAATATCTTAATTATTTACTAAAATTTACTCATACATCTTGCTTGTAATCTTCTTTCATTTACTCTAAAATGGTCTATAAAATAATACAATTGAGAACCACCGGATCCAAACAGTCTATTGTTTATTACACTTCTCCCTGTGCAAATGCAATATTACGATAGATCAAAGAAACAGTTTCAGTGATTAGGCTCCGTGACTTCGTTAAACAGTGGTGTCAACGAATCCATATCTTGCAGGCCATCAAAATTACCGAGAGGATCCAGATCATCTGTCTCTGTATCCGTTTCTCCAAGAAAACTAGCTTCCAAAAAGTCAGCAACGTTTCTACACAGATTATTGGAAGAAGTAGTTGCGGCAGTGTCGACATCAGTGCCGGTAGTGGCGCCGGTGACAGTAGCAACATTTATAGTGTCGCTTTGTAAACTGAGAGAATTAAGAATAGGACTGGAAAGTATCGGCTCGCCTGGATCCTGGTACACCTCTTGTGATACTGTATGCAGAGGCGTCGATGGATATGATCTAGAACCATTGCTATCCTCGATATATGATGGCGTATATGCTGACACCGGCGCCGGCAATGGCGTATTAGGATATGAACGTGATTGAATTATTTTTTGTAATGCACTACCAGCATCATTGAGAATACTTGATGGATCTAGCATATCTTCCTCCGATAGATTTAGATTGGTATTTGGTAAAGCAAGATTGATCGCATTGTTCAATGTCTCTTCTGTAGTCTGTTCAGGCAACATTTGTAAATTCGGCTGACCTTCCTCATCCAGAATTGTAAAAATATTATTAATGTTTTCAGATGTGATTCCTTTATCTGTCATTAAAAATTGCTGGTCGTCTGACATAAAGTTTGCATCATCCAATAAGTACGTGCTTTCTTGTCCGATGGAAGGAACGAAATCGTTATATTCGCTCGGTACTGGGGTAGGCGCAACGGAACTGCTCGTTGACGGATTGAAGCTTTGACTTTGCACAATCGATAGGCTATGTTGTGTCGAGATTGGGGATTGCATAGGATTCACCATCCTATGCAATGGTACCGATTGTGATCTGTAAAATAATTGTTCATTGCTCAAATGTCTGCTAGCATGAAGAAGCTCTGTGATTTCCTGATCAGGCGGGGGAGGCTGGCCTTTTTGATATACATTCTTGATCTCTTGTAGATTCTCTTGGCTCGGATAATTGATCAGTAATTGTTTCTGCGGTGTTAAATCAAAAAATGCAGTGCACGGCGATCCTTTTAGAACGACCTGCATCAAAAAATATGAAATTTTATAATGCGCTTTATTTTTAATTTGCAAGATTTTTTGATAATTATTTTAATATAAAATCAAGTTTTTTAACAATTTTTATAATTCAATTTTTTTCGACACACGCGTAAATTCAATTATTTTACCTTTTTTGTAAATATTGGCCTTTAAACTTGTATCTCAAAAATTATTAACACAAAGTTCTCAATTTCTTTAATATAATCGTCGAAAAAATTAGATCTACAGTCGAATGTTTGTATTTTTAAACTAAAAAATTTTTGTATTAACAATTTTTCAATCATATTTATTCTATATATTTATTTCAATACACGTGCACACAATGAAAATATGATATGTATATAAATATTCTTACTCTACACATGCATAACCAAGCAAATCTGAAGTAATAGCGTTTAAATTATTAAAGATATAAATAATATTAAAAATACTGAAAAGATACATAAATATGTGAAAGAAGGAGGTATTAAAAATACAAAGATCTGACTGCTATAATCAAGTTTATATATATTTACTTTCTGTCCCACCTCGGACGAATTGGTCGTTGCAATTGTCAGCACATGTCGCGTGGGTTCCGCTCCACTTGATGTCGGTACGATAAAGGTGTCTGTCGTCTTGATGGTATACGGCACATTGCACGAGATGGAGCGAGAGAGCGTTTTTTGGCCGCGCGTTCTAGAACTGACAGCTTGCAAATTACTGCGAGATCTTGGCACTGGGGTATTACGCGGTGATACGAATGGACTGGCATTCGCTGAATTTGACTTGGACGCCCGACCATTAATCGGAGAATGCGGTCCGGGCGAGATGGGAGTGAAATTGAATATCCTACGCCGCGTATTCGGACTCTGTGGTACAGTATTGGCCACACTCTGTGTTGCTGTCTCTTGAACATGTTCAACGACATTCGTTTCAAAGCTAACGCGACGACGAGTATTGCTTGGATTATGATTTAAAAGAGTCGAAAGAATGAGATTGTTGTTTTTCTGCGAGGAGTCCCGTTTTTCCGTGGCAACGGTTTGCCGAACGATAGTTGCAGGCGCTAGATCAGCGGCAATAGTAGACGCCTTTAAATTCTGTTGTAATATCAATCGTAATTGTGACACTTTGTCCGATCGAGAAATCTGTTCGGCATCAGAACCAATGACGCTGGTTTCCACATCAGAGCTAGACGAGCTGCTCTGTTGAAAGTACTGCAGCAACTCTTCCTCTTGCTCCTGCGAATTGTTTCCACCATTTAAATAATCGTCCAAGGCATCGGTATCGATGTCTCGAACCTTTTCATTTTTGAAAACCGGCGTATCCTGCAAGAGGCGGATCTGATCCTTCGTGAGAAGTCCTGAGGTTGTTTCCACTGCACCGATGGCGGAACATCTCGACGAATCAATATCACAGTTTTTAGCGAGCTGACTGTCCGCAGCCTCTACCGCTTTGCACTTGACAGATTTTGAATTGCTAGCTAGTATCACTGATATCTTACCGGCACGTTGGATAGATGCTAGCTTGGGTAACAAGACGTTGGAATGCTTCGAACTCTCTTCTGCAAGTTTCGTCTGTTTCTCAGGGCTGGACTCCTGCTGTGTTACAATTGGATTATTGGCACGTTTCCTGGAATTTTTACTTTTGATATCGCGTTGCACACTCATCATTATTCTAGGGTTGCTATTACTCTGTTTATCTTCGCGCGATACTACTAGATTATCACAGTTAGATTCTTCGGAAACATTGCAGGATTGTTGCTGCTGTTGATTGCAGGTTTTTGATACCCTTTTTTGCCGGTTGTAGGCTACAGCAGACACGTTCAATTTTGCCAATGAATTCTGTCCAATCACTGTTGTCGTTGCTGTATTTGTACCTTGAGGTGATTGATTAGACTTGGCTTTTTTGTATCCTCTATTAAAATTTCCTTTACCTTCAATGACTTTTTCTTTATTCTAAGAAAACAAAAATTATTCTGGATATATAATTCTCGATTAATCGCAATTAAAGTAATTAAAAATGTTTCACACATGTTTCTAATTCTTTTAATCTCAATTAATCTCTATTAAAAAACATTTTTGAAATTAATGAATAAATATCTTGAAAATATATAAGCTCTATGGAGATTATATAATATATACCTGTATGGTAACGTCAAGATGACGACGTTTCTGATCTTTTATATGCTCCCGTTGCTGAAGCTTGCGTTGCAATTGTAATTGAGCTTCTCGGAGTTTAGCAGGTTTAACACTCACAGGTATTGTTGGTAGATCCGAAATTGCCTCTAAATAATAAATTAACAATTAACTTAACAATTAATTAACAAGAATTTTCAAATAAAAAATGCAAAGTTTATAAGAAACTTGTTTTATTAAACTAATATTTGACAAATTCGATGTACTCACGTTTATCACTTAAAGCATTATGCTCGTCTGAAGTGGATAAAATACAAACAGCAGCCAAAGACCGAGTATCAACACGAAAATTATCAACAAGATGCCGTGCTAAGGCACTCAAATTTGAAAATTTCAAGCCTAATACGGTTTCCGCCCATTCTCTTATCAATGTAGATGCAGCGCCTAACATTTCCTCAGTAATGTTTTCTTCTGAATGTTCTCCCTAAATTTAATAATAAATAATAATTAAATGCTATCTAAAAAAAATTAATTTAAAAATATAAATATAATCCATTAAATATAATCCATAAATCCATTTTTATTTTTAATTATTATTGATTTTAAGGGTTGTATCAGACAGATTCTCTTTGAAATTGCAAAATTTGATGCCACAAAATTAATTCTAAATTCGACTGTGAAGAGAATGGAATTTTTTTTAATAATTGTTTAGAACGAAAACAGAAAATGTATCAATAAATAGATTAAACAGAAATTTTTTTATATATCTGTGTATATATACGTATGCACGCATGCACCCACGTATGTTTTTGTTCTAATGAATTGCTTTCTGAAAAATTTCTTATTATAAATATTATATATATTTATCTATGTGCGTGTGTACATATATATACATATGTATATAGATGCTCGTTTGCTCACAGTTTGAGGGCCAGATATCTTTGGCAGTGTCGGAGGATCCAATTTAATTCGTTTGCGCATACCCGCGTAGCAGTAACGAGAATTTCCTCGTGTGCCCAATCTGCGAGGACGTACTCGTGGATATACCTGTTTCATGACTTTTCCAAAATCAGCTGTCGATAATGGTTTCATAGAATTTCTGATACAATAGATGCTGAAAATAGAACGAAAAAATGCAACTTTTTCAAAAAATAATTTTTTTTTTTAAATTATTCGACAAAAAATATATTGTATCAGAAATAATATTTGTGAAACTTAAGTTTAAATAAATAACACAGTCACATCTTTCATTTAATTCTTGAATTTTATATTTTCAATGCAAAAATTAGAAAAGATATTTATATTAGATATTATATTAAAAATTAAATAAATGAATTATTGAAAGTTATTGCATTACTTTAATCCAAAGACGATTTTCTACAAACTTTATATAAAAAAAAAATTTCACTATATTTTCTACTTGCATTTATATAAGGATTCATATTCTTTTTGTTTGTACCACTATTTCTAATACATCTAATATATGGTGTATACACACATACAACTTACTTATATTCATCATAAACTTCTTGCTTCGGTAAAGATACATCAGGATCTTCTTCCAAATGTGTTTTAATCCACATAATAGTTTGATGAATTTCATAACGATTTCCTAATGGGTTCAATGGCTGCCTCAGTGGATCAATGGTCCCACCTTGATTTGTCAGCAATAATGGAAGTTTCAGGTACAACAATAACTTTTCCTCTAATTTAAGTCGTTCCACTTGAGAAAAGATCTCATCCACACGTGCTCTGGATTCTTCACTGTAATTGAAAAAATTAATACATATCACTGAAATTCTTTTTATCCAAAGCAAAAGAGTTAATGTTTTAAAAATAATAAGTACATAAAATAATAAATACATAAAAAATTTGATATATATATGCTAAATATTTTATGATTAAGTATTATATATAAGATAAAATCATATCGCACCTAATTTCGAATTTAATTATATATGATCTTATATAATTATATATATTATTATTAATCTTAAGATATTTTTAATCTTCGCAAAAATTAAGTTTATATTCTTATATCAAAAAATATTCGCGCGCGCAAATATAAATATCTCAAAATGTATTTAATTATAGAGTTTTAAGACTCCTATGTTCTCGTTGCAATTATTATATTGAATTATGCAACTATTATATTAAATTATGTCGTAAAAAGTAAGAATCATAAATGTTTTTTGTGAAATACATCAAAATAAATAAGTTTTTTTTTTTTAATACGATCATCGTATTCGATAATGTAGATTAAAAATACGTTAAAAACTTCCTTTTCCTCTTTCGCAAAGCTGAGATTGCAAATCATCAATAATCTCAAAATTTATTCATTAAAATTATAATGGTAAATTATCAATTATACTGATGAAAATTGTCAGATTAAATAAAATCGATACATAAGTAATAGTATTGATCATTAGCGCTATTCTATGTTGAAAATTGTAAAAAGATATAGTCCAAACTGATCAACGCGACAAATTCTTAATACATGATAAATATATATACGTATATATACATACACACAATCTGCCTCACTATTGTTGCGCGCGAGAGGCACTAACTATTATATCTCTTGATTAAAATTGACCAATGATATTGTGCAAAATTCGCGCATTCAGGATCATAATTACATTTACATGCACACCAATCTGTTATTGATTTTAAGTTGTGCAATATTAATTTTTATTGCACAGATGATTTTAGCTCATCATTTTTTATGCATGGATATAAAATGATATACTGTGACATTAAGAATAAGATTAATAAATTGAATATTAATAGCAAATGTTAACATTAAATTTAATAATCCTTTTTTAACGAAATAATTAATCAACTATTTCAATTGTTCAACTAATCAACCATATAAAAATGGATTAAATAATTTACATATAACAGTTAACATTTAATATTAGCAATCAATTTGTCAATATCAGCTGCTTGCCATAATATATACGATATATATAAAAAAACAATCAAATGAAATTAAATGTGCAAAAATAATTAGTGACAATTAATAATAAATAGTGAATATCAAAATTAATTATAATTAAATTATAATTATTATTAAATTATAATTCGAAAATTATTGTGATCTCATTTCACATATTAAGATATCGATTTTATTTTTTTCCTAATAAGATATTAAAGTATTTATAATATTATAAAACCTTTAATTATAAACATCATAAGTGATTTATATAATACTTCTTTAGTTAAGATACTAACGCAAAGTATAATAAGAAAGATGTTTTATTGCAAATAACAGATAAGCATTTTAATATTTTATCAGAAATTATCCAGAAATATATACTAAAATAAAACATCATCCTTATTACATACTAATATATTAAGAACTAAATCATGCTTCATGTTGATATACTAATAGCTCTTGGAAAAAAAAAAAAAAAAAAAAAATCATATATGGTTATCAACAAAAGAATGGGCAACAATAGAATGTATAAGTGTAATTAATAAAAAAAAAATGTTTAAAATTTATCCTTTAATTTTTGTTGTATATGATCATTTTCTGCAAATGTCAAGAAATATATATAAATCTTTGTAAATTTTTTTCAAGTACTTTAAAATAGCTAAAATTGGGACTAGATATTTTGACTCATATATGATCGACAGAGCGGAAAAAAAAATGTGTGACTTACAAGAATTAATAATTGAAATAATCATGCATGAATATTATTTAAAGTAAAAATTGACTTTTAACCTAATGCCATCCTCTATCATAATGCGAATCTTGTCCTGTTTGGAAGAAGTGCTATGATTAACCAACGTCGCGAATTTAGTCGCGACGAGGTCTTGCAGTGGATCACCATCTCCGTGAAAACCATTGGTGGTAAAGGCCCTGCCGGCCGGTAGCTGTCCTTTGTCGACAGTATTAGCAGTGTTGGTGGTGGTGGTGGTGGTGGTGGCGGTGGTGACAGGAGTCGCGGAACAGGCGATGGAGGTGGCGGCGACGGCAGCGTCACCATTCTCCGCACAAATGTCACCGCGTTCCTTCTTAATTCGTTTACCATCGAATGTATTCTCCTCGTCGCATCTCCCGGGTGTCTTGCAGGATGTTTTCGTCCGATCATGACTGTCAGTACTCATATCGTAGCCTAAAACTTCCCAGTCCCCCACCTCGGTCGTCCAACTCACGTATGCGGAATCACGTATCACCTGCCGGTGCGCGACCACGGCGAGCTACCATTTTGTTTGTCCGGTTGTCAGCTGGGCTACTCGTTAGCATCCCGGCGCGCCATTGCTCCCACTTTAAAGCCTTTGCGCGAGGAGAGGACTGTCAAACGACTCGCCGAAGCGCGTATGATATACAGCGACATGCGGATCTGTCATAACGGCACTGCGCGTCGCGGCCACATCATTAGAAATGCTCGAGCCGAGGATGCCGACAACCAAAAGTAAACCGGACAGAAGCAACGAATATCGACACCCGTTACGATGGGGCCCACGAATCGTCTACTCGGCTATTCGTGCTCCGTTACTCTCAGTTCGCATATCAGAGTCCTTATTCCATCTCCATAGAATATGTAACTTCATATTCGAACGGATACATCGGAAGCTACTGAATTATATCGTAGACTATTTTTGTATAGAGAACGCTTCGCTCGATGCGCCAAAGTTTCGGGCATTTTTGCTCTAATTGGTCAACGTGAAATAGTTCTAGTTACAACTATAGACTATAAGCGAATCGACCAATCACATTCCGATATATTTTTACTAAGTTGTCAGAATTCTTGACTGTCATTGGCCGATATGTTCGCGGCCTTAAACAACAATCATGATGCACAAATAACTAGACGCGATGCGTTTAGTTAATATTGGTTCGGAAGCGGCTATCTTCAGGTATTATATATATATGTACATACATATGCATACGCACATTTTGTACTATACGCATATAAACTTTTTTTCCCGGGTAATTGCTTACCGCTATGCGACACACAAATAATGAGCTATTTATTTCAGATTTAAATTTTAATTATGAGAATTATAAGCAATCGAATAAACTTGCAAAAAGTGAGTATATAATAAATAAATTATGTTAACCATGATAATATATATAATTTATTTAATGATCTTTGTTTCTCTTGCTTCAAAAAATCATATATATAAAGATTTTTTAATATTTTCTTTATAATAAATTGATAATCCATTTTTGATCTTTTCATTAATGACTGTTAATTTATTGAAATAATTAAATCAAATATAACTTTTAATATATCTATGTATTTATACATTGGTTAATTAGAATAAAAAGTAGTCTATATATAGGTAAAGTTCTCGTCTCACTTTTTACCTGTCACTTACAGCATGGTAGCACGCAATGCTTGTAAGTAGGAAAGAATGACCAGTGCGAATCGCTGTGTATCTGAGAGGCGCACGAGAGTAGCAGCACTTTCTTCGATGGCATTATTGTTCTTTGGTATCTCGGCGCGAAGAGGTGCGAGCAATTTTACGTGCGTTACCACAAGCACTAGCCGATTTATTTGCTGTCATCGGGAAACGAAATCAATTTGAATATTCCACGAAGTAAGTGTATTATTTTTTTTAATAAATACTAAAATTAATATAAAATAAAATATATAGATTTAATATATATGACATATATCACGAAAGTATGCGCGTTAGTTATGCTAATCAGAGCGATAAAAAATATACGAAGGAAAGAAATTTGGACATCGGGAATACTCTTTTATCAATTTAAATAATGCACATCGCGTAATACAATACTTTCTATGTTTAACTTTTACTGTACTCTCTTCTCTCTTGATTATCTTGGAATTTTTAATATATTCTTTTCTCTTTTTTTTTTACAGCAGCGATCATCGATATTTTGATAAAAATTATGACATTTTAAAATAATCAGCATTGATTGAAACGAGAAAAAAATATTTAAAGATGCCTTTTGTTGCATAGTTTCTCTGTCAACTTCTAATTCTTATAGGAAAAATATTTAAATACTTGTTTAAGATACGTCATTATTTAATCCATAATCGATTTCGTATTCGTATCTTTATGTATACATAAATTCTCCATAAAATATATAATCAATAATAGAATAAGAGAGAAGGTATAAGAAAAAGAAAAAATTTGCTAAGTGAATGTCAAATCAATCATTAGGTAAAGATCGTATCTGTTGAATTGATGATTGATGAAGCGCGAGAGTGCAGCGGAATGAAATTTAGAATCTGCATTAGCATACAATTGCGAACAATGCAATTTCGCCATAGAAATATCACAAGATCTCGTGTAACTTGTGATTCTTCTGTAAATTGTAAAAAGTTTGAGTACAATGCTTTTTGTGTGTACGCGTTATTGCAAAATGGTATAACTCATTAGCCAACTAAAAATCAAAGGAAACATTAATTATTTTTAATTTCACGTTTAATATTTTAATTATATGTTGAACTTTCCAATAGATTTTTAATTTGTGTAGCTTAATTGTATGTGAATTTTATTAATTGAAAATTGTATTATATATATATATATATATATATATATATATATATATATATAAGTCCTCTTTATTATATAAATTTTTATTAATTAAATTTTATTAATTCTTTTTTTTAAATAATTTATTTTATTATTTTTTTTTAATTTTATCGACTCTATGGATTAATATCACTTCGGCATACTGCAATTATTCTTAATGAATTATCCAAAATAATCATACTTCCTAGTTTCACACAATCCAATTGTCATTTACGATAGGCAGAAAGGAGACGCTTTCATGCTCTGTTTCGGCGACTTGAGTTCACCGAGTTTCTACAGGATATGCCTTGGGAGATACTTTGGGTGGGAAAGGTAGACGAACGCATAAATCGTAGTCGTTGCTATATCGCTTAAAATATCAAGTTTTATTTCATTCTGTTAATTAAACATCACCTCAATTAAAATACATTATGCGCATTCTTCTCTTTATTTTTTTTTTTTTTTGTTGCATAACATTAGAAATCTCTTCCCTTAACTTAATTAATAATTATCTCATTGTCAGTTAACACAAAATTTAATTGTTAATATATTATTCTTCAAACAGCTTTTTCAGCAGTGCTTTCAGCAGATGTGTTACTTTTTCTTGTATATATTTTGTTACTTATTCAAAATAAGAACTTATAAGGCTTATAAGCCGATAATGTTTTTCAGTAATTAGTCATTACTGAGATCTGATAATAATTTAAAATACTTGCATAATTACAATTGGACATCTCGCTTCTTGATTTGATAAATTTTTATTTATATGCTGTAATAAAAAGTTTACTTAAAAGAATTATAACACTTATATATATATATATATATTATAGGTGATGCAGTTCAGGCCGTTAACAATTCGGTTATTTATACTCCTGTCGACTGGTTTCGTATATGCTGATATTAGCAATTGGGATGCATGTAGTGGACGATTGGAGCGTGCTTTGGACGCAATTCAGAGAGACTCTACCAGAAGAAATAAATTGGACGAAGAGAAGACTGGAACATTGTACCAGCGGGAACTACGTTCTATTCCCCTAGAAATGTCTGTTTCCCGTATGACTATAAAGGTAATATTTTAATTAATATTTAAAATCTTTTTTTTTTTGCATTAATTATTAATAATTCAATTCTATGTCGACTATTCAATGCATGCGTAAGAAAATATCAAAAAAAATTTGTGTTATAAAAAAATAAATAAAATTGACTGAATAATAATCATGCATGTAATTTGGATTATTTTACAGCTCCTGGAGAACACGAAAAAGGCGGGAGGCCATTGGGCGCGAGTTGAACAATGTGTGTATGAGCCCGATAGCAATTCTTTGAAAACACGCGTTATATTTAACGATCTGTCAGTGTCCGCGACAGTATCTTTAATGCCACGAGATTATCATGCTCCAATTTCCGCCGAATCCTGTAGAATGACATTACGGTTGAGACGAGCAGGTATAGACTTTCTTACGAGTCCGATCGCCCGTGGACGCGGTCAGATGCGTATACGTACAGAATCTAGTTTCTTGGAACCTAGATTTGCCTCGATCTATGCATACGGCTGTCATCCTACGCGTCTCAACAAACAAATTAAACGACAGGATAAATGGCCACCATATTATCATTCAAGCAATGATAAGGTAAAAGCTACTTTTACGAAACAATACTTTTCGAAATTGTAAAACTTATTTTATGACATTTGACTGAAAATAAATGTAAAATAAATGTAAAATAAAAACGTAGAGAAAATTGTAAATAATATAACTCTATATAATATTTTATCTGTTTTCTTTTATCACAGGTAACACCGACCCCCTTGTTACCTATGAATGAAAAGTACGATGCGGCGGAACCGAGAAAATTAGCAGAAATCACTGAAGAAACGGACGTTATTATATCCAATGAGAGTCGACATCCACGTTATTCGCATGCTCATGAGACAAATTTTGGTGTATGGAAGAAGAATTCATGGATTACTAAATCACCATTACGACAAAGACGTTCGACGACGGCTCAACATCAATTCGGACACATCGCAATGATTATTACACCACAAGACTTCTCAGAAACTATCGTAAACGAGGGCGGACAAACGGAAAAGTTTGTAAACTTCACCAAAATTCTTAATTTAACCAACAACATTCAAAACAAAAATCTGTCGCAAAATTTATCCCGGGAAGTAAGAGAATTCGTAGCTGATGATAATTTCGATAATCTATTTTCTATCGATTCGGAAGATCCGAACAAGAATTGGCAATCAAAAGAATATATTACGAGGGAAATGGAAGATGTGTTTTTGCAAGGTGCTAGTCAAGTATTGACTAGATATATCGAAAATCAATTACATCCGGCGATTAAAGAGACACTGATGTTGTCTATGGGTTATACTATCAGTTATGGATAAATATAGAAAAAAGACTATTATTTTATGCAAGATTAATGTTTATATGTGTGTGTGTATGAGTGTGTGTATGTGTATGTTAAATGTACAGAATTTTTAATAAATGATGAGCGACAGCAATCTTTCATTGTTTTATATGCAAAAATTACTTATTCTATGCAGAGATATAATCAAAATATTTTTTTATATTATAAAAATAATTTGACTTTTTTTTATAACAAGATTATAATTTGCGGTAACATTTGTATTAAAATCTTATAAAATATAAAAATTTTATCAAATAATTAATTCTTTTTTCATGTTAAATTTTCGCGATGTCAAATATATGTATATGTACATACATTGTACCATTGTATAAACCGTATTGAAAGCTCATTAAATATATAGCTATACAATAAGAATACAAAGCGCATGTCAAACAAATTAAATCTTTCGGCCGATCTCTCTTAGTTACCGCAAAGTTTGCATAAATGGCTTCCGATTCTGATTGATGAGAAAGAAGACCCAAAGATGAATTCCAAAATATCGGAAATCGATCAAAATAATCGTACATCAGCAATGCACAGGTAATCATGTGTAATAACTTATCGAAATATTTACTTTTTTTCAATTACATTTTTTTATATTTTACATAAAATTGCTTAATATAAAACAAACATATATTTGTACTCTCAAGTAGAAAAAAAATATTACTTATTATTATGCAAAGAATTTTGATAATATTTTAAAATATAATATTATATTGTGTCAGCAATCATGAAGAAATGATAAAAGAAGAACAATCGACTTTTACTTATCCATCCTGTTCCGAAACCTTGGCTCATCTTCAATGGTGGAAGGCACAGAAAAAAAAAATATTACGCAAACGTCGTAAAAAAACCGACAAAGATCAACAAAACAATTTACAATCTTCAAATATTCTGCAAAAATTACATGTATGTTACAGCATTAAACTCTGATGTGTGAAACAAACTGCCATATCATTTTTATTGTAGAAATATTTAATTTAAAAGAAGCATTTTATTGTATATTCTTGTCCTTTAAGCGCTTTAATATCAATATTTGTCATATCCACACAAAAGTAAAAAAAATTTTAAATACACATCATGAAGTGTCATAATTCCTCAAAAATTGATACAGGATGTTGAAATAAATAGAAATAAGGATCCAAACAAAGTAATCGCAATGACGGATGTGGATCCAGAGTACTTTACAGAATTATCTGGCAGACCCGTAAAAGAAAAGTTTTCATTAAAACAATATATTGAAAATTTACGAGAAACACTGAAAATGAAACATCTTATTGGTCAAGAAAAGGACGATTTCATTCGCATCAATCAACAGTTCGAACAAGAATCACACCGATTGCGAAAGATCCAGGTACATATATGAGATATAATCAAATTCTTTATTAATATTCTTAGGAAAAGTTTTCATCCAATAACAAAAATGATAAACTTAGATAAAACATTTTATATACGTACGAGAAAGTTTTTAGTGATCTGATACAATACAATTAGTGAATATTTTGATATAAATTTTGATTCATTTTACCATTTCATAAAAGTATTATAGTGAACGATACGCAAGTGGCTTCGAAGAATTCCTATCAAAAAATCACGAAAAAAGTATGAATATGCTGAAAAAAGCGGAACAGGAAGTGAAGGTGACAGAAGAAATCAACAATAAAAAAAGCGAACTCTTAAAACAATTTGGTCAACGCAGATTGGATGTTTATTTATGGGAAGATGATTGGAGAACGGTGAAAATGTGTCAAGTTTTCCTTTTTCGGATATCACCTATCTCTTGGAGACTCAAGCATGACTGGCTTTTCCAATTGAATTCAGAAACTGTTGTTTCCAATAACGCTACAAATTTATTTAACAAATATAAAATGCCAGAAGAAGAAGCTACTTTGGAGGACTTAATAGGTGATTCTAGATAGAACATTTAATATGTCTTTATCTTAAATATAAGAAATTAAATTAAAAAATCTTAAAATATTTCATTTTTAATTATTTTAATTCAGTAAAAAAATGCAAACTTGTTAGAGCTATTCGAACAGGACGTTCGTGATGCTGGCCCCACCGAGCTTTATTTTGAGGATCCTTTCGAATTAATTCACATTTTTCGAACGATGGAAACGCAAAATTTAAACGCACTTGTTCATCTCGAATCGCTTGCTGCGCCTATGGCGGATATGACTATGACTATTACTGCAACAGAAATACAGGTCAAACAGGAGATCGACGAGATTACTTCAACTATTAACGATTTAGAAGTACATGTCAATCCAAATTCAATTATTTATTTAAAAATATACAAAAATATACAAAAATGTACAAAAATGTTTCAACTAGACTTCGTAGAATTTTCTTAAATACTGTCATTTTCTAGAAATATGTTAAAAGTCTCTACATTTAACTCTTTCAATTTCTTATAACAGTTAATTCTCTATCATTAATAATTAGTTTTACGAGTCAAAGTATTTAATAGAATTCCATTAGCAAAGCGGAGGATAGAGCTGCAAACCTTGAAGAACATGCCGATTATCTTCTCCGAAATGTTTTTCGATATCTTGTCTGCTCTGAAGAAGTACTCTATCTTCATGTTTTCGTGGAGGATACTTATGAGAGTTGCGTGGGTCCAAACGTTGCAAATCTCGATAGTTTTTCAATGATGAAATGGATTGAAAAAATCCATGAAGAATTAAATCGTCAGTTAGACAATCTACCTCGTAAAATTGTCCTGGCTTGCGAAAAGGAAGGATTCAGACAAGAAACAAAAATTATAAAGAAGGCGGAAGATGCTGCGAGAAAAGTAAAATTCAAATTCAAAGCTTTATTTTTTATGCGTAATAAATATAAATCTTGCAAATACCTTAAACACTTTTTAATAATGATTACACAAAAAAATACCTTGCGTAATTATAATTATATATAGGGTGTTCCTAAAGTGACTATCTATTTTATAATAATAGGAATTATAAAAAATGCATGCCTTTATCCTGTATGTTTTTACATAAACTCTTGAATATTTATCATTATATAATGATGGATCTGAAAAGGAATAAAAAAATTACCGAAAAATCGTGTAAAACCATTAAACTTTTATAAATACATGAATTTATATAACAAAATAGACATAACTCATTATGCCAATGTATAACAATTTTTTAAAATATCTCTAATTTCATTAAAATAGATAAACACTTTATAGGAACATCCTGAATATAATTAATGTTTGGATTATAATTTGTATATCTACTAGTTTCAGCTAATGCACCAATTATTGGATTCGCTGAAACGTATCATGGAACCGCCTACGAAAAAGAAGCGACCACTAAATCGACGTTCGGTGCCTATTGCAATGAAAACAAAACCGCCGTCACTTGCGTTGAAACCGACGGACGAAGAGATTCAATATCTCACTTTTTTCACCGATTATTGCAAACATAACGACTTAATCACGTATCGTTCCAAGTTGTCAGATGATTTTGGACTTGAAATTCTAGAGCAAATGTAACAATATCAAAATAAATGCAATGAGGTTGAATAATGAATTTTTAAATCAGGAGCAAAAACATTTAACTATTGAGATTGAAGCAAACAAAAAAAGTAGGAGAAAGAAATTTTGTAAAAAATATATTAACGACATTCCGATAAGCAACATAATTCGATTAATCGCAAACACACATTGTTTTATTAAATTTTTAGATTATAAATGGAAGAAAATTAAATTAATAAAATTGCACTTTATTGTATCTTGTAATAATAATCATGTTTCCTTAATAACAAATACATTTATACATTTATACATTTATATTCATAACAAAAACTTTACAAATATGAACTTTAAGAAATAAGCAGTCGATTCTTTGCATATATAAATAAAACATATTGCTGTATTGTTTCATATTCGAGAAATATGAAAGCAATTATGTTGCAGTAATAATAATATAACGATAATAGCATTTACTAAAATATTGCTAGATAATTTAAGACATATGACCACAGATTTTCCACATTGACAAACTTCGTTGTTCTCGTTAATATGTATCTTAAATTTGTGCCACCATAAAATTATAGTTTTTTCAATTTATTTACAAATTTTTACTTACATTTATATACCACTTTCATATGAACTTCATATTTTCTTTATCGCAATGATAAAAATGTTCTCAGTCGACTAGCATTGTCACACATTTATATTTATGATAGTTTTAATCATTATATTGTTGCATACAAAATAAATTCAACTTAGAATAAATTTCACTGAAATCCATATCACTTTATTACCAAAACAAATTCCTATCATAATATAAATATAATTTTCCCTAAATATATTATTATTGTAAATTCACTTATAAATAATGCTAAAAGCACTATTAAGTGATAAATTAGTATTTTTTTATTAGTTTGACAAAAAAGATCTCAAATCATTTCGCCTCTCATTGTCTGAACAATAAACTGAATACATTCGCAACTATAACATATTTATTAACATATTTTAGCTAAAATTCCATTGTACATATTTAAATAACAATTTTCTCAACTTTTAGTAAAAAATTTATATCTTATATGCAACAATCTAATACAGAAAGAGGAACAATAATCGTTAAAATTCCTCGTTCTCACTTTTCTTATATCAATGCAGTTCTACAATTGATATATATTTATATGTACAAACATACGTACACACATACAAAAGCTCAAACATAAGCTTTACATCGCTTCAACAGTGTTAGTTTCACCGCTAACAAAAGTAAAAAAAAAAAGATGATCGACACTATTCTCTTCTTTCAAGTCACTGTTGTTTCCCTATCACAATTGGGAAAGGAAGATGAAGTGGAAGTTATGGAAAGTGTTGCTAAAGGAGAAACTGTCCGCGATTGACAATATCAGAAGACGCATGTGCAGTCTTCCGACGCCCTGGCCTACCTGGCTCGTTTCCGGTTCAGTTTAGCCAGCTTGCGCCGCTTTAAAATCAATTGATACAATGTGTCTAATCCCTCATGGAGTCCTTCGCCCGTAATAGCACACGCTGGTTGTACACGAATACAAGAACTACCAGGCATTCCAGTTAGTTCCAAAACTCCCAAATGCTTTTCCAGTTCACTGACTTCCTTCGCGCCTAGATTGTAGACAGCAGCTTATTAACAAAACGAAGTAAAATATTCAAGCTACAGAATTAAGTTTACTATATATCGTTATTTATCTACTGACTATGTATTAAACTTTCTCCACAAACTATCTACATTATACACATATATGGAATGTAGTTTATATATATAAATTACAATTCATCCAAAGTAAAAAAAAAAAAAAAAACTAATATTGATATCTAGATTAGCTCTACATGCGCGCGCGCGCAAAATTTGTTCTTACGTCACCTTCCGAAGCAATTAAAGATTTAGAGACAATAATAAATTGAATAATAAACCCCTATAAGAGAGGAATTGCGTATTTTATGTATTCAATAAATGATTAACAAATAAATAAATAATTTATTTTGATAAGCTCTAATAATTAAACGATGTGCTTCGTGCTGTTTACGTATACCTTTAGAAAAATTTCTTGTTCCACTGTCCTTTATGTGTACATATGTATAATGTTTGTAGTATCGATTATATACCAGGTAAATCCTGTTTGTTGGCGAGAATTAGAATCGGCACACTCGCATTGTCCGGACTCCTCGCTGTTCTAGTAAGTTCCATTTTTGCCTCTTCAAGCCTCTCGGTATCGCAGGAGTCAACGACGAAAATGATGCCGTCTGTGCATCTCGTGTATGATTTCCATAATGGCCGTAACTTTTCCTGTCCACCGACGTCCCATACAAGGAAATTAACACCTACAAAATAAAAAATATTAGATGAAATTAGATGAAATTCAAAAATATTAGATGAAATATTTAAGACTAAATACTTAAGAATTAATTTATTGAATTTTGTAAATATTTAAGAAAAAATGGACAGAAATGAGGAGATCGTACCTTTAGCTTTTCCGATGCCGCCGCGAATTCTCTCGCAATTAAAACCGATGGTCGGCACAGTATTGAGATATTGATCGAATTTGAGTCTGTACAAGGCGGTTGTCTTTCCAGCACTATCAAGACCAAGCATTGCCACATGGAATGGAGTTCCCGTGGGAAGTGCTTCAAGAAGACCGCCGCTCGTACCACTTCTACCCATCCCAGCGCCCATCCCTCTTTCTTCCCTTATCTTGTTCTTGGTTTTTTCGCGCCTATCACAATTCTCTTTTTTCTTCTTTCGCTCTTCCTTTCTTCTATTTTTTTGTTCCAATCCTATCTAGCATCTAGATCCCGCTCCGTGAGCGAAATCTTCTTCAAATTCAACCTTTGATGCCTGCAAAAGGATTCGCCACTGCGAAGTTGTCCACTACCGCGTCGTCTGAAAAGTAAGCGCATCCCATGGTTAAGATGATTCCTGAACCGGTTTCGGGCGAGATACACAGGTGCGACCTAAAGTATCTTTTCTAATAAGTAGGACCCCCGATTTGGATCGGGGTCAATGTTACTTTCGATATTGAATCATGGTAATTTCGCATTCTTCTCGCAGCATTCGCAATTTCTTGCGATCGCTTATTCTTATTTCTTCGCCAAACGGACATCAAGTAACTCATGATCATCATAAAAAGGTTTATAAAACTCATGCCATAATCAAAATATATGTACATATATATACACATATACAATTATATATGCATTGTGCAAAAATATATCAATAGTTTTTATTTTAAAAATATTATTTTATATTTTAATTGATTTGTACTAATATTTTGATAACAAGAAAAGGAATATTTAAGAGCACTATATATAAAATTAATTAAAATCTAAAATGTTTTTCTTTTCTATTCACAATGACATAATGGAATTAAAATTTTTGATATATCCATATAATTAAACATTCAATTGTTCTACCTATTCCCACTTTCTTTCATTAAAAAAAGATGAAGCTTCCAGTTATGTCTTCCCTTTCTTCCTACTTTCTTAGGCTTAGTCATTAATGCTCAATCTGTAATATATACTATATCTATGATTTGTGTACAACCTTATATACAGCCTTAATAAAGAAACAATAGCAATATTGAATGATAGCAATATCTACAATAAATAATCAAATAAATAATCAAAGTAAAACTAATATTTGTAATATGTATAATGTTAATTATACATATTTTTATCTAATTAAACAAATAATATAAGAATTTGTGATAAAATATAACAAATGTTGATTTGATTTTCACACAAATCAAACGTATTATTTATCTACATTGTCTAAATCGAAGCAAATCCCAGAACAATGTATCATTGTCTGACGAAAAGCGGACTGCGCAACCATAAAAGAAATCAAGTCGGTTCTTTACGAACGAGGTTCAACGAACGGGAATAATTGGAAGGGGTTCATTTGCCTACAATCCCAATTGCCGACAGTTTCATTGACCCACATAATTTGGTCAATATAGCTTCAATAGTCAACAATCCAGATTATTTATAAGCATTATATCGTACATACACATGCAATAATTTAAATACATAATTTACATTGCACACATGTATCATATATATAATAAAAATGAGATTGTTTGATTTCTTAGCTAATAAAAAAATTAAAATTGATAGAAATTTACTATCGTATAATTTTATATGGCAACTATTAAAACGAAATCCATCTCGCATTGTCCTTTGCTTTCTGTGTAAAAAAAAATCTGTAATTATTTATTGTACGTATATGCAAGATATATGTGATAATCAAAACTATCGGCAAAATAATGTAAACAAACAAAACTGTTGGCAATCGGGATTATAAGCAAATAAAGCTTTCTTGAATAAGTCTTTTTACTCTGTGAATAATTTCCTTTTCTTTTTTAGAGATATCGTTTTCTTCGTCATTTGTATTATTAAATAAATTTTCTCTAATGCTCCCTTTTTCTTTTCTTTCGCATGCGCACATTCTTATAGCGATCCAGCAATAATAACATCAATTATACGTACGTTGCATCGCTATAGATGTTTTTCCTTCTGTTTTCTTTATATATAATCTTGTCCCAAGGAACGTAATCCGAGATAGTTCTATTATCAACCCTAAAAAATACAGGAAATCATGCAATTTATAATATTTATATATAATCTATTATTATATAAAGATATATATGTTTGAAAAAGAATATTGATAATACATTCATAAAATATATTTCAAAAGTTAAATCTAATTCATTTCAAGATTCATGATTTTGACATTGCGCGCGCCAACACACACATACACACAAAATAGTTTTAATGTTTTAAAATATAAAATTAATGATTAATTTTGTGAATTAAAGTAAAGATTTGTCCTGTAGAATCAAAAGTTTTATTTTCATGAATTTTTATATACATTCACTATAAAGTTTTCGTGGTAAAATCACTATAAAAAAAGTTAGTTCGATATAAAATAAAATATTGACAATTTTAATATTAATCTATATTGTGCAAGGTAAATCTTTATTTTAATTCATAAATTAATTTTATATTATAAAAGACTAAAAATGTATATATGTGTGCGCAATATCAAATTCTATAAATCTGGAAATGTATTAGATTTATTAATTTTTGACGTGCTCTTAATATATTAACATAATTTTGCAATTATATGAAAATCGAGCTTCTATATATTATCTTTTTTTTTGGTGCAAATTAATCAGCAATTTAAGAATAGAGTAATAAATTGGTAGTATATTAACGCTTAATTGTGCCTGAAATGCATACGAATCTTCCTACGTTTCCAACAATTTTGAGATGCTTGCATCGGGATTATCGATGCGCAACACGATGTTGGAGTTGGTTGACTCGATGGTACATGTATTATCGACTCGCAGAAACGCGCGTGCGCCTCCGGTCTTATATATCTCTCTACTATATATACATTTATATATTCATACATGATCTCATTTACATTACTACTTTCTTATAATATCCGTCTCAGAAATCATAAAACCAAAACAGAGACAAAAAGAGAAAGAGAGAGTTCCCAACCACATTATACACATTCACGAACAAATTCTTAAAAAATTAGTCTGAAAATTTCAAAACACATTTTTCATTTTTTAATAATAAAAAGAACAGAGAAATATATGCAAAATCCAAATACTTTCTATGTGAAGAAACAGCTAGTCACACACACTAGAAAAAAATCTCAATATTAAAATATATATATATGGATACTAATAATATTTTTAATACAATCTCAAGACATAACTTAATCATGTTTTAACAAAAACTTATCGATATGCAGAAAAGGGGCATTTAACCATCTTCATATATTATACGAAATTTCTAAAGTATACAATAAATTTCATGTTTGGATTTACTTTATAAAGAATATTTATTTATTAATTTATTTTTCATAAAATAATTCTATTTATTTATTCTTTAACTATGTATTTAAATATCTTTAATTATGTATTTAAATCTCTTTAAACAATCTATAATTCATGATAAAATTTAAAACAGAACATATAATTTTATGCATCATGTTTTAATATATTATATATATATATATATATATATATATATGTATATGTATTCTTATATATATTTTGATTTGTATGTATTTTACGAGTTTAAATGTTTTTTTATAGTATATGACACATAAAATTTATGAATAGAATCCTGTTTTGAATTTTATTGCATATTCTAAATATAAAGAGACTTTAAGATTGACAGGATAAATGATTTTGAAATATGGTTTAATAATTATTATGATATATATATATATATATATATATATATATATATATGTATTATATAATTTTTTTGGTATAAAATATTATATATATAATAATATTGTCTAAATAGAATGATAAAACTCAAAGCTTACAAATTATTTCGTAAATTGATAGTATAATATTTAGAAAAATATTTTTGCTGTATTAAAGATACAGTATTTATATATTTTATAAAACTTTTTCAGAATATTCTGCAAATGATAGTGTTTGTTGATGAAAACAATTAATTTTCAAAATACAAAAAATAAATCAACATTTCATAATTATATATCAAGAGTTTACCTTTAAACCATCTATGATATTTTATGTTTAACATGATATCTCACACATGATCTTTCCATTTGCATGCATGATTATAGGAAAACAATTACTTCCACATGAGAAACCTCCTGCGTGCTTTTCTCTCAACTTGAAGAAAAAAAAACTATTATTTGCAAAGTCTTAAAATAGAATAACATCAGATATAAAATGAAAAAAAATAAGTAGCACTGCAAAATTACAAACTGTCGATTATATATTATTATATAACTGATATTACAACAAAGTCAAAATATATTATACATAATTATACATAATTACAAAGAATTAGAACTAATTTCTGCATTTTATAACATTATAAAACTGTCATGAAAAATTGCTTTATGTTTCACAGATTAAAAATAGCTTTCTTAAGAGAAAAAGGAATTAAATTAGTAAATTAGTAAATTATAAAATTAGAATGCTTATTAACTTAATGTATAAACAAAGATTTTAGGAGCTAAATTTTCAAGTAATTGAAAGTTATTAATGAACAAAGTTCAATGTAAATTTCATATATATTTTATGAAGAGAGAGAAAGAGAGATATTTCTATTAATAATAAAACAATTATATATAATCATTTATATTAAACAAAATGTATATATTGTTATCAAAATGTTAAAAATATTTGTAGATTTAAATGATTTAGCTCTTCTAAAAGTTTTGTGAATGTATTGAAATTGCAAAAAAAAAAAATAAATTATTATTATTATTTAACATCTCCATTTTCATTTTTGCAATTATATTTACAATAGATAAATATTTTATCTGTTAAATTTTAGTTCACATATTGGCTATATATATGAAATAATATATTTATGAACTCGTATAACTGTACAAAGATCACAGTGATTTTCTTGAAAGCAAAAACACACATAATTCATATCTCTCTCTCTCTCTTTCCCTCTCCCTCCCCTCTCTCTCTTTCTCTTTCTCTCTGTATTCTTATAAATAAAGGTAAAAGAAATATCGACATTTGAAAAAATAATCCTTTTTTTGCTTTAGATGTGGTACGAGAATCTTGAGTGTCGAGTGAACTTTTTTCTTTCGTGTTTCTCGTATATCTAAAATTAAGTCGGGAATCTATCGCACATAAAGTACATACAACACTTCTCCATGACCAACGTCACGTAACCCAAAAATTACGGGGCGCGTCGTTGCAACGGGGGGGTTTATACCATCCGACATTTTATCCGACACTTACCATATTCAGAGTTCAGAGATCGTAATCCGAATCCACACACACACACACAACAAATACACATACTACATATATATGATACACACACACACACACAGGCATATTTAAATTAACACATTAAAAAAAATACAAATTAGCGCAAAAAGCACTGACCCACTTTCCATATGCAATTGCAGAAAGAAGATATATCATCAGGCAAATATATTCACTTAAATAAAATAGAATAAAAACAAATAATGGCAACTACCGAACAGCAACTCCCAAGTAGCTTTCAAGACGAACCGATGATACTGATGCACCGCGACCCGATTAGCAAATCGAGCAACAATTCGCGTAAACGAAGAGGTATAATAGCTTGTTGATTTGCCACACGCCGGCAGCACCAAGCACCAAGCTCCTATTTTCACTGTGAGAACTATAATCACAGTATAAGCATAGGATACAAGTATACATAGAGGTGACACTTGATTGTTTTCAAAAGATTTTTAGTGCGCATGCGTCGGTTGTTCGTACACTAAACATATGGTCGCCGCGCCTTTTTGACAGGACGTGTCCTGTGTAAAACAGCCTTAATGCGTTGACGCATCCCGTATGTAATAGCCAAATAGTCCTTTGGCCACGAAGAACGCGAATGATATTTTGTATATTTTTTCATATTTTGCCTCGAAGAAATTGTATTTCTCCATGTGAGAAACTTTTTCTGTTTAATATATTATTTATTAAGTTGATTAGAAAAGTCGCTGAATAATCGGATTTAGCAGTCTAAAACAAATTATGATAAATGAAATACGTCATCAAAATATCTGCGTTTTTCATATTTGGCTTCGGAGAAATTAATTTCTGTATGAAACCTTTTTTTGAGACATTTCATTATAATTATAGGTTGCTAAAAAAAGATTTTGCAATTCAGAGATTTTAAATTTTATAATAAAATACTCATGATTAAAGTTGCATTGAAATTTCATTTCGACTTTTTTTTTTAAATTGTTTTTTAGCGAGTTGCAAGCAATCTAATTGTGATTACGAATATCATACGATTTTAATGCGATCTTTTATAGTATTTTGGTTATAATATTAAAAAAGTAAAATTCGTAGTTTTTACGGTCGACTGATAGAGGAATTTATAATCTCTCCTGACAGCTTATTGTCGGTGCCAATAAAATCAAATAAGAAGTGGCAAATGGCAATGTGCGTTTCTTGAAGAGGATGGCAATTTAATAAAGAAGAGAAATAATATCTTATGCGAAGAAGAAGCGACAAAACCTCGGACTTTAGCGATAAAAATGTATGCGAATGCCTTGTGAACGCCGTGGTGAACAGGCGATGGATGAACGGACGTCGAGCGAAGAACGTGAGACAACCCTGTCAAGAAATGTCGATAATCCGTCACACCGGATTTCGTCAACATCCACGTCTGAATCAACAAATAACGACGTGGCCAAGGAGAAACTGGCAATAGAGGAGCGACTAGCTGCCAAAATGTTTTCCTACGAAATTATCTGTTTTTTCCTCGCGATTACTTTTACTGCTATGGCAGCTCTACACAGCACGTGGGTTTTAGATGTTAAATATTATGTGTTATGTGTTAAAAAAATATATATACAAATTATATATTACTTATACTTACTGTGTATTCTTGTATCGTATCACCACACTGTGAACGTATAAATAAAATGTGTATCGAGAATTAGATACATAGATTTATAATAAGACTATACCTATTACATATTTATATATCCAACCTTTGACATGTGTTCCATTCATATGGTACGATACAAGGATATACAGCAGCTTTCCAACAAGAAAATATAGAGATGTAATGTCACAATTAACTATTGAATAGAAAAATTGATGAGACTTTAAAAATTTTTTATTTGATAGTTAATTATGATATCGTTTTTTTTCTTTTTTTTTTTTGGAAGCTTAACCGCAATAAGTTGTTCTTGTATTTGTAAGTGGCTTAATTGTCTGCAAGTGTTTATTGTCATGAATTTTTTTTTGTAGACCTCCTAAAGTTTCTAAACCTCCTATAGCAAAGCCTTTCTTTGATCAGAATTCCATAGTATTGGATTTCTATAAGGGTCATTTAGATGCTATGATCGAAAGGATAACGCAGGCAGATTTTAGTTTTGTTATGTATTATGCTCCTTGGGACGCAGAAAGCCAAGCTCTACGTAATGAGTTTGAAAGTGTTGCTCAATTTTATCATCCACAGGTACAAGATTGACAACAGTATCTTATACATTTTCTTACATATTCATTAACATTTGCTTTATGTGTTCTTAGATATTCTTTGCAGCCATTAATTGTTGGCATCCTGATTCAGAATGCAGAATGCAATATAATAAAATTCATGGTTATCCAGTGCTGATGCTATATCCAGCCAGAGAATCTGGTATCAATTATAGAGGCATTCGCACAGCACCATACATGATCCATTTCCTAGATGCGCTTATGAATCCCATTGTCAGAATAACACACAAAGAACAATTAACAGAATTATTGATTGCCAATGATGTAAGTGTAAATTAATGAAATAACAAGCTTATTTTTAGTTAATATAAAATAGCTTATTGCAACACTATTTCTAATGAGTATTAATTAATTAATTTGTTGTATTTGGTAATTTATTAAAACCTTGCAGGCAGTAGTCATAGGATACTTTAATTTTACAAGGTTGGATAAAACTCCTGGGTATCGAGAGTTTTACAAGGCTGCAATACGATCATTGGAAAGAGATCCTAATAGAGAACTGGCATTTGCTATAGTAACTAGTGCATCATCTAGTAAATTACATTTTGGAGTCTACAAGTTTCCATCAGCAAATTTAGTCATGTGGAATGAATCTTTAGTAAGTATATTTATATATGTAAATGTTTCTATTTATTATGCACATAATATAGTAGTTCTAATAAAAACACAGAGTTATCCAGAAAACAATGAATGGACAGCCGAGAATATCCTCAATTGGATTAGCAGTTCTATTCATCAACCATCTCTCTGGCTACAACCCCCTGGTGTCAAAGCTCTCACTTTTGCACCTTATCTACGTGAAGGACCAGTCTTATTTCTTTTCACACCACGGAATCCACTTCATACAGAAAATTACATTTACAACTTGGTGCGTTTTAAAATTATATTCCAAATATATATGTATATTTACTAATACAAAACAAAATTACATTTTTATATGATTTGTATAATGAATTTTTAACTTTATTTACGAAAAATGTGGGGAAAAAAGGGAAAATAAAGTGCTAAAGGGAACACCTCCCACATATATTATTTAATTAAGAAGTATATTTCTTTATAAAGTAATAAATAATTATATCAAACAAATTATATTGAAATGTTCTTGTTTTTTAGATAAGAGAACTCGGCTTACAATATTATAACTGTGCAGATAATATGCTAGTAAAAGATATAATCACTCGTCTGGAAAATAAACGAAGTACAGCGATGATTCGTCATTTGTCTAGAAATCAAGAATGTGCTCATCTTCTGAACAAGACTAAAATCTATACAGAGCAAATAAAGGAATCCATTACTACTATATCAATTCAGCAATGGATTAATAACAGCTGCTGTGCAAATGTGGCAATGAATAAATGTTCCTTATGCAAGACAAAGGCGACAAATCTATTAGAAAAAGAGATCTACAGAATTAAAAAATTTGGTGATGTTTGCAAAGATACTGATGTATTCACATCTCCTAATATGATTCGACAATATGAGGAGCAGATAAACAATTATAACAAGAACTACATGATGATGAAATTACAGGAAAAGTCAAAATCAAAAAGGTAACATTAATTATATATATAAACATATGTTTTAAAAAATTATATATATTGTTTCAAAATTATTTATTTGATAAATTTTATAAATACACATTCATAGGAGATGCTTATGAATTATAAAATATGAAAATATTGTTGTTGTTTTAAGGCTACATACAGATACAAAATATAAAACATCATTATTAAGGGAAGAAAATGATTCACGATCTGCGAACACTGTAAAAAGAAATTTTTTAAAAGAAAGTTGCAAAAAATGGTTGGCTGGAAATGATTATTATCCATCATTATTTCCGCAAGATTCTTCAAAGAAATTTAATATCAGCTTGAAAGAATTGGTTTGCAAAACCAACAAGACACTAGCTTTAATAGCTATTGACAGTTTGCATTATTACCATTTTGCAGAACATCTTGGGATTGATATTTCAAAGCGAAAAAATAAAAGTACTGTTGTAATCTTGGATGCCGCAGTAAGCTTCAAAATGAGATAAAAAGACATTTTAATAATATATTTTAATATAATTAAATATACTTGAAGCATCATAAATTTAAAATCATTCGTTAATTTTTGAAATTTTTTGTTTTTTTACAAATTGCACTATGTATTATTTCTTTTATAAGATTTTTTATTTTTTATGTTACAGTTAGAAAGTCAGTACATCATGCATCATGATTTCAGTGAATACACTCTTATTAATTTCATAAACAATTATACACAAGGTTTGCTAGGGCGAACATTACGTTCAAACAATCTACAACACCATAAAGTGCAAAAATTGCATAATGAGAAAAATAATATAGATAATAATATAGATTCTTATTCAAAAATTCGTATACCAGAATTAACAACAAAAACATTTTTGGATACAATTTTAGATCCATCTAAGGTCAGTTACACATTTATCATGCCATACGTTTAATGTATGAGTGCAATATAAAATACATAATAATATACAACAAATAACATCTATATTTGCTTCAATTTTTAAATAATACAATTTAATAAAACATAACTTTAAAATATTTTAATATATATTAATACTTTAAAATATTAATATTGCATATTGGGGGATGGATTTCATATTTAATTATCACACTTTATGCCATAATTAAATATGAAATCCATCCACCAATATGATAAATCAGTTCACAATCAAATTTTTTTTATAGGATGTCATTGTAATGTACTACTCTCCTTACTGTGGATTTTGTAGTGCTATATCATATGTATATTTAACAGTGGCATATTACTTATCCAATATGGATCATCTAATTTTTGTAAAGATTGATGGAGACAATAATGATTTACCATGGGAATACAGCATGAATCGCTTTCCATCTATTTTATTTTTTCCTGCGAAGAGGTATGTTAATTATGTATCAAGGAAATTTTTATTTTCATTAACTTCTTTGAATGCCACTTTTATTAACATGCTTCAAAATGTGAATCTTAAGACATGTCTTATTTATTCTATAATCTTTTTTTCTTTTTAATTATCAAAAACGATTTTTATTCATAAGCATTTAGTATTATTTAAAAACAAACTTCAATATCTAATAATATTTACTTTTAACTAAAATTTTTTAGGAAAGAGGACAGCACTGTATTTCCATTTTCTGTTCCTATTACTATCCCAAATTTGTTAAACTTTGTGCTAGCGAACTTAAATGGTGATTCCCACATTGAAGCTTTGATCAATGTTTGTCAAGCAGGAACTGGCGAGGCGCCAGATAAATGTATCACTAGAATACGATGGCTGTGCTTAGATATTATCGAGCAACTTTTGCGAGATTATAGAAAGCTAAGACGGCATTTAAACTTTTTAGATAAAAAAATTGCACGCAATAAACGTAAAATCATTCTTTTTAAATTAGAGCATATTAAGGATATTCATTTAATTTTGGGTTCTACCATTGATTTTGATAGAAAGAAAGCACAATTGATTAAGAGAAAGTTTCACAAATACTATAAAGTTATTAGATTGCTAGAAACTGATAACAAGGTAGAAAGGCGGCATTTAAATAAATCTAAAAATGCCGTATCAACTGCTAAACGAGAGTTGATAAGAAGTGAATTGTGATATAGATTTCGCCTTACAAAAATCAAAATATGTCTATGCGATGATAAATATGTTAATTAATATCTATGTAAGGACAGATATTAATATTTTGGGATATTCTCAATATATTTCGACAACTAAATCGATGTTAGATTTTTTAACTTGACTATCATTTTTTATAAAATATAAAAGAGGAAAAAATCATGAAAAATCATGTATAAAGTCCTAGTAAAAATACAAGATTGAATTTAAGATTATGTCAGCAAATATTAACGAAGGAAATGCGAGCGACTATTTAATTTAAAATCCTAGCATATACTCCATTAAATGTGAAATATATACAGGAATTTTGAAAGTGCAAAATTATTGACACAACATACAAACGTTTCCAGATACATAAAAACATATATGCAGAGAGCTTTAATTATGATTAATATATTATACTTATGACTAATATATTTCTCAATTCTAGTCACATCAAAGTTCTAAAAATAATTATGGTCTAAGCTTAGAATATTCTTTTATTTAAATTAGTTTGACTGATCGATCGATTATAATAAAAATATTGAATAAGATATTTTGAATGTGCTGTCAAAAGAAATATTTAAAGCGTGTTTTGCGTTACAAAACTCGTATTATTGACATATCGTGCATATAGCATAGAACGCAACCGAAACTGCACATTATCCACTGAAAACATTTGTGGACACGTTGGCTACGTAGTTCAATGTCCGCATTTTTATGTCGACAGAGGGCGTATCATTTTGAGAGATCACCTGTAAGCCTAAAACTGGGGCGTGACGTCGCTCAGGTTTCTCTGTTTATGTATTTTACGAATTGAAAGAATAATAAATAATTCACAATTCCATTTCCAATTCCACAGTTCAAATTTATAAATAAAAGCAAAACATCTTTCTCTCTTCTGAAAACTGCGTATCACTTTTATTGCTAAATATCTAATGAGAAATGTAAATGGAGAGACAAATCCAACCAAAAATATAACTGTCTTTTTCTAATCCCGATTTTCTGTAGGATATAAGAAAAGCTCTCTCGCTTCTCGCTCAGTATACTATAAAGCCCAGAGTGCTTATTAGTTTACTGTTCAATATGAATTTACTCGTAATAACTACTTTGAGTTGCATTTTGGACAATATTGCACCCTTTTTGATTAAATTTGTGAGTATAAATGCATATAAAAATTTTTTATTTTTAAAATTATTAAAATATTTTTAATATTAAAATTTATAAAAATTTTTGTATTTATTTTTATAAATTTAGATATTTTAGTTATGTATTTGGCTGCAATTATAAAGTTGCTGTATATTTTATAGTTTAAAATTTTATTGTATAAAATATAGATTTTTCCATATGTATTTGCACAAAGGAGATATGACATTGACTTGCGAAATGAGCTGAGCAATTTAAAAGAGGAAATGGCAGGACTTTCTATAATGAACGAGTTTGCCAAGTATGCCAAACTTCAACGCAGACATAACCAATTGGAAAATATATTGAAAGAAAACAGTAAGTTATTTTTTTTCTTTTTTTCACTATATCAATATATATAGGAAATTATTTTTATAAGACTACCTATAATCTTTATGAATTATTAGATTACAAAAATTAAATAATTTTTATATAAAAATAATCAGTTTCATAAAATAGAAAATAGATGTTGTTTGTAATCCTTAAAACAATTCAAATATCTATTTATTTATACAATAAAAATGTATTTTGTCATTATATGAAAAGCAATATACAAAATGCTATATGTATTTCTTTTTTTTTTACAGTGGATCAACGACTGAGTTGGAGATTGAAATTGCAAATGTTTTTAATTTACAGTTTTCGTATACTGAATGTATGTAGATCACTTATTTCCTTAAGGTCTTGATCCCTCATTGTTTGATGTTTTATTAGATTATGGCATTAAAACTAAGAAATTGTCCACAAATTTTCCAGAACTGTGTTGTGGCTTGGTATACTCAGCAAACTCAATAAAAATCTTCATTTAATGGTATGCATTAATATATAATATAAAAAAAAATTGCATGTGATTTATCATTTTTTATTAACTTTTTTTTTTTATTCTTAATTTATAATCTAATACTCTTACAGTAAAGGATCAGGATTCTTATATCTGAAGAAACTACTTATTTTTTCATGGCTTTTATCAAATTTTATAATGCTTTCAGGGAATATTAATGTTATTTCTTTTGTATATATATAAAAAAGAACCTGTGATTATTCTATCAAAAGATACATTATGGCCGATACAGGATTTCCTGAGTTGGCCGTGTCAACATGAAAATGCTATTTCTCTGTTGGTTTGGATTATGATCGTTCGATTAGGAGTATCTGCATGCAGAAAGCTCCATGTATGAAATATTTCGTGTAAGTAATTATCTGTATTTTGTTAAATATTTTTTTCTAATCTATTATCAATAAAAAATACTATTAAATAATTTAATACTTTATTAAAAACTTTTTATATTGTAAAGTATGATGAGTAATCAAAAAAAGATTGAGTAAAAGACAAGAAAATTTTTCTATATAAAAAATCTTTTGTAACAATAAACTTTACAGTTTCTTATTATTAAGTAGTAAATTTAGTAGATAAAAGAAAATTACTAATTTTATTATGATTGTATTATGACCAGAACCAACTTAAGTTTGAGAAATTCCATCGCGAATTATCCTTAATCGAGAGTCCCCATGGCACACGAGGGGAAGATTGCATCAATCTTCTAATATATATTTTACGCTGACCAATATCTTGCAGCCGTCTAAAATTATCGCCCAATATTTCTTCGCCATTTGAAAGGATTCGGAATGTGTTCATCTATAATAAATAGATTTTATAAATACGATTTCCCAAAATGAAAAAATACATTAAAAATATGCAAAATTCATTTTCAGGCTGTCTTTCATAATTTGCAAACACATTGTAAATATATATAGATTTCACCAATTAAAAACTTAGATCATTTGCAAAACATAAATGTTATAGAATAATCAAGAATAAAAAAAATGTTTGTCATTTAATAAAATTTTGAATTTTCAAGATTGTTAATATTGGTAATTGTTTTTAAAAGCACAGAAAGTTATGCATATGTTTAATAAAACGCAATTAAAATGTATAGTAAAAATAATATACTTGACGAAAAGATATTGGGACTGGAGTAGCAAAGATTATCCAGGTGACTGCTTCATTGCAAGGCGGAGTAGTGAGAGATCCTTTATATATATAATAAATATCAGTATTCAATGGTATCAGGGATGCTAGAGTTATAGATATGTTAATTGATACTTCTAAGGGTGCCCATTGTATATCTGGTAGCTTGCTTACAAAAGATTGAAGAAGCTCGTTCTGTTCATCTTGCAACTGAAAATAAATGATTACAACTAATTATAGATTTTTTCCGGTTTGATAAATTTCTGAGAATAATTTTTGAGATATTTTTATATGGAGATTATATAGATATTAAGTTTTTAAATATAAATTTTTTAAGAAAGTTTAAATATACATTAGTATATAGAAGATAATATTTTGCAAACTTTTTATTATTATAAAGTACATTGTAAAGTTGTTTTTTTTTTAAGACTTATAAATTTCTCTCACCTGAAAGAACACAGCTATTACGGCTACACCATCTTCATGCTGCAGTGCGTGTGAAAAATTCGAGTATGCCATATTACGATGTACAATATGCATTTCCATTGGATATCTATACATATTAATGTTTAATTGCTCCTTTTTTTCGAAGATTTTACACGGAAGTCATTGCATTTTTATAAATAAATATGATTATATACCTTATACCATTTAACACATGTTCAGCTCCCCTATTATTTTTTGTGCCCCAATGAAAGTGTAGTTGCTCCATTTCATATTGCTGGTTTTGTTTTAACATAGCACCAAATATATATGGTAATCTCCCATGTGTTACGTTCTTATTTATAGCAAGCTTAACTTAAAGAAAAAGGATTTTTAGAAAACTATAATTTTAAAACTTTACTAGAGTCAAGAATACTTACTAGTTTGTCCATTATTTGCAAATGTTTGTGGCATTGGAAGAAAATCGTGATAACCGATCATTTCAAGTGCTGGAAGTGGTAAAGGAATTGCTTTGGATGTAGAAATCGCTATTGGCGATTGCAGTTTTCCTGCGCATAATTTGTATTTTTGCGGCCATAAATGTTGTCCTAAAATAATAATTGTTAATATAAATTGTTTTTTCAGTGTTCATAGGGCAATCATTAATTGATGAGTAACCATAATTTTATAAATCTCTGATTATTCATAAATCTATACTTATAATTTGCACTTCTTTGCAAGAAAGTGTAATTTTTTATTTATGAAACACTGTTTGAAATTATAATTGCCTTATGTTTTCTTTCAGAATTGATTTTATCTTCTAGTGAGAAAAAAAGAAAAGAAAAAGTTTTTCTATAATTTTTTTGTATGACATTAAGGATTAATTTGCAAAATAATGAAGATCAAACATACCTTTTTTACTGTATCCAAAACCATTGATATTCGGTATAACGACGAAAGTAAGCCATATCATTTTAACATGAAGGATATACATTCCTAAATTCTTTATATAGAAAATATAATTTCAATATTTGTGATATACAATAATTTATAATTCATAAATTAAAATTTGTATTTTGTCAAATAACAGCTTCTTAATTGTCTATTTTTGTTATTTTATGTACGCATTTAATACCTTCTTACTATCTTATCACATTAAATTTTCTCCTGAATATAAATATGTAGTTTGATATGTATTTGATACTTTGAGATGGGTATGAAGGAATAACATAGAAGGGGTCACATAGATAACTGAAAAGTTGTTGGCGCTGCATAGGATCTTGGGAATGACTATCTGTTAAGTATGCAAAGGTGCATATCATTATCAGTTGCATATGTGATCTTTTGAGTTACAGATGCGGCTTATAATACAAGAATAGTAAGATGCCTCCTTTGTTACATAAGAAGCTAAAATGGGACATTTCATTGTCTTTTTTAGAAAGAAGATAATGACAGAATAGAGATATAATAAAAGTGAGAGAGAGAGAGAGAGAAAATTGAGAAAAAAGCATGCTTTAAGTCACACTTATATTTTAGTCATACTTATATTTTTGAATTTACGTTGTTACAAAATATATATTACAATATCCTCGCGATATAAATATCTACAGTAAATACCTGAGTCTTGCCTTTTTATTGTAAAATTCAAAATATACATATCACAGTTGGACATTTACAATCAGTAACTAGTGTAATTAATATTACTAAATATGTAACAGAAGTTCATGTGAAGTGTACAAATAAGATTGTGCGCAATTCGTAATATTGTTTATAAAACTTTGGTTAAAAATTCAGCATGAGAAGAGAGAAAATTCAATTAGGAATATTTATAAGTAATAATATTACAGTCCTTGTAGCACCATTGACAACTCTATTCATCTTCTCTATCAATAATCTCTTATCATCAATTATTTTTCTATATTTCATAACACTCCTGAAATATTCTTGTAATTTCTTCAATTAAATCAATGCTAAATTCAATACAAAAGATCTAAATTATATATAAGCACAAGAATATACTTACATTGCTTTTTGAATAAAGCTTTCTTAAAAAGTATATATATGTATATGTAATATTCTTTAAATTTTACTTTTTAGTTATATAACTGAATTTAATTTGGAAGAAAGATATATCTTTTTCTGTGCTATCTTATTGCTTCATATTTGCCGTTTGTTCACACATGCATAATATAAAAATATTATCATACACATAATCAAATGACATTTTCATTTTGCATTAAAATAGATGATTAAGTAAATATGATAAAAATAAAAAATTTAGTTTTGATATACTAAATATACTAAATATAGGAAGGTTTGATTATATACAAGACAAAAATAGTTGAAACTTCCAACTAAACAAAAAAAGCCAATAAGATATTTTTATATATTATTTAAGCTTCCTCCATATTATTCTGCATAAGACGAGAGTTGCTTGTAGTAGTTACTTGCAGAGGTATTGAGAATAACTCTTCCCAGGAAGGCTGTATAGAACTGATTACAGCTTCAACAGCACTAAGAGAAACAAATTCTAAGTGCCAACTCTCCTCGATTCCCGCGATCTCATCCAAGAAATTTAAAGTCAATGAATTATGACAATGTTCCTAAAATTATATCATTAATGCAAAATCAAATGGATAAATATATTGAATAATTTGTATATTAGTTATTTTATATTGGAATATACATTTACACATTTTTACTTATAAAATTATTCTGAAATAAGATTGTGTAAAAATAAAACTTTTGAATTAGAACTGTAGAGAGTGCAACATTTTAAATTCTAATAGTTAGCATTTTTTTCTTAAAGATAATAAATAGAAATTGTTGAAAATTACTTACTATTGCAATCAAATTACTCATAGTTTGCTCCCTAGCAATCAGAGGTGTTTGATTGCTGCCTGGTATAAGCCATTGAACATTGTCCTCCAAAATCATTAATATTGCATTTGTCAATATTAATCCAGATAGTTTAAGGTTCGTGATAACATTTTGATATTTTAAAACTGCAGAGGAAAATATTGCTAATAATCGTACAACATCTCCGGTCTTATAGTTGGCAGTACTAGTTAGTAAATCGTGCATTAAAATGCTAAAATATTCTGGAACTGAAAATTCTACTTCGCAACTTGGAGGCAATTGCAAATCTATAAATAGAAAACATTAGCACAACTTAGAAATTATTGTTGCTTATAATGCCCTAACTCTGAGATTTCTGCAGTTAATAGTTATATTTATCTTTGTTAGAACACATTTTATACCTGTAATATAAAATAAAAAGTTTGATGTTCTCTGAAAATCTTGCAGAATACACAGCACTGTAATAATGGAAAGATCTTCACTGGTTTTACTAGGCTGTTGTAATTCAATCAAAATACCCTGCTTATATGGTAATGATATAAAGGATCTTAATCTATCTGTTGTCCAACTCATCTCTTTGTGAAGCCAACGCTGTGGATCCTCCCTGACATAATTTTTTTTTTTTTTTTTTATTTATTATTTCTTTAGATTTTTCTATCTAAATTTTGTTTGTCCATAATTTTTTATAAATTTTTTATAAATTTTTCTATCATACACAATTAGCGATGGAAAATAAAAAAGTTTTCGGGAATTTAAGAAAGTAATCTACTTTAACAAGTAAAAAATGGATTTTTTTTTATACTTTTTATTAAAATATACTATCTCTAAAATATCCACATAAAATTTTATGCTAAAATTAAGTTTTTTTTATATAGTTTTAAACAGAAAATTTATATTAAGCAGTACTTACCCTTCTGGCCCATCAATTCTAAGAATATAAACTTTAGACGTAGATAATACTAAGCATCCAGAAAATGTCTCTTGCATAGAATGCATCAAAATCTGTGCCTATATTTGAGAAACAAAAATGATGTCAATTATATGATTTGATTCAATTTGGACTTAGACTTGCTATACATAATTAATAAAATTAAAAATATATCAAGTTAAGCACCTTGAGAAGAAATACCACCTCTTCGTTCTCATGTTCAAATATATTTAAGATTATATGCAGTTTGATTCTGTGATCTATACTACTAAAGTCAGTATACGAATATTGCACATCGCTGCCGAAAAAGCTTGAAGCCTCTTCGCCTCTCAATATTTTATTGCTGCCAATCTTGATACTCTGAAGTAAACCTGAAAACAATACACAAATACTATAGAAATGTTAATAACATAATAAATATTATAACACAATATGAAAAATGATTTCAAAAGATTATGTGTCTCTGTTGACAAAAATCAAATTAAAAGCTTAAGCAGAAGAAAAACGTTTGTTTCTGCTAGATTATTTCGTATGATTAAATATATTTTTAATAGTATTATACAATGACATTATGGATTTATTGATTTCACCTCCCAACATTGATGTCAAATTTGTTACAGGAGCAATTTCTTTTTCACTGCTATAGGATTTTGATTCATTCGTTAATTTGGCGATTTTATTTTCATATGCCGTGCATATGCTATCTGTCAGAGAGCCTGTAAATAAAAGTGATTTTACAAAATATTAAAATGAAAATTAACATTATTTACATATTTATGATGCTATTACATGAACAAGTTCCAAATTAATTCTTTATTATGATATAATTAATTCTTTATTCGTTTCTTTCATAAATAGATCAATTTAACTCTCACAAAAAAGAAGATTTAAATACGAATCGTAATTATATTAATGAAATAATAAGCTAATGATTTATATTATTATCATATATAATTATATGTGATAGAAAATGTATGATAGAATACAAACCCGAAGAACTGCTTTCTGTTAAACCTGCCATCATTGGCGTCGCATCTGGAATTGTTATTAAAGAAGGAGCAATAGCAGTATGTTTTTCCTCCTGTTTCCGACTTGGTGTGGCATTTGCCCTGTATCAATGAATATTCCAATAAAATATTAGTTTTAACATGCAATAATGGATTGTGATGATAAGTAGGCTATAAGATGATATCTTAGTGATCATTTGTGTAACAAGTGTATTGTACAGAGTATTATCATAAACATTAAATATCATAAAAACAACTGTACTAACTTCAGCGTTTCATCTAAAACCTCGATGCTACTCTGACTCGGATTGCTGAGTATCTCTATGTCGCTCTCATATTTCTTCGTCAGGGCATTTGTAGACGGTGTGGACTCCCTTGATCCTTCTAAACTTGTCGCTGAACCTGACAATGATACATATTAATTGGGAAAAAAGAAATGTTTCATCGTTGCAACTACTAAGAATTTAAAAAGAAAAAAAATATATATATATATATATATATATATATATATATATATGAATTAAAGAAATTTTAAATCAAAGATGTTTTTCTTGTAATACATGACGCATTATACACTTTTAAAAATAAAAATTAGAAAAGTGCTTGTAGTCTAAAGAGAGAAAAGAAAAAAGAGAGTAATATAAAAGAATAATATTGTTTGGCCAAATTTTTTAATTAAAATTTAAATTTTTTAAGTAAAATTTTTCAATTAAAGAAATAACTTTGGTTCAGCTGCCGGGCTTTTTTTAAAAAACTGTGAAAGTGTTTTTAAACAAGAAGATGAGAAAGGAAAGAATCAATTTTCGGCGGCTTAATTAATAAACCAAAAGTATATACATATAGAGAAAAAAAGAAGGTAGAAAAGAGAGAGGAGATGAAAAGAGGCAAAAGGAAAAAAAGAAGAAAGACAAGAAATAGAGAGGAATAGAAAAAGGAAGAATAAAAAAAAATAAGAAAATCAAATGAGAACGAGAGAAGGGGAGACAGAAAAGCAAAAAAAAAAAAATAAAGAGAGAGAGAGAAAGGAAGTAGAGAATACTATAACATAATTATCGTGGCTGAAGCTTACAACAGATTTGAGCTTGGATATGAGAGTCGGAGTGTACCAGAGAAGTGGTGACGGATTTAGCTCCACCCTCCATTCCACCTGCACCGGTATTAGTATGTTATAATTCCCATTAAATGTATTAAGATTCAAACGCGCGCGCTCGTACATGCATTGGCCGAAACATGTATATATCACACATATTAACATACACAATAAACTTTCATTAAAACATTGCAATCATTCAATTAACTAACGAGATTATCAAAATTGGAATATTTAATTCTTTTAGATAAAGTCAAGTTAATTATTGGATCAATTTCAATATGATTAAATGCTTTGCACGAGTTATACAATGATTCATTAATAAATTTCAAAATCAAAATATTAATTCGAGTTATGAGAATATATGCAAGTTTTTCTTTATGTGAAACACCCTATATATATAAATTACTAGATATATAGAATATTATCAAACAAATTGCAATACAATATCAAGGACTATACAATCCATATACATTTTCATCAATTAACTCTTATAAAGAATGCTACATGCTATAATCATAAAAAATCTCACCAATACTGGAAAATGATTCAGAATGTTGCAGGTTGATTTTTGCAGAATTCTCTGCTAGCTGATTTTTCGTAATCTGATTGTCCATGTCAGATGGATTCTCTATTTCGATGACCAAACTGCTGTTACAAGTGGGGCACTTGAGTTGTTTCGTACCTAAAAAATGATTTTCATAATCATCTTAAAAAATATACCATTTCATCGTAATACTTACCCATCATTGATTTAACAGCAAGCATCACGTATTCCGTATCCTGCGAGAATTGCGTTGAACATTTCATACATTTAAAAACTTGCAGCGGTATCGGTCGCATTTCAATCTGTTCATTGATGATTGCCACAATTTTCTGAAAATATGAGTGTTATTTTGAGAGAAAAAAAAATTGATAATCTTGAATTTCTTGTAATACATTAAATGTCCCATCCTGTATACATTGTAAATAGTATTTACATGTATCTCAGTACCTTTGCGTCTTCCAATTCCGTGAAGTATCGCCTATTTTCTCTATCTTTTCTAGTAGTATCAAAAATAATATCGACCGTGGGTGGATCGCTCTTGCCTAAGACGCACGACAGAATTGAATTTATTGACCAATGAAACTTTACTTTTCCAGTAATCGAATCCCTTTCTTTGATATTTCTACAAAAATTGCAAAAAAATTCAATTTTATAATATTATTTTAGAAAGTTATTTTAAAAAGGTATATTAATTAAATTATAATTTTCAATTTTCAATTTTTCTTATAAATAATTAAAAATGCTATAATTTAAGAATATAAGTATAATTCTGCTGTAATTATATTGATATAGTAAAATAATGACACTTACTCAGGAGTTATCATTAAAAATATAGTCTCCATCTCATTATCATCTTTTTTTTTCTGAACAGTATATAAATCTCCAGCTTCTAAGACAAAAAAAAGAAGAATTTAAGATCTACTCAGCTATAGACAATATTGTTTAGTATATTTCATACAACTTTCACCTTCATTAGGATCATCTAAGGCCGTAGAATGAGTCATACATGTTTCCAGGTTATGCATTTCATCTAATATTTCTTCATTCTGAGAAATGTCTTTATCATCTTCCGTACATTTTGCAATTTCTTGTGATTCAAGCTCACTGGAAAATTTTTCATTAAACATAGTATGAATTAGATTATCATGAAGAGACGATGATGTATTAATGTCGGCCAAGGTCTTAAATATTTGTGAAGCTGGAAATTGCTCAAAACGAAGACCCATAATATCCTGAACGGAAGTCCCTGCATGACTGCTCAGCCAATTGTTCTCACCAAACTTCTCTCGCAAATCTAAGATGCGCTTTTTCGTCTCCAAATGATCCATTGATGATTCTAGAAAAACGAATAAATTAATATATTTCAAAAAATATATGCTACCTTATTATATACCATACTTTCTGAGTATTACTCTATTAATTATTATATAATGTCTGCACATAATAGTTTGATTATATTATATTATTAAAATTATATATTTTATTACTAATGGATTAATAAAAATTAATAAAAATATATATCTTGGTACAATTACCCAAATGAGAAGAAGCAACCACATCAGGTAGTTTCTTAAATTCTCCTTTTTCTTGATCAAGTTCATCGATAATCGCTTCTCTCATGTTTGGCTTCTTTTTACTTTTCGTTATACTTTTTTCTGAATTCTCGGATAATGGTGTTATTCGCTGATTTGATCCGTTTTCATTGAATTCATCAACGCACGTGGACATTGAACTGGTCAGAGATATGGATTGATTCACGCGTATCGTAAAAACTCGATTTTCTGTTACAAACGCCTTCTCTGATTTTGAAAGTGGTAGACGATCTAAAACAAACTATCAGAGTTTACTCAAACTCATGTCATATTATAATTAATAATTATAATATCGGTATTGATTATGCGTTTTATATAATTTTCGGTTTATTTATTATCATGCAAATACCTTGCTATCTGACAAACTCGGATGTAAATGTTTTATGGACAGTAACCGATGTTTCGGATGATATGATAAAGGATTTCCTTCCAAAGATAGCCACAACAAAGTAGGCATTTTTTGGAGTGGCCAAAGGATCAAATGTTCCATTAAACAATTAAATGATAGGTCTAATTCTGTCAAACATTCTAAACCTTGAAGACCTATTATAGAAAATGATAACGAGAATAGATAATTCATTAAATTTATAGGATAAAATATTTATAAATAATATAATTGTTGCAATAATAATTAACCATTAAGATTGTCAATGTAGTTATTCTTCAATACTAATATTTGTAATGAATGTAATGCTGCCTTATTGAATATAGGTACTTCTTCCAATTTATTATAGCCCAGATTGACATATTTCAAATCTGATAAGCAAGATATCTCCTTCGCACTAGTTATCATATTATGATTTAAGTCCAATATCTGAAGCAAGGGAGCCAATTCTAATGATTCATCCAAGCATTCAAGAGCATTATGAGACAGTACTAAATGTCTCAAGGATGCCCACACAAATCCAATACCGTCATCACCTCCACATGCAGCTATAACAAAAAATATAGAAGTAGAATAATAGATAATATTTATGTTATATATATATATATATATATATATATATATATATATATATATATATATTAGTGACAAGCCATTTCAGCTTGTTTATATTATGTATCTTTCCAAAACTATTTATTATAATTAATATATTGATTTGTTCTATAAAACTAAATAATTGTCTATTTATTATTATTTGTTTTTTTCTAAATTCTATTTCACTTAAACGAACCTAGCAATTGATAGATTGTAGATACTCCCTTTCGACCGGCACATACAATGCTTTCTAACTGGCCCCTGATATTTTGTAAACCTTTCAATAATTCAATGGATACCTTTCTTAGCTCCAAATATTTTAGATGCCTAAACTTGGAGATGTCAATAATAATTTTATCGTCATCAGAAGAACAATGTGTCACTTTCAAACTTATAGTTTTTTGTACAAAATCATGTAAAAATTTTATATCACGAAATATGTCAACTTTGGAACTATTGCACACTTGGAATGAAGAATCTAGATCTTCGGATTCTAATACAATCAGTAAGAATGCTTCATTCAGACTATGCAGTAATTTTGTTGATAGTGAAAGCTTGCTTGAGGCACTCAAGATCTTATCACCATTCTGGCGAAGAAGTTTCACCAATTCTATTATCTCCTGCATATTGTCTATACCTTGTGAGTGGTTTGACATTGTATAGTTTTCATTCACTATTATTAAATAGACCCTTTATATTTGTATTATTTAATTGTTGCATTTACATAAGAGAATATATACTTTTCTAATAATATTTTATGTTGCCAACTGAAATGGAAATAATATATTATTGTTAGAAAACATTGATTGGTTTTGATATCTAGTATATAAATATGAAAGACTTGGAAATTTGGAGTTTTAAAAAAGATTTAGAAAAATGTTTAGTTTTCAATCAACTGTACTTAGATTTTGATAAAAATTACTTATTAAAATAAAAATAAAAATTTGTCATTTAAGTTACGTTTCAATTATAATTAAAGTTACAGACAACAACATATCTACAACCATGTAATTGATTATAACTATTTTATATAAATTAAATATATATATATTTCTTTTTCTTTTTTCGAAACATATCATATATATATGCTTATACCATTTTATTCCATCAATATATGACAGATTTTCTAACCTTAAAAATTATATATTTAACACTCTTATTTTTTCTATTAATCTTTATATCTAGAAATGTTTATTTGTTTAACCTTGAATTGTTAATATAAAAAGGCATTGAAAAAGTGTATCTTTGTCAAAATCTAAGTGAAGCGGATAAAATTGAACATTTATCATAATACATAAATAAAATAAAAAAATTATAATCTGCTCAACAATAATAATTAAATATATATTGTATTCTCATACATACCGTGTTATAATCAAAAATTTTTAATAAAATATAATTGTTGATGTAACAATAATATAATAATATATAAATATTTATATCCTTTTCTTCTTCCCTTTATTGTAACTAGGTTCTCATTCGAGATTCCAGATTGAAGTTAGTAATTTAATGAAATTGGTAATATTAAAAAATTTCCTAGCCACAAGATCGCCACAATTAGAGAGACAAATTACTCAACTATGATAGTAATATTATTATGCAAGATGCAAAACCAGACGACGCGGGCAACGAACGGGGCCATAGACATATAAGATATGCCTATACAGTCTATATGCCTAATCTATGAGCGAACATTCAGCTTCGGCACGTGTTGCGTGCAGCGTGATAACGGGGCGGATTTACTTAGAATTTTAGAATAATAAATCATCAATAGAGAAATCAACGTGCAACGATCGGTGAGGTTAGAGAAGGAGGTGGCCTTGCGATTGCCGCTAATATTCGATTTGAACGTATAAATGAAGGATATGGGGGTTGTTTTTCAGGTTATGGCGTGCTCGCCCTATATACGCTTGGCGGGAGACGCGGCATACAGTTAATACAGTAATAAAATATATATATATATATATATATATATATATATATATACATACTCGAGGTCTGCAGATTTTTAGAGGAACGTTGTCGCTGCACATTCGTGTCGTACTTTTTAACTTTAGCGCTCTTGTCAACGGACACGATGGCAGGATCTGATCTTGAACCTTTAGCATTCGATCGCGTATCTGCGCTCGCTCCAGCGCTTTTAATTCTCGTTACGTGTCTCACGGTCTTCCACAGACTAAAGTAAGTTACTCGTCGAGATACTCGCATATCATACACATTTTTATATATAAAGTGTTTCTAAATGAATGTGTATAATAGTGGACATATTATGTCAGTATAATAATTTTTAAAAATATCTGATTTTATCAAAATAAATAGTTATTTTAGGAACACTGTGCATATTTATATCGTTTTCTGAGATGACTAACATTTCAATTGCGTATCTTGCAGAGTGAGATGGCCTATAATGGTGAACTGCTGGTTCTGCAACGAGAACTCAAAGATCTGGAGACAACATTTGAATTGGTGGTTGTGTCCTTGGTGCGAGCAGCACAACGGCTTCTCCAAGGTAAAAACAGATTGAAAAAATTTGTACTTTCAATTTTGACTTCTTATTTGCATACTTGTACAATAGAGAATTTTTTATTTCTTTAGATTATTGCTATGTGAAATACTTATTTCAGAATGGTGATTATACATACGATATCCCAGAACAGTATGCAACACCGAATATGTCTACAAGATATTGCAAATTGGTTGAACAGAACGATTCATGCAACATCTCTAAAAGTCATCTCTGTGTAAATTGTAACAAGCAGGAAAGTCTGAAATTATTGGAGTTATCTAATTTTGAACCGAAGAATGAGAGAAACTACAATACCGAGTTAAAGGGATTTAAGGAATATCTGGAGAAGAGATATCCGCTGTGCAACAATTGTAAATTGACAGTACAGAACGTATTAAGTAAACAGGCATTATGGCTCACTCGTTACAAAATGTTATTCTTCCGACAAAAACCGATTAGGATGCTTATCGGCGTAAGTATATATTTTTATGAAGTATATTTCAACTGAGAAAAAAGTTATACACGATTGGACGCTGTTGTAAACATGCACAATTATTGCAACGAATAATTGTTTGTCAGTTCTCTTGCAGAATTTCCAGAAAAGAAAATCGGAAGCAATTTTCCGAATTATTTCGACGATTCTGATCCCAATTATCTTATACAATCATGATTCTGTATGGTTGCCAATTGGTGGCTTATTCTTTCACTTGTGTGCTTGGTGGACAAATTCAACAAAGAGGAAAAGAATCGACGTATTATTGATATTTTTATGGTTCTGTATCATTATTTTTGTATACATCAAAAATTCAACTTTTCAAAATGTTTGGCTGACGACGGAATGCATCGTACAGCATCGCATAGTGAGTTAAATAAAATATCTCTTGGCACTTGTTAAATATACTTTTACACGAATATTTAGTTTATTGTTTGTTTTTTTTTTCAGATAGAAGCATGCGCGTTTATTATAGGTTTTTTGAATATAAAACCTATTTCGTATAAAAATACATTAATCGGTTCAGTTGCGTTGAAGAAACTCAAGCTGCGTTCGCGGGCCGTTATTGCACCTCAAACCACTTTAGATAATTACAATGAAAATTACGTTTTTAACGGAACGATCAACGCTATTGAATCATCAGTCTATAAAACAGGCGAAGTATCCTCCACTGAAATCAAATCGCACTCAACAATGCAAGTATTCTATGTTTATTTTTATTTTTAAACGAAACATTTCTATTCAGTTTATTATATAAATGTATTTATTCGTATATGTATTTTTATTTACCTTTAGATTGAGACAAAAGCTATCTACAATTACCCTTGCGGACAACAGCAACGAAAATTATCTAAATTCTGCCTCTCAGAACAGGAACAGTTCGTTGCATGGCGATTGCTTGAATCATAGTCTGAGCACCCTTTTCCTAAGCGAGGACTCGTCAAGATGCGGCAAGAATACTGTGAAAGCTGCGCCCGCGATTTTCGAGCGAAAAGTATACAGTGCGACAAGCTCTGAGAATCTGTTCAAAAAGTCTGGATCCAACAGGAGGTACGTTTTGTCGCCGCCAAAGCTCAGGTCAATGACACAGACTTCATGGGTAGCCGGTGGTTACTGGCAGGAGAGCCACATGATGACTGCGACACCGCCGACGCTCTCACGGTCGTCCAGCCAGAGCTCCGGTTTCGGATCGGCTGGTTCCTCCAACTTTGCTCCTTCCCGCGAGCCGTCTGTGCACGAGTTCGATCGTTGTTCCGTCGTTTCGGATGCTACGCGGTGGTCGTATCACACCCCGCGTGCTAATCATCACTCGCTGCAGTCGTCGCGAGCCGATGAACAGGAGAGTTATGTTCGCGAGGCGAATGTTGGCAGTCGAAGCGATTTGACGCCGGCATTTCCAGGTCATAGCGCTACGATCGTCGCGAATTCCGGTTGGCTCTCCACGCTGCTCTGTGGCTCGCTAATATTGAATATGATAGTGTTGTGCGCTACATTATTACGTTAACGAGTTGCCGCGCTGTGCCGGGTTGTTGTGTGTTCATTCTGTAATTTTTACGATTGTTATACAGGATGATTCTTAAGTATATTCCGAAAATTAAAGAAATAATTTCTTAGAATTACTTCTTTGATTTTTGAAACATTCTTGAGGACCTGTATATAGCTATTAATGTGATCACTAATGCTAATTTAATGCTCGAGTATTCGCCGAGTCCGATCGATCAATCCGATTTGAGAGATATTTTCCTTCCATTCCTCTCTCGTTTCGATCTCTTTTTTCGCGTATAGTTTTATACAATAAGATTCCATAAATTTCAATCTCTCGAGTCTGATAAATGACACGTATCTTTCTACCATACGAATACTTTGAGGTGAAACAATTACATTACTGCCAATTAGAAGAAGACAAGCGCAATTTTCTGCGTGTCAAGTACTGTTACACTGATGTTACACACTGCCGATATATTTACTACAGATAGACTTGCTTCAACATATCCGCCAGTCTTCACTCGATCTTGCAAATGTGTATAAACACATCCGCATATTCTCGTTAAAATTGAAATACGCGGGAGATATTTGCTCATCTCATTCTCCTTAAGATATAATTTTTATTCTCCCTTCTCATTCTAAAAGAAATATATCCGAATACATTGTTTTCATTTGTAATTAATGTATATATTTTAAATACAGTACTTTATATAGCGCAACATTTTTTTCTCGTAACAAATAAAATTGTAAAATATTAGTTGGGAAAAAGATGCGATGTGCAAATATTTTCTTACACGTTGTAATTATTACCTTAGTGAAAGATGTACGTATATCGATCTTTAAAGATAAATAAATAAGGACATTTATTTAAGCGTTGAAGATTTCCCGTTTTCTATACGTACTTGTTATTTATCGATGAAACCGATCGTGCACGCACTGCCGAAAACAAAATTTCGTATGTAAAAAGAAATAAAAAAAGAAAATGTGCTCTACTGACAAGCGCATGTGATTCTGTCTGCTCTTAGCTGACGGACTAGAAAAACTTGTTGTAATAATGTTATATTGTATTCCAATTATTGTACGTTTTGATATGTACGATATTGTACAATTGTATCGAGACGAGAATAAAGCAGTCTAACTCTTTTTACTAATAGTTTTCGGAAGACGTGTCCAATTTTAATTTTACTCGTACGAGGATAATCCTGTCAGAATTTGACAAAATACGCAGAAGAAAAAGAAAGATGATCTTACAAGAGCGAAAATATAGCACGTAGATCGTGATCAAGAGAGATGATATATTTCTATTTTTCTCAAAAAGTGAAAGTTTGGACTTTCCATATCCGCATAGGATTAAATTTAGGATCTCATCAATAAAGAAATGTGTATGTATAATATACTTTATTGTGTGTGTTACCTTATAAATATATTTCTTTCGGAGATTATTTCGCCGAGACAGAGTACGACGGTGCGACAATAAATAAATAGGTAAATACAATCGTTTAATATGATTTTTTCTGCGTTCTTCTTTCTTTTTTTTTAATGTAAGCATTCTCATCTCTCGATAAAATCGAATATTAATTATAATATCTTAAAATTACATTTTTTAATCCAAGAAGAATAGTGTATTACAATTTATATATAATACCTTGTAGCTACAGCCTCTCTTCTACACCCTGCATACAAATCTACTACCACCTGACAGAGTCTAGGAAAATGTTTAGAATTGCATCTATGCGTTTTTATTTGTTTTCTATCTCGTTAGCTATGCATTCTGTTTCAGATGAGGTAGATCTGAATTCGATCTGTTGCGGGAAGGAAATATATTATGATGGATTTACACGAAATTCGGAAATCCGTGCTGTAAATCTAAAGAATCTATTCTCTGAATTGTCTCACAATGAAACGGGAAATGCGACGATTTATTTCTTTTCTTTTTTTTATCTCAATTTTTATTTTACTCGCTCTCGTTGTCGAGACAAAGAAATAGTAGGTTGTAGATCGACCTCCTCTTCAACAGTAACTTACTGCGCGTGCACATAAAATTGTTACAATTCGCCTACTTGACTTTGCAGTAAATAAGTGCAGTGTTTCGGACACACACCCAAGATATTAGGAAAATAATAACGCTAATAGCTTTTATCGTGTCTTCCCCGCGTTTGTCAAATCCGTTGGCCGACATCCTGGTGCTTTTACATTATCGCACGTTACATATTGTAATAACGGAATCGATCATGATTATCACAAAAATCTCTCGGCGGCGATATTTATACACAAATTTTTTCAGTTCTTTAGATTTATAAGCGAGAGAAAAAGAAAACGAGCGACAGAAGAAGTGAGAGAATCGAAAATTAATTTTATTATCATTAATTTTAACGACGGAAAAATATGAGAGATGAGAAAAACGAAGATGAGAGGGGAAACAGCACGATGAACCTTATAGTTACATTAGCACTCGATTCGGGAAAATACGTTCATCGGCATCTAAGGAGGACGCGCCTTAGAGAGGAGAGATGTTAACATTATATAAGTGTGTATTATTATATCTGCGATAAATACAATCGTGCACTAAGAAACGCTCTCTTTTACCTCCGCCTTGTTCGTTTCATCGCGAAATTAACGTGAACGGCGTTACAAGAGCGCAGTTTGCACCTGTTACATACATATATATATATATATATATATATATATATCGTATATTTACATATAGATCCGACAAAAATATTTAGTTCAACAATAATTGCATCCGCGCAATGCATCACACACACATTATACATGCACGCACACACATACTCTTTGTTGTCGGTCATTTTCTTGCTTACGTATTTTAACAAAAGAAAAAACGCAGCTTCTTTTCGCTCTCGATACAGTTACATATCACAAAAGTTAAGGAAAGATAAAAAGGGGAGGGGGTGAGGAACAGGAAGTATGTGGCGAAAAAGTGATCGTTAAACACGAAAATATATATATATATAAAACTTTTGCGTAAAAAAAAATTATCCGTTTCTTCCCTGAAGACAGGATCTTTTCAAGAGCGATAATGAATGCAAGATTGTAAAATGTCGCATAAGAGAGAAAAAATGCAGGAGTGTGCTCGAGTAAGAGTATAAGATGCAAGAGTAAGAGGCTCGATTTGTATCTTATCTCGATTAATGATACTGTCTAGAATATCGTGTATGCGATTCCAGAAACTTTGAGAACAACAGATTTACGAATGATATAAGTTTTACGTGTAAATGGGACATCTGTACAGAAGATAATGCGAGAATTAAATTAGGTTTAAAAAAAAGAGTGTGAAATTTTTCGATAAGAGCTATTTTTCTCTTCTTTCTTCAGAAATCTAATATAGACCTTAACTCTCTCGATTGACTCTTTCACAAACAGATAATTCAGAGGATATGAAATGAAGGGAAGAGGGACTCCCGAGACTTCTCTCAACACTGTGCGTTTCGGAAAGATCACTTTTTTAATCATTAGCACAAGAAAAAGGGGCCTTTCGCGAGAGTATAAAAATAGTAGACGAAAAAGTGCGAAGTAAACGATGGTTTCTTCCTGTCCCTCCAAAATGTTCCTCATAAATTTCTCTCGCTCTAATAACGCGCGCACACATAGATATACAGATACACTCTGGCTCTGAAACGGAAACGCTCTGGAGAAGCAATTTTAGCAATTCGCTTGACATGCTTAGTCAAGTGTGCCCTCCGGCGAGAGAGCCTTAGTTAGCGAAGAGAAAGAGAAAGAGAGGGAGAGAGAGAGAGAGAGAAAGACTTCTTATGATTATGACAATACTCGTGTATAAGCCATAATTACATTTACATTCGCTCTCGAAGCCGCATGTCCGATCGTCTTTTTAATCAGGTGGATTCTGAATTAAAAGCGTCTTAAGTATTCTTTGCTACTTTCAAGATAACGAGGATTGGGACACGATTCTTACTGTATTCGTTTCTTTCTTTTCTTTCTCTTTTTTTCGAGAGAGAAAGAGAGACATCGGACTGAATTTCGAGCAATTCAAATAGAAACACACTGATCAAAGTAAAAAATATTCCGAGAGAAACTTCTCCGCATTCGTTCGATTGAGAAACACTCGCTTTATTATCGAATCACTATTATCATCATCATCGTCATGCATATATGTGACACATTTTAAATTAAATAATTTATAAAAATTAGCTATTTACACATCGATAGGACATGCAGCGCTCGCGTATATACAGGATGTCCAGTAATAACCGCGTCACTTCGCATATGCAAGTAGAGCGGGTAAAACCAAGTAGAAAAGTCTCACCCGTGGTTTTGCAATTTTTTGCAATAATTAATGAGAAATTAATTTTAAAAAATTGCAAAATGGTAGAGGACTCCCACTCGCTCTACCTGCACTGTAGTTATTACCGTACATTCTGTACATATAACAATTGCACTCTTATCCTATATATATATATCTAAGCACATGCTTGCTTCAAGAAAAAAAAATAAAAAGAAAAAAAGAACTGGCGGTGCTCTCCTTGCGGATAATATAGTACTATTGCCCTTATTTTTTTATAATATAATAATAATAATTATAACATTTATGCATATCCATTATACATAAAAGCCGCTGGAATTCTTTTGTTTTCATCGATGAAAGCGTTCTTGCATTCGTTTTCTGTAAAAGTGAAGGGTATTTTGGCATTATGCGATCACGATCATCACTGTACGCTGTTACCCATATCTGTGTGTGTGTATGTGATCAGGAACATGGAAAAAAAAACAGAGAGGAAAACAAATAAATATCCAAAGCAACATTCGATCATTCAGAATTTCATATTTCGCGAGAGCGAGAAATGAACTAATCACGATTAAGAAAATGATACATCACAATCGAGAGAGAGAACGTTTCAATAAATAATTAGTAGCACGCTATGCAAAAAAATGCGCGATCGATACCTTAGGAAAAAAAAGAAATGCTTTGCGAAGTTTGTTCGTTTTTATCCGTTTCTTTCGTCAGGGTATTTATTCAAATCTTGCAAAAAAAAAAAATTTCCTGATCTTCCAGGTATTTTCGTCTAAAATTCTAGATAAAAAGAAAATTTTAAAGATCTTGTTAGTGTAACTTTTTAAAATAAATTTTTTTACTGCATGCGTTTTCTAATGTTTTTTCACTCGTAGGAAGAAAAAATATAGAGTCTTTCAGGTTTCAAATACTAAATTTGTAAATGTACTAAAAAAAAAAAAAAAACGTAAGATGAGCATTTTTCATTTACATAACATTTTCATTTTTTGTATCATAAATTGTAAAAAATACAAAGAATATGTACTGCAATAAAAAATATGTACTGCATATTCAATATTTTAAGACATTGAATATAAATAAAATAGATATATATTTATGATTTCTTTCTTTTGAAACGCAAAACCGAACAAACAATCGTGCAACAATAATTTTTAATTAAACAAACTTGAAAGAAAAAAAAAAACAAAACAAAACAAGATGATTGTATATATAAAACGCGAGAAGTTTACGAAAAAAAGAGAAAGTGCGGACAATTTTAACTGGCGCGACTCTTATAGCGAAAGAAGCAAAAGTTTTATTCCTTACCACGATTGCCAGTCCTAATGGCGTTGACGTTGCTCAAATGATGTTGACCCGCGCGAATCGGCTTCGCAATCTGCGCGCTCGGTCCACGACGCGCGAGATTCTTTTGCCTGACTGCCTCCTTAATGCGGTCTACCTCGTACTGATAGCGCTTACGATCCCGCATCGCGCCCTCCTTGGCATCGCGTAGCGCTGTTTCGAGAGCCTTGATACGTTCCATCGTCGCTCGTAGTCGCTTCTCTAATTTAGGCAGCTCGCAACGAAGATCGGCATTGTCTCTGACGAGTTGTTTGTGCACCTACAATAGCGCGAACGTGTATTAATAATAAAAAAAAACATACATTAATATGTCGTAAATTAACAATGATATACCTTCGTTAGTTGGTCCAAATTGTTCTCCAAGAAGGATATCTTTTGTTTCTGCGCGAGAGAACCGCCGTCGTCCTCATTGTCCTCGGCGCTAATAGTCTTCTTTATTCTAGTTTGCAGATCCTGGACGAATAATTTACGCAGATTGTGCAAGGTCTGCAGTTCTTTGGCTACTGTGTCCTCCAACCCCTTGAGATCTTTTCTCGCCTGTAATCGATTCGACGTGATCGTAAAAATAAATTTTACACAACAAATTTATTCACATTTTTTGAATTTGAACGTACTTGATCTCGGCGCTCGTTTAACAGGACAAGTTCCTGTAGCTTGACAGATTTGTTAGCCTCCTCTTGCTTCAACCGTTCGTAATCGGACTGCATCTGCTGGTGCGCCAGGGTAAACTTCTGATTCAGATCCTTGAGTTCGCTGATCAACTCCTGCTTCTGGGACAGCTCGTCTCGAAGGGCGGCAACCTTGAATAAGAGTCGAATCACAAACACGCGTTTAAAAAGGGAATTATTATTTAGTCTAAAACTAAATGAAACATTGACAAGCATACAAATTAGTCGTTCCATAGATAGTAACCTGTTTTTGATGCGCATCTCTCAACTGATCCATCTGCTCCTCCAGAGCCACTCGCAATTTTGTCGCCGCCTCCTTCTCCTCGGCTTTCTCCTTGTTGGTGACCGCCTGCATCTGTTCGGCAGCCTTCAGTTTGGCGCACTCCTCGCGCAAGGCGTCTACCTCCTCCTCCAGGGCCCGCTTGCGTGCGTCAGCTTCCTTCATCGATTCCGCCAGCGTCTGCATACGTGCCTCGTGTTGCGAGATCAATAGTCGACTTTCGGCCAAGTCCTTCTCATATTCAGAAACCTATGGGACATTTACATAAAACAAATATTAATTGGAGAAAAAAGAATGATGATAATAACATGAAGTGCAGCTACTTACTTTCTTGTTACAGTCCACTTGAAAACTTTCCAATCCCTGACATCGCTGCACCAAGTTTTTCACCTCAGACTTCATCTTGCTAATAAACAGTCGCGCCACTGTGAATTCCTCTTCGAGTTTACCATTGCTCTCCGGTGGAGCAATCTTGAATTCGAAATCATAATTGACAAAATCGTAAAATAAATAACAAAATGCATACAATTATGAAATAACCTGAGTTTTAGATATCTATCTTTATTCCACTCAGAAATTGAATATATCCTTACTTTTAGATTTTCGTTAGATTCGCCACCGATTGCGACTCCAATTTCGCCCAAGTCTTTTAGGAAATTCGCTAGCATCTCCGCGATACGTTTCCTTTGATGAGCCGACATGTCGCGCAACTGTTGCAATTCGGATGCAGTGTTGTTTAGAGCTACTTGTTTAGCCAGTAGCTCTTCCGTCATGGATTCCTGTTCCTTGTTTTTCAGCTCAACCTAAAATTGAAGTAACAAATGAAAGAAAGGCTATGATTTTTTCGCCCTACTTTTTTAGGGTAAAATTCTTTTTTTTTTTACAAGAATAGTTACCTCTTGCGATTTTTGATCGTAATTGACGGCAAGCTCTTCCAGTGCTTGCAGTACTTCCTTCACCTCCTCCTTAGCGCTCTCGTTCTCTTGCTGTATTCGGTTCATTTCCTGTTGTAGCTGCTCGTAATCTCGTCTCGCGCTGGCGATAAGTTCCTCCTGTTCCTCCATCTGTTCCTTAAGCTTCTCGACATACTGCGATTGCTGATTGATCTCTTCATCCTTATCATCTAACTGTTGATACAGTCTCTCGCGTTCCTCTTCGAGCTTCTGTCTCTCCTCGTTCGAGAGAGAACCAATCATGAGACCGCCACCGGGAGTGGCAGGCATCGGACTATCGTCCAGTTTGCCTACAAGACAAAGAATTAAAGATAAAGTTCATAATTTACATAAATTATTAATTATCTAATTTATTCATAATTACCTTCGACGGAGACATTGATTGGCGTGGTAACATCTGGTGCTTCGACCAGGCTGACTTGCTCCTCGGGCTTGACGGTCTCGCCCTGTCGCCAACGTGACAGTTCCGCTTCCAATTTGTCTACCTTGCCCTTCCATCTGGCCACTTTTTCTTTCTCGCGCTCGTAGCGACGTTTCCATTCTTCGGCCGTTAATTCCTCGTTTACGCATACAACGTTCTTGATTGTCTTGGCGCGTTTACCTGTTCAACAACAAATACGTTCCACAAAATCCATCAAGCAATGTGTTGAAGAAATATATTGTTTCGTTCACGACAAAAAAAAAAGAACTTACCAAAATCTAAAGTCGACTTTGTTTCCGATTCATTGAAGCTAGCGGGAGAACAACAAATGATGATCGTCGTTCTGGCGTTACCACCCAACGATTCTTGCAGAATTCTTGTTAGCTTAGAGTCGCGATAAGGAATGTGAGTCTTATTGCCGTCAGCCAAGGCTGAGATTACATTGCCCAACGCAGACAGGGATTTGTTGATGTTTTTTGCCTCGTCAAGGACCGTTCCTTCAGCACCGGTTTTAGAAACCTGTAACATGCATGGGAACAATACAAAAATTATGGGATAGAACAAAATATACAAGAAGCATATAAATTTAAACGCGATCTCACCTTTTCCGAACCGGCCAAATCAACGAGATATAACTTGCCAGAGAGCTTCTTCTGATTCTCCAGATTTTCTTGTTTGACATTTATAAGGAAAACGGAATGGGAACGCGAACTGTGCTCGTTCATGTTGGTCACGGCTATGTGCCGATTCGACTTGCCCTCCTCTATCACCTCGAACACTTCCTCTGGACTAGAAACGAAACGTTCGGTCGCGCCCTTCACGAACGGCACCCGATTCTTGTCTTCGTGTACGCTTAAGTTAACCTTAGATACTGCGTGAAACAAATTTATAAATATTACATTTGTTAAAATATCACAATTTATCAATGAGCACAAACGTAGGATCCAATCTTACCATCGAGAAGATCCCTGATTTTATCCATGTAAATCTCAAAGTACGATACTTTAATATGAAATTCCAAATTTTCCTCCATGCCATAGATGTGATTGAAAATGTCATTGACGATTCGGGGGATGATACCCTGTTTGTTGGGATCGCCGATGACTCCCTCCATCGTGTGCGTTTTACCTGTGCGTAAAATGCGTAAAATACGCATATTTTATTGCTTACGTTCTGTAATAAATGCCTTCAATCAATTGAGGATCCTTTACCTGACGATGTTTGGCCATATGCGAAAATGGTTCCATTATATCCTGCCAAAACGTCCGTGACGATAGATTTTGCCGCCTCATTGTAGACTTTGTCTTGTGTGGCATTCGGCTTGAATACTTTATCAAAGAGATATACTTTGCCCTGAAATCGATATGTATATATATATCACTAAAAATTTATTTATTTTGGGAACATTGAGTAGTCAACAAAACTTATCTTTTATTATCAAAATGTTATTAAATGTGTAAGACGTGAAACTTGACTTTATTAATCATTGTAACATATTCATTACATGTATTTACTGAAATACCTAATAAAGGAGGAAAAAATTATACTAAAATAATATTCATCCAAGGTTCTTATTACTGAAATGCTTCTGGATACAAAAGATAAAAATTTCAATCATCTATTATTAATTTATTATTATTAATTATTATTCTTACAATTATTATATGTTTCAAGTTTTTGACAAATTTTTATTCTTCCATTATTCTGTGCTTTTTTAGTAACATTTGTAAATGTCTCAAATTATTGAAAAATATATATTTAATACTTTAAATAATTAAAAATTATAAAGTATTTAGTCAACTTGTTCCATTGCTGTTCTTACATGCAATATTTTCTAAATAAATAAAAAATATTAACAAAAATAATAGACGTAGTACAAAATAAAATTGCTGTATTATTCAATGTTGGGAAAGTGTTTTTAATTGCATGAAATAACTAATAACTGAATAATGCATATTTTCAAATTATAGAAAATACATCAAATCGTACATCAGCTGTAGTTATCACAAACAATAATTTCCAATAATTCGAGCTAAAAAATAAAAATTAAATTCAAATAAAAAATAAAAATATTAATACAGTACAAAATAGATATCCATGATCCTTAAAAAAGCTATGAATCATAATTTCATATCTATATACAACCATATATATTCGTGTATCTAACTGTATATACAACACCCACGAGGGAAGGGAGGATCCCGAGGGATCGTCAGACGTTGTCTTTCGACGACGTCCACGTTAGAAATTTCGTGTCACTTACCCCGATAGAGATGCAGTTCTCGTCACCCCCGGCCGGAAACTTGACGATAAACTTGGAGCCGGCCTTCTCCTCGGAATCGTTGAGCGGTCGGAACCTGCAGACTACTTTGATGCTATCCTCGGCGGCGATCTCTCGCTCCCTCGGCGTCTCCATTGCCATCGCGAGAGAGGAGGCGACGACGATACCGTACGCACGCGTGTGTGCGTATATTTAACACTCGAGTTTTATTATCGGCGCAACCGATTACTCCTCCTCTTCTCTCCACTTGTTCTTAGGCTACTATCAGCTGCTCCCAACTACTCTTAGGCTACTCTTCTTAGCTGCTTCCAGTTACTCTTAGACTACCCTCAGTTGCTCTCAACTACTCTCGGCCGCGATCGTTCGGAGGCGACGACGACGACGACGGGATGGGCGCCCGTACCGCATGAAGGAACCGCGCCGTCTCTCTCTTTCCCCCTTACTCTGTCTCTCTTTCTCTCTCTTTTTCTTTTTCCCTTACCTCGCTCCGAGAGCAGACAAGCCCGTCTGTCACCGTTCTCGCTAGCAGCAAGATGGCGGCCGATAAGTGGCCGACTGACTGGCCCACTCGATCCTATCCCACTGGCCCCTTCTCCCGCTCGCTCTATTTCGTTTACTTCTCTCTCTCAGTTCGTGATCGCCAGCTCGTTTCCGAGGAGGCCGAGAACGAGAGCGGAGCGAAACCCAACGCGACGAACGCGATGGCCTATCTGCGGAGAAACTACGCTCTACGAGCGATTAGATCGCGCGCAATCGATGATGAGCTGTGAGATGTGTGTGAGTGTATATGTGTTGTATGTGTGATATGTATTCATCTAATATATAAGCCTACTTATGTACACGGTATAGAACGAGAGTCGGCGCGCGCTCTTTTTCCTCGGAAACGAAATTGAATAGGAACGCGCTCGCGAGAATGGACTTTGCTGTCTCATCCGGGTTAATATCTGTCTCGCGCTTTGGATTTTTACATGTCACTCTGGCAATTTATTTCTAGAAGAATCCAGCGACCGCGTTGATGAATGGAAAAAAAAATATATATATATATATATATATATATATATATATATATATATATATATGTCTTTTATCAAAGAATTAGTATCTTTTTTTTCTGGAATTGTAATTTTAAAAAATTGATTTAAAAAATATATCGATGAAGAAAAAAACTTATTGGTATGAGATTATGATGTATTCGAATCTTGTAACAAAAAAATTACCTAAACATTTCCTGATCTTGCAGATATTTTTGTTTAAAATTCCAGGTTTCTTGCATATTCCTTTACCTTGCCATTCGATATACATTTTGTTCAGAGTGCAAAATAAATTTTTCAATGTGATATAATATAATATATATCAATATCATCAATTACATTCATATATCTATTCGTTAAGTAAGAAAATAGCATTTGACCAATCAACAAAAAAAAAAGTTACTATTTATCATATAAATGCACTGATTGGTCATCGAAGAAGGAATTATTAGAATTTACTAAAAATTTACTGCAACAGCAGCCAATCAGTATGTCCGAAAAAAATATCACTTGTCAAGTGAAATATTGTCCACAGGCTACTTTACTTCGACGAGTAGATCTACGAACGTAACTCTAAATTTCGATATTTCGATTTGTTTTGATTTTTCGATGTTAGCGCAACAGATCCCGAAGTAGTCAATGCAGATATGGAACTTTTAATTAACTTTATTAATTCAAAAATTTATTTAAAAAACTGTAACCATAACATTAATTAATTTTTAATATTTTAATATAAAAAACGATATATCGAATATGTTACAGTTACATTATAACTTAAACTAAATAGAAAACTTATAAAAAAATTATTGATATTTACAAATATGGTTGCCAGCCACAGTAGACCCGACATAAATTTGCGGGGTCTCGTGCCTCCTGCAATAATCTTTCGACTTGTCCCGGAATGCTGGATACTAAACCATCCTCCGTTCCTCGTAGTTTTTGTTCAATTCTCAAAAGAGCTCTCTTGGCGATTTTATTAGTCTCTACGGATGCTAAAAAGCAAATAAAAATTAATAATGAATTGAAATGGCGATTATTATATCCCATTGATTCAAATTAGAATAATCTAATATTTCTAAAGAATAAAAAAATTGTATGTATCAGAAAATCATTGGTCAGTCGTTCGTGAACATCCTCCTATATATTTTTAGAAGAATTGAGACACCTTTTGCTTAGCGAACAATTTACATATGTGATATTCTACATTTATTATATAAATTAAAAGCGACAATAATCGTTAAAATGTTATAATAGTATAATAATCGAGATGTTTTAAATTCAGAGCTCAAAATAATATTAATAATAGCGTCATCTTTTTCAGATAATTTTTCTGAATTGAGGGACTTAAATTTTCTGATTGTATTTAATGGACCAGTATATATTTGTCTCGCTTAATTTCCTTTACCTCGCCCGCTGTTCTCCGAATAATTTTTTACGACGTCACTCTGCATCTTGCACGCCTTCTCTGGTGTAATGGCCCACGTGAAAAGCGGATCGTACAATAGGACTTGAAGAAGGGTAATGATAATTTGCCTCTGATCGCGCAGCATCGTCATGGTCACTTCGCAACTGCGTCTCATGGTCCCCTCGATACCGGAAGCACCCATGGCAACCTCGATGTCCCTGGTTAATCTACGATAGAGCAAATATATGCTGATTTAAAATCGAATGAAGATGAGATATAAAGTCTAATTCTTCGAATCCGCTGTACCTGAAAGGAATGGTCTCGGGAAGGGGTAGAACCTTGCCTTGCTCGAAAGCTACGCCAAAGTCGATGTGCACCACCTCGGCGGTGCGCTCGTCGATGAGAATATTACTCAAATGTCTGTCGCCGAGGCCCAGAATGTAACCCGCGATGGACGTGGTGGCAACGCTGCGCGTATATGTGAGTGTCCTCTCGACCCAAGTTTCAGGCGATCGATATTTCTCTTCGAAAAAGTGATGGAACGCCGGCCGCATGCGTTTGCAACACTCGAGGAAAACCTTTAACTTTATCTGGATAAGATCATAATACAAAAAAAGAAAGTTTTAAGAACAAAATCACAGAATGAGCTAGAATTTTAATTAAAACACAAAGAATCTTAACGTTCCAAAAATGGGTATCACTTGCCTCATTCGACTCTTGCGCGACGTCCTTCATTTTATTTCTGGCCGCTTCCGCAGTCAAATCACGTGGATAATATCTCCTGTGTATACCATTCGGATTGCCCAGTAAGGTTGCCGTAATAGGAACCGTGTTGTCGCACCACTCCAGCACGCCTGATCTCTGCGTCAGCGGCACCACTTTATACGTTCTGATACGCAAATTTCGCCGTTTCGTCTCTTTGCAAGTACGTAACAGTGTGTTTATCACAGTGAACACCTGTTGCATCACCGCATCCTGCCGTAGGTCGTCCTTGCCTTTGACCAACTGTCGGCGCTGTATGCCGTCAGTGCCGACACAGATGACTTTCTTAGGCGCGGTCACGCCGCCAACAAATTCACAGGTCTCTTGATACATCTTTATGCCGACTACGTTGTCATAATTACCTGATGGTCTCACGAGTAAAGTCAGAGTCGGCAGAAGAACGTTGTCCAAGTTTTTAATCTGAAGAAAATAATCGATCAATCAATCAGATTTTGAAAATCGCAATTTACACGAATGTTTTCTCAAAGCTACCTTGGATATTGATTGATCTCGTGGTATCGAATAACATTTTCTGGTAGAGCACTTGCCCTTGGGTTGCCAGTAAGCGAGATTCAACAATGCCCGCGATAGAATCTCCATCTCTTTGACGATTTCGTGTACGGGTGATTCGGCCAATCGCTTGAGGAGCTTCTTGGCGCCCAGCACGCGACGTTCCTCCTGTGTAACTGTGGTTTCCGGATCGCTGTGTAAATTCTTAAGCGCCAGCACCACGGGCAACGTGTGATACGGATGTTCTAGAGCGCATCGCTCGAGGATTTTGAAAATCCGTGTGGAAAAACTCCGCGGGTTCCTAAGATCGTTACTCACATGGGCGGCCAATTGCGGCACTAGTGGCACGAATTTAAAGGATGGCACATTGTCTAATTCGTCCAGTAGTACCTCGTTCACTTCGTTATCGAGCATGTTGTCCAACCAAAGTGCCACCAGTCGAAAGATGAGCAGATTATGCTCCTCGCTGCTGCACAACGTTTTCAGGTAATACTTTAAAGCCTGTGCGAGATAGTTACGCCTTTCTTGCTCAATATTCTTTAGCTCAGCCGCGTCGTTTGTCGATTGTTTCTGGCTGATTATCACGGCACGCTTGATATCCTGATTCTTTATCTGCGCCTGATCTAAGACTTTAGCTTCATTGCTACGAGCGTATTCCTTTAATGACTCGTATATTGGAGAGTTCATGTATGCGCTGATTTGCTCATACTGCGCGTCAGCAAAGCGCGCCAGCGCAACCTAAAAAAGATAATGAAAGGCGTGTATATATAAAGTACGCAATACTTAATTAATTTAATAAACTGAAAAACTGGATAAAAAATTACTTTTTACACGCAATTTTTTAATTAATAAAAATCATTTTTTTGTATACACTTGTTTTCTTACTTGCGTTTCATATAAATCTTTAACTACATCAGGCGTCTGCTCATTGATAGCTTCGCTGATCTTGATGGATTCCAGATAATATTTCTGTATTACTGCCTGCGGATTCTCTGATTTGGTTTCAGCCATCCAGTCGCCATAAATTCGCAGAGCTTTGGCTTTCAGACTCGGCTTCGGATTCCTCTTCTCGATCAGATTGCGTAGCAGACGGCGTGCAATGACCTGGTCGTGTTTCATCCACGCCAGGAGCGATTCTTGATAGAGATGTTGATTCTCTAAATCCGTAGAAAGGTTTTGTTGGGTCGCTAGCGTGCCTAATGCTCGGGTGGCCACTTGAAAGTTGTCCTGACTCATCGCGACTTCCGCCAAGTCCAGGCAAGTAGCACAGAACGCTTCTCGTATGTTCGTGTCCGTCCACAGGGATTCCCGGATGCGAAACATGATGATACGCTGCCATAAAATTGGTTCCACATAGTCGAACTGACCTGTCAAGCTGATCTCGTGTGCATTCCAGCGTTGCAATATCTCTAAATATTCCTCCTGTGACGAATCGGCCGCTGAATTCAATTGTTCAATTTCGCGCAATAACCTCAGCTGCGATAATTTCTTATTGATGATTCGACTGCTCTCTAGACTGATCATTCGCAATCCGCGAATTACACTTAAACGAGCGCGCTCGATTGCCCGTTCCGTACCTCGTCGGTCGTTTTCATGAAGGCATTTCAGCGCGTCATAATGGTGTACGTGAAATGTGTTCTCCAAAGATTCAAATCGCAAATGCTGCGATTGAAAGTCGTTTTGATTAGTGGTGGCTACGGAATCGTTTACCAACAGATCCCAATTGCCGAGTCTCCACGCGCACTCGTAACTATTAAATATATTTTCGTTACATATTTACAGATATAACCGCATTTCCTCTTGCATCAAAAATTTTTATATAATTATTACATATAATCTCACCTTAACTTTTCATCTAGACAGTTGCCCAGAAATTGCCATTGGAGATACAGCAATCCCGAACACTGTAACGCGTTTGCCATTTCCATTCTGGAGTTTGTCAGTGATAAGTGATTGCCATTGTGCGACAACTCAATGTCCTGTGCGAGCATGACTTTGTCCCAACAATTGGTACGAGCATAGTACTGCACTCGAGAGTCCTGATTAAGCAAATGCGATGATCCGGCGCCACTCATAGCATCCGGATCGCTGATATTTAGGTAAGTGTCCAGCATAATGTCTTGCAGCACCCGGCCGACCGATGGCTGGTGTTCGTAGATGTAATCAATTCTAGGATCACTACTAAAATCCGGATAGTCTGACGAGATCGACTGGCAGGCGAGCTGCGCGAATAGCAGAGCCGTATAATACGCGGAGCATTTGTGCGCAGCTCTGGCCAAATTGACATAATCGAGTGCCAAAGTCGTGCCGTCCGGCAGCTGCGCCCGCACATGATTCACCACGTCTAGCATGCAGCGTACGATTTTTTGGTCGCAACCACCGCTTTTCGATGTCGATGATGCAACAGTTTCCGCCTCGTGATTGATCGCAAAGTGTTGTCTAGTAATTATATAGTTGGATTTAATAATTAATTTCAATCGGTATTAAATTTAATTTATATCGTTAGTGATAATACCTGAAGAATTGATTGACGCAGTCACACATGACACCGATAAATTTGCCGTTTCGATAAATGACAAGATATATGATTCTCGGCAGAATCAACTCGCAAAACTTGACACTGAATTGACAGACTGGCAGAAAGCTCTCTAGATAAGAGTCGGTGAAGCATTCGGCGATGCCACAGGTTAACTTGACGATCCATTCAGCGTAATTCTCGTTGTCCTGAACAGTCCACAATGGATTTTCCGAATTCATAACACTGCGAAATTTCGCAGTGTTTACATTAAAGGAAGTCTGAGTAACGTAACCTCCATGAATAAATGGTCGAATGTAATCAATCTTCAGAGGCACGGACTCTTCGAGGATGTTCGACAAGTTCCTTGTGTACTCGAAGTCCGAGTACAGTTTATGGCCGAAGGAAGTCGATAGCACCGCGTAAAGGGCGTCGGCACTTGCCTTAAATTAAAATTTATTTCAAATTTCAGTTTAATTTATCTTTAAAGGATCCTGATTATAAATTTAAAAGAAAGAATTGATAAAATGATAAAATATTTGCATCTGATTTTTTATCTTAGATTTTTCGTCACAATCTCGTACAGATTTAATTGCAATAACAACTTAAGATAATATGGAATGATAACTTCAATATAAAGATATAAAAACCTTGCGAAGTTCCACCGTGTATTCCACGAGAAAATTCGTTAACATCGCGACGGACCGATAAGTCAAAATCTCTATCGCATAGGTTGCTTCCTGGACGAGACTTCCCGCCGGTCGCAGAGCCACAGTGGAATCCGTCGGGCCCAGTTCGCCGAGACATTTGGCGACTTCCATCGATACACGCGAATTAGACGATTCTGTCAGCTTGGCGAGTCTGAGGAATACATTTTCGAGAATACTTTGCAAAGCGCAGATAGTTGGAAAATGAATTAGTTAGTACAATAAAGTAAAAAAAAATGAATAGTTCGGGTGAACTGCCTACTTACTTGAATATTAGTCGATGCAGGATACTGGCACCGTCTTCGGGATATGGCCTTTCCAACTTTCGATGCAGCTCCCTCAACTCCATTTTCCTTGTCGACAGCTGTTGCGTGAGATTCACGAGATCCTCCAATGTACACTCGGCGTTTTCTTCACTTATGGCGTCTAAGAAACGCGCCAGTTCGTCTTCGAGGCATAGCGCAGTTCTGTACTTTTCTGATCTGACGGCATTGCGAGCTTCCCTCACATCTTGAAAAATTGTGTGGTTTGGGAATGAACTGAGCTTCGCGATAGCTTTTCGCAGAAAGTCTTTTTGCTCCACCACAAGAAACTTGAGTAACCTTGCAGCGATTTGGCTAACGTTGCTCGTGTTTGATTGCGCCAAGTCAATCAGATTTGCTACAACGAATCTAAGAACGTCCCGCACCTCCACGGCTCTCGCAGGTAGCGCTTGTGTTAGAAAAATATCCATAAACGTGCAGCATGCCGTGGTGAGTGTCTCGTCATCATTTTCTCTGGTCATATGCAACAGGCTGTAGCACACGTCACGGATCAGAAATAAGGCAATTTCATCAAAAACAGGTTCTGCGAAGTCGCGTGTCAGTCGCAAGCAGAGATACGCATATTGATACAACCGCTTTAGTTTGTTTTCGCGGGAGTGTGACAAATGTACGGCGCTCGCAAAATGTAACAGCATTCTCTGTAGCATCGCCGGTTGCTCGACTAGTGTGCGCGTCAATGTCTTTCCCGTCGCTGGCAGAAGATCAGACGACTCTAGATAATCGAAGCAGAGATCTAATGTAGCTCGCGTGAAATGCGGCGGATCCATCGCTGGGAAACGCACGTCCGATATCGAAAAAATGCGCTCGAAGTCGTCCTCGTCGTGCAGCCTCTGTATTAGTTCCACTAAAACGTCTTGCAGACGAGAGTAAAATAATCGACTAAAATCGGACGTACGTGCAAACTCGTCTGTGTTATTCGTCAGCTTTTGCATCATCTCATCAGCATCGTTAGAAATTGCGCGCGATATTAACCACGCAAAGCAAGATGGGAAGACATCCTCGAAGACTTTTTCGAATGCTACACCGGCATAATCCGTGCAGAAAGATATGGCTTCGACGAGACCCGAAGTGCGCAGCACAATCGGAACTATGTGATTAACATTTTTTCGAAAGAATTCGTCCACAGTCTCGCATCCTGTTAATATAATAATAGTCTTTAATTTAGTCGAGTTCAGATAAAAAAATCAATCATTCTTTAAATCTAAGTCTTTAATTATATCAGGTATCAGATACTGAAAATTTTTATAATATAGTTAGAAATAGAAGGTCAACACCGAATGGTGCACGTGAAGAACCCTGGAAGTAATATGTTAGCAAGGCTTCTCCATATCCTGCACTATGGAACTATAAAAAGAGGTTTTTTTAATGGATGCGAATCTCACACAGTCCCGCTGAACGGCCAGCGGAATAGCTATAACGCATTTCTCTCCATTTGGGAAAAAAAGAAGTATAGTCAGGAATACATTAAAATTTGAATTAATCAGTAAATAAAATTTTCATACTGTTATATATTAACGTCGTAAAATGATCTGTCCTTACCTGCGAGAACCCACGGAAATCTTTGCAACGGGTATTGCGCGTCTTCGAGCCAGGATGTCAGTAGATAGTTCAAGTTATCCTCGACGAGTGATACGTGCGTCGTTGTATGCCGCGCCGCTGACGAGAGAACCTTTTGCACTATCCGCATGTCCACTTTTCTCTCTATCGACAGTCGAAGCATAGCATACAAGGCGCGACCCTGTAGAACACCGCTGGCACAAACAATAGAAGCCAGCGCAATCAATGCGCTGGCCGTTCTGGTTTCTCTCTCATCCAGTTGTTGACTCTCTTCCAGACTGTTGCTATTCCGAGTAAAAATAAATTAAGATTTACGGCAATTATAATTTTAATAAATTAAATTTTAATTAACTAGATTATATCCTAAATTTATGAATTTAAATCATTCTAGAATATAATTGTTATAAAGGCAATTTTTTCCATCTAATTTATTTTAACATCAAGTATATTTTATATATTTATTTTAATGTTCATACTTTTGTGGATTAGAACCTGATTGTTGGGCTTCATCGAGAAGATTAAACGCAGTTTCCTCCACCTTGATGCACATTCTCTCCTTCCACTTGTGCCCAACATTCTTAAGGGATAGAAGCTCCTGTAGACATCGCACAGCCTGCGAACGCAGTACGAAAAGCGTATCGCCGATGTAGTCGAGAACGCTGTCTAGCAATGTTACGATGCTGTTGTCAGAAACATCGTCATGGTTCCACGAGAAGCTTGGATCGATCCGCACGCAGTTACAAACGCACTTCATGTAATCCGCATGTACAAGAACGCCATAATTTCGTTTACACATTTGTTTGTGGAATTGCGCGAGGATATGAACAATCGTCTTCGGAGAATAAACGTATTTGATCGCGTATTCGAAGAAATACGGCAGCAGGTTTAACAGTCGGCGCAAAGACTGCTCGTACCTGGGATTTTTCTGGCAGACCTTCAACACAAGATCCAACGGCGCGTCCGCATACTCGCGGTGAATCTCGTCCCGATCACGCCCAGCGAGCGATTCCAGGATCGTTAATGATATCCAATAATCTATATAATTCGTAAAATCCTGTTGCATGGTAAGCAAATTACGCATCATCTTCGTCTGCAGCAAGGATTTGTTGCAGTCCGCGTCGATGCGCAGAGCGCAAAAGGATGCCAAAGCTTCTACAACCTGAAGACGGATCGCATCCTCACGTCGGAGACTCGTCAAAGACGGATTTGATGTCTCTGAACTGGAACTCTTGTGCCTCTTCTGAAAAGTGAAGTCGTTCATTAAAATTGAAACAAATTAATTTCTTTATACAGTACTGTACAGAATTCTTGTTTTAAATACTTGAAAAGTGTCATGTTCCTTGTGATAATCGCTTTTACGGCAATTGGTATCGAGATTTAGGAGATCGAATATATTTTTCAACATATCCACGGTAGACGCGGAGACTATTATCTTTGCTACGTCTGCATCATAGGTCGTCTTATACAGCACATTCAATGCCCTAGTCACGCTCAACAAGTACGTATACTTGCATGCATATCTGTAAATATTTAACGTAAAATATTTCAAATAAAAAGGATCAAAACTCAAGTTTTTTGTATGTATAATTAATTACAATATAATAACTGTCAAAATTAACAAATACCAAAAATATCAAAGATTTCAGATCTTTTCAATGTTTTGAAAGAAAAAAAGGAAAGAAACGACTAATTGTTTCATTAAAATTCCAATAAACTTTTCGTACCTGCTCCAGTCGATTCTTGCTAGAATTTCGAAGCTATTCTTCAGGTGCTTCTCCATCATATCAAATAGTGGATCAATAGTATCCTCCTTTGCAATAATACCTAGCTGCTTCAGACTGGACAGCGATCTTGCTAGGAACGCTATCTTCATCAACACGACCTGAATCTCAATTGTATTTTTTGTTTCATCGTTGGAATCTTCATCTTGAAGAATGTCATGCAATCGTTTCTTCAAAAAATTGAATGCTTCCTGCACATAGGAGACGGGACTTCCATCTGTGGCCACCAGCCTGAAATCCCGTTTATCACGCTCATCCTTCGACTTTGCCGAAAATTCTATTTCGAATTTTAAAGACGCGTGACAGAGTCGTGGAAGATCCGTTGAACAGATGTCCTGATGCGATACAAAGACGGGTTCGCGCAATTTCTCGCATTTCTGCGAAGGCTTCCTGATATTTTGTCTGCAACGTGAACTCAGAACAAGATCCACCAATAAAGTGCAGATGTTCTCGATGGTTTTATCGGACAATCGCATCACTAGCTTTTGCCATGACACATTTAGTAGCCACTCCAGGAGACGCGTCCTGTCGCAGATCGGCGCAGTCGATGGCGATGGATTCAACATTGACGTAAATGCGTTTTGCGGCAGAGAAACACGTTCGCATAACCATCGTAGCGTGCATACGCTGTTCGGCGACCAACGGATTGTTTTTGTCAAATACAATCTAAGAAGAGCATTTGCATTGGGCATCTTGTTGTGCATTATAAAACAACGGATCAGTGAATGACCCGACTCTTCATTCTGATTTGTTCCTAGAGACCTACAACAAGTCTTAATGTAATTATATATATGAAATTAACATTAGGAGGTAGCTTTTTGCAAAAAATAATTAAAATATTTGATAATTTTTAGTTGATTTAATTAAAATTTTTCAACTTTCTAATCTTCAATTAATTTACATATGCACCTGAGTAGCATATCCCAGATCTTGCTCCAATGAATTGTGGTATCCTGCACTTCCTTTTCATTAGACATCTCGTTTTCCATGAGTACACTGGCAAAATTGTACAAATTATCCATGATGAGTTCGTCTCGAGACTGAGCGAGTTCCGTTAAGCGTTGCAGCAAAGGTGCGAAATCTTGTGGTTTCAGACATTGCGGGTATTTCCTCAATATTTCCTCAAGAATTCTCAGCAAAGGCCATACTTCTTCGGGACTGCTTTCTGTTACTAGATCGATGACGCTCTCCATCTTACTCATTGTTCGCCTGCGTTTAGCCGGTTGAGAATAAGTGTCGTCGAGAGAATTTGCATCAACAGAGGCAGCGAGATTAATCGAATTGTCCATTACTTGTTTCACGACTGCAAAAAATACATAATATATATATTTATATAATTATTTTATTAATAATATTTTAAAATATTTAATATTATAATATTATATTATTATTTTGTAATTAAAATTATTTAATTATTTAATAATATTTAATAACATATTATATTTTATTTAAATATTTTATTCAAAGACAAGTCTTTCAAATGACAGAAAACTCGCATATTATTGACACAATTCACAATTTCAAAAGTTTATATATTTACAAAATAATTAATTATTTTATTAAAATCATACAGTAGTGTGTTTTGTAAGATAATTGACTTTTCATGAAATACAGTTCAGGAATGTGCATTGTACTCTTTTCAAAAAATTTTAACTCTCAACATACGATTTCTAGATTAAATGTTTAAAAAAAAAAATAAACGTTAAATATCTGCATTAGATTAGTATAATATGCAATATAAAACAGTACCTTCGCTGGCAAACTCGATGAAACTGCGCCACTGCATGTCCAATTTGCAATTTTCTTGTACAAGCTGGCACATGCTGCGTAACAAATCCCTCCACTTGTTATAGGCGTACATGCCATCGTCGTTCCCGCTACCATTTAGATGAATCTGCAGGAAGATTAGTAGCAATTTGTACTTTCCCTCGGAGCCATTCAAATGTAAAATATCCATCGATATGCTTTCACTGAATTTACAAAGCGCGATTCTCGATTCCGTCGCGATTTGTGTGCATACACTGCTACTGAGTCTGTAGAAGGATTCCGCCAATTGTTCATCGTTATTTACATTTTCGAAGACCTCCTCTGAACAACATAAAGTAATTGTATTATTAGCTCTTTACTTTAGAAAGTAAAGATATCGATTTTATTTCTATATTTTCAGAAAATATGATAAAGTTTTAACATACCCAGGAACAGCAATAAATTCTTCACATGAGAAATTAAATTTGTGTGCAAGAAGGAATGATCTACAATCATTTGTAGCGCGTCTAACACAATATGCTTCTTGAGATGTGCCTTTTTGTATAACTGCCTGCAAACTATCAGCAAATCCCTCCATTGTTCTGCTGTAATGTTATTATGATTGGTACTCTTGGGCAATACATATTTCACCAGTATTGCTAGATATGTGTCCTGATAATGTATATAGATTGTGGAATTCAATATCTGCAGTATTATACAAACTATGTCGTTGGCATTTAGAAGTTCAACGGATCTTTCATTAGATCGACGAATTGTATCAATCACTAAACTACAGAGAGCCTGTCTCTCATTGTTTTTGGCAGTTGTTTCTTTACTGGGCTTCTCTGCTTCCTTTTTTTATTATTTAAACATAACATAAATTAGTAAAACAATAAACAAATAATAAATACATGATAAAAAAAAAAAATATTTTAGAGATTTCAACATGCAATTCTTCTTACACTCAGAATTAGTTTGTGAGCTGTATGCATAATACAGAGCCAAGTAACACTTCCTGGTGATTTTTTTTCCGTATTTTCGTGTATTTCATTAAGAACATCATCATTTCGATACAAATCCAATAGCTCAGTGACACATTTCTAAAAATTAGAAAAAATAAATTCAAAAAAATGCTGAAAGAAAATAAGCATTTTTAAGATACAGTAATGCAATTGAACTTGAATCTTTGATTAAATTCCAATTACTTTTTAAAATACTATAATTTTTTTAAAACAAAGACAAGTTTGATTGGAATACATAATATATATCAAAGTGTTTAAAAATTAAGCAGATGATTTTGCATGAGTTTTTTGCAGATTGTCAACTGGATGAACGTAAGTTTTAAATGAATATAGATTGTTACTGTTTGGAAGTAGGTGTTTTAAGACAAAAATTGAAAAAAAAATTATGTATATATTAAACTAAAAATATATTTATTTTCACAAAATAAACTGGATTTCTATGGTATCACAATATAAAAAAAAATAATACTATTAATTATATCGCTATCAATTTCTCTTTGTCAGTAAGTGATGACAAGCGATAATTAATGCATGGTATTACCTTTTTGTCGCTCAATTTCGAACTATTGGCTAGCTTTAAAACATTATAGATTCTCTCCGATATTCGCGACATTTTCGCGTCTTCTCCGATCTCTTCGCGTAGAGTTTATAAACATCAAGTTTTGATGTGTCAACTGTAAAAAAGGAAATATAACCGCACTAGAAACTTATAGAATAAATTTCACACAAAAGTCTAACGATGTTTGATCATGTTTCAAGGTTTGATCACCCCGAAAAATGCCGCCAAATGCCGTAGCATTTAAGTGAAATAACCATAGACTATCGGCAGATAATCAAACGCGTATGAAATTATTTTTAAGGTCCCTAAAAGTTTTTCTAGGAACTCTAGAGATATTCAGTACGCAACGTTATCTATAAAAATTTTTCCAATAAACAACATAATCATGACACACGACCAATCAGAACAAAAAGAGTAAAGATTTCTTCATTCTGATTGGTCAATGCAATGCTTCAAACCATCTCTAATCTAATCTTTTGGACTGCAAGGTATTCCTCATCTAGTTACATATAAGGATTAGAGGTGCCATCCTGCCATCAGATCGTGGAGATTTTTGACGTATTTTTCTCCATACCGCATATTTGCATCGCAGCTCGCATGGATAAAGGCCATTGCACGTTAAAAAATTTTAGCTATAATCGTAAAGCCGTAAATAAATCAACCAATCACAGTTCAAACATTCTTATTATGTTTAGAATGTTTGATTGTGATTGGTCAATTTTTTTACGGCATTATGATTACGATTAAAATTTTTTAACGTGCAATGGCCTTAAGTGCGGACAGCTGATTGCCTTCATATAGGTTGCGTTCCGTTTCACGCATAGAGCGCATAGATTGCCTGAAAATCTATAGTTCACGTAACATATATTATAGATTTCCAAGCGATCTATGCGCTCTTTGCGTGAAACGGAACGCATCCATAGACACGTGTTTCAATGCGACACAAGAACGCTTCTTAGAGCTCGTAAGGACTTGAAAAAATTTGTTATCATCTTATACAAAATAATTATAATTATTAATACTGTTTACATTATAATACGTAAAGTGTATGAAGATATTAAATAATCGCTGTCGTGTGTAATGAACAGAAGTTCAAAAAAAGATTCATTAACGTGAAGCACATGATACCGGATTTCTAAAAACATCCATCAAGAATACTCGTTTACTTTCGTTTAGTAATATGAAGTATCTATTCTGTCCGTATTGCGCCAATCTTCTCCAATTCCAGGAAGACCCGACAGGCAATCGGTTCGCTTGTCGCACATGTCCTTTCATCTATAAGATAAAAAACGTGTTCAGCTCGCGTACTTATTTCAACGAAAAGCTGGCGGAGACGGTCATCGTCAACAAACAGACCGCGTGGGAGGGAGTAGATTCGACGGACGAGCGTTGCCCCAAGTGTTCACATCCACGCGCGTACTTCAGGCAATTGCAGACAAGATCCGCGGATGAGGGTATGACCTTGTTCTACAGATGTTGCGATCATTCGTGTGCTCACACTTGGCGAGTCAATACGTAAATCAGCAGGTAATATTAAATTCTGCAATTCCTTCCTTCTATGTAAGTTCTTTGTACTGTTTTAATAGCTTTTTTTTTTCCATAGAGGCAAGCAATTCAAAGCATTCGAGGTATCATGAGTCCCAGGTCAATGGGCCCTATGAAAGTCAACATGAACAAGGCCAAGAACGAACTGAAGCTAATCGGACCGCAGGAGAAGCACTGGTTCTGCAGTGGCGACCGAAGCGTCGCGATGGCGGCGCAGTTGCTGCTGCAGGGTAAGGTGATCGCTATTCCGACCGATACGATATATGGTCTTGCTGGCATGGCCCTTAACCCGCACGCTGTCCAGCGACTGTATGAGATCAAGCGGCGGGATGGAAGCAAGCCACTGGCGATTTGTCTTAGCAATGTCAAAGAGATTGGCATATGGGGAATTCTGGACGACATGCCATCTCGTATGTTGGAGTGTCTGCTTCCTGGGCCTTACACGATATGCCTGCGACGCACGACCGCTCTTCCACAAACATTCAATCCTGGTCTAGAAACTGTAGGGATTCGCGTGCCCGACAACAAGTTTGTGCGCAGCGTTGCGCAGATTGTTGGTCCACTGGCACTTACCAGTGCCAACATTAGTAACGAACCGAGCAATCTACATCCGGACGAATTTCGCGCGCTATGGCCTGAACTCGATGGTATTTTCCACGAGCAGTTCAACCAAAAAAAGCAACTGGATCGCCGACGAATTGGCTCCACCGTGGTGGATCTATCGAGGCCAGGTTATTATAGAATTGTGCGCCATGGTATTGCAGCGAATAACATAGTTGGTACGTTGAACAAGTACAAACTGAAGAAAATTACAGATAATATGTGCACCTCGTGAGTAATGTAAAAGGCCATTAATTATTATATTTAACCATTGTATAATGTTTATAAAAAATACAATAAAAAAAATTATTTTATCTCATTATTTCTAGCACGCATTTAAAAGGTTTGTTTTTACATTGTAAATATAAAATCATTGTAATTCATTAGTTAATTCCATCCAAAAAACTCAAGATAATCTCAGCTTTTTAATGAAAGAAATAGTTTTGAAATTTAAATTATTTTAATTTTTCTATTAAGAACAAAATTGTATATATAGTATTTTGAATTTTTTTTTTCATCATTAATATCAAAAATAATGCATTGTTTGTGATATACAGGTTCTGTTCTGAAAAAAGATTATTTTAAGATTTTATCACAATTTATTTTCAGTCTGAAAACATTTTATAATCTTCCCTATAAAATGTCATTAAATAATTCTAAGCATTTATTTGAATTTATTTAGTAATTATTTTTTAGGTTTTTATTTTTAAAGTAGTCATTAAAATATATTTACTATATTTAAATAGAAAATTTATTTTCTTCTATCTGTGATGAAACTAGTGATTGTAAAATGAGTTTAAAGACAAATAAATGTTTATCGATGAACATTCTTCCTGTGAAGAATAGATTCTTGCCTGGATATAAATTTCTTTTAACACTCTGTGCACACACAAATATACACACACACATGCATAGATATCCTTGATCGTATGTATTCTTCTCACAATTCTTATATCGTGAATTAATTCATTCAACTACACATATAGAAACACAGCCACGCTCGATGCTGAATCCTTTCCTGTCACAGAGGGGGGATCCAAGCAAATATATTCTTAAAAATAGTATTAGTGTAATAAATAAATATTTAGCGCTTTACTATGACCGCCTCGTTGTCCTTATCAGGTTATGTCCTTAACTGGCCACGCGCATTTTAATTACAAATGATCACTAGGCAGAATGAGAACGTTTGCTTAATCAGCTTTACGTGATAAACTTTTTAGGCTCTCGCGAAAGTTGCGTTGGCTCTTTTAATCGATTTTCGATAATACGAGGACAGAAGCATGCGAGTGTCTGGGGATTAAAAAAAGAAGAGAAATTTTATTGAAATCATTGACGAATTATTCACCAGTGATTTCAATGTGATCCCGGAGAGTTCTCGAAATTTAATTTCTTGAAAAAGCCAATCTCAGACACTCGTACATGTATCAGACTTTATTTATGAACAATATTAAAATTTTTTAAGAATTTAAAAGAAACAAAAAGTTTCGGAATCTCTTTCTCGAAATATTATAGAAAATCTCGATGTAATCAAGATTCTAATAAATATATAAGAATCCTTAAGACAGCCTAAAAATTGAAGAGTATCAAAGGATTAGTATATTCAAAATTTCCCAAATTTGAGAAGCAAGTCTCTCATGATTCGAAAGGTCAGAGAGTTTTCTGTAATTTGCAACACATGCAAGAATTTAAAAGCCAGGAGAACTTTCACAAGATCCTGATGTACTTTCTCTCTCTCTTCTCCCTTTCTCTGATGCTTATTAATTATTTAATAATATAATAAAATCAGTCTAATCTTCCTTTGTAGAAAACATCCCTGACGACGATAAGTTTTTCTTCGCGTCGGTGATAACGTTCGTTCTGAAAATACCTAGCAAGCTGCTTCTCAGACGAGTGTATATCTCTTTGCGCACGGTCGCGGTAAACTTAGTGACCAGGCAGCCGATCGCCGCTGTGGCGAAGATCAGGTTGTACAGAAGCACAAGTTTGAAATTACCGAGCCACTCGATGCGTCCAAAGTCACCCAGCAAATCGAAGTTTGTCATTCCTGAGAAAAGCACGAACGAAAGGAAATGAGGTACATAATAAAAAGTAAAATTTTATTATCTAATTGGTTTCTTAATTCGCGCAAAATCTTTCTTGATTCTCTCAATCATTTATAACTTACAAAATATAATACGCGGCGATTGAGATCTTAGAATAATGGAATCATATCGATGGCGTGCATATGTTACCTAGTATCCGCGATAACAGCGGTAACGCCGAACTGAGCACGAGCAAGAGGCCACAGTTCGCGATGAGATGGGTGAGCGGTGTGGAACGAAGTCTGGGTTGAACTCTTTTTACACCCGGTAGAGCGTATAAGCCGACTGCGCTAGTCACGGCTAAGTAAAGGATCACTGCTACTTCAATGGTCGCGCCGATGGGTCCGAGCTTAGACAGAGAGCTAATGCCGAGCGTAAATTGCTAATGAAATAAAAACAGAATTCAATTGATTAATCTTGGAATAAATTTATAATTTCCATATTAATTGATAGAAAAAATGCTTTAGCAACGATAAACTTCAATCCATTAATTATTTGAAATTTTATTGCTTTTTACTATAGAATTCTTGATTCTCTTAGAATTTTTCTCTGGGATTTGCGATGAGATTCAAAAACTTATACGAAAGAAAATGTCTGTACAAACCCTCGTGCTCAATGGCAGTGCTTTGATTCCTATCAGTAATTCCAATGTATTTTGCACCGCCAGTAGAGCCGTAGCAGTAGATAAAACGAGCAATGCTAACATCGCCACCGGGTAAAGCAACGTGCGCCGAACCCACCAGGTCCTCCGCTGTTGATCCAGCAGTTGCCGTCGCCTCTGGATGTCGTTCAGTCGTTCAGAGAGACCCTTTTGCAAAGCACCATTCCTCAGACACAGAAGACCCGGACTCACTCTTAATAGAGGTTCATCCTCCTCCTCCTGCATCGATGAGGTGCAACTCGCCGATGACGACATCGGCACCGGTGATACGTATGATTTCCCCGTCGCTTTCACATGCTGCAATCTAAACTAACGTTGTTACATATGCTACTATTATCATAAAAATTATAAATTTTAACGCGTAATCTATAAAAGAAGCGGGAGAAAAGCGCTCACCTTCTGCGAATACAATCTTCTTCTAATTTATACGCAAAGAACTCCTCGTCCAGGTTCTTCAGAAACTGGGGTTTAACGAGAAACGATCCCACCACGCCAAATAGTCGTACAAATCCCACTGGAGTGCATACTAAGAACATAGAATATAACGGACTTTAGCGAACTTTCGAAAAATATTAACATATTATAGATTATCGCATGTTGGATCTCTCCCTTTGTCGTGTAAGTACAGTAATGTTATTCGAAAACCTGCGATACTTACATAATAACATCACTACACCAACAAACGAGACGCAGGAGTACAGAAAAGGTAAATAGTAACTCCATAAATCTATAAAGATTGGATTCTATTAGCATATTCTTATTTGAATTTTATGCCTCCTTAGTATTCTCGTATTGGATCTATGTATATACTTACTGAGCAACGTGTGTAAACTCGAATTTTGATCATCTAACAGAGATGATAGGACGTAAGTCATTCCTAGTACAAGAGTGCCCAGAAGACAGAGAACTGTTGCTGTCTCGTATACTCTTGCCATCACGCCCTACGATCAGAAATAATTATAAAAAAGGACACGACTTCACAAACGTTTCAACATTCTATCTTACCTTCTTATGGCCTTCGAAACCCTCTGACTCCGTGAAGAGATAGGCGAAAGGCAGAAATACGAAGAGCGATAGGTTCGAAAACAAAAACACATGGTTCCATAAACCTGCCGACGATAAATATATTTTGTTACAATATGATGTGTACACGGAAATACAAACAAAGAATCTAATGTATTTATTTGGAATTCTTCGTTGATATTATTTTTATCAATCAAATATTACTAAGATATTATAAATGTATTTCTTTTCTAATTGATACATTATCTTGAATTGTGATCCGATTTACATAAACATAAACAATTATTCTACCTATTTTTCTCTTAAGTAATGTCTTACAAATCTTTTTAATTAATTAGTAAATTCAACCTATGATATCGCGCAGATTCTCACCTTGAATGAGGGAACTGTTAAGCCACTTGACATAGTAGCTGTTCGGATAGAGAATGAGCACTTCATTGCTGGCGATAGACACCGGAAGTAGGAGGGTCGCGCCGATGGAGACCGCCAGGGCGACCGTGCACAACCAGAGACTGATCCTATATACGGTGGCTTCATCCTCGTCCACCGATAGATAATCATCGCGATCCCGGCGTCTGAAGCGTGCGATCAGTGCGTAACTCGAGATGTACAACAGCAAAAAAAGAAGCAAAAATATCTGCAAAAGACATATTATCAATCATGTTAACAATATTGTACACGTATCATACGTTACATCAAATTTTTTAATATCTATAATAAATATATACAAAGGTCCAAACGTTCCGGTCAGACTTTGAGATTTTATGAATTTTTAATAATTTTTTAAATAATTTTATTAATATTTTTTAAATAATTTTAGGAAATTTAATTCTGAATAAAAAATTTCCTATAATTATGGATCGAAAAATGCTTGCTTAAAAAGTTAGCGTCCAAAACCTCTAAAATCACGGTTATTTTATATATTTTTACAAATATCAGAGAAAGTGAGCTTTTTTAACAAAAAGTACGCAAGCAAAAGTTGTAGGGAATTAAATTATCTTCTAAATGAGATCAAAATGATTGTAACACGATTCACAGGTTTTAAGATAAATTCAGTTTCAAATGTACAAAAATTTTTTTTTCAGCAATGGTAGAGCTTTTTAAAAAGATAATTATCTCGGTCCGAATTGTTTGAACCTTCCATATATAATATAATATATAATATTAAAAAATGTATATATTATTGATATTTAAATATTAATTATTTTTTATTAATTTATTGACACTAGTTTATTTATTTAAATATTTTGATTTTAAATATATGATATTGAATTATATGATATTTAAATAAAATATGATATATATATATATATATATATATATATATATATATATGTAATTGATATTTTAATTATTTATGTATCATAATTATTATTCAATATCATATATATATATATATATATATATATATATATATATATATATATATATGTGTGTGTGTAATTAATATTTTAATTATTTATGTATCATAATTATTATTCAATATCAAGAAAGAAATGTATCTTATTATAAATTAGATGCGCGGTTTTGTAATCAAATGACTGAAAATGATTATATTACGTCATAAGAAGATAAGCTGATAAAATTTCCAGATATTCTTGATATTTTGCATTTGATAAAATTCTTGAGAGACATCGCAATGACATTGTATGTAAATAATATTGAATACTATTAACGCCGACTGAATGTTAGAGGAATGCTTACAACGCAAAAAAAAATACAAAAATGTGTCGTAAATGAAGCCTTATTATACGTACAAATTAAACTTAATACCTCTCTATCGGTTTTTCGCTAATATCATTGTAATTCTTTAAATATCGTTCAGCAAAATTTGCGATATGATTAGTCAGCATTACTAAAAATATTATTAAGTGGGACAATAAATATTGATTTCTCAATTTGTTTTTCTCGAGGAGAAACAACAGTATTTCCGATTTGATTAAATATTTTAATTTTGATTATTTCGCCTTTTTTGCGGACTATTGAAAACTTTAATTTTAAAATGTTTTTAAATGTTAGATTTTTTCTAAAAATATTTTTGGCTGTTCTAGAGATTTTATATATCTATGCATATATTTTTATATCGTACAATATAATGTGTGTGATTTTTTATATTAATAATAATTTTTTAGTAGTATATTATAATTTTCTAATTTTCTCTCTTTGATCGATGTAATAAAGAATCTACGTTGTTTCTTCACGAGGTCACACTTGGGGCGATAAATGAAATAAACGACTCCCATGCAACTGAATCGTTGGATCTATTACTGCGTAGTGTTGCGCGTTTTAATTTATTAATCTGCTTATATTCCGATCGATATTCTCTCTCACTCCCTCAGCATTCGTTCATTTATTTATTTATTCACCTCTTCGTTTGTACTACGTTTGTTTATCTACGGCGCATATATGTATTACGTTGTTTATTACATTGTCACTATATTAATACGATATATACATTGTAATTGACGTATTAATTCGCCCGGGGATGGATGTAATAATCGAGCGCGTATAATTACGAACAAATAGAACACGAATGTGTGACATTTTCGTGGTTGGCAAAAGCTATTCGTCGAGAGCTGAGAATAGGACAGATGAAAGCAAGACAAAGGCGAGCTTTCGCGAGAACAATGCACTTACAAAGAAGCTCCGCCCATATAATATTTATATTTATTTTATAATAAACAATGCAAGAACAACAAATACTAAAAATACAACAAAATCATATTAAGTATGTAAAGTTAAATAAAGTAAGTTAACTAATAGTTATAGAATATTCTTCATTTGCAAAATAAGGATATTGAGTTCCAAATGATAGAAGAAATAAAAGAGAAGATACATGTTTTATGATTACCGTTATCATACTCGTGTCATTTTTGATCATTGACCCGTTGAAAGTCTACCGAGCGTTACGTTTCGCGATTCCGAGAGTGTGTTCTATCTTTATTCGCACTTCTCGTATTATTACGATCGAACGGGATCTTTACGCGCAAATTTTCTTCTTCTTCCTCTTTAAGAAGGAAAACTGAACGGATCAGTCACGTCAAAAGTTAATAAATTTAATGCATTTCAATATATTCATAAATTTGACATTCCGCAAAGCACATCTTTAAGAATATTTAGAATCTTTTAGAATCTTTTAAAATATAAAATTAATTTATGAATTAAAGTTGCTCAGTAAAATATAATTTTAATTGTCAAATTCATGAATTTCGAAATGTATTAGATTTATTAACTTTTGACACAGCTGATATCCATTCAGTTTCTCCTTAATTTTATATCTCGTGTTCTTTCAAGATTCTTTTTTTATTCAAGTGTAATATGATATGTTTTATCGCTTTTTTCGTATTAATATAATAAATTCAGAAGAATGTGCACGAAAAACGAGAAAAAGTCAGCTGCTAAGAGTATGTTTATTCCAATTATAGGATAAATGCATATCTCATAATCGTGATTGCAGTATCTCATCATAAAGATAACTGGCAAAACCGCAATAATTAAATTTGTCTTATCCGGTAATATTACTCTTCCGTCGTTTCTCCTATTTAAATCGAAAGCGGAAATTCTCTAGAGGCGCGGTTTCCGATAGCTTCAAGTTCATTTTCCGACCCCAATTAATTTGTCATTTAACTTGCATGATAACTTAATGTAACTAATATCGAAATTTCTAACGATATAATTATCTATATAATCATCCGTATATTTATTATATTATATAATTATCTATTTAGTACATTAGAAATTTTAGAAATCTCGCTATCGATCATTCTGCAAGTTAATTATCAGAGAGAAAATTTAAAAAAATTTTTTTTTGACGTCCCAACAAAATTCCATAAAAATTCCTTGATTTTTTCAACTTGAAAAAAAAAAACCTTGAAAATTGCAATTCTTCCAGAGAGAAGACATTCTGGTTAATCAACTTGGAGTTTAGTCAAGAAGTGATTTTCAAACTCTTTTTTTCTCTTCTCTTTTAAGTCGCATATTTTCTACCTCTCGACCGGTTTCTCATCGCGAGAAATTCGCAAAACGAAGACGTCGAAGACAACGACAAAAAGGAACGCGCTTCCTACACGTGTTTCGAAAGTCGCGACTGCGTCTGCGAAACGCATGTTGCGTTCACTTGGATAAACGCACTTGCACGAGGCGTCGTTCGTGATTTTTGAAATTCAATAAAATTCTATAAAATTTCCCTGATTTTTCCAAGTACAAAAGAAATCTCTGCTTTCCCATGTCTTTTCAGAAAATATAGACACCCTGAAAACTGTTCGTTTGCGAGATTGGAACAAAATTTAAATAAATTTCTATCATTTACGAAACGTTCTATCATTTACAAAACGCAAAAATAGAGAGACAAGGAGAAAAAAGAACTTCATCTCTCTCAAAATATTGCATCGTACTCTGTTTTTAAAGCCCGTACTCTGTTTTTAAGCCCGAATTAAAATTTCGATCACACACAAGAGACGTAAAATACACCCACATTTTTTTTTATCGATCGAAAACGAGAAAAGGAACGTTAAAATAAATAAATAAAGATAGCCTTGTGTTTGTCAATTCACGTTGACAACGCTGTCGACAACGCTGTCGAACGGATGCTAAACGAATTTATTGCTCATCGTGGCGCGATAAAGCTTATTTTCGTAATTGGGTAATTATAACGGCGAGCAAATTCGGTCTCGTCCGTATCGAAAATTCTTCCATTATTCCATTTCCCTAACGTTCAACCTTGCGTGCGAGGACTATATCGAGCTTATATGCATATAATTAATTGTATAATTTGAATAATTCTGCTGTTAAAAAAAATGGACGTAATGAACGTAATGAAATATTCTCTTTACGAAGAGATTTGTCAGAGAATATAATCCGTTAATTAGGCGACACACACGTTATGCTCCGAAAGTCTCCGATCGTTTGTACGAAGGACATCCGCGACCGCAGGTTTCTATTCTACTTTTATAAGCGCAGGAATATGTCAATGAGATATTTGTCTCTGAGGAGAGATGTTATACTCACTATATTCTCCCGCACGGTGTTGTGAAACAACTGTTCCCTGAGGTCAGCGTCATCTTCCATCTTCACCTGTTTGTCAGCATATAGTCTCGATCGACCAGGGGCAACGACAACATTTTACTGTCTCGCACGGTTTCGCGGCAACATACCCCGAGGAAACGTCAACATCGAGGGTATAACACGTTCGTGGCTCGTGACGTGTCTCTGCCTAACGTCGAGCTGTGTTTACGAGGCGGTAGGCATGGCTCCTCGTCCGTCAACCGTCAATGTCGACCGCGACTAATCGACCAACCAACTGTCACCATGGCCGCTTATGTACTGTTTAATATCACTCGATGAATTCCGGATGAATTACAGAGAAGTTTCTGCTACCTTGCGTCGGCGCTGCAAGAATAAGATTTAAGAAGAGATTTCCTTTTCTTTCGTAAGAAAAATCTATGGCAAGGCGATAATTTACTAGGGACAAAAATGTTACTAGAAATTGGGATTATTCATAGACTATATACATTATACTAGATCGTTAACAGTATATAGATGTCTGTACGCGTATGTATAAAAAAATTGACAGATTATGCGTCTGATGCGAAGATCGCTTATCTAAACGAGTCTTGTAGCGGATTTCAGACAAAATTAGATATTTCAATATTTATATTCAACAATGTATACAAATAAAAATGAGAAAAAATTTTTTTAATATTTGTACGAGACATTAAAATTTAAAATAATGTATACCTTCTAAGACGAACAATCTGGAATCACAGAGATCGAAAATAAAACGATATTTAATCAAAATCAATAACTTGTATATTATGCGCATTAACAATTCTCAATAGAGAGTGCAGTGCAAACGATTCACTCTAATGATAGTGTTGCTATCTGTAAATTGTATTTTGCTTGAGTAGAAAACATGCTCTTATCGCGCCTACGAGAAATGGCATTTCTTTAATCCTAAACAGTATAAAATATTCTTTGATATTTATACAAAATTGCACTATAATACAAATCAAATCACATATATTGCATAAATATTTTTAAGATATAATTCTAGATATATACATATAATATATATATATAATGTGTGTGTGTGTACCACACTACGTAACACGCACACATATAACACATATTATACACAGACACATATATATATATATGTATATATGTAAATATCGATAAAAAATTTTATCACAAATTTTAATACCTAAAAAATATATAATAGTTATTGAAACTGTTACCTAGCATATAACTGCACAATATGTTTCAATATAATTTATAAAAATAATATCACTCATGATCCTATCTCTTTTTCTCTCTCGCTCTTCTCCCTTCCAGCACACTCTCCAGTCTTTGATTTTTGTGGTACACAAAATCTGTAGTAATAAGTACTTATATTAAAGTGATGCAGCAGTATGAATAAATTAATTAATTGTCCGAATAATGTCTTCGAATCGAATAGAAGATTGCTGTATACTGTTTAGGGTCAAGGATAGTCACCGAAAAGTTTGATCAAATGAGTAGAGGATATGCGGCTACGCCGCCACTTCGCCAAAATTCGTGTGACCAGTGTCTTTGGCGTGCTGTTGCGCCGCCGCTTGTCCATTCAATCTAATCTTGCAGTCGATGCACATCAGCGTAAACTTTTGCACATCTGTAAACTGACGACTCGATCTTGCTTCTCTCGCGAGTTGAGCAGCTTCCAGCAACATTCTCTCATCTTCAGTAGGAAAGATCGTTTGAATGCTGCTGCCCTGGTAAAGCAAAATGCGTAAAAATCGTGAAATCCTTCGCAAAAATATTAAATTTGCAGATTTGACAGATCTTTCTAAATTAGAAAACAAGAAAAAAATTCTTTATATCCTTCTACATTTTGATAAAATCTGAGAGATTTTATGCTAAGAAATTTTCAAATATTGACAGCATTAAAAAAACTTACATCAAGTGGCTCCAGGTAAAGTGGATCATAATGGATACCATCGAATATGAGGAAAACCCGCTGGGCATAATGCTGATCCTCGCCGAATCTATTGATGATTGCATTAATACTATCGATCACCGCTATTTCTAAGCCGTAAAACTTGGACAGAATTGACAATTCGATGGCCCCACCCCAGGAATCGGCTTTGAGAATCCATTTACAATAATCGGCATTGGGTCTACCCAGAAATGCTTCCGAATATTCGTCCGGATCCGCCGCCACTGCGTTTGCTATGATCTCCCTCATGAAACTGGCACAACTGGTATCAACCTTCCCTAAAGAAACATTAAACAGCAGTTATTACGATTTATAGCTTTCTGTTTTAATAAATGTACTTTCACTTGCAAATCTCGCAACTTTGAAATTATTTCTAGATTATTACTTTTTCCTTCGTATTTTCAGTTATTTGTACATTCAATTCATGCAGTTCTTAAAAATTTAATATTTGTTTGATTTGCTTGTTAAAATTATACAAATTATATCTTCAACACTTATTTCTTTATATTGAAAAGAATTATTAAAATATTTTGTTTTAGATGATTCACTTTATATTCTAAAAATATCTTTTAGTGCTTTCTCACCATTCAAAACATAACCAACACTGGTAAAAAGACAAGAATTATCTGCGGGCACAACTTTCCTCATAAGGACACCAGGAGCATTGGTGAGACTTTCCTGATCGACAATGTGTGATCGACCAAAATCGTTGGATATATTGAACATAATCTGCACATGACGTTTATATAAGACAATTTTTCTCTTGATTTTTGATATTGAATAAAATAATTAAATATGAAATCTTCTAACAAGACAAGTAACAATTTTATTCATTCAAGTTAAGATAAAAACTAAACTAATAACTAAAATAAATAATTCTCAGGTTGCAAGTCTTAATTTTAATTTCCTATTTTTGTATTTCCAGTTTAAAAAAAAAAAATGTATAGGAGAAAGATATGAGAAAAAATGATATGTCCAGTTTTTTAATTTATCTTACTTAAAAAAAATAGCCGTTTTGATAAAGTTTATGATCGCATTAATACTTCATATGTCAACAAAATATGAATGCGATCGCGAATTATATAATATCTCGCGTATTTATCTGCCTGAATGCATGTCGAAAAAAATGAATGCATGTCCGTCTCTTTACTTTAATTAGATCATATGACAAACTTGTTTTTCCTCGACGATGAGGGTGTCCCCGGAGATGATGCCGATACGCTCGATGGTGGCGTCGGCTGTATCGAGATCGACGGGCTTTGGTGGAAAACCGGCGAGCACGTGGAGAGCGGCGATAGGAATGCCGGTGAGTTCGGCAAGCTTCGCCTTCAGCTGGGACACCTTGTCGTGAGGCGCGAGACCGTTGACAATCTTCTGACCCGACTTAGTTTTCACCCGGAGTACAAAGCCCGCCATGACGATGATCGACCTGTGACTGAAGACGATGGATACGCGAGCCGCTCTCGGGGTCTCCGCCAATCAGCTGATCCGCACGTGCCTTCGCGGCACCTTTGCCTTTGCTGTCGTCGTCGTCGTCGTTGTCGCGTTATCACGGTGGAAACGGTCAATCAACCTCACGTACGTTTGTACGAACATGCATCGTTATCGTGTCATGATAATCCGTGATAATGACAGACAACAGACAACTAGCAGCTGGTTGCTGGTCATCGCGAATCGCGAATCGCGAATCTCGTATAAGCAGAGTGAAGTTGCCGAGTCTGAGATTTTTGGAACCCTACAAATTCTCCATTTGATAGCCAATCGGTATGTCCGATTAACCAATGGCTCTAGGATAACGATATCGACCATCGACTCTACCATCTATGTCCGTAATGTGTTCGATGATTCAAAACGCGTCGCATATATGGCGATGGTGTGCGATTGTTTGGTTTTTCGTCGCGCTTGAATGGCCGGAGAGGACGCGACAAAGGTGGACGTAGCGCTATTTCGAGACGCTTCTGTCTTCCACGCGACGACGATGACGAGATGATACGTGGTTGCTATTGTGCCAATTTCTAAGTACCGATATTTCGGGAGGATACGTAAACTATGCACTTAAAATGGCCTATACTATGATCTGGTGGAGCGGTTTGTTTATTGTCGTTTGCATTTCATGGTGCGATACATTTTCTAATCATGGTAAGTGTATTCTTTTGTTGCGTACGTATCAGTTTTTATCTGTTATCAGTTCTTGTTTGTTTTTTTTTTTTAAACTCAACTTTTTTTTTATACTTTTGATTTTCTTTTTTTTTTTTTTATATAATAATTTATTTACTTTTGACTTGTATAATTTTATTATTCGAATTGTACATGCTTTTTTAAATATTTATATTTTTAATATTTATATTTTTTATATTTAAAAAATTTTTTATTTTTAATAACTATTATTGTTGTTATTATTTTCAGACTCGCCTATGGTTATCTTTGCCACACATAAGGATATTAGAATGGCCAATGTATCTCGTAACAACAAAGTCAATGTTGTTGTCAAAGATCTGTCAGAGGGTGCAGCGCTCGATTTTTATTACGAGCGCGAGCTAATCTGCTGGTCCGATAGCGGCCTAGAGATGATACAATGTTCATTCTTCAATGGAACGTATACAGGCGAGAAAATAATTGTGGTGAACTCCAGTTTGATATCGCCCGATGGTCTTGCCTGTGATTGGTATACGGGCAAGCTGTATTGGACAGACGGTGAGAAGAATCGGATTGAGGTGACGAGCATCGATGGCCATTACAGGAAGGTGCTCTTCTGGACGGATATTTACCAGCCACGCGCGATTGCCCTGGCACCGATGCGAAGCCTTCTCTTTTGGACCGATTGGGGCGACATACCCAAAATCGAGCGCGCCAGCATGGACGGTGATCCGAGTACGCGCGAGGTAATCGTGTCTGAGAACATATTCTGGCCGAACGGCTTAACGGTGGATTATGAAAACGAACTTATCTATTGGGCGGACGGTAGATTGTCGTTTATCGCTGTGATGGATTATCACGGTCGCAATAGACGCACGATAATTAGCCATAGTCTGGATTACCCATTCGCCATCACCTTCTTCGAAGATCGGCTTTATTGGACCGATTGGAAAACTTGGTGTATCCACACGTTCGACATGCGCCAATCGCAATCGCATCCGCGCGAGTTATTTCACGGCGAATATATACCTGGTATACTTATATGTAATATCTCGGTCTTAAGAGAAAGTGTCTACTAAAATTCTTACTAAAATTTTTACTAAAATTTCTTATTGTTCTACATATTATATTTGTCCTTTAAAATTATCATTATTTTTGAATCAAAGATAACGTTTTTTATATCTAAATCAGTAGACTATATACAACAAATATACTTTTCCCATGTTTGTTGCGATTTTTCATATATTAATAAATTCAAATTTTGCTTTTTAGGAGACATTGAAGTCTGGGACGCGAGAAGACAGCCTTACGCTGACAATCCTTGTAGGGTGAATAACGGCAATTGTTCTCATCTGTGTTTACTAAGCATGGGAGAGCGCGGTTACAGTTGTGCTTGTCCCACGGGCGTCAAGTTGCTGGACCGTTATACGTGCGCCAAGGGACCGCAAGAGCTGCTGTTGATCGTTCAGCGAAACGAGATCTGTCGAATATCCTTGGATTCTCCCGATTACACCAACTTCGTCTTGCCGCTCTCCGGCATCAAGCATGCGATCGCGATCGACTTCGATTCAGTGGACAAAATGTTGTACTGGACCGACGAGCAAGCTTGCGCCATTAGACGCGCTTATTTGGACGGATCGGGTCAGGAAGATGTAATCGTTGCGGAGGTTTTAACATTCTTCTTTTTGGAAATTATAGTGTTTTTTTTTCTACATATTATATTTTGTCTTCACGACAATTTTTTATGGTTTTTACAGGTGGTGAATCCGGACGGAGTCGCGATAGACTGGATCGCCCGCAATCTGTATTGGACCGACACCGGAACAGATCGGATCGAGGTGGCACGATTGAACGGCACCTATCGGCGTGTGTTGGTGAATGAGGATCTCATAGAGCCGCGGGCGATCGCAGTTGCGCCCGAACACGGCTTGATGTTCTGGACTGATTGGAACGAGAAGCGGCCCAAGATCGAGCGCAGCCATCTCGATGGTACTGGGCGAGTACCGATCATTACTAAAGACATCGTGTGGCCGAACGGCATCGCCTTGGACCTCGAGCGTGAAAAGATTTATTGGTGCGACGCCAAGACCGACAAGATCGAAATGTCTAATATGGACGGTACTGATCGGCGCGAGATTATTACCGATAATCTACCGCACCTGTTCGGTCTGAGTCTACTGGGCGATTATCTGTATTGGACTGATTGGCAGCGACGTAGCATTGATCGGGCGCATAAACTCACCGGCAGTGATCGGGAAGTCATCGTCGATCAGGTGCCTAACGTCATGGGACTCAAGGCTATACATCTTGACCGACTAAGTATCAGCAAGTCGCCGTGCGCTCGCAACAACGGCGGTTGCAGTCATCTTTGTCTTAACAAGCCTCACAACAGGTACGATGGATATTATCGAAAATGAAAAATTCTCGGCAATCTCTTCCTTCATGCATATATATGTGTGCCGTATATGTATGTAATGATTTAAATGTTTAGTTTATATGTATCATGAATTTTATATTTAGAAATTGTAACATAAAATTTCCAACTTACAGGTATGTCTGCGCCTGCCAGATCGGCTACGAATTAACCAAAGACAAGCGTACATGCATCGTACCAGAAGCCTTTCTGGTGTATGCCAGGAGAGAGAACCTCGGCCGAATCAGTATCGAGAATACCAATAACGATAATATTATACCTGTCACTGGTATCAAAGAAGCCAGGTTAGTACATCTGGAAACATTTAGTTGAATATTTTTAGATGAAATTATGTAAAATGTGTTAAAATGTTTATTTATAAAAAAATCTATATCTATATTTTCTGCGAAGAAAGATCTTTTAAAACAACTGTAATTTTTTTTTTAAAGACGGATTTACTTACTATTTAATATACAATAACGAAATGCGCTGTCTTTCTGCATCTTAACTGTATTTTTTAATAGGCAAATAGATTATTTATTATTATTTGTTTTACTCTCTCTAGTGCCTTGGATTTTGATTTACTCGAGAATCGTATTTATTGGACGGATGTTAAAATAAAATCCATTACACGTGCCTTTATGAACGGATCGGATATGGAAAGGGTGGTCGATCTTGGCCTAGAATCGCCGGAAGGTCTCGCGTTAGATTGGATCGCGCATAATCTTTACTGGAGTGACACCAACATGCGTAGGATAGAGATGATAAGATTGGAAGGTGGCAGCAGAAAGGTACTCGTGTGGCAAAATCTCATCGAGCCTAAATCTCTGGCTCTGGATCCTGAAAAAGGGTAAGTTTATATTATCCGTATCTTATTATCTTTGAATATGTATTATGGCTCGATAGAGCCTAGCTTGACCTTTATTTTCTTTTATCGCTAGCCACATGTACTGGGCCGAGTGGGGCAATTTCGGCAGTATAGAGAGAGCTTTATTGGATGGCACGCAACGACAGGTGACTGTCTCAAACATCGGCAGAGCGAACGGTCTAACTCTCGACCACATTGCACGCAAATTATATTGGGCCGATGTCTCTACACCCGCGATCGACTGTTACGATCTTTTTACACGAAAGAAAGAGGTAATTATTTCGCGCGACATAGGCTATCCCTTCAGTATCACACAATATCGGGATTACATCTATTGGACTGACTGGAACACGGACGACATCGAGCGGGCGGATAAGCTCACTGGGGCGAACCGAACCAAACTCCACGACAAACTGGAATCAGTGACGGATCTGAAGGTGTTCCACGAGTCGAGACAGGCCGGCTGGAATTCATGCGCGATCATGAACGGTAATTGCAGCCACCTCTGCATCGCTCTACCAGGACCAAACAATGGCAGCGTCTCTGTTGCGCACAGATGCGCCTGTCCTACGCATTACACATTATCATCGGACAATCGGACGTGCGTGGCGCCCCGGCAATTTATGATCTACAGTTTGCGCAATGCGATCGCGCGTTACCTGCCGAATCAGGCGGATGATTGCGCGGACGTAGTGTTGCGCGTGCCAGGTCTGAAGAACATCCGCGCGATCGAATTCGATCCGGTGACGCAGCACGTCTACTGGATTGATGGGCGCACCATGTCGATCCGCCGCGCCCTCGAGAATCGTACACAGCAGCAGCACAGTAGCAAGGTCGTGGTGTTTACCGGCGGAGCCGGGCATCCATTTGATCTTGCGTTGGATCCGCTTGGTAGACTGCTCTTCTGGACATGTAGCGAGAATGACGCCATCAATGTCACACGATTAGACAACGGTTCGGCCCTGGGTGTCGTGGTGAAAGGCGACGGCGAGAAACCACGTAATATCGCAATTCATTCGTCGCAGCGGTTGCTTTTCTGGACAGACGTGGGCAAGAGGATGCGAGTGATGCGCAGCAAAATGGATGGCAAGGAACGCCACATGATTGCCGGCGAGCTGTCGGAGCAGCCGACCGGCTTAACCGTTGACGCCGCGACAAACGTCGTTTATTGGGCTTACGGCAAACAGATTGAGTGTGCTGACTTCAATGGCGACAACCGTAGAATCTTGGTAGTCACTGCCACTGAACAGAGTTCGCCAATCCATTTAGCTGTGCTTTACGACCATCTCTACTGGTACGATCGCGACCAGGTAAATGATATTTCATTGTTTTGCGTTTATCATTGATATCTAAAGTAGATATTGTTCCCTCTTTCCTCCAGAATTTGTGTTTATTTAATGTGATAAATCGATAACAGGCGGTCCAGCGAGTCGATAAGACATCCGGCTCGAGTATCAAACAAAGTTCGCTGATGTCGACGAGCCGTGCCCTCACGGATCTCATAGCGGTTAACACGCCCGAGGACTCGCTTATGGAGACCCATGTATGTAGCCCTTTCAACGATTACGGCGGTTGCTCGCATTTCTGCATCGGCATCACTACTACTATCACTACAAGTGCCGACGACGGCGCCTCAGTGTCACCGCGTTGCTCGTGCCCGAGATCCTTGGTTCTATCTGACGACGGTCGCACATGTCGCGCGGCCCCTGCTTGTGGGAAAGACCATTTCACTTGCGCCGCGCCAAGTCCAGCTATAGGCAAAGACTGCATACCAGTTCTTTGGAAATGCGATGGTCAAACTGACTGTCCGGACGGTAGCGACGAGCTGGGATGCTTCTCATGCACCCGCGAACAGTTCAAGTGTCAGAGCCGCTGTATCGGTAAATATATGTCATTTGCCGTTAAGAACTAATCTATTTTAACAGTACGAAAAAAATATTATAATTCTTAATATTGCGAATTTTTCAATGAAATTTGAGACATATTTTTCAAATATTATAAAATAGCTTCAGAAAATTAAAAAAAAAATTGGTTTTTTCAACCCTTTAGTAGAGCCCTTAATTCAAGTGCACATGAAAATCGAGGAATAAATCTCGTGTTTGTGCAGATATATCTTTTGTGTGCGACGGGACGCAGCAATGTCCGGACGGATCGGATGAGGCGAATTGTTGCGAGTCGGGGCAATTTCAATGTCAGAACGGCGTCTGTATCGCTGGGAGGGCTGTGTGCGACAACTGGGATGACTGTGCCGACGGCAGCGACGAGTTACCGTCGGTTTGTACCGGTTCGCACCGTCAGGACGGACTTAGAATCGGCAAGATGACTTACATCATTGTTATTCTAATAGTGGTGGTCGTGGCTGCCGCGATCGTCTTAAGCTACTACTACTGCCGCAAAAGGTTATTTAATATTATATTAAATTATTTAACATTATTTATTAAATTTGTTAATATATTATTATTATTATTATTACATTATATTATATTATATCATTTTTTTAGATTTATTGGAAATGAAGGTCTGCCCGATATATTACATGATTCGGCAGGAGATCCTCTTTCACCGAAACCAAACAATAATCGAGCGGTGAAGCCAATATTCACTTCGCAAAAAAATAACAGGAAAGATAGCGGGGGAGCAGGGGGAGGTCTTAAAGCTGGTATGGAAACTGTGAGAATGTCCATGTTGAATGGGAGCAGTTTTGGCTCTAGCTATGACCGCAGTCATATCACAGGTAATGCATCTTTAGATTTCTTAAAAAGAGAAAACTGTGCAATTTTAGCAGAATTGAAATCCAAGTATATTTCAGTTTTAAAGTACCAATTATACACTTTTTTCGCATTAATTAATAAATATTATTTCTTTTTTTTAAAGAAATATATATATTTTTATACTTGAAATATACTGAGTTACATCTTCAATCAAACCATTATCATGTTATTACAAGAATTGTGTTTATATAAGTAATCCTTGTCTCATTGCAGGTGCATCTAGCTCCACCAGAGGAAGTTCCGCGGGTGGATATCCTCAAGAGACATTGAATCCGCCGCCGAGTCCGGCGACCATCGCTAGCTCAACACGTTGCTCGAGCAGCAACGCGTCGCGATATAAACCATATCGACATTATAGGAGTATCAATCAACCACCACCACCTACCCCATGCAGCACTGATGTCTGCGACGAGTCAGACAGCAATTACCCGGCGCGTTATCGTTACGAAAGTGAGCCATTCCCGCCACCACCTACCCCGCGCTCCGTCTATCACAGCGATGCAGCAATCAGCTGTCCGCCGTCTCCCAGTTCTAGATCGTCCACCTATTTCAGTCCACTACCGCCGCCGCCATCGCCAGTGCCTTGAGATAAGTCTTGACATAGAGACAAATAGCATTTTTAACTGACTTTAGTATTTTCATTATCATTTTACTTATTCTTGATCGATATCAAACCATCGCATGCGAAAGATTCGATCAAGATAGTCATACGTGTCTATGCATCAAAAATTCAAATTATTTATAACAAAATTAGACCATTAACAAAATGTGTGAGAGAGAAAGAGCTCGTTAGCGATCCTTTTTACAGGGAAAAATTTCTATTATTTTTTAATCTTTATTATAGGCAAAAAGAATTTTGGCAATAAATAATCTTCCTTCAAGCTTTAAATCCAACTGAAAGTTTGACACACGTATTAAGATTTTCCAGAAAGATAATCGCATATCACAATACGCTGATTGAATTAACTTGAGATATGTTTGGGAAATAATCGTGTGTAGCTTAGATAGGATTCTTTATATTATAATTATTTTATAGTTATATATATATAATGTTATATAAACATGTAATATATAATTTTATATTACATATATACATATATATTACATGATTTATTATAATGGCCTGTAATGTTTTAAACTCGAAAGCAACGAGGCAAGATTTTTAGACTGATATATAGAGGAAATATTATTTGCATAAGTTACCTATATAATAATCATAATACCATCCGTGCCTACTATTTACATTTTCATAGTTTTCGATGTACAGAGAGAGAAATGTTCTATCTCACGCGGTACTTTGTAAATACATAATTTAAGCGTAATTTTTTTTTTATATGTTGAAATGTTACACGCGGCATCACATTTGTAAAAAAAATGTATATGATCACATAAGGCAAGGTATTGAGGATTTGAGGCAGTATATCAAAAAAGTTTTGACATTTCGAGGAAGAAATTCTCTTTTTTCTATGGATGCTTTGCATTTATCTGTAGTTCAGTTTTTTAATTGTGATATATCATATTATTAATATTATTATATTATTTTGAATTATTATTATTATATTATCGCATTAATTGTATGTTATCTGTAATTTCATCAACAGCAGTTAACCAAAGGCTGCGTCTCATATATATTTTATTGCTAAATTTATATATATATAACTTTTTTATTTTTTATATACTTTAAAAAATCTATGGTTTTATATATCATATTTTTAAGTCGTTCAACAAGTACATAAGCTGCGATAAGAAAACAATACTTGCCTTTATTGTATTTTACTATATTGTTAATTTTTCGCATTAATATTTCATTCGTTTGTTCAATTGTTTTTCATCGTTATCTTGCGAAATACAATTACTGACGAACTCGACGAGATATCACATATACATATATAAGATTGCAGGCTTTTTGTAAAATTGCAAAAAGACTCAACTTTTTTTTTATAAAGTCGAGTCTTTTTACAGAGGTTAAAGAAATTTTGTAGAATTATACAAAAACTTAAGATTTCTTATAAAAAAAAGAGTGAATTTACAAAGAGTCTGCGACAATCACACACGCACATAAACTAGACTGTAAACATCACGTAAACAGAGATTATTAAGTTAATCGTAAACTTAGCAATAATCGATACGTTTTAGATGTACAATATTTATAATGTATATGTAAAAAATGACGTATCATCAATGCATATACATGTTCCTGGCGTAAAGAAAACGATATATACGCTAAGTGAACGAAAAAACCAATGCAAAAATGATCAAATCTGTAAAGCTTCCGTATGTGATACCGTTTCACAAACTTCTGTTTGCATTTATTATAGCGACAAGAGAGGAAAATCCAAAGGCCTTTACACAATCACGGAGGAAAAATTCCATATTCTCCGAGCTTCAATTTGCGAAACGGACTCGTTTTGCTCGCCTTGTTCGTTTGCCATTTGTTTGTTCAACATATACGCGCCTCGAGCGTAATCGCCGTTTTCGGGAAACTGTGCCATAAACCATACGATAGTCCTGTATGATATACGTAATTGTATTTGTACAAAATCTGCAAGGACCTTTACCTCGCATTGCGATTTCAAAATGGCCTTGAGGGGAAAAGAAGCAGCGTTCTGATAAATGATTATTCTTACTCTCTCATTTGACATACGCGCGAAAGACTGAAAAATTTTACTGTCCATATTATTTTTACATCTTCACGCTACAGACGTGCGTGCGTTGTCTGTGTAACATATTTGTACAGCTAAAATAAAATTGTTTGTTAATGTAAAAAACATCTTCACCGAAATTCTTTTTCTTCCTTCAATGTGATTAAATGATACAGAGATGAACTGGGAATGTCGAGCGATTTTGTCACAATGACTTTTAATGTCAGATATTAAGAGAAAGACATCGAATAAATCGTTAAACGCAATTACTTATCTGAAGCGAGTAATATACTGAGGTGATATTTATTTCCATTTGTTGAGGGAAGAACCCCGATATTTGTTTGATGAACCCTCCCTTTCGTCTTGAGGTGCCAATTCTTCATCCAGTAGCAGTTCGAAGTTTCCCAAAGCTTCCGGGGAAGGTGATTTGTTCCATTTCACGCTAATTCATTCCAATCATATTTAATTTAGCAAATGTATTTCAGATCTTTCGTTATAAATATTTCGTAACTTACTCGGGCATACCGTCCGGAGGTAAAACCACCGATAGGATATTGTCGATTAGTTTGTACTTTAAGATCCTGTCGTTCACTGTTGTGGATGTTAGAGACGGCGAGGCGTTCACCTAAAACGAAAATTTAGATATTTAAATATGTTCAAAATTTTTCAGATTTATAACACAACTTTTGCTTGCCGAATTGAAAAATTTAAAACAATTAATCCGGAAGACTCGATAATAAAGTATAACAATAATGCAAAAATTAATTACTAAAATAATTAATAAAATAATTAATTAATTAATAAAATAAATAATTGTTGATAATAATCAAACAGAGCGACAAATTTGAAAACTAATAGAGATCAACTATGTACTTCGATCAGCCACGGCTTCAATTTATTGTCGATGATGATGTCGTATCCGTAACATTCGAAGCAATGCCGATCGTTTGCCATCACCGGCGCCACTGCTTTTAACGAGTGTACGATGCACCAGGAAATATTGGCGAACAGCTTCTCCGTGACCGCTTTACCGCGCGTGCTCTCCAAATACAAACGTAGATTCTGCACGCTCAGCTTGCCGCCGTGCTTGCTGTTATACTCGTCCTGAAATTTTTCTATTCGACGATCGTCCCGAATACGCATATACACACACACATAGATAAAGTATACAAACATAATTAATATTCTCTATCTTTGATAGAGAAAAACTTTTCTATCAAAATCTTGAAAACGGTTTTTCCAAAAGTAGATTTCGAAAATTGTTTTATAAATCCTTTAACAAGACAATCAAATTTAATAGAATAATCTAGCTTTCCTAAAAATGTCTTTGATTTAAAAATTTTTGATATATTATTTGATTCTCGAAATATATAGAGATATGAAGATACTTTCCAGAAATATTTTCGAAGAAACAATATGTGTACTGCAAAATTTTTATGCGAAAAGAAAAAATGGGATATCTATTATTATTATGGATAATTTGATAAGCATACAAAATATGATATACATACGCCATGCTTTTGTACAGATACATTCGTCAGATGCACATACATGTTGTCGAGCTCTTGAACGCTGGTATCATACTTGACAGTACAAAAGCGACAGAATCCCAATTTGAAGAGGTATGCTTTGAGTGGTCGAAACGAAGTGATGAGAACGTACAATCGGAGATCAAATTTCTTGCTGCCAATCAGTAGCGGATTGTCGATATATCTATTGTGGAAAAAATTGTTAGTCATCATCTATTGCCTGAAAAATCTTGTTGAGATCTATAACTGAAACCTGAGCAATTGATTACCTAGAAATGACATATGATTCCTTCGTCAAATTGGGATTGAACGGGGTCTTCGCTTCACGAGACCATTTTTTCAGTTTGCTCAGCTTGTTAATGAGGAATATTCCGGCACCTTGCGATTTGCCGCATGGCTTCATGATCCAGGTACTTTGTGGGGATTTGCGATATTCTTCCACAAACATATTATAATCTACACAATAACACAATATTCATAATTTGTTAAATTATTAAAAATTAGACATAAGGATTTAACAAAACAATAAATTTTCTATATTTAGACAAATCACTTAATAAAATTAGAAAATTTTTAATTTTTTAAATAAAAAAAATGTTTTCAAATAAATTAAATCCTAGAAATTTAAATTATAGATTCTACCGCAATTTTTTTCAACTTACAATCTAGTTTCTAAATATATAATTTTTAATTATGTAATATATTTTTAAATATCTAATAAATCTCAAAGAAACGTTGGTTCACCTGCAGGTAAGACGAAGGTTACCGGTATGAAGTCTAGGTACAAGTATTTCCCTGGACCATCCGCGCGTTCTGCTAAAGGATTTCCCTCTCGTTCCAAATCTTTTCGATATCGCTTGATATTCTTCACCAATAGATCCTTCCGCGTTAATTCGTAATGATTCGGGAAGTGATTGATCATTCTGGCACAGTCAATTTATTTTTTCAAAAACTAGATATTATAACAGATTTTTGATATTTTTCCAACAAGCATAATCTCCACTTTTTAAAAATACAAATCAAGTAAATTCTTTGATTAAAATTTTCTATTAATAAAATAATACAGAATATGTAATATATTATGTAATTGTTAAAAAAACTTCTGATTGAAAAAAATTTATGTACTGATTGTCGTCCATTCTGTATCCAGTTTCGATGCTAAAGATATTCCTGCAAGATTGTGTCACGGCCCTACAATAAATCCACATGTGATAATAAAAACATAAAATAACGAAATCGTTATTTCGCGATTATTATAATCACCAATAAAAATTCCAATCATCCTCCGGACCCACTTGTGTCCAGCCGCGTTTCTCAAAGTTGTGCACGATCACGGATTTATCCACGTCCGTGCAAAATGTGTTCCTCGCCCGATCCATTCCGATGAACGGTAATCTATCGTTATGCGATCGCAAGCATTAATTTTCTTAACTGCTGCTCAAAACAAGCTAAATATCCAAAATTTAAAAATACTGACGTACTGTTTAAATATCAATAAAAACATATGTAAAACGATTTCAAAAAAATGAATTTCTAATATTCTTCAAAAACAAATTCCTAAAAATCATCAATTTTTTATAACATGAGAATAGATTAGTTCCTTAATCTCTAGAATACAATATAATAATGCTTACATAAATTAAAAATAAAATTTTATAAACTTTTTAAACCCACGTTTGCAAGAATAATGGAGATTATAAGATAATAAGATAAAATAGTAGAAAGATTATAAATAATAAATATGGAGAACAGATATAAAATATAAAAAGTAAAATAAATTATGTTTGGGAAAAATTAGAATAAACTCATTACCATTATAATATTCATTATTTGTCCGAATAAGGTAAGGGAAGATGAATTCCACAGATGCGCTTGTGTCAAAGATTGAGCTTAGAAATTAGCGAAAGAAATCTCCGAATCGGCGAATATCATCAAATCTCATCCTTTAATCGTTTCGAGCAACGTAATTAAACGATTAAATTATTATCAACTGTCATTTACCTGCCGTAAACAGCGCAAGCATTCGAGCTCGCAGCCCGTTTGCTTTCCGCGGTTGTGTTCAATGCCATTTTCGAAAATTGCGAGTGGCATTGTTTGATCGATAGGGTCGCTTATCGATTCTAATAAATACCTATGTAGAGGCTTTCACAAATTTTTCAAATAAATTTTCAAATAAATTGTCAGCAATATTAATCGCAACAGTATTAAATTATTAGATGTAATATATTTATATTATTTAATAATAAACAATTAAAATTATTGGATTATTCGTCTAATCGAATCCGTGAAATTTAAATCAGATTTGAATAAAACCTGTATCAAACATTGAAGATTGAAATTTGAAAGATATAACAATAAATTATATTACCTAACATATCATTAATAGTAAATTAAAAATAACTGAGAATTATTGACACTAACAAGATTCTACAAACAAAAAGCAAAAATTGTATCTATCATCATTAATTTAAAGATTATAATAATTAAGAGTTATTAGTTATTAAGGAATATTAATAAATACAATTTATTGGTTATAAATCCTTAAATATTACAATATATTTATATATATTTATATATATATATATATATATATACATACACTAAATTCTAAACCAACCAGGCAATCCAGGTGCTTTATTAACTTTCACAAAATCTTGCAAGTCCTGTTTCGATTCATTCACAGTTTTTTCATCAAGTTCATTTTTTTTATTCTTGAATAGATCAGGAAATACAAAGGATTGTTCTTTTGGCTGAAAGAAATAAGTCAAATTTTCATTGTTGTTAAAATTCTTCTTTGAAAAGCAAAGAGATAATCGCAAACTAACCAGTACAACATAGGCTATTTTCCTGTCATCATCTTTAATAATGGCGCCCTGCAGCCGATCCTTCTTCATCCTTCCCATTGCTATTCTCGTTCTCACTTCAACAATATCAATATTGTAAATCTTTTCCAGATAATTCTTTATGTCGTACTTAGTCATTTCCATCGAGCAATGGAATTGCACCACATTCGGAAGCTGCTTACTTCCAGGCGCAATTAACTTCATCCAGAAGTTTGGTAAAAATACTCTTAATTGCGGATTGCCTCTTTGGTACAACGGATACCTAAATTGATTTGCAATTTTAAAGCACATAATTGTAATTGTTATTACAAAATAAATGAAAAAATTCTGTGTGTATAATCTCTTTCTTTCTTTCTCTCATATATATATTTTAAATATATATTTATAAATAATTAATTAATTAATTAATATTTGTATATGTTTTTAATATATAATTCTAATAGGTATATATAATATTGCACTATAAAAAATTAAATCATGTAAAATCTAAAATTAGGTTAAATTAGGTTAGGTTATTTATCAAACAAACTCCTTTTCAAAGTTTGACTCGACAAGAATTTTTATCACTTAATTATTACATTAAATATCACTGAGACTTACCATCGCGTTGACATTTTCTTATACTGTACAATAATATATAAAAGCAGTTTCAAATAACAACAGAGAATAAAACTCCGATAGCTCTAGCTTTAACCTTCAGCCATCTTGTCACATCGATGCTGCCATCTGTTGACACTCGACCATATTAGGGTGCTGTTCCGTGACAGTCGATATACTTGATATGCCATTACGCCGACTCTTGATAACATAATATGAATGTACACTTTTCGTGGTTAGAAATGCCTGAAAGACGAAATTGGACACTTTCAAGAAATATAATTCATAATGAACACATTACAAAAGCATCGATTAAGTGTATCTTTATCAAAATCTAGAGCGTATTATTTTAAATATTTACAATATATATATTCTACCCACCCAGAAAATGGCTGTCCTTGCATCATCTTTATCATTGCTGTTAATGGTCTACTACAATTAATACATAGAAATTTGTGGCGCGAATACTTCAAGATTTACCCACTGCCATATAGAGGTATATTCGCATGCGAAGCCTAATTAGCCATATAAATAAGAAGAAAGATCAGAATCTTTTACACTTATCGTCAACCCCAAGATTACAACCGGTATCGAGATGTATCGAACGAATGTAAGTACAATTCTCTTTGCGAAGAATATTATTAATTCTCTGCATTGATTATGTATTGAGACTAATGGAACAAGATAGACTCGCGGAGCGTACGCTTTGTAGCAAAATGGCCAGCCGCAGAGAGGAGACACGGACAGACTTCGCCAAAATTGTCACAATCAAGGAAGACAGACTGGCTCTATGAATCAAATTCCAATGACAATTTCGGAGCAATTTAGACAATCATGGCTCACAGCTATAATTGGATCCATCATGTTTGCAACTGGAATGTGTCTGCTATTTTGGAATGAGGTTTGCGAATGATATAGTATTTCTTTATAGTACTTACTTGAAAACTTGATTTCACATTCTATTTTTCTTTTTCTTTTTTTTCAGGGAAGAGCTGTGAAAGTGGCACATTCTTTAGACGAGGCTTTACGCAATGTTGCTGTACTTCCTAATCCAATGGTACTGTCACCTGGGCATGAAGGCCGCTTGGTACATCTATCCGGACCTTTGGTAGTTTTTGAACCATTAACCGAGCCAGATTATGGAATTGTTATATCCAGCGTAAAGTTAAAAAGAAGAGTTCAGATGTATCAGTGGATTGAAATCGAGGAAGAACGAAGGTAGTATGAGTAAAATTTTATTATTTATAATAGATTATTGCACATGAAATAAACATTATATTGCTTATTAACATATATTAAAAATTGTATTAAATCTTTTGACTCTTATTATTAGTTTTGGTGGGATAACGGAGGATGAAAAGCACTACTATTATACAACAGAATGGAAGGACAAACTTATAGATTCTGATCATTTTTATATTCGCACCAACCATCATAATCCAAAGGAAATGCCAATCAAGAGTCAAATACAGATCGCGGACGAAGTAAAGATCGGCGCCTTTACGCTCAGCATGGAATTGAAAAAAAAATTTAATGATTTTGTGGAGATTACCAGTGATGAAAGACCAGAACGAAAGGATATTAAGATGCACTCTGGGCTGTATTATCATAGCGCAGATTTATGGAATCCACAAGTATGTCATTCATTAAAAGTTTTTTATTCAAAGCTATAAGAAAAGATTACTAAGATACATATATTTAAATAACCATAAGCGAAGGTTTTAAGCAGAGAAAAACTTCTGCCGCTATCTCTTAAAAAAAAAAATTATATATATATATATTTTCATCTCTAGTTCATGAAACATGTTTGACATTTTACCATGTTTGAATATCCACATTTCAATATTATTTCTTAAAAAATTTTTTATGTTGGTTTTTTTTATAGTTAAATTATTATTATAGTAAATTCCGTTTTTAGGTGGGTGATATCAGAATACAATTCTCTTACGCAGGAAAGAGCGGTGACATTTATTCAGTAGTTGGCTTGCTAGAGAAAGATACTATCAAGCCATATTATACATCTCATGGTGAAGAAATTTTGCTTCAACGAAAACATAAAATGTCAGTGGATCAGATGTTCCATTTAGAACATGTGAACAATTACTGGCGAACCTGGATCATTAGGTATATGTTTGATAAAAATAAATAAAAATATCATTACCTCACTTCATTATTTTTTAAATGAAATATATAATTAACAATATAATATTTTTAATTATACAATATGATTAAATAACATTTCCTATTACAGAGGACTTGGCTGGTTGGTTCTGTTTGTAGCAGCAACATGTTTAGCAAATATACTAAAAACCATTATATTAAATTCGACCTTCCTTTGTGGAATAATAGCAGTCGAGTCTCTAACTATGTCAGTTTCCATGTCTATCAGTTTGCTGGTGATTGGCTTCGCTTGGGTATGGTATCGACCGTTAATCGGTCTCTGTTTAGCATTAGCATCTGTTCTGCCATTTATTTATTCGATAGTGACGTCAGGATCTTCGGCTCAGCAACATGATAATTATAGAAGGTTATAAATTTTATATATATATATATATATATATATATATATATATATATAAGATATATAAGATATATATATATATATATATATATGTACATATGTCTTCTCGTATTTCTGTTTTAAATGATACCAATGAATTTTCCATACAATTATCGATACAAAGTTAGTTTTATTTTTACAATACTTCTTATGGGTGTCATTGATATGTTAATTTATTAGATAATTTCTTCTCTAGTTCTTCTATTTATTTCAATCGTTTAGAACACTTATTGTCATCATTAAGATGTATAGTACAAATTGTATTGATAATTTGATTAAGTATATTATGTAGTGTTGTTTTCAAACATAAATTCTAATCAATGATAAGATATAATAAATTATGTATTGTATTTTATGTAAAATATGTAAAATTTATATATTAACATAATGTGATTATGAATTATTTTAATACGTTTTTATTGATCCACCAGCAAGATATATGCTACTAGAATATTTCAATTATCATTCTTAAACAATAAAAAAATATTTGTGCAGATTATCATTTATTATTAGCATAGACACATATAGATATATAAACATACATATCCTTTTTCGAAAATAGCTTCAAACAGAAATGCACCCAATAATACCAACTGAACCTGCTACAAATTTTTCTTCCTCTAGATAATTTTCTTTATTTTTGCCAGTTGGCCAGCTTGGTTCGATGTAAAAAAAAAAGAATGCGACACATCGCCAAACGTCAAAAGCGAAGATGGCGGCGAATGGCGGCGTACGGTTGCTGCTCCTTGTAGTTCTCTGTATTTTTCCCACGGAATTATGCAATGGCGCGGCGACGGACATCGAGTTGGATGCCAAGGCGCAGCTGTTGCACCGGCTCGACAGCCTCAATCTTCTCCTCTATACTTTTCTACTGATTTTAACCGTTCTAACGATATGGATGTTCAAGCACCGCCGCCTAAGGTTCCTCCATGAAACTGGACTGGCTGTCATCTATGGTGAGTCGTCTGCTATCGATGATTTTTAATATATTTTTAGTTGCAGAAATCGCGAATGACATAGCAAACATTCCTTGTCATATACCTTCAAAACATTTTGTTCATCAATGCAACGATAAAACTTTGCACTTTTGTTTTGTCTTTAAATATCTTATCTTTTTCATTCTTTCTCTGAAACTTTATAAATCTCTTTAAAATTATTTTTTTTTTCCTCCTTAAGTCAATCTATAAGAATTAAATACTTTAGACTTTGTATAATTTATGCTAATGATAATTTATTTTATTATTGATATGAATAATGATGTAAAAGTAATTTGCTAATTTATTATTGATATGAATAATGATGTAAAAGTATTTTACATGCTTGAAAGTCTTGAAATTCTTATAGGACAATCAGAAGCAATAAGGTTTTTAGAAGATCTTAGCACAGATTTTTTTTACTTATATTGTCTTTAAAATACTTGATATTTAAAGATTAATGCTAGATTGATATTATTAAGTAAAATTGCTGTGTTTTTACTGTTAATTTTGAAGACTTTTGTTTAAATTAAAGATTTGTAAACTGCTTTGCAATATATTTTTACTTTGGAATTTGCTTTTTATAGGTTTAATTATTGGAGCGATAATACGCTATGGTTTCACGACAAGTAGTACTATTTTGCACATGCCGGTGGTTCCAGACAACACGAGCAAGTACAATCAGTCTGTACCACCAGATTCGTTATGGCTACGTTTCCCCGAAGACAAAGGCGGCGGTATCGTGAAAAACAAAACGTTTGCATATTCATTTCGTGGTGAAATCTACAAGGAAGATAATGAAATTGACCTGAAGGTAAATGAGTCATTTGTGATAATGACATAAATTGTTTATCTAAAGATAACTGTTCTTATCTGCTGGCTTTCAAGTTATTGGAATAAATTTCAGTTCATTGTAATTTTTAATTGATATTATATAATGTTTACCATTGCAGGCGACTTTCGATCCTGAAATATTTTTCAATATTATACTACCTCCCATTATTTTCCATGCAGGATATAGCTTGAAGCGGGTAAGTATATTGTTATACTTTATTAAAATGATGAGTTGAATAATGAAAAGTGCAATATTCTCTTGTTCTTATCTGTATAATTCTTTTTCATGATGAATTTTTACAGAGATACTTCTTCAGAAATTTGGGTGCAATTCTTATGTATGCTCTGATAGGAACTTCTATATCAGCTTTCGTTATTGGGTAAGCTTTTCCCTTAATGTCGTTTTGTCCTTATTTTATTATCCTTTTCGTGGATATTTAGAGAAAAGCGCAGTTTTTGTTTAGTTATTATATTTTATTTATTATTATATTTATTGTACATTTAGGAAAAAAGCTTAGCCGTTAGCGGACACTTAGCAACAAGGAAAATATCGTCTTTGTAAAAAATGTCATATATCGTAACGCGTATAGGTCGTATTTTGATTGGGCTTATCTATTTCTTCTTCGCGCTACTTATTACGAATAAAAGAAACAACGTGTTTTCCTTTGAACGAATTATGAATCATTCTCTCGATAAGGCGAACAACAATTATTTTTGCAGAGCTCTGATGTACGGTTTTGTGCAACTGATACCGCATCTTTCTACGTCGTTCACGTTTCTCGACACCCTGTACTTTGGCGCTCTGATATCTCCCACGGATCCCTTGACAATAATATCCATTTTCAATGACTTACACGTGGATGTTAATCTGTACGCTCTAGTCTTTGGTGAAAGTGTGTTGAACGACGCGGTCGCCATTGTACTTAGCGGGTGAGCAAGAAAAATATTCTCTAACACAAACAGAGATGTAACGCAAATGTATAATATTGAAAACATATTTTGATGCTTCAGCTCGATACAGAATTATGCCGAGCGATATCAGTCAGGATCAGGCGGTTTCGAGACAGTGGCATTCTTTCAAGCGTTTGGAGACTTTGTAGGAATATTCAGTCTGTCTCTATTTATCGGTGCTACCATGGGTTGCATTACTGCCTTACTGACAAAGTTTACCAGGGTGCGGGACTTCCCTCTCTTAGAATCGGCGTTATTCGTCTTAATGTCCTATAGCACGTTCTTAATCGCTGAAGCTACCGATCTTACAGGTAATTTTTATTAACTAATATTTTAATTATTTTTTTTTAATCTTTTCTCGGAAAGTTAAGTATCTTTATCTATAAACTGATCTTCTGTCTAATATTAATGCTTTTATTATTAAATTTAGGCGTGGTTGCTGTTCTATTCTGTGGAATCTGCCAGGCTCATTATACGTACAACAATCTGAGCCCCGATTCGCGTCAGCGCACGAAACAGCTGTTCGAATTGCTGAATTTCTTAGCCGAAAACTTCATATTCAGTTACATCGGCGTCTCGATGTTCACTTTCCCGAAGCATCATTTCGATCCCGGCTTCATCTTTGCGGGATTTGTATCCTTACTATATGCGGGATATTTTGGATGTCTTGATGAATGATGTTTTGTTCATTTCAAGACTTTGTGACATGTAATTTGATTATGTTATTGACCAAAATTGAAATATGAGTGTCCTTGACATACTGTTTTCAGCTATGTGCATTATTAGGTCGTGCGGCTAACGTGTATCCGTTATCTTTCATCCTGAATCTGGCGCGAAAGCCAAAGATATCGTTGAATTATCAACATATGTTATTCTTCGCGGGATTACGCGGCGCCATGAGTTTTGCCCTCGCCATCAGGAACACCGTGTCAGATGCTAGACAGGCTATGCTCACCACGACGAGTTTGATCGTTATACTAACGGTTATTCTGCAAGGTGGTGCAACGACGCAATTTTTAAGTTGGTTTAATATACCGTGAGTATATAAATTGCTTAAATGTGATTTTTGTAATTCATCATTTCAATTATCATTTTTCATTGTTATTTAATCGATTGCGAATCGGATTGTTTAAGAATTTTTTTTTAAATTTTATTAATCTCAAAAGTATACAAGAAAAAGGAAAAAACGAAAATGAACTTTTTCAGTAATCTAATTCATTGTTACTTATTTCTGTTCAAATCACTCCCAAATGATAAAAATTTATTATACAGTATGTTTTACTGCTGTTTAAATTGTTACATTTGTAGAGTTGGAGTTGACGAGGAAATAGAAGGGCTCTCTCACAATGGAACACGTAATGTAAGTATGATTTTTATCCACGATAAAACATATCACTTAGAGCTAGTAATGAGTTAGATAATGCAGAATTAGATAGCTGCGTTTTTATGCTATCTCTACATAGACAATATATATTAATATATTAGCTGCACATATGTATACATACACATATATATATATATATATGCAATGCGCGCGTCGCGACATCGTAATAATATTTAACAAATATATATTAATATGTTCATATGTTTGTCAATCTTGACACTACACTCTAAACATAATCTATATTGATAATTGCGATAAACACCTTGATGCAACAGATTATGCATGAATGCATCAAAACTCTTATGCTCGATCAGTATTGAATTGATAATTATTTATACGTGATCCGTTTTTGATAATGTATATGTGATAAAAAAATAATTATATATAGGAAAAAACTGCGTGTCTAATGAACGGATGCTTAAACTAACGCCCATAAGATCTGCTTTGGGTAGACTTGTGCATGTAAGCTGAATTACTTTGTTTTTACTTAGATGTACAAATTGCTGGACGCTGTCGGGATGCGTACTAATCAGCTGAATCACCTCGTTAATTGCATTAAGAATTTAAGAAAATTTTATTTTATGTTCCCACTATTTTACTGCTTCTTTAAAAAATGACACCAAAATACTCCCGTAGATTTGAAAAATTAATTATTGTGCAGAATTAATTATCGAAATTCGGTGCAATATCGGTGAACTCGATTTTTCGATTCTGTAAATGTGATAAAATAATCTTACATGAAGCTGCAAAACTCTTACTTATCATTTTCTGATAAGCTGCAAAACTCTTGCTTGTCATTTTCTGACAGGTAAGAGTTTTGCAAAATAATTTTTTGATTTCACGATAAAATTGCATTTTTCTGCAGGATGAAAAAAATTAGGAAATTCGTGTAAAACGGCGCTCTTGCGCTGAAATTGCATCCTGTACATTCAAATTTGCATCGCTAAGCATGATCATTATGTCACTGTAACTCGCGATTTGTGAATATATAGTTCGCATTTTATAACGATCGCTCTGCGTTTTACAAGACAATTTAATTTATCAATGTTGATAGTCTGGCGGCGAGGTTGGCTACGATGAACTGGACGTACGTAGGGAAAGAAGTCTGGTACGTTATCACAATTAAAGATTGACTGACACATACACACTTGTTTTGTGTACACACGTCTTTTTTTCTATTAAAAGATTTCAAAGTTTAGACAAATTAACTCTTTTTTTTTTTGCATTTCAAGTTTTCAATGACGCACTTACATTTCGCAGATTGATTCGTTATCCATGCAAGCATATGAGACATATTGATATATACATGTATAAGCATATATACAATATATAACTCACTGTATATATAAAACTCACATAGCATAGTATAAAACATTACTTTTTGTAAAATTGCATGTACAACGTGTTGCTGGAAAGAGAATTTTTTTAAAATCAAGTTAAATTTATTTTATTACCATAGCATGCAAACGTAGGTATTTTTTTATATTGTATGATTTGATAAATTCTTTTCAATGTATATGCAGCTTTATTTCATTAATTGAATTCATCGATTGCACGTGTCTCTTTGGTTGTTGTTTTTTTCAGTATGGTTTTTGTTATCCATTCTGTATGTCGAAGAGCTGGAGAACATGAAGATTACATTTCATTAACAAGTATCTACACAGTCTTGCTCAATATGGGACAACATAATCATAAGAGATAAATAAAGCATGTGTTTTCATAACTAGTACGAATAAGAATAAGGTAACCCAGCACACACAAATGCAAGTCGGAAACAATATTATTAATATATCAATTAAATTTTCTCTCAACACGCGATCTATCTGCGAATATTCGAAGATGTACATATGACGTCCGTTTAAAGATGCAAATCGCATACAGGATGGATAACTGATGCGTTGTTCGCATTTCACAGTATAATTCTATACAGGATGGAGCATTGCCAGGCAGTAGCGGCTCCGCGAAGCCTAACGAAAAAGCGTTACTTGCTAGGATCTGGGGCGATTTCGATACCAAGTACATGAAGCCTTTGTTGACGCACTCCAGGCCTACGTTGCTAGAAACGTTGCCGGTCTGTTGCAGTCCGTTAGCGAGAATCCTCACGACTACGCAACAGATGACGCAGGTACAACATCCTCCAAATGTACGAGTTTATATTATATGCTAGGTATCCTTATTTTAGACAATCGATGCATAAAATCATAGATAGAGGATTTTGTCTTCAATTATAAATTGTTTTAAAATCAGAACAGTAATAGAATAGCTTCTGTTATTATTATCTTAGTGTTGAATGAGAGAAGGCCTTATAATAATATTCTACGACAGGATGATGTTGCGAGAAAAGCCGATTCGGATTCTGACTTTTGCCTGGAAGATCGCGAAATGGAGCGACGCAGGACCAGTGTTCAGCCGGTGAGTTTTCATCAGCCTAGTCTCAATTACACTGTTAACCCGTGCTATCAGCCTAACAACAGCACTACAGACGTCAGCACTAATCCGGATGAGCCCTATGTAATTCTCAATTTACATAGAAGGTAGAACTAACAGCAAGCCTCTCTGATACCACCACCTCCTGTATATCTAAACTCTTTTTAAACGCTTGTGAGAGAGAAAGAGGGAGAGAGAGAAATTCGTATAATATATACATATATTTTGCATAATTATTGATCACAAAATCGTAATTTGTTTATAATTGATTCTTATTTATAACTTACATACTTCACACATTTGCATTTGTTATAATCATTAAATACGACGTTTTATATGAAAGTGAATGATACACGAACATTACGAATGATATTAAGTCGTGTATTTATCTCTATTCGGATTAATGTCAGAGTTAAAATGTAAACAAGAGCCTATGATTATGTATGCACTGCTACAAATGATATTTTTGCGTATATACTTTCTAGCATATGAATCTACTTTCTAGCATATAAATCTCATCAGGAACGAGACTAAATATTTCTTTAAAATTTAAAAGTATTAAAATAAAATATTACATAAAAGCACAAATAAATATCTCTAAAAATTTATATTTATATTTGACATCAATTAAGATTAACTTTACATCTTAAAATTTTTTTTGTTTAATCTCAAATTCAAGACTTCAAGATGATATTATACGCTAAATAGAAATATGTGTTAAAGGAAATATTAATCATCTTGAAAAGTTCTGAAAAAATAATAATGAAAAACAAAACAAATTTCTCGGTTTTTTTCGGAATAAAAAACTGCTTTTTCTTCATTTTTCTTATTTTTAATTTTTTCGGAATTTTTAAATTTGCAAGAAACTTGAATTGTTTCGTTCCTGATAGAGAAAATTCTTTTTTTATATATAAGCAATCTAGACAATATATAATAAAAAAATAATCATGCGCGATAGAGGCCACTTATCAAACATTATTTGATATTATAATTACCATTTCTCTTTCTTTCGTTTTTTCATATAAAACATCAGCTTGTTTCTCTTGCATGTAGAATTAATTTATCTGGGCGATATAACTTTTCTTATTTTCGATTTTTCTGAATTAATCTCTCCGTGACAAGCAATCGAGGACTCGGGTACAATAATGGCGTAAATTGAGAAATTATATTTTTAAAAATGTGTCCAACCTCCAAAGAGAAAAAATTAAAACAATAACTTAAAGAAATATTTATCGAGATTTGTGTATATATAATATTATTTATAAATTATCATTTATAAATATTATAATAATATTAAATATAGTTTTATATATAAATTTATGTTGCTTTTTTATATATATACATACATACATACATATACATACATACATATATATATATGTGTGCGTGCGTGCGTGCGTGCGTGCGTGCGTGCGTGCGTGCGTGCGTGCGTGCGTGCGTGTGTGTGTGTGTGTGTATTAATCTTGAGTTTTATGCTTTTATTGCACCCGACAACTCAATTAAAAAAAAAAATAATAATAAAGATTGTAAATACACCATTGGTTTTCAATCAACCTGCTTGCCTAAGAATAAGAGGAATGTATATATGTTTCGCTGTTTATTAACTCTCCGCCAGTGGACGCCAGATCACTTAAAAAAAATGTTTCATAAAACTCGTGTGATAATCGAAATAAATATTTCACGTTTGCATATGTTATACAATATCAATCATTTTTATTTCAGATTTTTTTTTTGATTAGCATATACACATTATTTTTTTTCAATAAAATTAATCATAAAAATTTATTTTGCATCATATATAAAGGAAATTTTGCAAAATTGAGTGCGTGCGGCTATTACGCCGTTCGCTGTCCGAGGGTTAACGCAAACTGACTTCTCCCCACTGTGCTCTATACATATATGATTTAGTTATTAAGTTATTTGTTAAGTAAATTGACAAACATTGAAGCATACGAAGTAATTGTTCTTACGTGCGAAACAGGGCTCGAAACTGCGCATCCTTTTCTGTTGTGGTGATTTTACAGTTGTTATGCAACAGATTCAATTATTCTAGTCAGCGATTATTTTTATGACAAAAATGAAAATTAATGAATGGATAAAAACGTAGCGAAAAAGTGAAATCGCGTAGTGCGTGACATTTGTATAATATATAATAATTATGTAATATACACATACGGGTAACTTCGCTTGTAGAGACGTTTCGAAAATTATGTTTAATGTATTTGTGCGAAAACAAAAAGAAAAGATAAGGAAAACTTTTGACTCTATCTTTATATATTTGCGCTTATCGTATTACATATTTTTATCTTTGGTGAGAATACCATTCAGACAGATATCTGCGGAGCCGTTTGTGACCGCACGTTTTCTTAACCGGTTTTTCTAGAGAGAGAGAAACGACGACGATGGTGATGACGATGATGATTCCGATTCCGATGACGAAGACCTCAGAATCATCGGAATGGAGGGATTCATCCCGTTACGAACGTTGTAGCCGGAAAAGCGATCGACGAAAAACGATCCTGCGGCAAAAGACAAATTCTCTTTCGGATAATTGTGGATTGGGTATATATAAAATCGCGTGATGCGATTTTCTCCGAGAATATTAGCATGTACGAGAAGAGCGATTTTAACGCGGAGATGCCATCTTTTTTTTTCTCTCAAATATCAAATCTTTGCCAAACTTTTCGCGACATTCGACGAATGATCGAGCATTAAACATAATTTTCAGTGTTCATTAATTCTAATCACGCGAGAATTATAACGACTGGCAATACGGAGAGAGGAGAAGAAAAGAGGGATAGGAGCTCTATTGTTGTCGTGATCTTTAAATTCTTTCCTTTGTGTGAAGCTCACTCATGCTCTGGATGACGATAATAATTATTTGTAAGCCGATACAGTGGATAAGACAAGTGACAGCGCATCTTTTTTAGAATAGCCGGGCTATTATGACTTTATGCAGTGCAGGTCATTTCTAACAGAGAGTAGATCGCTTGCACATAATAAAATGGTACACCTGTTTTTCTTTGTGCGCAGAAAATGTTTAGACTTTTTTTATCCACTGTGCCTTTTGAGCGATTTTTTTTTGCATGCAATCTTCGAGAGAGAAATCTTTGACATTATAGTTATCATGCGCAACCGGCTAAATACTTATTTGTCTAATACCTGCATGACGCAACATATACTACTTTACATGTATCTTAATTATTTTTCGTTATTTTTTCTGTTATAGTATTGTGTACTTTTATATTATTTATTTTCACAGACGAATATAAGGGGCTCTGCACGTAGATCGCAGTTGTGAACGTGATTTTCTTTTAAGATTTATTATTTACCGATTCTTCCCGATATTATACATACGTATATATCTGTTTTCTCGGTGCTCTATCTATATATATCTATATATATTTAAGTATTAAATTATATTTAAGCGTAAATTATATTTAGCGTTAGTTGTGTAAGAGATATTTCTCAAGTCGCGTTATTAGTTTCAACTTTCGCGAGCTCTAGACTTGATTGGTCACTTAATTTCTTTAACGTACACGTTTCTTCATTAAGATATATCTGGCAGTGATATTACACACACTTACGTTTGTATTAACGCAATTGCTACATTAATTATATTTTTAGATAAAAAAAAAAGTCACATACGCGCGATGCCACAAACACGCAATGTTCTTAGTTTTTAAGAATCATAATTTAGGTGACAAAAGCACGATCCTCGATTGTTATTATTGTCTTCTTTATTTGTTCAAAATGATCTTTTTCAAATAACAAACTGTTGTGAGAAAAAAAGGAAGAAGGATAAAAATTGATTATTAAAAAATCTAACATTAGAGTCGAGATGTTTTATCTCTTGAGCTTATGATTTACTTTGTTGATCTACATTTAGATTTTTGCAAGTGAAGTTGATTTAACGTAGACGAATTCGAAGTTTTTATTATCCTGATGAACATACAATCGCTTTGTCCTCTGTAAATAATTACGACTCGTATGAGTATGTGTGTGTATAAAACAAGCATAAAAAAGTTACACATGGATGTTGAGCGTTGCGCGAGACGATTCTTAAAACTGATTCTTGATTGTATTGTTTAATACTTTGTGGGACAGCTGGGGACTGTGATGATGATGACGGGAGAAGTTAGTCCGGGACCACTACTGCTGCACACACGAGTCGCCCTGCCAGGTCAGGTCGGCAGACACTTGTAATATTTCCCTTTAGCGAAGTCGAGCTCAATCATTTTCGTTTTCTTACCTCATTCGCTCGAGTCGCATCCAGTCAGAATCAGCTGCACGATCATTTTAAAATTATACGATATACGTAAATGTTAAACCGGTTAATTCGCGCTCTCTTCTTAATAAAATTATTGTTTGCGTTATACATTTAATATAAAATATTAGATTATAAATTAATAAACTGTAATTGTCTCGGAAATTCTTCATCCAGCTAAATGTAACAAAATGCTATAGTATATATTAATCGTAAAAGGTCAAGACCGATCGATATTCTAATGTCACAACGTGCTGCTGATTTTGAGAGCGAGCCCTTCTTTAAGTGATGAATATCGATCGAAGATAGTGTTTTGCGTTAAACACAAGCATCACGATTGTAAATGTTGGAACCGTTCATATTTAAAGTATGAGGGCTTTTGTGGAGCTAGTCGTGCTTCCTTTTTAATATAATTTGCCGAAATAAAAAAAATAGAGTACATCTCTTCATCGGGAAAGTTCCGTTATATATTATAGGTTTATTGCTTTGCGCCAAGTAGTAGATAGATTAATTTTGATATAAACAGTCAGGTATCGTGTTGATTACTTTTTTGTGAACTTTAATTCAAATATTCTCACTTATATAGATCATTATATGTTATATATAATGTTATATTATCTATATATAATGTGGAAAAAATTGTTAATACGTCGATAAAATAAAGATGTAGCGTGAAAATCGATATGCATCGAATATAACGATCTAAGAAAAACTATAGAATTCGATGAAAATTAAGTTAGCTTGTTAGAGAGAGACATACGTAATAAGAATTGTATATAAACGATTCTTAAACTTGAAAACTTTATTATATAGATTTGCTCATATATCATGATTCTGTTGTATCCCGCATTAATTTGTCAACGAGAAAGGAGATGCGCGAGCATAAGTGGATCTTTCAGTCTCGTAGAACTACTTAATTTTTAGATACATATTTAGTACAATCGTGGTGAATTGACTTTGCCGTTCCGTACAAAGTATTTTTAGCTACTCTTCATGGAGTGCGGGGCACTCGGTCTCACACTGTTTACTGTTTATAATACTTTAATGCTGCTACAACAGCGATTCATGCCATTGCAACCATGTCGGAATGTAACGAGCGAAAAATCGTACGATTTCTTCCTTCTCCCTATATATAGATGTCGAAAAAAATACTAATTTATTTCCTATATAACCGAGAAAAAAATCCCAATATGATTTCTTCGCTTTCATCGTAATTTAATATATCATTGCATTGAAGGTCAGAAGTTTCAGATGTAATTCTTGAAGTTACATCATTTTATAAGGCAAGTTTATTTAGATTTTTGTCATTCAATTTCTTTCATATTTATCGGCTTTCTGGCATTGTTACGTAATTTCGATCGCGGTAGAGTAAAACTAAATGTCATATTCCTTCTCCCGGAAAAAAATCTCTACCAGTTACAAGATAATTCTTAGATAAGAATGCGAGAGAGGACTCTTAATTTAGTCGTTGGCTGTGAAGATTTGATAGAATTGTTTTGCGAAAGTAGAATGTAGATAGGAAAGCGAATCCCCTTAGAATGGATGTCTGAATAGCGTTGTATTTGCTAAGAACAATGTATGACTCGCGAATTAATTCTTCAAAATAAACATGTATATTACGGAAAAGATTGTTTTTTAGACAAGTTATTATATTGATTTGTGTCGATGTAATGAGCAAAATCGCAATGTAAAGTGGTATCGCTCCTATGTATAAACATATATGTTTGTGAATCCGGTGTAACGTGTAATAAAAAAAATTGCAGTGTATGCATACAATGAGCATAATAACGTTGTGATATCATGTACGACACTTTGCAATGTTTAATAAAGTATTTGTAAAAATATATAACAAATTTATCAGACTGACATACTGATTAACAAACTATTAACAAGAGATGGATTTTCAATTTTATTTTATTATTTGGTTTTTGACAATTTCCCTCATAGTATGTGAAACACGAAACATTGGACCATGCCCAGGTATTATAAAATCCGCGAGATTTATTATGTGAGAACGCATAACAGATTGAGTCTTTACCAATTCTGGCATGCCTAGTAATTTCCAGATAGATGGTTCTAAAATATCATCTTCTGCTTCAAATAAGTCTCCTGTAAAATTAAGAATATGTAAAATAATATAAAAATATTACAATTATAATAAAAAAAAGAAAAATCTTATCAAATTAATATATTAATGTTTTGCCAAAAAGAAAGATATAATCTTCAAAATCTTAATCTATCAGAGATCTATAAGTACCTGTAATAGCAAAAAGCATCTTCTCTCCATCCTTTATCGTTTCCACCAGAACAGTGACATCTTCAGCTGTATGTCCTGGTGTGGCTATAACTTTAACGCCTGGACAGAGTGTGTAACCTTCTAAAGAAATGAAAGTATTTAAAGGAAATGAAGCTTTTGTTCAACAATGATATATAGAACATATTTCAATATATAAAAAGTTTTAATAAACCAACCATTTGAAATTCGTGGATCCTCATAGAATATAGTACCCTGCTGAACAGACAAGCCTATAATATGTGTTGCATTTGTGAATAAATTGTTATTCCCTATATGATCTGCATGGCTGTGAGTGCATACAACATAATCGATATTCTCTGGCTCAATATTGTGCTGTGCAAGGGCTAAAAATGATAATGTATTATTGTGACACATATACATATATTAATTATGCATCATTACAATAATATAATTAATTAAATATAAAATGATGCAAAAAAGATATAAAAAGATATAAAAATTATACAAAAAAGTTAATTACAACATATATATATATATATATATATATATATATATATATATATATATATATATATATAAAGTAAATAACAAAATAGTATTAAATAAGATAGTATAAAGCAACTTTGATGCAACTTTAAAGCATTTTCATTCTACATACCTCGTATTATTTTTACACGATCCCAAGCTGTCATAGTATCGACGATGATTAATTTGGTGCCTTTTATTAAAGTGCACGTACAATTTGCGTCCATCCTTCCATTGGGCAACTTCGTAGAATATCCATCAAATAGAACGATAACTTCGAGCATTTTTATATGAAATATTAATTGATTATTATTTATGAGAAAACCAGTATTACGAATTGAAGGAAAACAAATCTTTTTTTCGTACACATGCGAGACAACATTGAACACGTGATCGACTACAATAAGGGGTCTAAAGCCCGTATCAGATGAATTGAAAATTGAAGATTGAAGATTAAAGATTATAATTTGACTAATCACAACAAAAGGAATTAGAATTTCTTTGTTTTGGTTGGTCAAATTTCAATCTTTAATCTTCGATCTCAATACTCAATGCAAAATCTGATACGGACTTAATAATGAATGAAATATACACATGACCACGTGACTGAAGCAGGACTGAAGCGTCTGCTACCGCGCTTACTTGTTATTCATGTGCGGAATTTTGGTATCGTAAGACCGGTCTCAAAAATTGAATAAAAATCAATTCAAAAATCACGAGAGAAATTTAAGTGGCAAACTCACAAAAAAACTGTCAAAAAAATTGTGAAAAGAAAATATTAGTTTTAGAAGAATCGCTCTCAACATTATCGCAAGAGGAGAGCAACGTATTCTTATGTGTAAACAAATAATTCGCGATGAAACTGGTAATTATGCTCACTTTAATATGATATTTTGCTTCGAAATAAACATTAAGAAAGGAAAAAAAAAGAAATGACAATAAGCGTATTTTTTAAAATTTGCACGATAATTTTTTGATATAACCTTAAAGTATATAAATATAACCTCCAAATGCACAAATGAGGAAATCGACGAATAACATTTTTATTTGTAACTTATAAGTACGCGATTAAAAATAAAACTCTAATCGTTTTAATTGTGCAATAAATGTATTTATAATTGTGTTTGTGATTAGCAATTTCGAAATATAATCTTTATGCAAGTGAATTTCTTTTAAGAAAAATATTGTGTGAAAAAATTGAAATAAACAGCTATCAAATAGAAAATGATGTTACCGTAATCTTAAATGATATTTAATTTATAAGATTAATAAGTGACTTTAATTTTTAGTATTGCCTATCGAGTGAACCAACAAAGCCATGCTTGGTCTTAAGCTTCAAAGGAATCACGATGATGTTGGATTGTGGTTTAAACATGCAATCTATTTTACATTTTATGCCCTTGCCAATGGTTCCTAGTAGCAAATTTAATGCCTTGCCGACATGGTTCCCTCGTGATAATCAGCAAGATTGGCAAGTCGAAGGAGTTAGTATTCAATCAGAAAAAAGAGCTGGTGTTGTGATATACTTTTTTGGAAAATTTACCCTTCAATTATCTTAAAAAGTAATTTTAAAAATCAAAATATTGTAGTTTGAAAAATTAATTTTAATCTAGTTATATTTATTTAAAAAAAAAGGAACTAAAGGAATGTTGTGGTAGAGTGTTTGTGGATTCGGTTCCGGAATTTTCCCCTCCTCTGGAAAAAATAATTGATTTCTCTGAGATCGATGCTATTCTAATATCCAACTATACCTGTATGCTTGCATTGCCATTTATAACGGAAGGCACAGGTTTCAAAGGTACATATTTTAAGTACAAAAAGGAATATATATATATATATATATATATATATATATATATATATATATATATAATTATATTATAATCTGAAAATTATAATGATTTGAAGGTATAATATATGCCACCGAGCCAACGTTGCAAATTGGACGATTTTTTATGGAAGAATTAGTGGAATTTATCGAGCAAACCCCGAAAGCGACAATGGCCAAACATTGGAAGGAAATGTTGCATATGTTGCCACCTCCATTGGCAGATGTTATTAAACCAAAATCTTGGAGACATATCTATTCCACATCGGCCGTGAATTCGGCATTATCACATATCCAGATGGTTGGATATGATCAAAAGCTGGTAATTAAGATATTCTAATGTATGAAATGTTTTTTGTATAAGCGATTCCCGTAGGTAAATTCGTAGAAAATGCGAATATATGATTTAAAATGTATGATACTACTTTTAATATTTTTCAACAATTAGTTGAAACAATTTAATTTTAGACAATGACTAAGTTACATTTAATTTATTTGCAGGATATATATGGCGCTCTAACGGTTACGCCAATCAGTTCGGGTTATTGCTTAGGTAGTAGCAACTGGCTGATATCCTGCGACCATGAGAAGGTTGCTTTCGTTAGCGGTTCATCCACATTAACTACTCATCCAAGACCTATGGAACAAGCCACATTGAAACATGCTAATATGCTGATATTAACAGGCTTAACACAAACACCGACTGCTAATCCGGACACGATGCTTGGAGAATTATGTATGACTGTTGGTAAGTTTAATTATGGTATTTTGTAAATTATAGTGGTAAACATATGGAAATTATTCGATATTTTCATACTATTCTTTATTTTTGTCTTTATTTGCATGTCTTTACGAAGAAGTAATCTTTCTCGTCATGATTTTACTAAATATTATTTTGTTAATTATTCTGGATTAGATAAGCTTGAAATAATTGCTCATCTCTTGTGAAAAAAATTTAGCTGTGACTCTTAGGGCCGGAGGATGCGTTCTGATACCTTGCTATCCTTCTGGCGTCGTGTATGATTTATTCGAATGCTTAAGCACACACTTGGACAAGTCAGGCTTCACACAGGTGCCTCTATTTTTCATTTCACCAGTGGCAGAAACGTCCTTGGCTTATTCAAACATCTTGGCCGAATGGTATGAATAAATAACGTTACTTAGTATATTAAGGAATTCTTGATACGTTTTTCAATTTTTTACTGTTATCCTTTACTTCTAGGCTGTCGACAAATAAGCAAAACAAAGTTTATCTTCCAGAAGAACCGTTCCCACACGCTTTTCTCGTGAAGAACGCGCGATTGAAGCATTATACATCCACATACGCCGAGGGATTCAGCAACGACTATCGACAACCGTGCGTCGTTTTCTGTGGCCATCCCAGTCTTCGATTCGGTGACGCCGTACACTTTGTGCAGTTATGGGGCAACAATCCCCTACACACTGTCATTTTTACTGGTATGCATACTGATATAGAGTTATGAGTAGATATGAACTATTCAGAAAGTAACATGGTAAATATTTTTTCTTGTTTACAATTTTATATTTGAATAAAAATGTGCAAGTTAGACACATAATGTAAATGGCTATAAACTTTCTAATATCCCAATTTATAATATACATGATTTACATTATTTTCTAAATAACTCTTTCTTTTTATATTTATTTTATTCATTTTAGCAAGAGATTGCACGTTTATTTATTTCAATAGTATATTGCAATATTTTTTTATTTTCTTTGTAGTATATTAATAGCTTTTTCTGATTGTATTTCTCCACAGAGCCAGACTTCCCGTATTTGGATGCCCTCGCTCCGTTTCAACCATTGGCTATGAAAGCGGTGCATTGCCCCATCGATACCTCCCTCAATTTTACTCAGGCTAATAAACTTATACGGGACTTGAAGCCGGAGCATCTAGTTATTCCAGAGGTTTATACACAACCTCCTTTAACTGCACTGCATAGAACGGATCTCGTCATCGAATCAGTTGGAGTTTGTATTATTTTCCCTTTAATGTAACAAGTTATTTCATAAAAAAAAATCCATGTTTTATTATTTATATTATAATTCATTGTATGTATAAAGTACTAATGTATAATTTGCATTAATTTCTCTATTCAAGGAAAAACCCTTAATTACATTTAAACGTGGGGAAGTGATAAAACTGCCGTTGAAGCGAAAGAAGGGTCGCGTGTTTATCGAGCCGGAATTAGCTAGTAACATCATTCCGAATGAAGTACGACCTGGCTTGAGTCTCGCTTCCGTTACTGGAGAGCTCGAAGTTAAGGATAACGTGTATATCATAAAGGTAATTGTGTATCAATATATATAGAATTAAAAAAGTACAATACATATATCTCAATTTTATAGTGAAGAATTTTATGCAGAACGCTTTTTTCAAATTATTTTCATGGAAATTTATTTGAGAAAAAGAATGCGATATATAATTTTATATTGGAATTCTTTAACAGAATGGATAGCAAAGTTTCTGAAAATACGTTAAATTTCAGAATATAGAAGATAGACTGAGTGGAAAAAGGAAGGTACCGTCAGGTTCGCCCGCGCCCGTCAAGGAAGAAGTGTTAAAGGAGCGGAAACATGAATACGGGATTCTTGATCCACAGGAGTTATTACAGAAGCTCAATCAAGAGGGTATTCAAGGTGCCAAGTTACAACACAGTCCTACCTCCACGAGTATTCATTTGGTATGGCTTGCCCCACACATCTTAATAGTTTTTCAATAAATAACAATCTTTTTGTTAAATATATATATCTATATATATATAAATTAAAATTGATATAAAGAAGAATTTTATGTGTAAAATTATACATTTACATATTTGCAGCAAGACGAAGACACTCTTATTCAGATTGGTGACAACTCCACACACATTTTCTGCAATGGTGATCAAAAGATCCGTAAACGTCTCAGGACTATAATAATGCAGTGTCTGAAAAGATTTTGAGGTATGATATACGCTTACAGTATTTCGACATTGTGATTTTGATCTTGTGAGACAATGTTTTATACTGCTACATATTATAGATAATTAATTGTTTTAAAATATGTATATATTCATTCTTTCATTTACACTTTATCCCATCATATTAATTTATCAATAATTTTATATATATTAAACTATTAATAATTTTTAGATTAATTATAGTAAAAAAAAAAGCTTTCTATCTAAATACTGCTGAAACAAGGCTTTTAAGTATATTAAACACAATACTTTTATTAAACATTATTAACTAATATATGTTTAATATATATGTTTAATATATATGTTAAATATATGTTTAAGAATAATATAATAATTCTTTGATATAGATGAATTAAATTATTGTTATCTCTAAATCACTACTGACAAGCATTAATTAGTAATGAATGACTGAATATAATTAAATAACTAAATAAATTAGCAGGAAACATTGTTAAATAATTTTTATTTAAGATGTGGTACATGTGTACTAAGATATTTGTATAAGAAAGAGTATATATAAACGACGCGATGGAAATGTAGATCGGTTAAGTGTATAAATAACAGGGAAAGAAAGAATCGCGATTCTTTACAATAGTAAGATAAATATAGTATATAATATAATACTAACAAGAGGTTTATATCTCCTAAGATGACTAATTTCTTGCTGCATTCTGAATGAACAAGAAATCTCTTTATTTTATAGACACACATCATTTATGCTTTTGTATTCGCACATGCCTTGTATGCAACTGGCAATAATGAAATCGATCAAAATTTCAAAATTTTGTTTTATAAGAAATATTCCCATTTTTACAAATTCACAAAATAGAACATATAAAGTAAATAATTAGCAGTCTATCAAATTTTAAATAAGTAATCCTTTTCATATAATTTTAAATACGAAAAAAATATAGGACTTTCATTTGTTTGATGTATTAATTCTAGAAATAGATTATTGAGCAATGAGTAAAACTCTATTTATACTTATTAATTTTGTTCATAGATGAAGATCTGTGTTTTGTAATACATCTATACAAAAATCTTAAACACAGTTGTGCGTAAAATTAGTTAGAAGCAATTCTACTGTACACGAGTGAATTTTACTCATTACCAGCATCAATTGACAAACTAAAAAATAAATCTACTTATCTAGGATTAAGCGTAGTTCGTGCCACCCATTTCTTCAGTTCATTGATTTTGTTCCTCACCTCGTTCACAATAGTGTGATTGTACTCGTCGACGACGTCGTCGTGATCGATAATGACGATGGAGTGGCTGTCTTTTGGTACGACAGAAATATCAATTTTTCTCTTGGTAGCATTCAGAGTGCAGCAATTTACTACCTAGTTAGCAGTGGCAATACCAAGTGCGACTCCCGCCACGAATGAAACTAGGAAAAAATGGATTTCCTTTGGTTCAAAGATATCATCACCCATAAAAGCATGGTACCAGCGTCGCGTACGTTTTTCTCCTTGTTTCAGCAATTGTTCGGCTTTATCCAGCTTCTTATCGACGTATCTTTCGACCTGAAATGTAATAACTTTTATCAGTAAATTGGGATTACATTCTGGAAATCGATAACATTTTCGCACTCTATATAAATTTATAATTTTGTTTTATATATTTTTATTGATAATTATACAAAAATTATAATATCGATATTATATAGTTTTCATTGACAAAATTATTACTATCGATTTCTATTGGCATTAATATAAATATTAAAGTTTTAATGATATATTGTGACATTATTGTATGTTATTATTATAGTAGATATTGTAAACACATCAATATTGATAATAGCAACATACTAAATGTCTGTTTACATTTTTACACAAAACTTCAATGTTATTGTTCTTTACTTCACCAAGATAGACCAATAATGAAACCACCGAGAAAACTTGTCGCAATGTACGAGTTCTTCTTCCATAGTTTCCCTACCTGCAAACAGCAAAAACATTATGCATAAAAAGATGCAGTGCAACATATGCAAATTTTGGAACTTGTGTCATCAAATTTTAAAAATAAAATTACAAAATTTAAAGTAATTGCTGTGAAATAGTCATCGTGTTGACTTTGATAAACATTCTCTCAGTTTAAAAGAAAAGTTGTCTAACTTTTTTTCTAAAAGACCAAATAGGAAAACAACAGAACTTTAAGTGGAATCACTCAATTACAATAATTTAATATTATGAATTTACCTTATCCATGAATTTTGGTCCCTCGCCAGTTATCTTTTCTTCCATCTTATCTGTTATTTTCTCAGCTTTTCTCGTAATCTTGTCCCAATTAATCTTAATATAACCTTGATGCGCGGCTATTTGCAACATGATAATTCCACCACCGACTGCACATGCTGCTACCTTCCCAACCTTCATGGTGACAAATCCAGTTACCCTAATTAATAAAATATCTATGTTTAATATAAAAAACTCTATAATATCTTCCATCGGATAAATATTTTTAAACATTCGAGAACAAATAATCGTATAATAATTATATAAAATATACAATACCATCCTGATGTAGTACCAATAAGAATCTGTTTAGTTGCTGATGATTTGCTCACATCACCCATGATCTTCTCTAAAACAGATCTCACTTCCTTTGAGGTATCTATACTGTAAGCTTCTTTGTTTGCATCTTCTTTATTTTTTTTAGCTGCAGGTGTACTCATCTTGGTACTGAAAAGCAAGATAGCTACCATTACAATAGGAAAACTTGTGTATTTATATAAAAAATTGAGCGCGTATAATATTATATTCCATAATTTTAAGATATGACATGTTACATACAAGTTTTTAGTGTAAATTTTACGCTTAAAAGATTTCACGAGAAAAGTGGATATTAATGTACAAAATTCCACACATATAAAAAAATAGAATAAAATAATAAAAATTTCTTCCCGAGCCTTTAACTAATAACAATAATTTTATCAACAATTATCTTATAAGCGATCGTACGAAAGGATTAAAATAGAAATTCCGCTAGTATGTTATTATTCAAGACGCGAATTACGTCACAAACGTAAATATATTGATGACGACATTTCGAGGAATTTGCGATAAAACTTTTTCATAATTTTTCAATAATTTTTCATATTTCTCGCGACGAGACGGAAATGTCGAGGTTGAAAATTGAGGAAAATTTTGACAGGAAAGAAATGACGAACTGAAATGGAACAAAAGACGACTACCGTTTGCCGAGTTTTCTCATTCCTGAGCGAAAGACATTCATCTTGATCGGCATGATTATTGAGCACCCTTTAGGCAATTCACATCAGTATTTGATTAAAACATACGATATTTCGACACGACTCACCTCTTCGGCAAAAATGCCCTCGGAGCCAGTTAGACGCGACAGTGCGACTGTTCGGTCTGTCAGATCGAACGTAAATTGACGTATATGCCTTGTGATAATTTCGAGAGCAGAACGACTCTTGCACTTTCTGCGCTTTTGCACTTTTCTCCTCTTTTCGCGGTTTAAATCTGAAATATACATACGAATATAAATTTCTCTGCAAGCTAATTAATATTCAGCATGTTCTCAATTCTATTTTTGCCTTGTTTTCTTTACGTTCGATCTCTCTTCGATAACATTACATGACGACGAATGTGATACAAATAGAATTTCTAAGTAGTTAACATAAAATTTGATTTTACAATTAAAACAGCCAAGCTATAAGTATATATTTGTATACATTTAAACTAAACATTATATATACATTATATATATATTTTTTTTTCTCTTTTTTATCTAATCTATATATTCTGTACATCTATGTATTCTACATAAATATGATTACTTTCATTCAAACGCTTCGCGCCATTTTTTTCCCTTTGCACGCATGCGCGTCTCGAGTATTCGCGTTCGCGAATATTCGGCCACATTCGGGCGCATTCGGACGCCGAACGTTCGCGGTGACGGACGTATACGACGAGTTCGAATCAGTTCGCGTTGTTATCGTCATCGTCGTCGTCGTCGCCGTTGCTCCGTCGATATCCTCAACTCGCCGCGATGAGGTGACGGTGCCGCGGGATCGAATCGCGCGCGCGCTACTTGGTCGACGGCGTAGTCGGACTTTCTGGAGACGTCAGGTCGTCACGATCTCCGTTTTCGCGGATATGCTGCTGTGAACGTCATCTCTCCCTTCGCGAGTGCGAAAAATGGCACAGGACACCGACGACATCAATCTCACGCCGCAGGAGTTGCAGACGCTGTCGGAGTTGGACAGGTAAAAACCAGCGATCGTCTTTATTTTTCTCTCTTTCTCTTTCTATCCATGATCGCGCTCGTGGAATGCGCTTCGTTCGCGCGACGACACACACGTCTCACGGCATAACCTAGAAATGCGGCGAGTTTGACAGCGCGCTCGCGTGCGCAACCTACTGACATCCTTTTCGGTGGTTCCGAATATGCCGCGAAATTTTTCGCGATGACAAATAAAGCGTATCGATGACTGATATTGTGAAATGACTGAGATTGTGAGATTACATCTCGATTCACTCCCCATGGAGAATGGAAATTTGTTCAAAAAATGATCAACCCTGGATTACTAATTTCACGCGGGAGTAAATTCAAATGGCAGTATCGTGCAAACTTCAGGCCTTTCAGATATGCTACCAAAATGTTTTTGATCCATCTTACAATCTGTGTGTAGCTGTCCTGGGATAAAAAATTTTATTAAAAAACAAATAACTTTAATTTTTTGTATAGTGTAAGCAGGTAAAATATATACTGAAATTAGTCGAAATAGAATCATCCTTCGTTCTAGAAAGAGCATAAAAGCTTCTAGACAAATACTTTAACATATATAATGACAAGGCATTTATAAATATTAATGTAATTTTTTTCAGAATTTTTATGTACAATTAAAATATCTGTGGATAAAAATTTACCAGCAATTACATTCATACAATAGTTTTAAAACTGGCAGTTATTCCATTCTTCAAAGGAACAGCTATGATTGGCCAGTTTTAGAATTACAGATTTTGTTCTTAAACCTATTTTTAAGAGTGATATGTGAATGTAGTCATTATTAATATTAAAAGGTTTTGAAAAATTATTAGTATTCTAGGATAAATGTAAATTATTAGAAAACATTGTTAGTTTGTTGGGTAAAAACCCATGCGTATCATAAATGTCATGTAATATGTAATGAAAATAATTTTTTTTTTATAAATGCACAGTCGACAGTTTGGCTTCCTCAAGCTGAACTCTCCGGAACAGGCGAAGAGGAAGGCCGCGGTCGTTCGTGCAATCAAATACTTGGAGCGTATGTTGGTTCAAGCTCAGACAGAGAAGCAACGTAGGAAAGCGGACATTACAAAAACAAGTTCCGATGAATCCAAGGAGAACGATGATGAGGATAAGGGTATAAGCATCGATCCTAAAACATACTGCAAGCTGGGACACTTTCATCTGCTTTTAGAAGATTACAATAAAGGTACAGCTTTATAATATAATAATATAAATAATATTTTACATATTAGACTTGTGTTTGTTAAAAATTCAGACTAATTTATGAATTAGTCGTTTGATTTAAGTTTTATCTTAGAAATGTAAAAGTGAAGATGTTATTGAATGTACAAGACTGTTTTTCAATTCTATAAACAGTAAAGTATTTCTATGTGTGTATACTGTAAGATGTTAAGTTGTATAAATCATTAATGTAAAATCATAACTATTGATTTAATAAAAACAAAAAATAAAATAGATAATGAAGGAAAAGTTTTTCAAAATCGCACTCTATTGAGAAAATGAACTCTATTGTTTTATTTGTTTTGTTTTGAGTCTCTGCGTTGAGTTTAAAATTTATGTTTTATTGATTTTAATGTCAAGCAAACTCTAATAAATTTAATTTTTATGTTAAAGCGATGTCGGCATATCAGAAATTCTACTCTTTAAAAGGCGACTACTGGAAGGATGCATCATTTTTATACGGTCTGGGTCTTGTCTACTTCCACTTTAATGCTTTCCAGTGGTGAGTGCAAATACAATTTCTCTTTTAATTATACATGCGTTGTAAAAGGAGATTAAATTCGTTAAATCGAGTTTTGTTCGGATTATAACTCTGTTATAGGATTTAGCAATAGTCTATATATAAAAAGTGGTCTTACAATTTCAATTTTTGTAAGAGATTAAATAAAATTAAGGAAAATGGTTAAAAAAAGCGACTAATGTAAAGCATCCGGTTTTATTTTTCGCGCGTAATTCTAAAGGCAACGAGCTTGGTAAGGTCATAGGAAAGTAAGGGCTAAAGGGCCCGACCGACGAACGGCAAAAAAATGGCGCCGTCAGAAAAATGCTGTAATCTCTCTCACGAGAGAGTTGCTCGCCTTGAGAAGGGGCCGTCGGCCCTTGCACGATGTACACACACATAGAGTTCATCATCCTTGTTCTCTGTGCATCTTCAATTTATTTTTTAATTTTGTATTGCACGAGACACCGTCTCTTGCCGATAACAGATGTGTAGTCTTTTTCTCTTTTATTACACATTTCTGATACTCTTTATATAATTATTGTATTTTATAATACTTATGCTTTATTATTATCATATGATTATATAATATTATTATATAATGAATAATTTTACATAATATTATATACATCATTTATATAAATAACATTTTAATATTAATTTACTATGTATATATAATATACTAATATTAATGAATACTACATTAGAGATATCCTCTATCAATCTTTTTTTATATAAATAAAATTCTCTCCAGTAGAGAAAAATGCGACAAGCTCATAATTTATAAAATTTATTGTAGATATAACTTTACACTTAAAATCTTAAAGATTTTAGGCATTATAGATTTATCATAAATTATAAATTTTTTATTTATTTATATATAAATACTTTTTGTGTAAAATAACAAAATATATATTCTATCGCGTTTACCGATTGCAGTGTCGATAAACAACTACTGGACTTTAGTGACCGGGGAAATATCGCGTTTAGTAGTTAGTTTCTCTACCGACAGATGTCTCTCGCATCGCGAGCTTGAGCGGGCAAGGTGCTTACGTGCCAAACAGCAGTACTGTCATGGCGCCGCTTCGTGGTTACGAGAGAGCGGGAAGGGGGTTGCGTGGGGGAACGATAATAGGCCAAATATGCATGTCTTTCTCTCTCGCGGAACCTGAAATAGAAATTGAGAGAAGTTGTCGTATGTATGCATATAATGCTCTCTCGTCGACATCGGCGCATGTAGATTTTTTCGCGTAAACAAAATTCGATGGCGAAATTCATTTAAGAATGCCGCCGAATATCTTCAATCTCTTATCGGATACACGCGTTCCGATATTTGCGATTCGCGACGGAATATATCATGGAAACAGGGCCACCTCGTATACTTTCCGTGTATACATATTACATGATTGTTTACGATCGAAGGCCCGACGATTCGACGGCAGAATAGATTTGGCTGCAAAGGTAAATCAAAGTTGCTTAAGACTGCTCTGAAAATTTAAAAACACATGATTTGGGAAAAATAATGTATAATACAATATCAATGTGTAAATCGCGTTATGTAAATTTTATTACAAATTTTATTTGTAAATTTTAACAAAATCGTTATCAAAATATAGCAAATTTTTTAATATTATTTATATATATATATATATATATATATATATATATATATATATATATTTTTCCAAGTACTTTATTGTGTAAAATACCATATATATAAAATATTATAATATTATATATATATATATATATATATATATATATATATATATATATAATATCGTTTATCAAAATGTAGCAAATTTCTAATATATATTTTTCTCAAATATTTTATTATAGTATAACAAAATTTTATAGTATTATATATAATATTATAATATATATATATTGTATTTATATATATTATATATATATCCTATATACATATATAAACTTTGATATATTTTAATAACAATTTACAGTAAAATATTTTATATATTTGAATTTTTATAATATTTTGACATGTGTTGATCTAATTTTTTGTATTTACATGATGTAATCTAATACTTTTTCATTTTATACGACGTTTTTGAAGAGATACGTGATTTCTCTTTTTTTGTCTACCAAATTTCTCGCGCGAATGCCGTTTGCCGCGCAAAGTTGTAAATTGGGTCGGCTTCGCTTTAACTACTCCTAATTGTTGGCGCGGGCTAAAAATAGTCCGCGATTTACCCGGAAAATCATGCGGATGATACCGGACATTACTCCGCGTATACTTGTCGCATACATTTCCGCAATAATCGCAACTCGGGGTCAAGGGTTCGCGTGCTAAATTCTCGCGTCCTTCGATAAGACAAGTGTATTGCTCTTTTTTTTTCACTTCGCGAAATGATAAAATATTAATATTTTATATTATTAATTTCCTGAGTGTGCAAAATATAAAGTAGTAAAAAGAAAGTAAAAATTTGTTCTATTGAATTAAAATCTTTATTTTTATGAATTTTTATTGTGATATTTCATTGTAAAATTTTTGTTGTCACACAGCCACCAGAAAAACGTTCATTCGATATAAGATAATATTTACGATTTTGAGATTCAATTATAGTCTACAGGGCAAATTTTTGCTGTAAATGTTAAATTTATGAATATCGCAAAATGTATTAGATTCATTAACTCTTTTGACGTATTGTTGATATCGTTCACTGCTTCCTTAATTCCTAAAAAGAGAGCGAAAACTCTACTAAATTAAACTTGTCAATATTTCAAAAAAATAAAGCAAGATCTCGATATATGACACATATACGGAAATTCTGGAAAAAGATACAAAAACCTCTCGAAAGCAAGAGCCTTGAAATTCTCGTTCCGCTCGCGAGGCCGGCGTTCCTCGGATATCCGCGCCACAGGGATAAGAATCGTGTTTTGCGGTCGACCGGTGCACAGGGTCGTCGTCGAACACGTGCACGCGTAGATAGATAGAGGTAGGTAAATTGGTAGAAGAGAGAGAGAGAGAGAGAGAGAGAGAGAGAAGCCGCGCGTTGTAAAATCGATCGTTCGTTCGTTCGTCCGTATGTTTGCTCGCCAGGACGCATCTCTATGCGTCGTTTTGCCACGTTTGTTCCGTTCCAGCAGCCGAAAAGCCGAACGGTACGACGGACGCCTGGGGCTAAAATCCCCCAGTCTCTCCCTTCCTCTGCTCCCCATCCCTCCGTCTCTCGACGCGATTCTCTCCCTTCCGGCGCGAATATTTATCGTCGAGAATCTACTCCGCACGAAACTTTGGGCTCTCGCCGTCACTTCAAGTTTCAAAGTATCTATAGGATTTATCGGGAGAGTAAAGATTGAACTTAGGGGGGCCGAGTCTATTCTAGCGATATGAAACATTCTTAGAAATTTTTTTTTTTGAGAAATATTAGAAATTGATTCTTTCGCCGCTCGACCTGCGTACTTTTGAGGATAGGGATTATATCGCGCAGATATAAGTCCGTTTTCATTATATTTGAGGATCATTATTTATATACATATTTTCATCTCGTCGCTATATAGCAGAAATAGAATCGTGAATAGTACGCGCGAAACACGTGTGCGCTTGTGTACACGCGGCGTGTGAATCACCTTTAGGGTGATGCTGCATCTCGGGGTTTCCCTCGGGGGCCAAAGAGAGTGAGGTAACAAATACGGCTCGCTGGTAAAAGGGTTGCGTCATGTGTGCAGCGTGAGAGACGATTTTCTATGATTTATATTTAATTAAAATTTTTTTTACAGATACATCTGAGATATATCGCTCTTTCTTTTAATCTTGTCATCTCACGATTATGCAGCGCAATGATGGAACGATCGATGTAACTAACGTAATCATTATTGAAAGAAAATGATAAAATCTATAAATTTTTAATTCTTTATTTAAATAGACCTTTAATGCTCTCAGTGACTGAGTAATCAAAGAGATCGTATTTTTTGACATTTATTTGTATATATAAACCACTTAATCGAAATTTTGATAAGGAAATATTAATGATTAATCATTCAGAAATAGCTCATTACTTTAACATCCGGTAGATACTGAAAATAGGAGAGAATAATCGACAAAAGAGGGGGAAGGGGGCAGCGACTAATTACCATTTCAAACGATCCCGGTTACGAAGTCCGGCCGACCATCATCTACGAATGTGCATTCAATTCTCTATCAACCCTTCCGTTCGGTTGATAGGGGGCGGACGAATACAAAGCGCAACATGCGCAATTTTATTTACGCTCGTTGTTTGTATGCGTATATGCGTGTACGCTCGCGCGCGATCGCATATGCATCTCTTTCGGGACGGAGGGGACAAAGACCCGAGGAAAAGTGCTCTAGTGCGACACACAATAGCAAAATTCATTACCGGGGGACCGACCCTTTCGTCTCTGGTTAATCGGGCGCTCCGAAAATTTTATTTCCACGCGTTAACCCGTAACTTCACGCCACGCTGTAATAAAAAGTGCAATATCAGTCGAGCACACCCGTTTAGTGGATACCGCGAATTTTGTTACGTCTCGTCGTGTTTTTGCACGAAATCTATTCCCTAACGTGGACCCTAAATGACTTTACGGCACAGTGTGTAAAAAAATAATTCGCTCGGTCCTCTCGGCGGACAGATCGTAAATTTCGTCACGGCTTTGATTTGAAAATTTTATTTCCACGAATTAGCCTCTCTCTTAACTTTTTGCGTCGTCGTATGTATTATTAAACGGGATGTCTACTCCATGAAAAAATATGACAAATCTGGAATTCTCAGAGATTTTTTTTATTCCTGGAAAAATCAGGGAATTTTCGAATTTTATAATTTTTGTTCACTGTGATGCAGAGCAACATCTCCTTCGTGTCTATATATCTTTTAAAGTTTTGTCACGCAACAGTGTAGAATCTTCGTTTTACCGGACTTCTATTATTCACGTATTATATTTATTATTAACTTGCTATTATTCAAGCGTATCCAATGGGGAAGGTTTTTTTATAAAATATTTCTTTTATTGAAATTATACATTTTGCGCAATATTTAATTTTGAATATAAAAATATTTCTTTTTTTCCAAATATCTTCGCTATAGAAAATTTCGAGATCTAATACCTTAAGAATAAAGTCTTAACAGATCGAATCTCTGGGAATCTTTACAAGGCTCTATTGCGGACAAAAAGGGATTTGTAAGCTGTAAATAAAGTTTTCGGATATATACGACCTTTTCTTTATCATAACATGCGTAAGATTCGCTCGTAAAATTGAATTATCGTTGAAGGGAACGACTTGTATCGTACGTGTTTGTTTCTCGCGAATAACTTGCTTTCGACATTCGACCAAGTCTCTCGCACGTGGTGTCGTAACCACCACCGTCGGGTTATGACCGGGACGGACGGGTTGTATGCACCCTGCAGCGAGAGTGCAGAACGAGGTGCAAGGTGCATGCGAGCTCTGACCCAGATCGCGCGGTCGATATTCCCTGGCCCAGATCCGCTTCCTGAGATTGATATTTTTTCCACGCAAGCTCGACGACAACGACGATTGCCGTGACACACAAAAAATTCTACATAGATTTCTTTATTCATTAGTCTTTTGTATAGTCCCGGTTGACGTTGATGTTGATAAGAGTAAATTCGACATAGTGTTTTCTATATTTGTAGAATATTTATAAAAATTTTCAAATATAATATGTATAAATCGTGTGTCACATCGGATTAGTAAGATTAATAGGAGGGTGTCTATTTTCTGGAAAAACATGGAGAACCGAGAATATAGAGCGTAATTCATATTTTTTATTCCAATTTTTAGTGATGAAAAATAAAAATGTTATGCAGATGAAAATGTTTATCTTACGAAAGCACTTCAGTTTTTCCAGTATATTTTTAAATCTAACATCTGAAATTTAATTGGTTCTTTATTTTTTTTTTATGATTGAAAAGCATACAAAAACGAACAAGATAAAAAAATTTATTTTAGTACACTGCAAAAAATTCTCTTTACCTGGAATTTTGAATAAAAATATGAAAAATCAGAGATATCATCAGAGAGAGATAAAATCAGAAATATTTTTTTTACAAAATTTAAATGGACACCTTGAATAAAGACAACGAGCTGGAAGATGCAGATTTTTTTTATGATGAGAAAGAGGTATCAATTTAAAGTCCATATAATCGAAAGTATATTTTTTCCGAGGATGAATCTATTATCTAAGCACGCGAGATTTTGATTTGGCTACGAGTTGAGCGTCGATACACGATATAGCCGATGGACGATGACGACGAGGACGACGGCGAGTCGCCTCGGCGTTCGTCACTTTGCGCGTCGTTCGGCGAGGTCATGGTCAGGCAGCGTGCTGAAACCGAGAGTCAACAAACTCTGACGGCGGCTTGTTGGCGAACGAACGAGCGAGCGAGCGAGCAACCAGCTATCCGACCGGACAGTTAACCAAACCCGCCAAACGTAACCCCCCGACCGCAGAGAGCCCGGTTCCTTGGCCGCGTCCGTAGCGGATTTCGCTCCTCTCTTTCCCTCTTCGCGATCTCTTTGGGTGAAGGGAGGGGGGGGGGGAAGTACGTCTATCTAAAAATAATTCTCGAACATTATTTATAGTGCCGCTTCTGTCGTTGCGTGACATCTCACGGCAGGTTCACGATTGGCGTAGACGACAATCGCGATCGAAAAGTCTAGGATCCTCTAATAAACGTTAATTTTCTTCCATAATTTTTTTTTAATTGTTCTTTATATGTGATGTAAAGAATGCATCTTTTTTTTTAACGTCACATCATATATAATATATGTATTTTATTATATTATTTTCTATATTATGTTTTTATGCAGAATTTAATGTCTCGATTTTTTTTCTATAAGCGTGAATAATAGTTTTATACATTTAAAGTAAGTTTTTAATAGGCCGTAATAAAGGTTTAAATGAGGTTAAGGTTGAAAAGGGAAGAGGGGCGTTTGCTTATTCCCTCGGCTTAAAATCAGCCTCGACGTTGGTATTAAATGAAATAGAAAACACCTTGCGATATTCACGGCATCCTATCGTCATATATAATGACGCATCTATAAAAATAGTTTCCGTATCATGATGGATTTTCGAAAAATAAAATACGACTGTGTTTGATACGAGAAGATATCTAACACCAGATGTTAGATACTTCCGGGAGAGATTCGTGCATCATTTGGGAGTTGATAGTCTTTGACAGTTGTAGACATTAAAAAAAAGTGACATTAAAAAAGACGTGACGTTAAAAGATAAATAAAATAAAATAAAATCTTTTGCAAAATATGAAGTTAAGGAGGAACTGGATGGATTAGTATGAATTTGACATTTAATCTAACGTGCAATGTCAAATTTATGAATCTCGAAATGTGTTAGATTTATTAACTTTTGACGTAGCTAATCCGTCTCAGAGTTTCTCTTTAACTTTACCGTTACTCTTTATTTTACAAAAGATTTTTATTTATCTTTTAACGTCTACAACTGTCGAAGGCCATCAACTTTCCCAAATTCTCATGCATAAATCTGTCCGGGAAATATCAATCCCGGGGAATGTGCCTAATTCGGGAGGGCACGGGGAGGATAAATGACGCGGCGCGTATACGCATAACTAAGCCGGGCTATGCGAGTTTATCGACATTGTAACCCGTGACGTCGGAGGACGACGACGATGACAACGGCGACGGCGGCGGCATCGTCTGCTCGGGACTCTCGATTCGCGTCCGCAAACGTCGTGACGTCAACGGACTGCGAGCCGGGCGTGCGCGAATCGTCGCGCACAACGTCATTTGCGTGCCTCCTCGCTCGCTCGCTCGCTCGCTCGTCCGCTTCCTCAGCTTCGTATCTCGCACACGCCGGAGACAGCGGCGAGTCACGTGACGTCACGGCTCGAAGCCGGGAAGCGGGGGACGACGCGGCGCGCGCGCGAAGGTGAACGACCCCGCGGACAGAGTTCAATACACCACGACGACCATACATTGAAGAAGAGAGAGAGAGAGAGAGAGAGAAAGAGAGAGAAACAGACAGAGAGCAAGAGACAGGGACAGAGATGCGGAGAGTCCACGACGACGACGACGACGACGACGAGTTTCCTCTCCGTCGCTGTTTGTAATGTTTCGCTGCTCCCTTCCTTCCCGTGGAAGGAAGAAGCCCCTTCTCCTTCACCTCTTCGTGTTCTCCACCTCCTCCTGGTCTTCCTCTTTGCATTACGCGAATCGCGGTGGCAATCGTAAGGTGAGATCATTTTATAATCGAGTTTCTCTCGTCGTATGTAAATTATCAAAGATTTATATCGATTAAAAAATTCTTGATGTTAAGACACATAACGCATTATTTCCGTAATTATCATTCATTAAAATGAAGATGATATTGTGCAACTGCCAAAATCTGATGCATTTTTGAAAAAAAAAGATTTATCGACACATTAATTCTCATTAAATCATGAGAATTTTTAATAATGTCGTCTGGTCGGATTGATATTAATATTAATGAAATGATTTCGCTAATGTTTTTATATGCACCTTATAATACATGATCATGAAGAATTTTGTTCGAGAAATCTGAAACTAAAATCTCCCACGAGGAATTTCTCACGTTCCAATATTCGTCGTGATAACTTAGTTCGCAGTTTCTGAACGGCGTTCGATCGATCTGCTTTTATTTCGGTGCACCTCGTCTGTTTTTCTGCATTTAGCTGAAGAAGTTAAAATTAGTCGGCGCGATGCCAGCGTTACATGTGGAAGTCACTGACTTCCAACGATGAACTGGTCTTTCTTCCCGTAAAAAAAAAAAAAAAAAAAATTTACTCCGCTAACGCGAATAAAAACGCGGGTTTTACGAGGATGTTTTACTGGATATAATAAACAGATTTGTATGCCCGACTTTTCAAATAATTCGTTATTGAATTAATATTTGATCAATATATAAAAAATAACTTTACTTTTATTACAATTGTTTAAATTAAATTAATTTTTTGGATATCACATATTGATACTAGTAGTAAAATAAAAGAAGATTATTTATATGAAATTAATTTATCCCAAAAATAGGTTGCAGTAAATGATTATATACGAAAGAGGAGGGGGAGGGAGAAAGAGAGAGGGAGAGAGGCAGGAAAGAAAGATAAAAAAATTTTATAATGTCAAATTAATTATGACAATTATCTATAATATTGTTGGAATAATCTCTTATTACATTTATTCCGAGAATGAAACGCTTGTTTTCATTACGGCGTTAATAGTGATTTAATGACTGCAATTAACATGAAGTATAGGAGAGAGGGATCTAATATTTAATTAATTATGATATATAAATTTATTATTGGAAAGCAAACATACAAGAGTCGCATTGTTGTTTCTCGCGGGAGTGCGAAGCCCCGCTGCGCGACTTACACGCGATCATTTCTAACGGATGACATGAAAGTACATATACTACTGGCACGAGACTGCACCTTGCAAAACGAAGTGCGTGCCGACGCCACAACCACGTGGCTCGGACATTACGATAAAATCAGTGGGAACCCACTAGGCCAAGTTTGTTCTCAACACTTATTACTCTTTTTAGATTATCGACATAAACTGTAGCCTAATCCGATTTGCTCTTTAAAAGCGAGGTCACGTGATGACTTGACCCTTTTTTTTTTTTAATGCGATGGCTGCGGATTTTAAGGCGATATTTAACTCTGAATTAAAGCCGAAATATACACTTTATTTGTGTAAGACAATAATTTATAAATTAATTTTATATATAGATAAGTTTTTGTCTCAGAATCTGCGCGAGAAAGAAAATATAATTATGCGCAAAACATTAAAAGTAACTGTATAGTATATACAAGTATTGTGCTTACTCATTACTGAGAACAAACTAAAAATAGCGCTGCTTATCTAAGGTCAGGCGAGTTTCTCAAACACGATTATCATCGATAATTACTTGGCTCGTAAGCTATTTTTTCCATATTTGCTTTATTTATTCGTTTTACATGTATATATTTAAGTTTGAAAGAAAGATATATATATATATATATATATATATATATATATATATATATATATGTATACATATACAGTTTAACGTGAAAATACGTTTTATTTTCCGTATTGCGTTTAAAGTTACAGTTGACACATGCAACTTGAAATTTTCTCAATCGATAATAGATTTAACATCTAAATCTCACAATAACAATTGACATCTTTTGCTTCTATATGACACGATCGACTTGGATCGATTCGACTGAAAGTAACAGCTTTTCCTTTCGTAAAAGTGAGTTAGCGGATGAACAAGTGCACTCTCGTATTGGCGACGTTTCAAGGGCAGCGCGCGGGTTTAGACTTTAATTGCCAACCTCTTGAACATTTATCACACAATGTTTAACTTCCGTCAATGATTGCATAACTGGCTTAGAAACATTGAAAGATCGGAAACTTGATGATTTTTCGTTCAAAATTTTTAAAATAAAATTAATAATTCAAAATTTAATAATAAAAAATGTAATAATAATTCAAAAAGAGAGAAAAATATTATAGAATTTTATTAAATATGAATACCGTATAAGATGTGAAACTTTCTTCCTCTTTTTACATTTAAAAAAATGTTATATACATTATAATATAATAAAAAGTGTGTATGTGTGATGAAGATAATAATTAACAATGTTAAAAAACTTTTCATTGTTTTGACATATATATATATATATTTTATATTTTACATGATTTTACATGATTTGCACAGAAATAAGTTTTTTTTTAATCGTGCTTGCTTGTTCTAATTTTTTGTCAGATACATTTTTTGTCAGATTGGCGAAATTACCTCGATAAGAAAATATTGTGATTCTTGATCTCGATGTACGTAATTAAATGGCGTTAGTTAAAAATAATTTAATTCCGTCGCCAAGCCGCCGACTAAAGAAAGAAAAAAGAAAAGAACGAGGGAAACGAGAGATTGCAACCGTCGCACTGTGTGTATTTTGGTAACGAAGCCCTCGGTCCGCGGAATTTCCATCTTTTCTTTCTCGAAACGCGAACGCGGTGTTTCCAAGCACGACGCTTTTAAATTCTTGCAAGATCCAATTTCTTTCGACGCGAAAAACGTTTTCATGCGAATGAATTTATTTTCAACATATGTTCAATATATATTTATCTAATAAATACATTTTTCTATTGTAGTATTCTTGATTTGTCATCGCAATTCTTTTTATATTTAAACAGGATCAAACAGATAAAACACACTCATTCTTGATACAAGTACAAATTTTGTGATAAAACATCACGTGTTTAATAAAGGAAAAAAATGCTGCATAGAAGTATAATTCTTGTAAAATAAAATATTCTTTTTCCACAGAAAATAATAATATCCTTTCTATAAAAATTATTACTTGTCAAATTTCGCGATGAGGATTAATTTCTGTTACGACAAGTCGTTTGTAATAAATATATTATCATATATGCGACGTCCCTTATTTTTCCCGTAATGCGTTCGTGATGTAACGCCATCCTCTGTTGATCGGCTTCGTTCAAGACTCACGCGAGACAGGTGTTTTTTCTTCTGTTTCGCTCACCGTAAACGTAAACGATCGCGTGTATAGTTCATTACGTGCGCTCGCGGTTCGCACTATTTATAGACTAAAGGATTTAACGTAAGTTCGGTGAGGTGAGATGAGGTGAGGTGAGGTGAGTAAGGTAACATTGTTTGCGTTTTTACATAATTAACCTTCGCGGTGTTATTCGCCGCGCGGTATATTGCATTCCCGTCGCTCACGCGATAACCGGCTCAGATAACGGGTCCTTACGCAGCCGCCGTATTAATTCATCTCGCTCTTGCTATGAATCGTATCCCGATAATTGATCTTTCACATTTTCTCCATAATAATCGGAAGAATAATCAAGTGTGAAGTATAAAATTATAAATAAGCAAATATCAAGTTTTAGGTTTATATACTCTTAAAAAAGGCATGTTAAATTGATATTCGCAAGTATTGTTACTTTTTTTTTTGCGAAGCTGATTGATTATCTCGACTATAATTACGCTGTGTTATTTTATATCAATAAAAACCTGTCAAAAGACTGAGCAATGCATTTGACATTTCCAATATTAAATGTGTGTAATTTTAATTTAATTAATAAACTCTAGTTTTTCCTCTTTCCGGTTTTTCAAAATCAATTAAATTAAAATTACACATACACATTTAATATTTGAACTGTAAAATGCGTCGCTCAGTCATGATAGGCTTTTGATGTGATGTAATGCACAGCGCAGCGTACATTAGTTGCGTACATTTTTTTACAATAATAATGGTATTAGATGGTATTAGCTTTTTCTTTCGAATAAATGAATAATTCAATGGCTTCATCTCCGTTTAATATCGTTAGAAAAAGTTTTGAGAAATAAAATTTTGCGGCGGACGAGCTTCTTGGTCACCGATTCTCTGTGCAACAAGAAAAACGAAACCGGAAACTACCGTCGCGTGTATTTCGGTAACGGAGGTTCCGGTAACGGAGGGTAAATGGGGAACATCGAAGAAAGACCCGCCGCAAAATTCCGGAGCGACGACGATTCCTATACGACGCTTTCGTTTCTCTACTGCAGGGGTGGAATTTGATATATATATGTATATATGTATATATACATATATAAACTATATAAACTAAGTAGTAAAAGTACCAAAACAAAAGTACACTAAAAAAAAAAAAAATTATTTTCAGTATACAACTTTTATTTTGGTACTTTTTGTTAAAAAACGCATACCAAAAAACGCTTTTTTTGGTATTTATAAACCTATACAATAACCGTGATCTCAAAGATTTTTAGATGCTAATTTTTTGAGGAAGTATTTTTCGACCCATGTTTATAGATATCTATTCGACCTATATTTAAACTTTTTGTTCAGAATTAAATTTCCTATAAAATCTCAAAATCTGACCGGAACATTTGGATCCACCCTGTATACATATATGCGTTTATATACACACGCGGTTGCGAGAAGAAGAACGTGATTCGTGCGTGTCAGACGTATAATCAGATGATTACGCTTTCGTAATGATAGGCCCGAATTCCGAGTAAGACGCAGATATTACCTTGCTATGCGTTCTATGCGTGGTCTATGAGAAATTTCTAAATGCTCTAAAAAAAATTATCCTAGGAACAATCGAAGGTTCTTAATTGCGCTTTTGACTTTTACGTAAGCGCCCTAGAAACTCCTTGAAAACATTTATATTAGAGAATTTTTATTTTTGTCTTCTTTCTTTCTCTCTCTCTCTCTCTCTCTCTTTTCTCTTTTTATAATAATTTAGAATTGTGTAAATTATTATTAATCCTGGTAAAGATAAGAAGTGAAGTAAATATAAAGAAAAAAAAATTTACCGGAATACCCTGTATATTTTGATTCCTTTTTTATCAAATATTAAAAATGATATATAGATAGTGCAAATATACAAGAAATTACTAATTTTATTTTATTATCAATTTATTCTTTTGATGAGTATTCTTTCATTTATGACATGAAGCCAAATTTAAGAATTTTGCGTATCTAAATAGTGTCGGTGGAAGTTTGGAAGAACGGCACGTAGCCCTCAGCAACTCGATGCATCGCATCGCATCACGAAGAGGGTGAACGCGCGTCGGGCGGTGGCTCGGCGACGAGTGTCGCGGAGCGCTGCTTTAAAACAGGGCCGTTACGCATGCGCGCTTCCTCCTCGCGCGCTCCCCTTCCCGTGAGACGCGTGGGGTGGGGGAAGGTGCGCGCCTCTGTGCCTCCTAATCTTTGCCCTACGCGCCGCTAGTCGCACAAGAGCCGTCGACGTGTGGAGGTGTCTCTCCTCGCGCTTCGCGTGCGTTACCGCCGCTCGCTCGCTCGCTCTCTCTCCCTTTTTCTCTTACTCTCCCCCGTGTCGCGACGACGACGCATCCATCATCACTGCCACTAGTGTGATATTACAATACTGCCGAATGCGAACGCGATCGCGATCGCGAAATCGTGATATATACGTCGCGAGACGATCGGAGTGCACTTCACACCGCGACGAGGACGAGAGTGCTCGTTCGCGGTGTCCTCTCTCTTTCTCTGTTCCTCGCGTGTTCTCTGTGTGTTCTCCGTAATATAATATACACGCTCACTGCCGGAAGCGCGCGCTCGAGCAAACAGCCGCAAATAAACAGTTCAACGAGACACAGGTCATCGTCGGTGTCATGGGACATCGCTGAAACGACGTCGGGTCGGGGGAGGAAGAGTAAGAGCGCAGCTAGAAGCGAGCGAGGATTAGGACGAGAGGGGGAAGAAGAGAAGATTTGTGTATACACATTATTGGAAGGAGGAGAGGAGGCGACCCTCCAAATATACTCGACAACGCGCGTCGAGATTTAAATCGTCATCGCCGCAGCTGGGAGATTTAAATGGTGAGTGTGTTACGTGAAGTTGGCGGCGCGTCGCGTCGCGTTGTAAGCTCGTTCTCCGGCCGTATGATCGACGCTCTCGTGACGGACGCTCGCGCTCCTCTTCGTTTGTCACACCCCCGCGCTGCACCTACGGATTACAACCCTCTTGTCTCTCTCTCTCTCTCTCTCTCTCTCTATTTATTTCTCCCCTGCCCGCATCTCTTTCGAATCGGAGCGGGGTCGCGCGCGCAAATTTTTGGCCAGTCCTCCGATCGATGCCTCGGGGACGACGCTTTCGTGTACCGCCCTCGGCTCAGCGCTCGTCCTTTGACCCTTTTGCCGTGCAAGCGGCATGCGCGCAGGGCGCAACTCCTCGGAAGGGCTCGCTCAGTCGCCTCGATCCCGAAATATCCGATCTGTCTACCACCTCATCATCCCTCACCGTTTGCAGATTTTTACCTTGTGATTATGCAGAGCTATATCGTTCGAAAACGAAAGTGACTCTTTAAATGACACGATGAGAGATTCGACAAATCCGAAATATTTTGTGTGAGGTTTTAATGCATTTTATGAAAAATATTTTTTAATTATTAAATGAAACCGTAAACATTGGAAAAGTTTGAATTTTTAAATATTTAAAATTTGGATAAATTAAATTTTTATCGAATTAAATTTAATTTTTTATAAATAAATTAATTCTTTAATAAATCAATATTAACTAGACACGTTTATATGTTTCGATAACGAGTTATTGCGTGAATAATATTATAAAATATTTTTATAATTTTGACTGTTGCACTTTCGTGTGGCGTAAGAAATATATGGGGTGTAGCGGGCAAGAAGAGTGTCCTCGGATCATGCGAGCTCGTAATCGCGATCGCGTCGCGAAGGAGAAGACTGCAATGCACATGACGTTTTCGCGTGGAAGCGGTACTTCCGGCCATTATGCTCTCCGTGGCCTTGATGAGGCCTTGCTCTAAATAGCGAATAAAAGCCGAAGCGCCAAAGCCCCGTGGATTTAAACGCGACTGTAAACTTTGGCATTTGTGTATTAGATCCGTTAAACCTTTTCAACTTTTTACCGTTATCGCGGTAATTTAGTCGCAAAGAGAATAACACACGCGAGTCGCGAATGGAGAATGCCCCTTGAAATTCTATTTTTCAGTACATCTTTTTTTTTTAGAACAATTTATATCAATAGCTAGAGTTAAAATCAGACGATAAAAATATCTTGAGTGAAAAAGAGATCTTTAAAATGTCTCGTTGATAGAAATAAATTATTATTAACAACAACACCTATGGCCTTTTCGAAAGGGCCATTCGGAGGCGGAAATTGAAGGTTTCGAGCGTGGAAGTGATATTTAGTAGAGTCGTTAATTATCACGGTTCGGGTAAATGCAACAAGTCGCATAAGTGTCGCGTACTGTCGATAATAATACGCGAAAGGTCGAAGACTATTGACGCGTCATAACTGTCGGAGTTGATTGATACATGATGAGAAACTGGGTCGTGGCGAATCTTTTGCAATCGGTCACTTATTGTTCCTTCAATTTTTAATTTTGTTCACGAGTTGAAAAGAATTAATAATAAAAGAAGATAAAACAAGTTTTATATGTATATATATATATATATATATATATATATATAAGTAAATCAAATAGAAATACTGAAATTTCTCTTAAGATTACTTTGAAAATGATAATGTATTGTTGGTAATGTAACTTTATTGGAATATTTAACGAGACATTTTTAACAAAACTTTCTTTTTATCTAAGGCATTTTTATCGCTTTTGATTAACTTGTTAAATTTTAATTATATAAATTGCTTAGTGTGCTATTTTTAGGAGAGCTAATTAAAAAGAATAATTAATCGAAATCAGTTAAATAATTAGCGTGCTTGCACTCGATGTTCCAAGCAAATAAAAATAAAATTTTTTTAGCCACATATTATAGTAGTTTTGTCAGAAATTTATCTCGCGCAGCTTCTGTCGGTTTAATTTTTTTTTTTTTGCACAAATGAATATAAGATTATGCTTGTGACTGCAGCATTCGCGGGGGAGGAGGAGGATAAATGGGGGGGAGGGGGCGGTACGGTAGGAGTCGGCGCAGAATTTAAATTCTCGATCTCTCACGGTCGCTGACCATGGCATTCAGGCAATGCCACCTCGCAGAGTGTTGTTGAACGAGTTGAAGATCACTGGCCCCCGGCTGTTTCTCGGTCAAAGCTCGGCATGGCTGAGAGCGACCGAGATCGATGACGTATATACGCGTGTGCGAGAGAAATCATATGAGAGAAGAGAAAAAAAAAGATTAAAATTGTCAATGGGCAAGCTTCAAACTTCTTTAGAGCCGCGACAGAGTTGCGTTCCAAATAAGGTTGTCGAATGTCGATTGTAACGATTTGTTCAAATCTTACTTAAATTTAATAAAGATTACTTTTTTATGGGGGAATTTTTATATGGTATTAAAAAATTATTAATAGACAAAAAATTTTATAATATTAAAATTAGAGAAATGGAAATATAATAATAATAGGAAGAAATATAAAATATATATTGTTTTGATAATGATTAAATTTATAAAGTTGCATACAAATGCATGAATCTAAAATATAACTGATTTGAATTTCTAACGGAAATTTTAGATTACTACTTTATTGTGTAACAATTTAATTTACAAAATAATTGTATGTTCTTTCCAAGCCCTTTCATTTACGCGATTTAACAGCTTTTAATACTGTCAATTTTATGATATCAATTTATTTTATTGTCTTTTTTATCACGTGGCTGATATATCAAGTGGCTATTTCGTTCAAATAAATAAACATTTAATTTTTTTATTTGGTTGTTTCAAAAGAGGGGAAGGAGCATGTAGATTATAAAATCGAATATGAAAATAATATTCGTTAATTCACAATCACGGTTATTCATTCTTCGTTTTCGCGGTTTGCGAAAGTATTATAAAAATGAGTGGCGAACACTACGTTCGTTTTGTATTTGCATTTCTCTTGTTGGCTACAATGACAAGTTATTAATCATGATTGCGTTAGACGTATACGCGATCAGTCGACCGACGCGGCGCACGCGAGAACCGATCAGCTGACACGTGTGATACACGCGCGAATTAATATCCTCCAGTGGGTTAAGAGCGTTTGTAGCACTAATCGCGAGAAACGAGGCCGTTTAACTTGGCGACTTTCAAAGTATATAACCCCCTTTCAGTTGACATTTATATCGTTTCTTTTGTCGCTTTTCTTTTTCGAATTATGTTAACGTTTGCGCGATTTAAAAATAAAGATCCCTTTGCCGCGTTAAGAGCCCGAGAAAATTTATTTTACATTAGATTTTATCTAATAATTTTTTTAACACATTATGATTTTGGAATTTACAATTTTTCTTTTAAATTGCAAATTTAATATTTCATTTCATTTCTTATTTTTCCGCAAATGTTTATCTTAGAAAACGTTTAATAATTTACTATAAATAAATTTGTGCGAGCGATTAGAATTTAAAATAGAATCCTTCTCGACAAAAATTCGCCGTCTATTTATTGCAAGGAAATCTCAGAAATTAGCAGAAGCGAAATTAAAGTGTCTCCGAAAGGATCTCGCGCGTACTCGAACGGAATCCCATGGGATTAATAATTCACGCGTAAGACTAGTTTCGCGAGGAGGAAAAGGAATAGAAGGAGGAAGACGCGAGGATGCGTCCGCTTGGTCGCACGCGTTCCGCTCGAGGAGGAGAACCGAGGATGATACAGGTACTAGAGAGGAGATCCGGTCGTTGACCCCTCACCAGCGAACGGCCCTCTCTTGTATATATACGTACGTACGCAGCACGTATGCTCTTTCGACCGGGATTTTCGTCCGTTCGAGTTTCTTATCGCCCGACGACAACGACTCGTCGCCCGCTCCGAGACACAGATAAAGATTCTCCCTCATGATTGTGTAAAGTTTTGTGTAGGAGAGACTTGGTATATTTATTTATTAATTTGATACCACAACAGTTTTTGTAAGACCGCACACAGTTTTGTTTATCTCTATAAATATTACAATTGCGAAAGAATATCATGTACTGAGTGCATATTACTGTTGACAAAATATCGTGCTAATAATAAATATTAGAATGATGAATTAGAGAGAGAGAGAGAGAGAGAGAGAGAGAGAGAGAGAGAAAATAAAATATAATTATCATAAGAAAGCAGCACAAAGTTTCTATATCTGTACGCAGAGGAACGAAAAATCAATATTATTATCAATATCAATATTTAAGGAACAGTCCAAGTTCCATATCTTAGAAAATGATAGAATTTATTTTAGATAAATCCTAGGAATGTTTGTTGGAAGGAAAGATATGTACTAAGGTAGGGAAGATGTACGATTCTATAGATGTTAGCTACATGAAATGAGATAATCAGTAATATAATTAAACTTTTTAAAAAAATATTTTAACAAAAAAAGTATAAATTTGACTGATATTATTACGCACCATCACAACCGTTCGTTAACTTCCAAAAATATTCATATATCGAGATTGAATTGTCGCGCGATTTAATATTGAAAATTGACAACTTATATTTTTACTATTTTGTTGATATAAATTAATTATATAATATCGATAACATATTAGGAATTAAATCTATATTTAATTTAATGCAAATCTAGTAATATTATATGTGAATGTGAACGAATGAATAACTATTGCAATTTTATAATATATAAAGTAATTTAACATATTTTTGTGGAGAGAGAGAGAGAGAGAGAGAGAGAGAGAGAGAGAGAGAGAGAGAGAGAGAGAGAGAGAAAAGAAAAGTCGGAGAAAATATTATTCTATAAAAATAGAGTTTGTTATTTATTTAATTTCTAATTTTTTATACGTAATTCGTATATAAAGCGGGGCCACTTTTTTTTTGGCGAAGAAAAGAACCGTTTCTGGATTATGTTGGATAAAAAGAGGATATTCGGAAGTATAGAGTCATCCTATATTTACCATGAGCTTAGCAGACCGCGTAGTTTACTGCTAAGCGGCAACAATCTTCCGAGCTCTCTCACGAATAAAAACGGGCCTCGGTATTATTCGCTTACTTTGAGATATGTTCTCTCGCTCTTATCGATTTTTCCCGTTGGTATACACGCGCTTTCGCGCGGGACTCCCGACGATTTCCGGCACGTACGTGGAATCCTTCTCGCACTTAGTCACCGACTTACAGTTAACTTCCTGCACCCCGCCATTCTATCTGATCGCGTGAGGCTGCTCCTCGAATGAGCACCATGAAATATTCTCGTCCTTCTCGAAAACATTAGCAAGAACTTGAAGTAATTTCTCGCACATGTATAAGATCACTCGGCAAACGAGAAAGACATAGAAAACATTGAAGTAAACATTGAAGTAAATACTATCAGTTTGCGACTCGAAGGAACCATCAGATAGAGTCGATATTTTTTCAAATAATTATAATTTGTCATTCATATTTTATTACTAATATATTCTGCTCATGTTCGAACGCTTTCCTTCGCATTCTCGAGCTCGCGATTCGTGGCGGAATCTAGAAGTGGAACGGCCGAAAGTGAATCTCGGCGCTTTCGCGTGCGACCCTGTCTATTTCGCTGTCGCTCACCGCGCTCGTAGCCCCCGCAGGGCCCTGGGGGGTGGGAGTGGTGGCGGTGGTGGTGGGGGGAGGGGAGGGAGGGGTGATGGAGAGAATTGGCGGGGCCCGAAAACTGGTTCTCCGCGCCAGAGTTTTCGTGAGGGCCCTGGCACGCATTCGGTATAGACGACGCCGACGCTATTCACTTCCATCGGCCTTAAGGTCCCGGAGAGACGAACCAATTGGTCCGTCGATCGGGGTCCGTTGCTCGGTCCGAATCGCGCACGCGCGTTCGTAGACTTAGATTTAGGAGTGAATTTTCGTGTCGAATCTCAGTCTGCCTCTCCTCCCCCTCCCTCCTTTCCCCCCATCACCCCAACATCATCTCTGGGCCCTTTCTTTCCCTCTCCTCTCACGTCTCCTTCGCCTTCCTCTCGCTGTCTCTTTTCTACGCGTCGCGGGCCCACAGGAGTGACCCTGAAAGTTCAACAGCCCTCCCTCGAATGGCGCTCTTCCCTCTTCATCCGCGCGCGTTGCACTCTGTCGGATTCTCCTGCTTTCTCTCTCTCTCTCTCTTTCTCTTTCTCCCGTCTCTCCCTTCTGGTTCTCTTCTTCTCCGTCACCCCCTCGCCGTTGTGTCCCTTCTTCCCTTTGTGTTGCGCGCTGAAACCTAACTTTGCTTAGGTCGTCCGATGCACCGCGTTGCGGTGCTCTTTCGCTGCGTTTAGTAAAGTTTTACCCAACGACTATATAGGGTAAAGAGAGTTTTCAGAGTAGAGGAATATAGCTTATTAGGAGGAAAACAATATGGGGTTAATCAAAGTGGTATCGATTACTTTGACATTTTCATTTCGCAATCTGAAAAAGTGAATTTCATTTTTTTTAATTATATACTAATATAATTTTTTTACGCGAGAAAATATTAGATATTATCTAAATGTGAATTTCTGGTACAATACTACTCGTATATTCCATCGATATTGAATCTGTATAGTACAACATTAATTTTTCTCGTATTGATACTAATTTGAAACAAAATATAATTATTTCTACACACATTGTATTTCTTAATTTGTTATCATCAAAATTTCTACATATTTTTTTTTTGTAATTTGAACAAAATGCATTCGTTAAAAAATTTATTTTCTAAAAATTGAAAAATACGACAACAATTCTGATGTGTGACGAAGCGTAAGTTAACGTCTCTGCAAATTTGAAACAGGCAACCGGTTTACCTGTTTCGAGCCAAAAGAGTTCAGACCCTAATTGAGAGCGAAGTAGTCGGAAGAGAGGATCTTTTTTTAAAGTAAAGCTGAAATTCATCTCTCATTCGCTCGCGTCCATTGTTGGAACCGTCCTCATCAGCGTTTCTAGAGGTGGCTCGAAGTACCAGATGTTTCAGCCCTGTGGCTCGCGTTTCGGGTACACCCGGTAGAATCCTCGACGGCTGGTTCGATAATACTTGCCTGATCGATATTCCCCGCGCTGTGCACGAGTGTTGCGTCTAAATTCGGAATGAGAGAGATTCGTTCTCTTCGAAAGCAGGGATAACGAAACCGTTATATTGTAATACCTTATTGTAATACATTATTGTGAAGAATTTTTGCATAGATACAATGGCGGCGAAGAATCTGTCCTGGTAGAGAAAAATCCACCACGATTGCGCGTCCAAAATAAAAATAAAAAAAAAAAATAGTAATCGATTTTCCTTGACGATAATTGCGTCGAGTCGTCATCAAGAATAAGGATAATGTTCGCCATGAAAATGAAACTAAGCAAAGTTGTGGATGGATTTCAATCTCCATTGCAAAGTTTGCTAATCGATGCACACGCGACCTTGCGTCATCGTCGCAAGAGACTCTGCCTGTTTGTTTTTTGTGCAAGCGCAGCGAATTTTAATCGATCGGTCTTTTAAAAAAGAAAAAGTGTCATGTCCAAATAACATCCAAATATAGTTATGATTCTTTTGTATTGTAATAAAATGTTGATTAATTAATTTTTAATTTAATTTTTTGAAAGAAAATGTCTGAAAAAAAAATTATCGAGTAACGAAGTTTTTATAGTTCGTCAAACACACATGTCGAAAACATATTTTTCATATGTCATTCTGATTATCTATCGTCTTTAAAGTTTTAATAGCATATAAAGAGAATGTTTTCTTTAGCTGTTATCTTTCGTATACGAAATTTAATTATTTTTAAATTATATATATATATATGAAACATATAATATCAAAGATATTGTATATACATATATATAATATAATATAATATAACATCTCTCACTTAGACTTTGAAAACATATATCGAGGATTAAAAAACAAAACGAATGCAAAAAACAAAAAGAATGCAATCTTTACGCAATCGGGGACAACACCCTTTTCTCCTCTGGATTTTGCAACTTGTGCGCAAGTTTCGCTCTTGCAAAATATATAAAATCACGCTTAATATATATTTCTTTCCTTCTCTCTTTCTCTCGCCCTTTTTCTTTTTCCATCTCGTGAGGACATTTGAACAAGGCCGCGGACTCTTTTCCTGTTTCGTCTGGTTTCTCTTGTCAGCTGATAATCTCGCACGCGTACATATATACATATATGTGTATATGTGTGTTTATATATATTACATGTATATCGACCGCGCTTTATATCCGCGCGATATATACAATGTACGTACTTGAAGGCCCCGTCCTTCGCTTTGCGGGCACTCGACGCATGGCATCGTACGCACACGCACATATTAAATGTATATACGCGCACATATGGAACCCGGTGCATTGCCGCATTCTGCGAACGTCGCGTTGCATACATGCAACACGACGACGCGTAATCAGCGCTTACGTCACCTTTGTATGCGCCATCCGTACATGCGTGCGTGCGTGCGTGCGTGCGTGCGTGCGTGCGTGCGCTTCATTGTTCTCTGTATATCTTCCAGAGAGCGCGTCCGCTATTTAGCAATACAGGGTGTTCGGAAAATGTTTTAATAGATGTTCGAGATTGGAGTCGATTTCTCATCTTATTAATAATAAGTAATATAATTAGAAAAAATAATATTATTAATAATAATAATAATAATAATATTATTATTTTAGTAGAATTATTTTGATATATGTATATAAGATAGAATTTTAAATTCTTTTTATTGTTTATTTTATTTTTTATTTATTTTTATTGCATTTTAGCTCTTATTAATTTGAATATACGTATATATATTAATTATAATTATTATTTGGAAAAAGACAATTTTTTAATTTTGATTTTTGTTTAAATTAATAATAATGATACATGTGTTAAAAAACTAGATTATATAATTAAAAAATAAATTAAAAAATATGTAATAATAATAAAAAAATATAACTAGATTAATATAAATTAACTCGAGATTAATTTATTATTTGGTGTCGCGAATCAGTAATTTAGCCAAAGAAAAATCGTTTCTGATTTCGTCAAATAATCGAGAGATATATATAACGTATATATAACATGTACATTTTTATACTTGCACCTGTGAAAAAAATCTCTCTTTCTCTCTCGCGCTACTATTCTCTCGGAGATCTAAATTTAAACTCGGCGTCAGCGAGCGTGTCAATTAATTTCTCGAACTTTAAATAGACACCCGTAAGCCTTCGTAAAGACGACGCGCGAGTGCATCGTTTCCACGTGCCATCCTCGGTCTTGCCTCCCATTCGATAATCACTGCGCGCGCTTTGCTCGTCCTTAACTAAGCCACGTATGTATAATATATGCACACGTGGAGCAACGATAATACGAATGTGCCGCTTCGCATTCGTCGCGCTCGCTCCAATACCGGATATCGTCGAGCTCGAGCATCCATTGACTGATTGACTGACTGACTGACTGACTGACTGACTGCCATTCTCGAACATGTCACTGACAATAGAGTTTCAAAGAGTTCTTACACTACCTGCTCACTCTCTGGCGGCATGTAAAAGTATTGGATCGTTGCGTATGAAACGTTAAAACTCTCTCTGAGAGTCTCATTTATTTTATAGAACGTTTATTACAAAAATCTATTTTCTTCAAGCTTTCACTCACAATGCATGAGAGGCATCTCTAACATCTCGCAGTATTTATTATACTTCTTTATGATTATCTTTTATCAAGTCCCTTTTTTTCTAGGAAAAGAATTTTTTAGAGAAATGAAACCTAGCTTTTTTATATAAAGTGATTAATTTAAATTTATCGAAATTATTTTTCGATTATTTTGTGAGAATTTTTACGAGAAAATGATTTTTTTTACATCTCCAAAGACGGCTATTTCGATTGTCAACTGCAACTACGAAACGTTCACGAAAAGAAAAGCATATTTACGTTCTCCTTGGTGCACGGTAATTGCGGTGCGTGTCTCGAAGGTCGAAAGCATCGTCATCGTCGTTGTCGTCATTATTCAAGTACGACATACTATTGGTAATGCAAACGGCTAATGTGCCGGCCATGGTTACCATGCCGATTAGCAAATACCATTAATGTTTGATGGTTTGTGAGCTTAATGGTTTGCACGGATGGAATATGTTAACCATTTCGATCTCGAGTAAGGGCTAAGAAAAAGGAATGCTGTAGTTTGAAAAGAAGTATACAGAAGAAAGGTACACTCACATCTTTCCAATAGTGATTTTTTACTTATCACGACAAACATGCTTGAGACTGAAAAAATAAACTCACTGCACAAGCATGATTGTGATTTATTTCCATAAATGTGTAATATAATTATTTTAGGCATTATTTTATATTATTTTCTATATATTTATAGGGTGGGCCTAAACTTTCCGCTCAGATTTTGAGAATTTATAAAAAATTAATTTTGAACAAAAAGTTTCCTATAAACACGGAAAAATACTATATAAAATGATATATAATATATACAAAAAGATATACATATTACATATTTTTTGCAACGCAGAGTCATCTTTATCAAATTTATGTAGAAGCTGTCTATTAAACAAAGAGCGTACAACCAGTCTCATTTAACCGGTTATACACGTGTGTGCATAATTGATAGCGCGGTAAAGGAAGAAGTACACAGTAATTGAAATCGATCTCTCGTACGTATATAATCCACGTTTATCGTAAAGCCGACAGGAAGGAGGAAGAGGTGTTATTATACTTCCGTGAAGGTGATCACGTATTTACGCGAAGGACAGTTCTTGGAACCCCCCCGTGCACGCTACGAAGGGTTGCGAATGCTCGTTGCACTCCCCTCCGATCGAAACGAACAGGTCGTTTATCGAATCACCCTCTGTCACTGAATGTCGTTTTCCCCTTCGCGAAATTCAGTCTAGATTTAGCGATCACGCGGAACGTGAAATTTCGACGATTTCATATTTTTTTTTTCTCGCTGTAATGTGGTTTTTTTTCTAAGTGGAATTTATATTATTAATTTTTATAATCATGTCCGAGTTTAAAGTTGTAGAATAACGTTATATGAAATTTTTACATATTTATTATTAAAATTTGCAAATATTTCGAAAAAGCTGAAACATATTAGGAATTATTCCATTTAAAGGAATCATGCCACGTGACGTATATTTTTTCTTTACATAAGGACATTTGATAAAAAAACTGAAACTTACAATACGACGTTTTATACACAACGATAACAATAAATTAGACACTTCAACTCTAATTTGAGCTAGATGTTTTAAAGAGCTCTGTCTTTATATAGCCAGGCTTCAGTTTCAATCGTGAAAATACGATGTAGTTTATCAATTGGCGTATCAGAAGCGGCGGCCGGTTATCTATCGAGGTGTCCTTTCTCTCTGCTCGTCGATACCTTTGACGATGACGACAGTCGTACAATCGTGACGGAGGTAGACACGGCAGGGAAAACGATCCCCCTCCCCTTCTTTCTCTTGCCTGTAATTTCCCTCCGCGAAGTCAATTCGCGATTCCATTCAATGCCCTATCTTTCTCTGTCTCTCTCTCTCTCTCTCTCTCTCTTTTACTCTCCCTCCACTTTCCTCTCTCGCTATCTGTTCGTTGCAGGCCGATGCAACGGTACTCGTCGCCGCGTCGCATGCGATACGATGCTTCGGCGACCGATGATAATGCACCGTCGCGTCGCTTGTCGCGGTTCGCAACCTTGAAAGAATCTCGGCACGCATCGATTCTCGCAGCGCGAAACAATACATTACGACAAAGTAAAATGCGGACATTCAAATTTTGATCTAAATCGGATTTGAGTTAATTTTGTCGTGTAAAAGTATTTTTTTGTTGAATTTTGATTTTTGTCCCTAATTTTATATACATCTCGTTATCTAATGTTTTATATTTTATATTTGAATGTATATATCGTTCTAAATTTATCGATATGTTTGTTATTTAGTGATTTCGAAGATAATTTGATTTAATTTTTAATAATTTATAGTATATATAAAACAACTTTTAAATACTTTATATTAATATAAATTGTATATATCGAATATCTTGTATTTTCTAAATATTTAATTTTTTACATTGCGTTTGAAACTCTTGTCGCAACGATCGCAATTTTCTCTCCGTTGCCGATCGAGGGGGAGGGTGACGATTTTTTTCCGGCTTGCGACCACGAAGGGGGTGAACATCCTCCCTCTTCTTCGAGGCTGTTAGCCTCCCTCGGTGTCGTCAGGCATTAAAGCCGATATGACGTTCTGAGTATTGACCCGTTTATCCGTCGTCTTTTAGCGCGTCGTGCGAGAAACGGCGACTTTTTTGCGACCTCCAAACTCGGTCATCCCAGACGATATTTTAATTTCAATTTAAGTAAATTTTATTGACCTAATTTTAATTATCTTTTCGATTTTAAATAAGTGATGGGAATTACGGAGCTCAAAATTGACGATTTTGAGTTCTGAAATAAATTTGCTTCTGCGATTTTGCATCGGCTTTAAACAGAATGAGCGGATTTCCGCGGCCGTTGAAATATCGTATAAACGCGAAACGAGAGAAAGAGAAATGACCGCGTTTCTCGCGTCGAAAGTGCAGCCGGGAACGCGAACTTGCACATCCGCGCGGAATTCGTCCGCGGGACGCGCGAAAATCGATGACTCCCTGCCAGTTGTATCTCCCTGCGCATCCCCTTTCTGTTTCCGTCCTCTCTCTTCTCCCTTCCTGCAACCACCCCACTGACGGGTTGTATACTCTCACTTCTTCCCCTTCTACCGGCTGACAACAAGTTGGGCTAGGTTGTGCGCTCTCTTGCCGGCGTACAGGATGCTGCGACCCAATGCAGTTAATGTTGTTAAACATCTATGTAATAGTTTATCTTAATCGTGGGAGAAGAAGGGGAAGAGAGAAAATGATGAGATAGTTAAGAGACTTCTAGAAGAAATGATTTTAGTCGCTTCTCTTTTACTTTTAATTAATTCTTATTAATTATTTTTTCATTTAAATCCTTAATTAATCGATAATGCCTAAATAATCTTCAAGTTGGAAACATGAAAAATTATCAAGAATATACAAATATCAGTTTTATATAAATTTTAGGCCATTTCCAGAGAAATTAATTTACGACTTTTTTATATTTTATTATATATCGAAATAAATTTTTTTTTCCCATGTGATTTAATGACAAGTATTAAATTGTGAGAACGGTGCAAAGTTTTGCCTTAATACCAAGGTATCTGGATAGTCTTGTCGAACAGGATAAGGATCCCTACAGGCGGATACAAGGGGTTTGAGAAGAGGGGGGAAAGGAGGCAGGGGATGTGAGGAGCGACCGATAAAAAATTAGGAGGCCACCTACATCTTTAAATCTTTTGTTGTTCATGGACGCGTTTTATAGGCGAGGTTTCGTGCGTGCCCTCGTCCCCTTCAGCGGGCTTGCAGAATATTTTATCCTGACTGGGGAACAGAGGGGTGGGGGAGGAGGGTAGGAGGAAGAACGGCCGCGACAAGGACGATGAGAAGGATCAGGATTCGTCTTCCGAATTAAATCGGGATTTTATTCCCCTTCGCCCTCTTCTCTTTTCTTTCCTTCGTCCAGACACTCACGAGACAAAAGATCACGGCGAGTGAATTAATATCTTTGCACGTTTGAAGGAACTCGAAGAAAATTTGGAAAGAAAATTTCGTGAAAATAGAATGCGAAGAAAAAGGATGGGAAATGAAAGATTAATTAACTGTAACAAATCTTGGAATCTTTGCAAACGGATTTCTTGAGACTTTAAATTTGGAAATTAACAATAGTATCGCAATTTGATATCTTTGATAATAAAAGTGATTTATCTTTTACTTCTTAGTGTTTTTATTTGAAAAATAAAGCGAAAATTGCAAAACAAAAAAAAATCAATACGTAATTTGTTGAGGATTTATACTGTTTGGAATTTTGGATTTTGTATTCGAGATGAAGCAATATCGAAATACCAATATTGATTTATTTATCATTCGAGGGAAAATACAGTAGAAGCTCAAGTAGGGGATTAGATGAAATTGATTAGGTATTAGAAACAAGCTGAGAAAAGCTGCGAGAATTGCGAGTAGTATAAATATTGAGAGAGAGAGGGATTCAAAAATTTAAAATTTTAAACGATCTTTTCGCTTTATTCACTCTAAATAAAGCAGCATAGGGATCTCGATATTTCTACATATTTCGTTTTAAGGGAAGAATATAATAACCAAAATTGCAGATTGAATAAAATCAGTAGATTAGAGAAAGAATAGATTTTTTTGAGAAAATTACAAAGTAAGATAAATATTAGATCGGGACAGATTGAGGATTCGAAGATCTCAGGCAACGTTTAGACCACCTTGTTCACCCCAGGTGCAGCTCCGAAGCACTTTTGAAAGGTACAAAGGGGATCCGATCGACCATGTGAATCCGTCTTCGAGCCGATCTGAGATCGGTTAGAGGGATTCTGATCGCAGCCGTGAGGAGAAAGCCTAGGGGGCGAGGAGGGGGAGGAAGGAGCGAGCGAAAAAGGTGGAAGCCAACAAAAACTTAACTAGAGGTCCACTTTGTGAAGCGAATCTTTCGAGAAGATTGCGACGAGAGGGAAACGGCTGTTTGGCTGCCGGAAGGACGCTGTGAAAGACGTATTGTGTCGAGAGGAAAGAGACCGAAATGGAAAATGCGTGTCGAGTGTGGCCGATGGGAAAACTGCCGAATGCCGATCGCGCGCACCTGCCTCGCTCCACGCGATTTCTTTTTCCTTTCTTTAAAAAAAAAAAAGGCAAGATTAGGACAGGAAAAAGTTTTGTAAAAGCATCTCAAAATTATAGATGTGAATATATGATATAAGATAAAATCGAAATTTCAATTTTTAGGAAGATTCTATTTTTACAAGATGACACGAAAAAAAATCTCTATTTCTCTTTTGATACTTCGTATTTACCCACATACTTGAAAACAAAAGAAATTAAAATATATTAAAGTATCTTCGAGATAGATTGCAAGTTTTTTATTTGAAGAAAATTAAAATACATTGAAAGGGTCTTAAAGGATATTGCCGTTTAATGAGATAAATTTGAAGTAGGGAATAAATTAAGAATACTGCACGCGATGTATATGAAAATTATAATAAAAAACGCATCAAAAATCTTTGATGCATATCGTGTGAAAAGGAAGCGGGGACTAAAATATATTAAAGGCGTCTGAGAGAGAAAAATTAAGATAAAAAAAAAGAAACTAAAAATGACGTGAGAATCGATGTACTTTCGATATATACTTTCTTTAGGGGCCCTCGAAGGTCCACGTACGACACATACCACTCACACACACACACACACACACAAGTTTCGTAAGCTCAGCAACAACATCGACATGTATCATCCTCCAGCTGGTAAACAGCTGCCCACATCCTGTCTCGGCCGCTTCCTGCGTCCCGCTCTCACCTTCGCCTTTCTTCCTCCTTTTCTCTCTCTCTCTCTCTCTTCTGTCCTCCTTGCTTCCTCCGTCTCCCTCCTCTCTGACGTCTCGTCGATCGACCGCGAGATGCCATACGGGATACCCGGAGAGAGTGGGACCAAGATGGTGGACAGGTGCATTCTCGACTTGCCGCTCTTGTGGCACGCGCCCTCCGCTGTCCCCGTCCCCTTCCTCCTCCTCCCCCGTTAAATTTAAACGCTGTGAGTTACTTTATTGCCTCCGTGTGTGTAAAAGCGCAAAAGGAAGCGACGAGCTGTGCATACATATATTACGATGATGAATTGATATCGATATATCGGATCGCGTTGCGTGCGTAAAGTATCGAGGCGATAATTTTTGAAGAAGCAAAGATATATATATGTATGTAATTGAAAAGAAATTCAATATAACGACTCTTGGCGTTTCTAGATACGGAAAGTCTCTGCCTCGTTTTTTTTTTTTTTGTCTCAGGGATTGCTTTTGTGTTTGAAAAAATCAGAGAATTCTTAGGATTGTTATTGGAATTCTGGAAATGAAAAAAAATTCTTTCTTTGATAATTTTTCTCTTATATTGTAAGCAGTCGGCAAACCAAATGAATTATGTGTTTAAAATATATTATAAATTTACATCTATCTCTTTGTTTATGTACGTTCACTATCATAACAAAATGTTAAATATACAGTATTATATGCAATACATACAGTATTGTAATTCTTAGTGATAAAGAATGAAAATGTTATTATGCAAATGAAAAAAGCTTATCTTATGAAAGCTAGTTTTTTTAGTATATTGACAAGCACTTGAAACTTAAATGGCTCCGGACGTTTTTTTCGCATGCGAAAAATTTTAGAAAACGCATACGACAAAAAAATCTATTTTGAAAAATCACAGCAAAAAATTTTTATAATATTCTCTTTAGCTTTTATATAAAAATACCCCGGGAAAAATCAGGAAATTCTTTTATCAAATTAAAATTGACATCCTGATATAGGCCTCGCTGCGTTAAATTATTCCAGACAACAGAGATTCGCGGCGTTCTGTTAGATAGAAGTACGTACGTGCACAGAGGGAATACTTAAAGCGGAATATTATAGACCTTATTCTTTGTTACGATCTATGTAAGATATAGACGCCGTTGATTTGTTCGAAGAAAGCGAGAATCGATTAAAGCTTTTATCATGTTTATACATAAGTCGGGGATACATGATGGATCTACAATCGGAATACGTTATAAAGGAACATCACCTGAGTATACCTTGGCAAACACTAAAGTCTCTTGGGAACAAAGTTCCGTTCGCTCCTTCTATAGGGGAACGCGAATGAAATTCATACGAGTTTCTAAATATAATTGCATCGTCATTCGTGTATGCACCTTGATGATTCACGCGATAATAAAACTCGATTGTGGATGTTGCATTGTAATCGCATTACGCGATTATCGTATTTATACTTCATTAATTAACGAGGGGGCGAGAAGAAAAAATTGCCGTCGATGTGTTTATATATGAATATGATATCTTGATAAACGGCGCGCGTGAAATTAAAGCTAGCTTTATGTGTGTGTGTGTGTGTTAGACAATAAAATTCCCGCGATATTCGAGAGAGTCGTTTTTTCCTTATTAATATCCCTGGCACGATGCGAGATATTTCGCGTATCGATGTACTCGCGTATCGCATTAATGAACGACATGCACGCATGCACGTACGCACGCAACCGAACGAGACGTATCGATCACCTGTTTACACGACGCGGAGCCCTTTCCTTCAATTTAAGCCTCGACGAAAGACGCCACCAGTTGCACAGGAAGTATGCACGTGCTTGTTGCAAAGGTGCATCCGCAGAGCGACTGCGTTAACGGTTTTATCTTTTCCGCGACACGATACGTGCATCGAGAGAGTCGCATAGTCGATTGGATTATCGCGAATATTATTAACGTTATCTAAACAAATATCTAAGTTTTTTGAATGACAGTAAATAGGTATCTTTATTTCCTTGAATAATAACTGGATTTTTATGTGTGTGTGTGTAGAAAACATATCAATATTTGTCCTTTCAGTTGAGATAAAAAGATATTTGATTTCATATTTTATTTGGAAAGATAAAAATTTGTATTTGAACAATAAGGCGTTTTCTATTTCAAGAAAGATTGTTCGAAGAATTTGACAATTTTTTTTTTATTTTGTTGAATTACATATAATGAGAAAATAAATATAGATATAATTATATATTTAAATAATAATAGTAAGAATAATGATAATAATGAAGAGGAATAATGATGATACAATAATAATTATACATAAATGTAATAATAATCATATATTATAATGAGAGATGAAATATAATGATAATTATACAACAATATAATAATAATTATGTTTGTATCTATCTGGGACACACACACACACACTCTGACACTTTATATATATATATATATATATATTAATCACCAAAAGCTTATGCCCGTTAAAATAATAAATTATAAAGATTAGCTTTAATTATACGATATAAATACGTAATACTTCGAGATGATTGAAGGCTGATCCCGACTGAAAATTTTTAGTCTAATTAATGAAGTCGAAAAGTTTCGAAATTTGCTATCGCGATGTCATCGAAGGCGATTGCGACGTTTAAGTAGTTTAGCGATGCGCGATTCTATCTTGGATCTCTCGATGGTGCATAATGTATGCACGTGTAGTATAATGTAATACAAATGTGAACGAGCGATTTTCCGCCTTGACGCTTTTCGACTCCTTCAACGAAATCCGATTTTATCGGATAGTAGCGAATTTTATCGCATCGGATCGTTGCATACGAAATTTCGTACTGTTTTGGTTTTATAACTCGTATGTAAAGTATATAAGACGTTATTCGATAATAGAGTATTGCTTATCACGTCAAATGATATTTTTACAAAGTTATATTTATCTTCCGACTTTTCGGAATTTGTAGTAAATTTTGTGGAAATGTAGAAAATTGAGAAATTTGTATATTACTGCTCTGACATTTTTAAATTGGACACTACGTATTATGGAAACAATTCGTAATATAAATTCTACTTTTAAAGAGAACATGCTACAAAATTATTTTAACCTAATCCATTTTTAAATTCTCTTTCACATTTAATCGGAATATGTGTGAAAGTGAAACTATTTTTCTTTTTGGAATATTATTGCATTTTTAAATTATATATATATATGTTTTCTTGGGGCTTAAAAATCATCGATTTAAAAATATATGATAAACATTACATGCAACAGCAATAGCAATATCGTACAAAAATAAATTATGCAAACATGAACGGAAATGCATGCAGTGATTGCCGAAGTGTTTATAGTATCCTATAATTAGATTCGCTTAATTGTGTTTGGAACAGTTTGTATTTTTTTTTATTCTTACAATGCGCCATATCGAGCGATCGAGATAATGCTTATTTGGCCAGTTTAAGAGGCGGATTTAACGATATTACGAGAGAGAAAAAGAGAGAGAATGGTCAAAGAGCCCGTCGACGGACACCTTGTCCAGCAAGATTTAGTCGGACCGTGTGTTGCATACCACGTGATACGCACACCTGCAGGTTGGCGCGTGCTACGAGATGCATCTGTCATTTCTGTTGCACTGCATTTGTTGTTCTTTTTCCAATGTTATAAACAGGTATCATTTTTTTGATAGATTTTGATTGCTTTTTGTCTTGACAGAAATTTCAGATTTAATTCTCATAATATATTTGATATTGAAAATTACAAGAAGGAAAAATCGATATCTATTTAAATAGAAGAGTATAACTATATGTAGAGATATCAATTATGAAATTTTATTCATGTAAAGATATTGAATTTTTTTCAATTTAATTAAATTTTTGTAATTTCATATTTAACATCGAAAATCGAAAAGAAAAAAATTGGTCTAAATTCACGAATAAATATCGATTATATTTAATAGTGATATAGATCTCACTACAAATTTTCCAGAAATAATCTATGAACTATATCGACGTGTATTAAACCGCGAACTATATCCGTTCCACTCCGCGTCACTTTGAGAAGGAGATAATAATTGATAGCCGCGAATTCTCGTAGCCTTGTCTAAGTAGGCTATGTACACAGACTATTCATTTATCTACTATCCGTGCACGCGTGCGAGGAATGACGCTTTCAATTTTTTTTCTCTTTCTCAACGCTTCCAGATCTATTTTAAGCAAGAGGCGCGTAGTGATAGCGCCGCAGATTCGGGTCATGAACCGCTGTTCGCGTCGTCCCCGTAGCGAGAAAATTGGTTCGCGCGATCCGTTATGCAACTGCGAGCGCTCGCGCGCGCAACTTTGCATCCATCCATTGTCCATCACTCCACTCAAGTCGACTCGCTTCTCTCTTTCTCTCTCTCTCTCTCTCTCTCTCTCTCTCTCTCTCTCGATGTGCAATAGTGGGAGGTACCGTTGCATATGTTGCACCGCGTGGCGAGAGTATGCCAGAGAGAGAGAGTCCGACAATTTCCAGCTATCGCAACGGCAGGACAATAAGCTATTGCAAGACTCTTCGCTCGTCCTCTGTCGCAATTTACGACGCGCAGTCTTAGATACCGTTTCTCTAATCCATTATCGAAATATCTTTGATCAACGAAAATTTTTATTTTTTTTTTTTCTCGCGGAACAAATGAAGATTTTTATTATTTTATATTTTTATCATATCATTTTATGATCTTTTATATTATTTATTTATTTTTTTTTCCAGTATTGTTGCTTTCCCGTAATTTTGATCGTTTTAATTTATATTTCTTTGACGCGATATGTAGCTTGATTCGAGGACAGTTAACAGAGGCTTTGTTTAATCGGAGACTACCGGCTGCGCGCGATGATGATTCATTGCAAAACGAGCGAGCGAACGAGCGAGCCTCTCGTTGTTCTCGAAGGTCGAATTGTCGTAACCGTCTTGTCGATTGCAGTTCGAAAACACTTATGGTGAGAGTGTCCGAGAGAGAGACACACGCGGCAATGAGTCTATCGTTGAGCGCGCAGCTGGATTCTCCTGAAGAGCAGGTCTGCAGGTGCATCCGCGAGGCGAGGCGGCAACGCATACACAACACGTGCGGGTTCGCTTTTACGGTGACATCGATGGTGTGCGTTGTTATTTCGCAGGCGGACAAATAGTGCAGAGAAAGGCACCGGTTGTGCCTCGTCGACATCATTTTTTTAACAAAGAAAATGTTGTCTAATTGATTAAAATATTTGAATGATGCAATCTTAACTTTTTGTATTCCCATAAACGGTCAATTTATGGTTCTATTTATGAAAAAGAGAGTCTGATTACGAATAAAATGTATACTATAATCTTAGCAATAAATACTTTTTTCTCTTCTCTTTTTTTTTTGGAAGCTTTTCGGTATTTGATTTCAATCGAACAAGCGATTTCAAACAATTTGAAAAATAATATTCCAAGAGTAATAATTATATCAGAGAATTTTTTTACATAGGATTCTTACATTTTAATAAAAAAGGCAAACGATAGTTTCCTGTGATCGATCTGAGATAATTTATTAAAATTCGTAATTTTGCGACTGTCTTACGCTCGTTCGCTCACAAGTCGCTGCGCGAGAGATGCAGATGCAATTGTGAAGAAAGAAGGAGGAAATGAGGGAGAGACGTATGCGTGGGAGTGAGACGACATCGAGAGCGCGATGTGGGTCACTAGGAAATTGTTGGTCGTCGTCTGTTAGTCGTTCGTTCCGACAGCACGACTGTGCACGACTGCCAGCTGCGTGGGCGTTGTAATCCCACGGCGGGTGGGCTTAGTCCAGGACCTGGGAAGGATGTCTCAGGATCATTCAACCCGCATTAATTTATATACGCTTGTGTTACGCGCCACTATTCTCTTTTCTTTGTTCTGTACTTCTCTCAAACACACGAGAATTTACATAATATTAATCTTTCGCTATAAAGTCGAATTAAGTCAGATGTTTTGATGTGAGAAAAAAACTAAAATTTTTCAATTAATATATATTTGATTTTCTCGGAATTGTATTTGAAAATTGTTCTTGTGGAATAATTAATAATAATTAATTAATTTGCAGAACCAAATTTTCGCGTCACGCCCGATGCAGCGTGCGTGACGTGGATCCCGGTCACGATGGAGGTGCGTGCGTTCGTGCGAGTACACGCTAGTGATCAAAGATAGCGAAATTGTATAATAAGGAAGTCATTAAGAATGGTTACAGCTTTCGGAAGGGTTTTCTCCATGAACGAAAGATTTACTCGATATCTATTCATTTAATAAGATTTCTCTCAACGAACGTTCTATCTCTGGAATAATTCGAAATTATTGAAACTTTACGTAAAAATGAAAAAATATGAGACGCGTCTCAGAAACTTTTTTTTTCCTCCTAGTCATTCTAGAAATTGTATAAGCAGAAAATTAATTATATATACATATTTAATTCTTAAAATTTATATTTTTATAAAAAACTGTGTACATTTTTTCTTAATTATGATAAAGATATTTTTATATTAATTAAATTTAGCAATAATAAATCACATGTTTTAATAATGTTATCATATATTTCATAATATTATAATAGCTTGAATCGATAAGACGTCAAAGTAGATTAAATCGAATTAAAGAAGGGAAGAAAAATATTATGAGAAAAGAAAATATTATAAGGAAAAATCAATAAAAAATATTTTATATTAACCACTTATTCGCGAAACTCGAGAGAAACCTCGTGTCTTTCCTCGTTAATCGTCCGCGAAGAAAATCGCCGATAAGATGTTGTTAAACTAACGCGGTCGTTTTCGCGTGCGATTAATTTATGAGGTGTTAAACGGCCGGCTTGAAGGGTGCATTTTAATGCACCCCTCGCGCTCAACGTTATGCAACGCGATTCGACGCGACGCGACGTGACGCCGGCGTCGTTTCTCGTGCGCAGGAAATTGGAAGTGTTGCGCGGCGATAATGAGAAGGTCCCCGAGATCGTCCTTACGATACCGCGCGCCCTGCCGTTACACGTCACGCGGCGACACCCCTAACGACTCCATTTACACCCTCACACGTCCTGTTTCGCGCGGAATCTCGCGCGTTTATATAGGGCGCACTTTCGCCACGCGAAACCGCAATCTGGGTTATCTCGTTTGTTTTTTCTTTTTTTTTTTTTTCTTTTTACGTTACGCTTATACAGCAGAGCGTGACTGAACGAAGAGACTAATTTCGGATGTATCGTGTGGGGAAGGAACATCAGCAAAAAAAAAAAAAATTGATTAAAATATCGACTATAATGAAATTATATTCATATGTGTATGTATCTCTTTCTCTCAAGAGATATATCTCTATATTCATAATTATTGTACTTAATTATTAATTCAATTTATCAAATAATTTTTATAATTATGTTTATTTAAATTTTAAGTTTTTTTTTGGAGTTATTAAACCATGATGTCAAAAATAATAAATTCCAAATGTATATATAAATTTATGCATTATGAAGAAGACAGTTCATCGTGTCCCACACGTCGGATAAAATATGTCACTTTGAATGAACAATTGTATACTGATTTTTAGCCCGCTGCTATTCTCTCCTCCGTTCGATGTCTCGCACTTAGATTATAGCATAGTCGATTATAGCATTAGAGTTTGTTGCGAAACGGGGCGAGTCACTGACATTTCTCTTTCTGCTTGACGCTCGCGTCGGGAGTGACTCATTGTCGAAGACAACGAACCCCGAAAGGAAACGAAGTGAGTGAATGAAGCGATGAATGGACCTTCTTATGAATGAATTTACTACCGCTTCTCTCTCTCTCTCTCTCTCTCTCTCTCTCACTCACTCACTCACTCACTCACTCACTCACTCACACACATACACACTTTTTGTCTCTCTTGTGTGGATGATGACGACGCGATGGCGATCGTTTTTTTCGCTCTGTTTTTACTGTACTCTTCATTAAATTGCCGTTTATTTTCGAACGCGTTTCACGAATCTTATGGTAAAAACAGTATCTTTCGAACCATGTCGTTTCTCTGTGCATTTATCTGTCACGAAGCTAGTTATTTCAAATTAATTGAAAAATGTCACGAAAATGAAAATTGATTTGACCGAAGAATCTGTCAGATATTAAAAGAACATTCTGTCTTTCCGAGACTCTATATACAACATGGTTTTTATAGATACTGATACTATCGACACATTTCTTGTAAAAAATGAGCATTTTTTTTTTTCGGAAACTTTTCCACAGAAAAGATGCTCATTTCTTAACAGTATTACATTATTGATCTCTCTACCCTATATTATATGGGACACTTTGTATATAGGGATGTGTATTCTACACGTGTATTCGTATACATTACGTCGTCCTAGAGACTTGCGTTAATTTCTTGGCAAGAGTTAATTTCTCTCTCTCTCTCTCTTCTTTGTTCCCGCGATAAATTACGTTCCTCGGATCGATCGTTTTTACCGCCGGTTCTCTCGCGAGAATTGCAGCTCGCATTCGGTGAAAGGCGGCGGCTCAGCTGTTTGCGGGCATTTATCAAGCGCGCGGTTAAACGCGACGTTACAGAGAGCCGCGGAGATAATCGTAAGCGCTTACGTTACGTCGCTCGTGTTTCATAACCGCTCGCTTAGGATAGGAAAATTGTGCCGTAACCCCGCGCTGTGAAAAGTGTGTCGCGTACATGCAGACCGAGGTGTATATATATACAATATATATATATATACATACACCGACACACACGGAGACATGTACTCGCGCGCTTCGACTACAGCGCATACACTAAAATTGGAACGATATGGAAAAGATTAGCGTTCTGATCCCCTCTCCACTCTGACGACCCCCTTTCCCCGCTACGTGAGAATGACACGGGAAAGCTTGGCCCCATGTCTTTAAATGAACAAGTGAAGAGATTTATTTTTATTTTTGATAATTTATTTTTGAATAATAATTTATAATAATTTGTAAAATGATTTTGGAATCATAATTTATATTTTTTCTTAAATATTGTGCTATAAAAAGAATAGAGAAAGATATGAGAGTATAAAATAATAAAATATAAACGAGAAGGTGGAACGTGGAAATTTGGAAGGCTCGAGAAAGGGATGCGGTGTCCGCGGAAGGGACGAGGAGAAATCCGGTTATAACCTGTGACCTATATGTAACCGTCACACGGCTGTCGTTTAACGGGAACGAAAGTGACGTCTTGACGACGTGGGGCTGCTCTCGCCTTCGTCCGGGCTGCGAGCTGACATTGGCTCCCGTCCAGCCTCTCTCGACGACGTTCCCAATAAACTGGCGATCGAAAGTAACCCCTTGGAGGAAAATTAAACGTTTGGTTTTCGGAATGTAGTATCGGAATATTCTGTCGATTTATTGTGGATCAATGATTTTTAAACGCAATTATCGGGAAAAAATAAAATATTTGAAAAAGAAAATTTCCCAGAACGAAAAGCTGTTTTTAATAATTTCGCGTTTTTATCAAATGTGATAAAAATTGTAGGAATAAATATGAAAAGAAATTTGAATAATTAAAAAAAAATGTTTTTTCCGTTTTTCATATCGATATTAAAAATTAATATCGATTGATTTCAGATATAAATTTTTTTTAGATTTATACTACAAACTATTTCTATAACATCACTTCAGATTTTAAATAATAATCTGAATTTTTCTCAATTTCCTATACGCTTAAAAAATTACAAGCTTTTCAGAGAGACTTGAAGCGTACTCTTGAAAATTGCACGTAATCACCGTCTTTTCGAGAAGGAGAAAATATTCTTTTAGAACGACGCTTGAAAATAAGTCTCTTCAATCATATATATTGTACACTTTTTGCAAAGGGGCTTCTATTATGGTCATCATTCGTTCGTTGCGGTATGTGTTATTATTCATTTCCAGCTTTCCATGTGCATCGGCGCGATCGATCGGCGCATATCGATCGCACGGTTCGCGATATGTCGCTCGTAACAATTGTTCCGCGCGCGCGCTCATCGCCGCTCCCCCTTTTCTTTATTTCACTCGCGGGGCCCCGTGGTTGCGTGACAGACGTTATGTACTAACCACTTCCTGCGCGCTCACCTTTGCACATTGCGTGCGTACGGCAGGGAGGAAGGTTATAAGAAGCAAGAAATGGCGAAGCAATCTTGTCTCGATGATCGTGACAATAAATGTAGAATAAATATTAGAAGCTAGATATATATTTTATTATTTTTGTATTTTATTAATTTTTTTTTTATTAAACAAAAATAAAAGACTAATAAATAAATAAAATAATAAAATAGTTTTTTATTTTATTATAATTTACGGAAAAGAAATATTTCTTAATAGTAGTGAGAAATTATGGGAAAAAAGGAACAGCATTTTCCGGTCTCTTTTCAATGTTTTCTGTAATTTAAATTAAATGGCTCCGTGTTTTTCTTTCGTATGAATAAAAAGTATTAGAAAACGCATACGAGAAAAAACTTGTTTAGAAAGTTGTAGCAAAAAAAAAAAATCTTTGAAATATTATCTTTACGTGGAAAAATACCTGGAATAGCAGGAAAGTCTTTTTGCAAGATTTGAATAGACACCCTGGAGAATAATCTTTTCGCTCTGTTGCGTGTTCCAGGGCCGTGAAAGCATTCCAGCAGGTGCTATGGGTGGAACCAGGATTCCCGCGGGCCTGCGAGGTTCACCTACGGCTCGGCTTGATGCTGAAGGTCCACGCTGAGTTTGACGCCGCCTTGAAGCACCTGACACTCGCCCTGATCGACGCCACCACACCTGCTTCCTTCTCCAAGCTTGAAAGTAAGTAATAGGCTTGCCTGCTCACATTGCGAAAAACCCGGGGAAAAACGCGCCACCCCATTTATATCGCGGCTCCCGTCAACAATCCCTCGGCTCGCTTGATCACTTTCCTTCCTCCGCGAACTTGACCGCTTTTTCACTCGCATCGTTCTCGTCTCTCAGATTTATCAGTTGCAAGTTATCTTCAGTTGTACACGAAAACTTTTTTTTACTTTTAAGAAAAAATTTATAGAAAAAATTTTTCTATAGCTTTTGATATTATTAAGAATTAAGCAATAGCATATTATTAATTATGAAAATATGTCGTGAATGTTTCTTAATAATATACTAATGGCGATAAAAAAATCATTTTTATTTAATTTTAAATGATGGACTTTGTTTTAATAAATTATATTAAAATAATATTAATAATTAATAAGTCTTAAATATTAAAATTCAATGATGATTTTGTTTCTCCAAGAAAAGATTGACTCTTGAAATTCGTCAGAAGATCCGTCATTGAGATTGAAATCGTGGGACTTCCCCTTCCTCGTATACGTCACATATACACGTGGAACCTAGATTTCCTAGGCGTAGAAGTTTTTCGCGAAGATGAATCAGAATGACTGCCGCTGATTCATGACTCCGAATTACATGCTCTCCGCGTAATGATCCAATGATTCGTCCAGGAGTCACTCTTCTCTCTCGCTTCTCAGATACTAGGAATATATAATATAATTCCTCGCCGGAAGTCGGACTTTTTTAAATAGTCAGCCGCGCTTCGCTTACGCGCCAGTGCTCTTATTGCGTTTTGACGTTTTAGGATGGAGGAAGTTAATCGAAATCCACTCTAATCGTTCTTTCCCAACATTCCCCCTCAAATCTAACCGATAAAAATTTATCTCCGACTAATAAATATCTCTTTTCAATTAGACTGTTGAAAAAATATTAAGGAACTTTGTTTCTTGTGTCGCAGTAAAATTCCACATTGCTCACTTGTACGAGGTTCAGGGCAAGTATCGCTTGGCCAGGGAACACTACGAAGTCCTGCTACAAGAGAAGGTACTGCCGTCGCATCTCAAGGCCGACATTTGCCGACAATTGGGTAAGTCCGTGGATCTGTCTGCTAATAATAATAAATAAGAGCGGGAAAATAAATTTATTCGAGATTAAATTTTTTAGATGTAAAATAAAGCTCTTAATCAAAAGACACTAATTGACAAAGATAAAAAAAAGACCAATTAGAAATTTATTTTTGAGCAAGCTTAAATTTATTTTTGAGAGAAGTAGAGAGTACGCGTATTATGAAGCTAGTTTTGTTGTGAATTACCTAATTTTTATTTTTCACGCCGATTCTCGGAGATAATCACCCTCGATTTAATTTGCCAAACGCGACATAATTAATTATAATAAGCGAGATTCTATATGCTAAGATATTTAAAATTTATCTCTTTATATTTTGATTCATGAAAGTTAAAAATTGTCGGTCGCTCGATATTTTCGTTAAGGGAAAAGAAGACAGATTGTCTTGCTAGGACTATGGATCCTGTATAAATATTCAAGACGCTAGAAAAAGGAAAGACGAGAGATATCGCGTTCGGAAATATTTAAAGATTCCGACACATTCTAATTCTAGGGGAGTATGCAAATATTTCATATATAAATATTTAAGACTTTGTGGAAAGAGAGGAAACAAAAATATTACTTTCGGAAAATTCTGGTTGAAAGTTTATTTGACGTAGAAGAGAGAGGGAGGGAGGGGGGAGTGTGTTAAATATTTAATGCGCGATAAATGTAAAAACAAAAGAGAATTTTGTTCCGATAAATTTATTTAAATGCTTTTGAATGTAAATTTGACGAGAATATCTTCAAATTTTTGAATTAGAAATCTTCGACAGTTTATAAAAAAATAATTAAGTGTGTTTTTTTTTTTTAGAATTTTTGATATAATATATATTTTTGTATATAAGTATATACAGTGTTTAAAAAAAAGTTAGTGTTAAAAAAAAAATTATATTAAGTGGAAAGAAAGCGTATACATTAATCTTTTAAAATTGAAGGTCGACGTCACTATAAGCAACTTTGTATTACTTTGGAAGGACTCCGACTTTACTCTAACTCCAGGGGGACACTTTAAGCGTACCCCGTCGCGATTCGGCGTCTAGTGTACGCATAGTCTGAAACAGAAACGAAAGAGAGGGAGAGAAAGAGAGAGAGAGAGACATAGGGCAGGTGCGAGAGAAACGGAGACTGAGGATAGTTTTCCCACAACCATCGGAGTCGCTCTCTCTCTCTCCGTCCCATTCACGGCTGCCTCTCCTTCCCTCTCTGTTCCTCGTTCATTCAATCTCCCTCCCCCGGATCGCCTCTCCGTCTCATCCCCGGCCCACCCTAACCCGGAATAAATCAATACACGTGTCTGCAGACTACTTGGCAGAGTGCAGCCGGCACGCCAAGAGAACCGACCGAATTCAAGTGAAGCTGAAAGCGCGACGAACCGAGGGCAAAATCATCCTTTTGCTCGAAGCTCGTCGTGGGAGTGATATTTCTTCCTCGTTTTTATTCGTTTCGACAGTAAAGATAATGTCTAAAATGTCCTTCGCAGATAAAAAGAATCCCGTCTAATGACAGTTTTTGCCTTCGGACCCTAAATCGCCATGACTGTCCCTTTAAATGGCGAATGCACTTTCTTATTTCTCTTCCCTTCGGAACGGATCGCTTCTCGATAAAAGTCACACGTCTCGCATCCCCGGGGAGTTGTGTCTTCTCGAAAACGTGATCGCGACCGGAACTTACTTTACGACCTGTTTATGGTTCCTCGCTTGGATCGTCCCGGTCGCGGCTGACCGGTTTCCGCTTCCCTTTTTTTCGGAAGGGACATCGTCCTTCTATCCGTCCTTTCAGCGAAGAAAAAGGACAAGTATCTCGTTGGCTGAATAATAAATTTCACGTTTTATCATTAATTGCGATTGATGTGCGCGAAGAATTTCGTATGATGAAACGGAAGATTTTTCTTAGTAAAATTAGAGTTCAGCGTCGTAAAAACGAAATGTTGGAATTCAGATGAAGCGTAATTTTCTAGATTCGAAGAATACAATATTTTCGGAAATTCAGAGAATCGGTAGAAGATTTCTCAGAAAAGATGGGATTTAAATCGACTGAGAGATCTAGATCTAGCTCGAGAGATTCTCGGGGGCTCGTCTGAGGCCAGGTGAGTTCACAATGTAAAGGCAGACCCGACAGATTTGCGAATTGGCCGTGCATGGGACCACGGCATTACGAATGGGACAGGTACTCTAGGTGAATAAATAATATTAAGGGTAGACCAGCGACTGACAATTATTAGTCTCGCGGATAAGAGAAAAATGGCGGGAATAATTTCGAAAAAATTTGAAAATTAATTTTAAATATAAGAATAAAATAAAATAAAACTAATATAATATAATATAATATAATAAATAAATAAATAAATAAATAAATAAATAAATAAATAAATAAATAAATATATATATATATATATATTTATTTATTTATTAAGAGTACATCTTCTTAAGATGTATTCTAATAAAGTAAAATAATTATGAAAATCATTGAATGTACGGATGGAAGCATAATTAAGTTAATCTTGATCGATCCGGCAAACTAATTAAGTGCGGTTTCCACGTGGCCGCAGTTTTGCCACGTGCTCACGTGTATTTATATGTTTGTCGGGAAAAACAACTTCTCGCGACGCGTCGCTTTTCCCACGACGATTAATCCGTTGGGTATCAACAGGTAAACACGCGCTGCAAAAGAAGCGGCTGCCATAAATCGACATCATTATAATACCGCGCGCAAACAAAACATTTTTTTATAATGTATTATAATATGTCACACACATAATATTGCACGTACATTTATAATATTATAATATATGGTATATATGAAGTTTTAAAAGAGAAGAAAATTTCGAATTCTATTAATTGAATTTTTCCTTTTTTGATTATTTTTAATTAAGTTCTTTGAAGAAATATTTTATTCCTTCAGTTACACATTACATCTTGATAATGTATGATACCGAGTCTTATGATATGTTAAAGAGAATCGTTGAAAATTATCCAAGCTTACTAGAAGATGAAATATCTCTGCAAAGTGAAAACAAATTTGAAACTTTTTCGCTTTTTCTGAAGAAATTTTAAATTGAAAGAGTGAAAGGGATTAGCAATAAAATTAAGATCTCTTATTAATTTATTCTGAGAAGATTCGCATCGAGTGCAGTCTATAAATTTAATTTATTGCCACGTAAAGATGATTAAAAAAAATGATCCATTTTCGACGAGAAGACGAGACACTCGTGTTGCGCATAGTAGTCGTTTTTCCGCGCTTCTACGCCTATGTTTCTAGAGGGGTAATACGAGACAGTCCCCCTAGAGAAGGAACAGCCAGTATGACTGCCAGAGCTATCCCTAGGCTGTACCTGCGAAAATCTATTCAGTATAGCTCACTAGCTCGTTGTCTAGCATCGAGGTAACACCTCGTGCAGTTCTATTGTAGAAGGAAAGCAGAAGCGCGCGTGTTTGATGAAATACATTGTCGCTTGCAGGATGGATGTATCACGTGGTTGACTGTACTGTACTGGGCATAACTAGACAGCAGAAGCAGGCTGTAGCTATACATTGTCTTCAGAAGTCCATCGACGCTGAACCTAAGAGTGGACAGAGCCTCTACCTCTTGGGTCGTTGTCTGGCCGCCTCCGGAAAGGTTCACGATGCGTTTATCGCATATAGGTAATGTGCACAAATAAATAAATAAGGAAAGTAAATTAGTAACTCGAGATACGTTAGTTGCGAAATTTAGTTTAAAACTTTTTGGTATTCTTTATTAAAATTATATTTTTAGATTTTTGTAAGTGTGAATAATTTAAATAAATAATATTTTTATTTTATTAAATTAATTATATTATTTTTAATTATATGTATAATTATATAATATATAATTAATTTAATATAATATAAAAATTTTAAAAAATTATATATATAATTTGAAATCTCTCATTTTTTATGATTATTATTTTATAAATTGATGTTTTATGTAAAAAATATGTGCAACTGATAATTTGTACTTAGTTTAATAGAGTCCCTTCTTTCTTAATTCTTTTCCTTCTTAGTTTAATAGAATCGGTTCTTACTTTAATTTAGTCCTTTCTCCTAGACTTTTTCTAGAGTCTAGAAAAAAGAAAATATTTGTTTTTTTTTTCTCAAATTTAAAAAAAAATGAATATTCTGTCCTCGGCAGAAATTCCGTCGAAAAATCGGAAGGCAATGCGGACACATGGTGCAGCATAGGCGTTCTGTATCAGCAGCAGAATCAGCCTATGGATGCACTGCAAGCCTACATATGCGCTGTGCAACTAGACAAGACCCATTCAGCCGCTTGGACTAATCTGGGGATACTGTACGAAAGCGTTAGTCAACCGAAAGACGCTTTGGCTTGTTACGTTAACGCATCCAGGTAAATTGCACGTCACACACCAATGCAACGAGAATCGCATTATATTTAATATAAGGGCGGGTTTATTAAACGAGCAAACATTTAATTATTATATATATAAAGCCGTTATATCTCTGTTTTTCAACATCGATAAGAAATTTATATTATTTGGTGTTAAATGATTAGATTAAACTATTCATGATTTTTAAAAATGTATGATTTCTAATCAAGTATTAGATTTTTCTCGTCGTAGCCTTAAATTATTACTTTTATTCTATGCTCTATCTCTCTGGGTAAACTTATTACAATCTCGATTAATCATGTTATTTACTCGTCGAGTTTTACCATGTGTGCATTTTTACACTTTATAGTAGTCGTGTATTTCTAGCGCATGAATAAGATCAGCACGTGGCGTAAATTGAAGGCTAGATTTATGTTTCGCGTCGATCTAAAAAATTCACGTCGACGGACGATTGGGTTATTAGGTCAATTTGAGATAAGAGTTGTCCTTCTGGTTTTACAGGGGAAACAGCAACGCAGCGAATTGCACGGGCTCATTGGTGGGCCTGGGTGGCGTCAAGTCCGGTGGCAACAACCCGATGAACCCGTCCCTCCAACAGCGCATCAACTTTCTGCAGAGTCATCTAAGTCAAGCACCACCAATGCCTTCTGTCGCTACCAAGTGAGTTGAGAAATCAACTTGTATTACAATGTTATTACGCGATTCCGATTACACGCAATCATATTAATCCTTAATACGCATTTCATTTGTAATAATCCTCGAAGATTTGAACAGATGGATCATTATAGATGATAAATTTTATTTCTCAAATTTTGTTTTTTTTTTTAATTTTATTTTTTGAATCTTTACAAAATCTTTAAAATACAAAATGTGTAATGTCAAAATTAATTTGGACAAAAGATAAAAATTCTATCTCGGATATCATATTTTGCAAAAACCATTAAAATTCTCTAAAAATGTATCTTTACGAAGAAAAGAATATCTCATCTATCACTATAAATATAATAAAACGAAGAACAAAAAAAATTACGTATAATTTGATTGCTTTACATCAATTTTTTATATGAATAAATAAAGTCCCTTATAATATACTTCAATGTTTTTCTTTTCTTTCAACTATATAATAGGCCAAAATTAATATGATAAATATGATAAATATACAAGATGGCATTGCATTAAATTTCCTTATATTCTATTAAATTTTCTGAGAAAATTACTTAAGATACATAAGAAACAAAATTTTTTTATTGAAAATTATGAATATTATTAACATAAAATGATATTTTATAAATATCATGAAAAAACATGTTCTGTTACAGAAAAAAACACTTGAAACACTCGTTCCACAACAATAACAGGAAAAAACGAGCAATATGATTATTATTCCGTTTCGCAAACACGAAATTGTGTCGAGGATTTAACGATTATTGCAATAATAAAATTTATCAAACTATTTAAAACGTTGCATCTATCAAATGTCACAATCGCTATGGAAAAGATTTTTATCATACATTTTTACGCTACATCATATCTACATCTTATATCCAATTTTATTTTTAAACATATTTTTCGAATTTTTAAAAAAACTTTAGTTAAAAGTTTTGTACTTATACTTTTTGCAGTTATCGAGTTTTTATCATAATTTTTATCTTTATTTACAGGAAGCGGCATTTGCCGTCAATCGAAGATGCTTGGAATCTGCCGATCAGCGCGGAGATCACCAGCCGGCAGCAGCAGCAACAGCAACAGCAGCAACCCGGCGGACCTTCGTATAAATATGGCACCACACCTACTGGTCCGCCACCGCCTTATCCTCAAACTCAAGGACAGAATCCTAAGCGATTTAAGGTAAAGATTTTGTAACTTATTTTAGAATATAATCTAATAACTTAAATTATCTTATCAGTATAAAAAATCTCGAAATTAATTGTAAGGATATTTTAACAATTAAAAATGAATATGTGTATAAAGAGATAATGTATAAAGCTGATGTATTAAATATTTCATGCTTGTATCAATTAATAAAGTTGAATTTTTCTCTCATAAACAGACCGATGAAGTGATATCGGCCGCGCCGCAGCAACGACCACCGCCATACTACCTATCGTCGCAGCAGCTTCAAATGCTGCAGGTTTTGCAGCAAAATCACGGCAATCTGTCACAGCAGCAACAGGCCTTGCTCGTTCAGCTGCAGCAACAGTATCGTGCGATGCAGCAACATCAACAACACATTAGGCTACAGCAGCAGCAAGCAGCGCAACGGGGCCTAAGGCCAGGACAGCCCGGCCATCCCACAGCCTATGGTGGTCATCCTCAAAATCTCGGTCAAACGTCGAGTGTCATCAAGAACTATGGCATACCGCAACAACCGGTAAATATTGAATATATCATTTTTAGAAGACTTGAATCGTTAATCTATCTTTCTCGCGCATGGCCGAGAGACTCTGCAAAGACTTTTGTCATGAAAAATTTTTATTTTCATTTTTTATATTAAATGCATGTCACGTTAAAGCCAATTACACGGAGTCATTTAATTTTGATTGGCGTTCAGTTGCAGCAGGGAGGTACGGTGGCGCTGCAGACAGGCTTTTCTGATACCAACGTCGGTTATAACACGGCGGCGACCGGAAACACTACGCAGTCACCAGGCATGCCTTACAAATCCGCCTCCGATCCCACTTATCCGCCCCAGAGGCAGCAAATTACAGGCGGTGCTCAATACGGCGGTCAGTACCAGCAGCAACCGAATCAGTACGCTGCTCAGGGTTATACGCAGGTCTCGTCGGCGACCGGCGGCTACCCGGAGAACTCTGCTACGATCATGGCGAATAAGGATAATCTGGACATGACGGATCAGGAATTGCAGGCACTGCTATCACAGAAGGACATTGCTACGTCGCTGGCGGAAGATCTTCTTAAGCACTTCGGCTCCGATGGCCTGGATACCGTCGTGAAAGAGGAGCCGTTGAGTAGCAATGTCGTTAATGATAACGGTACATTGAGTTCCGGTCCGTTTTCGCCGTCGAATCTCGAAGAGAATGCGGCGGACAAGGCGAAGGAAGTAAAGCTAGAAAAGCCAGAAGAAGCTTCTTCCCAGCATCCGACGCAACCTAAATCGACGGTGGAGGCTGTGACGACGACACCCGTGACAACAGCTGTGACAACAACTGTAACGACGGTGAAGACCGAGACGATGGCGACAACGACAGTGAAGAACGAGACGACGACATCGTCGTTGTCTTCAATGATGATGCCAACAACGACGGCGGTGACAAACAAAAGTGAAGCTGCTGCCAATATTTCCAAGACAGAAGCGACGATGATGAATTTGAAGCTCCAATCGTTGTATGAACCACAACCAGAGCAAGAGCTTAGCATCGAAATGGACGCGAGAACGATAATCGAAGCATGCAAAGGTCAAGGGTTGAACGGCGTGCCGAATTGTTCGATACTGAGCGATCGGTCACCGCCGCCGGCGCCGCCAGATCCACCCAGTCAACGATTGACGAAGGAACAATTGTTGCCGTCTACACCGAGCGTCTTTTTAGAGCACAAGAAGGACGCATTCGGTCCTTCTCTACAAGAATTTTGTCTAAAGCATCCGATTGCTGTGATACGCGGCCTCGCAGCTGCGCTCAAACTCGATTTGGGACTATTCTCGACCAAAACATTGGTTGAGGCGAATCCGGATCACGGTATCGAGGTCCGTACGCAGATGCAGCAAACCAGCGAGGAAAACTGGGATCCGACGCTCAACAAGAAAGTCTGGAATTGCATCAGCCATCGTAGCCATACGACGATTGCCAAATACGCGCAGTATCAAGCTTCGAGTTTTCAGGAGAGCCTGAGGGAGGAGAAGGTGCAGGGTGGCGGCATGCACGTTTCCAATTTGTCAGACTCGGACTCAAAAGACAGTACTGGTCAAACGGTCAGACGTAAGAAGAACACTTTCGGCTTGGCCGGTCGACCAGGAACCAAGATGCTGCGTTTTGGTACCAACGTGGATCTGTCGGATGAAAGAAAGTGGAAACCGCAATTGCACGAGCTCATGAAGCTGCCAGCCTTCGCCAGAGTGGTATCGGCTGGCAATATGCTTAGCCATGTCGGCCACGTGATCTTAGGAATGAATACTGTGCAGTTATATATGAAGGTATAATTAAAAGAATTTAATAATACAAATAAATTTTTTTTTAGCTAAAAAAACATTATACAAAGATGAAAGGAGGCAATTAAGAGCAAGCGTGGTAATATATGCGTAATCGAGCTGTTCAAATGTGATATCAATGAACAGCTCGATTTCTGTTCTTTATTTATTTTGTAATTACGCTAAAGATGGATAAAAAAAAGGACCAAAATATACGCTTTCTATTATTACATCTACCGCTACTTTATGTTAATATAATTTGATTATATAACATTTGCGCACAAATTACCGCGCAGTCTCTTAATTGTTTTTCTTTATCTTTGTATGATATATTCGTAAGAGCCTTTATTGTTCCATTTTAATTTAAAAAAAATGTAGAGCATATATTTTTTATATAGCGTTTGAAGAGTGTTTCGAATATATAAATAAAGCGTTCAGGAGAAGAACGCATCAAATCACTTTGTGTCAAGTTTTACAGTAGAGCATTTTTAATTTTATTTTAGTGACATAATATGTATTTTTATAAAAAATTGCCCTGTATTGTATGATTAAACATGTGTGACTAAACATTTTTCTCCTGTACGCACATTTTTTCGCTTTTTCCTTCGATCTAAGCAGATTTTTTTCATTTTTATGATAAGATAATCTAAAACTATTTCATCAGAACTACATCATCGCAGAGTTATCTCGAAAAGACGAAAAATGGAAAAATTGGTACGTTCATTCTTTGGACTCTTCATTTGTAATTGACTTATGTAATTGTTTTCAGGTACCAGGTAGCAGAACACCTGGCCATCAAGAGAACAATAACTTTTGTTCGATCAACATCAATATCGGACCGGGCGATTGCGAGTGGTTTGCGGTACCGGATGCTTATTGGGGCATGATTTGCGCACTTTGTGAGCGCAATGGCATCAGTTACTTGCATGGCAGCTGGTGGCCGAATCTGGACGACCTATACGAGGAGAACATTCCGGTGTACAGGTTTCATCAACGACCAGGCGATCTCGTGTGGGTGAACGCCGGCTGCGTTCATTGGGTGCAGGCGGTCGGCTGGTGCAACAACATCGCATGGAACGTTGGACCGCTTACCGCTAGACAGTATCAGCTAGCGATTGAGCGTTACGAATGGAATAAATTGCAGGCATTTAAATCAATTGTACCGATGGTGCATCTCTCGTGGAATCTAGCGCGCAACATCAAGGTATCGGATCCGCGGTTATTCGAGCTAATCAAGAACTGTTTGCTGCGGACGATACGACAGTGTTGCTTGATATTGGAGTTTGTTAAGAGTAAAGGGGTAGAAGTGCGCTTCCACGGCCGCGGCAAGAATGAGGCTTCGCACTATTGCGGCCAATGCGAGGTGCGTCTTTTTTTTCTCACATCTCTTTAATAAAACAATTTTCCTAGAAATATAACATAATCATAGAAGACTAATTTATAAAACTCTACACATTTCATTCTATTATCTTCCATTCTTTTATATTTAATATATCATTTTGTTTTTTACAGATTGAGGTGTTCAATATTCTATTCATCCGCGAGCAGGAAAAACGTCACGTAGTGCATTGTATGGATTGCGCGCGTAAACAATCTCCTTCGTTGGAGGGCTTCGTCTGCTTGGAAGAATATCGTATGCGCGACTTGATGGACGTTTACGACGGATTCACCTTACATATGCCGCAAGTTACCGCCACTACCTCCGCCACAACTTCCTCATCATCGTCACCGTTATTATCATCGGCGGGGGCGGCGCTGTCGACCATGTTGCAGGCACAGATCGGCCAGTCATCCTGAGGTTACATGCAACACAGATATTTAGATTTTCTCAGCACGCTGCAACAGTAGTGATCACCACCATCCGGGAAATGCGAATTCTACCCGGATGGTTACTACTGTTAGCGAGGAGGACACTTCTTGCGATAAGCATTATTTTCAGTGTACCTGAGAGCTACTCGAAACTAACCGGGACCGGCTCCTTAAAAGCTCTTCATAGGCGATCGTCCATGAATGTTCCGAATAGAAAAGGCAAAGCGTGACACTAATTTATCTCGTGGTATCGATTTTAAAAAAAGACAATGATTTTAAATAAAAATCATTGAAAAAAAACATTATTAAGACAGAATTTAAAAAAAAAAAATTTTAAGTCGATACGTTATCTGAGATATAACAGGCGTCATGCTTTGCCTCGTCATATTGAATGTATATTTTTGTCTCAATTTGTGTACAACATGACTTTTAGGCGCATTTTGTGACGGTGAGTTTTGCGCGAGCCGATCCTGGGGAAAAAAAAGAAGGAGAGAAGGGTCCTCAAGGCAATCACGGAGATCGATTCGTGCCACTCGCTCGTTAGTTAGCGCTGTTTGTACAAATCTAGTTGGCTTATATCCTTAAAAAAAAAGAGAAAAAGGCGAATCGCTGCCGATCGCGCCCAGTTTATTCCCTGTAAATATGAAGGCGATCACACGATTTTCTTTTTTATATAGCTCTCGGGTATTGACTTGAAGAAGACTGTTCCCGACTGTCAAAGGATTTTAAATAGCGTAATAATTGGCCCGCGGCGTAATCATGCGATCATTTCCATTTCGGTATGCTAGACGTTTTCTTTCACCGATCAGACTCTTCTTATCGTCGTTATCATTGTATAATTAATTATCATCGTCGTAATGGTGATCGAGAATACGATTAATCGCGCGAACAGCGGACATAGAATTTAATTTCCGAGTCGTTTCTTTTTATTCTTTATTCTCTTTGAAATCGGTTGATTTATGAGACTTCGCGGTAAGGTGATTCACTGCCACTTACAAAAACACTGAGATAAAAAGAGAGATTAGCCGTCTATTAAATTTATTACACGTAAGGGAACGATCGCCTGTCGTTAATTGATTGTTGTTAGGGAAATATACGTATGAAGGCAAACTACTGCCACTATGTGGAACTGCTCAAGAATTATTTGTACATTTTTGTATACAAATTGACGTCGAGAGTAAAAAGAAAAAAAAATGAAGAAAATTAGCAAGAGTGTCGTTAGAGCGTAGGATGATTTCTACTGCCTACTACACGTTATCTCCCAATTGAGATGAAAGTTTTTGATTTTTCGTCGCATAAAATTTAATTTTTCCTACACATGGCATTTTAGATCTCGGATATTCGACTGTCGCTTGATTGTTGTTGGTCAAAATTAATAAACGAAGAGACGAAAGAAATTAGGAACACAGAGAACTCTGCTAAAATAAAACAAAATGATAGAATCTGAGGCTCCATGCATATGCTTGAGGATTGAAAGGAGGAAGAGCGTTGTAAAATTTTCGAGTTTTATCACATTGTTCTCGCGTAATGACTTAGCTAGTTTTTGTAGCCGCAAAATGTAAGATTTTTGTCTCCCATCGAAATTTTATTCCCGCGATGAGGGATTTAAATGCGCGAATATTTGCGTTAACAGAATCCTCGAAATTTAGCGAAACCAAAAAAAAAAAGGAAAAAATATATGCGCGCAGGGCAATGATAGGATTTTTCGCGAAGAGTCCAAAAAAAGAGAGATACGCTAACAGGAGGGAAAGAGAGAGCTTCTGTTCATCAGGTTATAACTTTAAGAGAACAAAGTACCTTTTCACTCACAGTCTCGTCAATTGATCACGGCGTTCACAGCCGATACAACGTGCCAGACCGCCATCATGTATATTAATGTTCGATTCGGAGGAATTTAAAGATTAAGAGCGGCTATCTATTTTTATCTGTCGTTAAACGTCCAACACGCAAACAGATCGAACAACGTAAACGTCTTTAGGTTCTCTTCACTGTTCAATCACACACTTTATAGATATGCGAAAGGGGACAAAAAATTGCGAATCTTCGTCGATGTCAAATAATTTTTTGCGTCGAGGAAGATGCAACCAATGTTTGTTTAATTCGAGAGACAGTGAAGAGGACCAATCCGCGACGGATGGATTCGCTTTTAACTTTCAACTTCTCGATTCTCGGGGTCCCGGCAAATTACGGGAGGGGGAAGGGGGGAGGTCAGAAGTAGAGAAGAAAAAGTAGTTAGCTGTTTGCTCCACGAAAGAAGATCATCCGCAAGAGGGACGATGTATTTTTGAATATCTAGAAGCGCCTAGTTCCACCGAGCGAGTAGTTTCAAGAGAAAACAACTTCTCTTCTTATTTTCTAGGCAGGACGTACATGTGCCTCGACATTCGCTAAATTGACATATCAATGCCTCGTTTCATGTATCAACGATCTTTATTATCAATTTTTTTTTTTTTTTAAGAATAAGCGAGCTGACCGATCGTTTCCTCGAATTGAGATATCCGAGGGGAATTCCATGATCTTCTAGCGAATGTTAGGGCATCTGTACTTGTGCAACTTAGTATGCGTCCAGGACGATCACGCGCGACACTTTCGGACAAAGTGTGTAGAGAGAAGAGGGGAAAATAAAATATATAATATACGAGACAATGTCTTCGCGATAGAATACAGAAGGAGGGAGGAGGGATGGTAAACAATTTTGTTTTTCACATTTTAAATCAAGCACGCTATATGATCTCAACTTTGCACGTTGCCGGCGGAAAAGGAAAGTGATCCATGTACATATATATATATATATATATATATATATATATATATATATATATATATATATTAATTATCCCACCGGCAGCTGCAAGTTCCGAACTGACTCGACATCCTTCGATTAATCGCTAATTCGTAAATTATACTGTACAGGATAAATCACTGAAGGCGTTAAAGGTTAATAATTATTTTAATTGAACGAGATATGAAATCCTTATTTTGCAGCAACTTTTTAGTATCGAAGCATTATGTGAGAAGTTAGTTTTTTTCTAAACGAAATCGTTAAGATCATATTAAAGACCTTCATTTTTTTCAAACTGATAACGTTTTTATTATATACAACTGTAGCCCATTTGTTGAGTAAAATGATCACACATAGTCAAGATTATACCAAGGTTACAATGAAAAAACAATGTCAAATGGCAAAATTGTTCAGAACAGTTTTTAAAATAAATGCTCGAAATTACTGTCATTTTTGCGTCGAATGCCCGCTTCGATTCTAAACAGTTGCTGGAAAATAAGAAACCATATCTTGTTCAGTTTTAGAAGTATTAGTCTGTGTAATAGCTTTAGTGATCTACCCTGTATATATATGTGTGTGTGTGTATACATATGTATATATTATACACATATACATATTATAAATATATAAATATATGAATAAAAATATATATATATTTAATGTAAAGAATAAGGATATTAGGCGAATTCACAAGAGTATAGAAAGCTCCTTTGCGAGCCTCTTCGTAGTTAAAGAAAAACGAGATCGCTCGTTTGTCGTGTGTTTGTTCGATATTTTCATAAATTAATACGATGGAGTGCACGCGACTTTGAATCTTCCCGGTTGGTAAAAAAAAGAGCCCTTCAATCTTGTTCTTATTCTTAATAAACACCTTATTGAGTTTGATTTTTCGTTGATAAATAAGATTCGATAAGGGATGCGTATAAACGAATTTGAGCGTTCTCGATAAATGTAAAGATAAAGATGATTATTAATCCTTCATAGTCTATAATGTAATTTGAAAGTGAAAAATTTAAAAAGCAAGAGGTTTCTTCTTTTTTCTGACAAAATGATTTTGTCCATGGAGGACTAACTAAATCATGCTTCATGAGAGGACAAAGAAAAATGCGTAAAACATATTTTCGCTATAAACTGTGCTACTACTACTATTACTATTACTACTACTATTACTATCGATAATTTAAGTTGTATACCCTAAAAAAACCGAGATGAAAAAGAATCATGCAGACCAGACGAGAATTTATTTTTGATCCATGAAATAATATATAGCGAAGTAATATTTTTCTCATTAATCCAAGCCGTATACATACATACATACATACATACATACATACATACATACATACATACATACATACAAACACACACACACACACACACACACACACACACACACACACACACACACACACACACACACACACATATATATATATATATATATATATATATATATATGTACACACACATACACACACACACACGCACACACACATACATATGTATATATATGGATAAACCTCTGTATAAAAAACGTAGCATTATTAGACATATATATAGAACGAAAGCGATTAATATAGCCAGCAATCGTATGGTATATGTGTGTGTATAAATTTTGAAAAAGAATGGCTGAAACATTACTACTATTACGTCGCTATGTAAGCTATGTGTATTTCTTAACGACAGAACAACAACAACAAAGTGAAAACGTTCACTGCCAAATTGTGATAAGCGTGAGAAATCCCACCTTCAAGCCAGGAGCGTTTTCTTGACTTCTGATCGCATTGACCAATCGTTTCCGCCCTCTTCCCCTTTCCCCCTCAATATTCATGATCCTCCCTCCCTCTTCCACTTCTCCCCTGTAATAATAATAAATAGTTACCGCGCATCCAATCCGATCATAGTCATTTATTTTTTTTTAAATGAAGCTAGATAATAATTTAGATAAAGAGAGAAGAGAAGAAGTTAGTCTCGACCAATGCAGCTAGAAACGAAGGAAAATCGCTCCCCTATTTTAAGGGCCATAATTTGAAAATGGCCGTATTTTAAACGACACAGATATAGAACGAAGCGATATTTTTCAATGGGGCACGTTTTACCGATTGAGAAAAAAAAAGATGGAGAAGAGAGAGAAAGAGAGGCGTGAAAAGATGAAAAGGAGGAAAAATCATCTGGACCGCCTCTTCTAATTGTATGTTCATTACGTGTACAGTGCCTTTGTATCTTAAAAGAGACAAGTCCCCTCTTTATCCCTCGTAAGAAGCGATCAATCCTCGTGCGGACAGAATTTTCCGAACACCCTCTTACATGAGAAAATTATCTCTATTAACCCATCCGAAGAGGAACATAATTAATAATATAAGTAATTTTGATCGATTGTTTTTATTTGTTATAGCTTATGCTAAATTAATGAAACATCTCTCAAAATTCTGTAATATAGATTAAACGGAATGTTATCTTGAATATTATAATTATAATTAATAATTAATAATTTTATTAAATTTTATTCATTTATTGAAAATTATAATTGTAATAATTTTATAAATAATATTGTTAAATATTTATAAAAATGCTGAGAATATTTTTTGTATTACATTTTTTTTGTCTCGTGAAGAGAAAGACGAGATTGGCCATCCGAATGATGATGAATTAAGAAGATAAATTTTCTCTTTGACAGTAGCATAAAAAAATTAATAATGTAATTGAAATTTCTGTTTCTCCTCGGAATCGAAATTCTTCCCCGGAGGGTGTGAAATTTTGCCGATAACAACGAGGCGCATGGGAGGGAAAAGAGGGGCGCGCGCGCGGTCCTTCCTATGTGTCGTGACGTTCTTCTGACTAGGTTCGTAATTGTAATGAATTGTCTAATGATTAATATGTAAAATTAGATTAATTATTCACGAGTATGTTGTAAAAGTCGTGTATAGTCGAATCGATTGATACGAAATCGATTCGAAGGAAAAAAGAGAGAGAGAGAGAGAGAGTGAGCGAGCGGTGGCCTCTCGTGATCGCGCGGCGGCGTCCCATGGCCACCTCCCCCCTGTGTAGTTAGCCTTATTATAATTATCATTATTGCCATTATTATCATGGATTATTATTACAATTATAAATATTGATTATAAATATTGTGTTTACCGTAATAATGTAATATACGAGGTTACACGGAGAGCTTTCCCTCCGATATGTTGTGCATTTTTCCAATCACAATAATAATTCCTTTTACCATTACAGAGCGGAGTGAATGATGCTGCTATCATTCTGTGATAAAACCAAACAATTGACACACACACAGTTATCAGTTATAATTATTATCACGATTATATTATTGATTTCATTTTAGAAATAGCGGTTGAAATAATTTTGCTGTGTAATAAGCGGAAAAACTTTGAATTAAAGCTGTAAGGAAAGGCGTGTAACTCGTCTTTATATAAGATGGATTATTTATTGTAAGTGTGCTATATACATTTAACATCTTGTGACAAAATGACACGGAAATGAAATTGGACGAAAAATATCCTTTCTCATGTTCTGAATATCCAGATCTTGTCTCATTAGATTGCTGCAAAAGAAGTCATTTTGTTTCTCTGCCTCAACCTCTTTCAATATTATTCTATCATTGAAATTACAGATAATGTTATTTTTGGTTGAAACATTTTTTTTTTAGACGGAATATAAAATATATCGGTCTCTCTCTCATTATCTGAGATTTGAAGCTTTTCGACTCCTATTCGTCAAGCAAAGATAGACCTTTTGCACCAATCTAATTGCGCATCGTGAAACTTAACGCTAATTGTCGATCTACGTTCTTGTTTTCTGCAGTGCTTGTTTTCTGATTTGTTTGCGACGCGCCTGGACCACCCCGTAGACGACCGCGGCGAGGCTGCGACAGGTGCTCCTGTGCCTGGGGGTGCCTTCCTGCTGTAAGGTTGCTTTACCCAGCACAAAATATGTTTCCATGGTGCCCTTTCCCTTTACTTCGATTAATCCGCGTTTCTGCGTCTGGTAACCCCTCGACTCCAAAAACTGTATACATTCGATAAAGTAACACAATATACTGATTAATAATCTAAGCCAATTTCTAATCGCCATTTTAGATGGTAAATCATTGTTATTACTCTGGCGATGTCGTGCGGAACTTGGATCTTTCCCATCACACCGGTAGAGTCCATTCTTGAAGCCTCATTGACGGTGTTGCCCCATATATCGAAGACGGGTTTACGGGCCCCGATCACGCCACCCACAAGAGGCCCGCAGCTGATGCCAACTCGCAGATCAAAATTGTTAAACGAGTGAACGTTCACATCCTCGAGACGGTGGCGCATAGCGACCGCATAGTCCACTAGTCTGCATAGATGTTCCATGTCGTCGCCACAATCCTGTCATGTGTTGATTCAAATTTTAATCCTTTGCAAACTCAACTTTCTTTTCAGCGGATATTAAACTCTTTGAAACTAGGTTTAATCTTAGAACGCATGCTGTTATAATAAAAATTTTGAGAAAAAATATTTCTGATAAATATAAATTAAATAAAATAATTTATATAAGGATTTATTTTGAAAAATTATCTAGAAGGACAAGAGAAGATTTGAAGAATTGATGAAAAAGAATAAGATCCTTTTCTTATACATTCTAGAATTGAAGACAATATTTCCAATTATCATTGTATTGTCGCAACATGTATTATATTTGATATTACAGTTTGACTGGGGTTTAGTCCCGATGCGGCCATATATGTGGCGCCGACTGTTTTTATCTTCTCGATGCATTGAAACGCTGTCTCATCCAATAACTCGTCAAAATCAGCTGCATGTTAAATAAATTATACGTCGATTATTATAAAAACGTCAAATGAAAAAAAAATAGATACATTGCGATTTTTAAAATAATCTGATTTTAATATACCGTACCAATGATTTCGTTAAGCAAACGAATGCATTCCATTCCCTTGTTAACGTCCTCCGAGTAAAATTCCGTAAAGTTCGGCACACTGGCAAACATCACACCGACCTTGTCACGTGATTGTGAGTAGAGTTCCTTTGATTAATAAAATTGTCATTAAAATCAGAGTCTATTCTATTATATTTGCCTATACGTAGTATAGGGGGTATCTAAAAAAATCTCCGATTATTCTTTTGATAGATTCTGATCAATGTCAAACAAGATGAGATTCGGCTCTTACTTCCGGCGCGCGATCCGCTGTAAGGAAGTGATGTGCCACGTGATCCGGTAGAATATTCTTCAAAAGTTGCATATTGTTATGCCGCGACTCGATCATGTCGCTTAGCTCCCTCTCGGCCTGCTGTTTCCACAGGAAGTCAAGACGCGAAGTCACCTCCACCAATCTACCGTGATACGTGACCATCACGAGGAAAACTGTCAGGAAGGTCAGCATCTGCGCCGGTAGTGATATCGCTGATCTAGAAGAGAGATTAAAATTATTGGTGAAGTACGTGTTTTATAAATGTCGACAAGTTTTGTATTATTATTATTATTATTATTACTATTATTGAATTGAATTTGAGAAATAAATTTCATTGATTATGTTTACGCCAAGAGACTTACACGGGAGAGTATCTCTCTCCCTCGGTGAATATGTCTTTGCACACGACGAGAATCAGTACCGCGTACACCAGGACGATTGCCGCGGCCAGTGCCGTTTTCACCAAGTAGTACAGTTTCAGGGCCGAGGCAAGCGCAATCAGGCACAGGATCCAAGTGAATACCATGTACTCTGGCCGGATACAGCTGGTCTCCTCAAACACGTCGAGATTCTCGAGGGTCAAGGGATGAGTTTGATTCTCGTCATCGGCAACGGAGAGGATCTTTCTCTGGATTTCGCGTTTACGTGCAACTCGTCTATAATGTCGGCTCCCGGCTTCTGGCTTCTCATAGTGCTGTTCGTATCTGCGGTAACATCGAAAAAATATCGCAACATTATAAGAAATTATATAATTTTAAAATAAGTTCCGAATTCCCAGAATTCTCTCAATTTAATGTCTATATAGATAAATCAGTTCTAATTGTCGCCACGAGACCGACCTGTAAAATCGGAAGAACTCTTTCCTGCTTTTTCCGGTCTCCCTGCCATTCACCACCCGCGTCAGTTTCAATTCGATATTGCTGGAGTCTCCTTCCAAGGTGTTATTTTCGGTTGAGAGAGCGGTTTTTTGTTCTTCGGTGGCTTCATCGCTTAGAGCGGCCTCCAGGAATGTCAGGATGAAGTGATCCTGGACCGATTTCGAGGTGGTCGCGGTCAACTTCTCTGGCGATGGAAGCAGATTTGCCGAAGTCGTCGTCAGAAGTGTTTGTTGACGGTTGAGCACCATCACTTCGAGGTAAGGGCGCACCGTGATAGGACACGTTAGGACACCGATGATAGATGTCAATGCCATCAGACTGATGACGCCACAGATAAAGATGGTACGATGCTTCTTGTTGTGCACCAGCATGGACGATGTATGTTGTAGGTACATCGGCATGCCTTTGAACTCCTCTGCCATTACCAGGATCGACGATGCTATCAGGATCACGGTGGTTATCAGCAGAGAGATCAGAAGAATAATACAACTGCGACAATCGAGATGAAGCAAAATGAAGAATCACATTTTAATATTGTTATGATATACATTGTAAGTTATTTTATGATTATATAATAAGTTTTATTTCTTTTTTATGTGGAGAAAGAAATTTCTTTCTCCACATAAAAATTGAATTCGCCTTTAATTCAGCTTTATTTACTCACTCAGACAAGATTATAGCTTGGCAGACGGCGATGAAAAGCCATATAACGAAGCAACATATCATGTTGGACTTGAACATATCCTCTCGCAATTGGTCGAACTGCGATATAATTAATTAATAAATGAGTATCCTATACTTCTTCCTCTTTTTTCAATATGAAAATTTATTAGTTTTATTAAAAAAAAAATCGATCTCAAATCGGTCAAAGAATCCATTATTAAAATAATAACAGCTTTGTGGAATGGAATGCAACTTATATAATGTTTCTTTTTATTAACTCAGGTATATTTTTAGTAATAATAATTGATGCAACTGATTACTCACCTTGGATTCCATGCTCTCGTCGTTATAACGCAAAGTCCATGGATTTATATTGGCCAACCTCATGCGTTTATTACTGGCGGTTTCGATGGCGTTCTTCTTCTCAACTGTAGTCGAAGTTGCCTTGTTGCTTGGTTTGACCGGTTGACCGTTTTCCTCTTCGAGGTATTCGGATTCCAAATTACTCACTGACGTAGCTGTATTCAACTGCGAGAATAAATTAAAGAAAGTAATAATCTCGATTGCAAAATTTTCAATAGAAAGGTAATTTTTAAATTTTTATTAAAATAATATATATCATTATATAAATTAATTAACATTTGATTGCAATTAATTTAATTCAGCCTAATTAAAACATTTATAAAGCATACATTTATTTATTTCACTTATATTATATTTATATTATATCAATAATTGAACAAAATGCAGGTTAACGCTCACATTCTCAAATGGGATTTCAGGCGTCCAATCGATTCCGATGTCATCGTCCACGGTGGAATTCGGAGTCGCGTTGCTGTTCGCGGTGTGTGGATTGTTCATCTTGAAGCTCTTTTTGTTCTTATTTGCGGCTAACTCTTCCTCCGTCCAGACCTTCGGCTTCGACGATTGTCTTCGTCTGGACTTGAGGGGCTCCACCTGTTTGATGAGGTACGTCACGACGTTCCTGTCCTTGAGATAATTATCCCGTTCGCTTCCGTAGCCGGGTTCCACCTCGTAAACGTCGTTTAGGCACTTGAGCGTGTCGGCGGAAATATGCACCCTTCTGTAAGGAGAAATCCCGCGCGTTTCTAGAATTTGTGAATTTTAAAGACTTCGAATGAAAAGTAGATTCACGTTTAAATTTTTTGGGGGAAAATTCTAATTTCATTTTTTTGAAATAATACAACAAATAAAATACTGAAAACTCAATAATTTATAAAAATACATCATTAATTACTCATATAATAAAATTAAGCGTAAAGAAAAATAAGATTTATCAGTTACTTACTTAATAAAATTAACTTTATAATATTACAATTCACATTTTTGGGTAATATGATGAGGTTTTTGTTTTTATATGCCTACCCTGGTATTCCTCCGCTTTCGAGATGATTCGCCAACGTGACGTCGTACGACCACACGTCGAACTGCCACTTTCGCAACCCCAAGACCCCGCACAGCACCGATCCACTGTGGATCCCTATCCTCATGTTCAGATCCACCTAAAAAAAATGCCAGGAATATGAATTAAAAATCCAAGATAACATTTTAAAAATATATTCATTTTTCAGGTATTTCTTAAATAATACGTTTATTTGAAAGATATTGGCTCTCAAGCTTTATTTGAAGATTCTCTTGTTTCATTTGTGAGATAAAATCCCAGTACCTTCGTGGTGAATCTCACGTCCCGTATGGCCTTAATCATGTGCAAGCCCATTTCGACGCAACAATGGGCATGATCGCTCCTAGCGATCGGCAGGCCGGAGATGCAGTAGTAACAGTCGCCTAGAAGCTTTATTCGCAGACAATGGTTCTCCGCCGAGAGTTTGTCAAAACGAGCGAAAAGGTCGTTCAACACCTTGACCAACTCCTGGGCGCTGCACTGACTCGCGAGAGCTTGAATAAAATAAGATGGTTTGAATTATCGCTGATTTGTATTTTTTTTTCCCCAGTCAGATTGAAGATATAGGAAATGACATTCTGTGAATGAAATTTTTCAGAATCGTACCCGTGAACCCCTTGATGTCGGCAAACAGGATGCTGACGTTCTCATAGCGATGGATGTATATCCGATGGAATTGATTCGGTGTGAAGGATATCGTTCCCCCACGTGCCGTCTCGCGAGCGATATCGCGGATCATCTCCTTGGCGACGAAATCAGGTAACACTTTAATCGAGTAAGAATTATAAAGTTATTATTTCGATATCTTTTAATTTTGACTAAGATACGAAAAAATATGCTTTGTACTTTGAATATCTGTGAATACTTATATTATTATTTTATTTAACTTTTATATAGTAATAATAACTTTATAAAAATATAATAAAAACAGTTTTCCCTATTATTCTTTGATGACATATAGGAGAATTTTTCAGTGAAAATATCGAGGAAGAATATTATTATTACTGTAAATCGCCACAATTCTCTCTTCTTAAATTTTCTCGTTTAATCCTCTCTTCATCTAATTTTCCACCTGTCATAGAAAAGAGAAATGGGTGAAAGAGCCCGTTATAAACAGCAAAACAGAAGCTGCTCACCTAGCTGTTTACACATCTCAAGCTTAATTCTCGAAAAGGGCTCTTCAATTTCCGCGGCTTATAACTTTGTGTAACTAAGGAGCCTCGCGGCATCATATCAATTCAACGCGAATACAAACAAATTATACGGCGAGAATTACGAGTTGCGAGCGATAGTGGGTCAGAAGTTGGTATTTATGTAATCCCGGCGTAATGTGTACGACGACGATGTGTATTTTCGTCTAGGCTGCGAGGAGCAGCGGATCGATATATCGGGTGGGATCTCGGCGGAGGGTAACGCCGACATAACGCAAAAGGCTATCGGAAAAACGTGCGTCCAATCGGTGCAATCGACCGAGAGAGTGTCTAGTGACCCTTTTTGACACTCGGCCGAGCAAATTATGCACGGACGAGTGACGGCACGAGTCACCCCGCTCCGCGCGCGCTCCTGTTACAATAAATATGCACATAAATACACCAGCCTAGTTACGATCCTGCGACGAGAAAGCGTCTCTCCTCCTCGATGGCTTCTTGAGAGAGGAGCTTTCGTCTCTTCGAGTCGCGGATACTCCAATTTAATTGCATTTCATGCTAGCTTTATAGTAGACCGCTAAGTGGACCGAATGTTTATGTTTTGTCAAAGGCTGTCCTTGTTCCATCGAAAACTTTATTTACTTTTTAATCGCGCGTTTCTTTTCAAAATATCTTTCAGATTAATGATTAGATTCATTAGATATATAATTTTCCCCTATTGATTTTTTATACCTGAAGAATCACGCGATTACTTTTTGCTAGATATATATATCTTCGTAGAATATAAGAGTACTCGATTGAAACATTTATTATCCTAGAATAAATTCTCTAAGGATATGCTGCGTATTAACATATGAAAAGTATAAAAATATAATTTAGTAAAAAAATTAATAAAAATAAGGTAAATAAAATGCAAAATTGATTAGGTAATCTTGCGAAATGCAAGATTAGGTAAAATGCAGAATCTCTCAAATTTTTTTTTGCTTTTTTACCGGAGAGCAGCAATTTCTCCTGTCGATTGTTCTCGTTCTGCGTGCGTTGCCGCGTTTCCGTGGAACGATGGGTCTCGAGGAAGGCCTGTCGTTGTCCCCGATCTGTCAGGTACTTGGTGTACATGCCGGCCAGGTTCACGGCCAGATACAATAGCACGTTTGTTGTCAGCATGCGGACGATGCACGCCACGTCACGCGGCTACGAGAAAAATTTCAAGACGGTTTAATCTAATTTAGAAACCTTCCAATCAACTAATGATTGGAATTGAAAACATAAGTAAAATGATAATTAAAGCCAAATTAAAATTTTGTAAAAAAATTTGCTTATATTTTTAAATAAAATTAATACAAAATGTTTTTGAAGAGGGAGATTTTGGATGAGGAAATTCTAAGAGGTGCAAGTTCTCTCACATATGTAGAATCCGGCAGGAGACTTATGCCGGTCATCACCATGTGTGTTAGCGCCGTTCCGTAACCGGCAAGGACGCACCATCGTAAGGGCAAAGGCAGCATCGCGTATGGCGCGTATACGACGAAGAGTATGTACCACATGAGCCGCTGCTGCGTAATGAAATTCAGACCGGCGCTTATGAAGCCTGCGAAACAAGAAAAGGAAAAAAGAAGAAACAGAGAGATCAAAAATATTCCTGAGAATTTCAGAGTTTTCATGTTTTTTCAGGGACATCTTGGGGACACGATAATCATTTGTGATATTGAGTCTTCGTCTCTTCATGACACGTTCGATCTAGGATGAGGGATGTGCAATATTTTGGAGATTATTTTCGCGCCCAGAATTTGAGCCTAGTAAAGTTACCGGTTTCGGTCTCTGGCTTTGCTCCACGCTCCGGTGAGCAGCCGTCAGCCCGATTTTAGCTGACCAGTAGAGCACGACGCCGTTCGATTCAACGACGATGGATTCGATAGAGTCGAAATATTGACGACCCCGAGTGAAAAGCTATTAGAATAGTGTGAAAACAACGGGGAGAAAAACAAAGCTTTACTTTAGTTTATATCTTTTAATATAGAAAAAAGAAGTTTTAATCCCCCTTTTTCAAATCGATAATTTTATTGAAGGATAGAAAAGTGATGCGAAAGGGGGACTGCTTCCGATATTTCCAAATTGAGTAATTATAATTGCGAGTTTATAATTATCAGGATCGATAGGTCAGAACGCGCAAGTCGCGTGGGCCTCACCTTGAGAATTTATTAATAACCAAGTAAATATCGAGGCCCAGTACAGATGATTGCTAGAAAAGCAACGCCACCAGCCGAGCACGCACACCACCAGATTCGCCGCCATGCAACACGCGGCCCATGACAAGCCCTCGATGAGGCCTCCGTTACGTGGGTCCCGTTGCCAGAGCCAAATCGCTGTTAACGTGATCTGCGTCAGCGATAAGAAGTCGTTTCAATTAAATATTTAAAAATATAAAATATTTAATTGCGTAATTAAAACTTCATTATTCCCAAGATCTTTCTTGTCTTATTTTTTTATCAATTATATCATCTAAAATTTCGCATAGCGATTTAGAATTTATTGAGAATCGGACGATTTTTATTTTCAAGATTTACGAGAAAATAGACTTTTAATTCGAATCCATTTTATATGATATTGCATAGTTTAAATTTGTGAAGCATAAAATTGCGACTTAGGATAATCTTCTTTTCAAGATTTAAGACAAAAAAGAAAAATATTTATCTTATATGATTCTAGGATCCATATGTGATTTTATTTAATTGTATATTTTTTTTCATAAGATCGATTCACGTATTTATTAATTTTTTTTTCGTTGCTTTTATTCACTTTCAGGCCGAGGTCCACGATGTTCAACGTAATCAGGGACTTCTGCCTCTGTCGATTCGAGTAGAGAAGGTAGGATGTCTCCAGCTGCTTGTTGTGAAAGCTGTTGGTTAACGAGGGCAAGAATATTCCCTTGTACAGCACCCCCTTCTTGAAGACATCTGAAATGCAACGCTAGCTTTTAATTTCGAAATAGATGAGAATGGTTTTGAGAATGACAAGAATTTCCTGGAAGATTTCGTACCGCGTTGGGTCCGAGCTTCCTCATCGGGCACAGCCTGTCCAACACCGTCGACGGCTTCCGGTTCCGTTTCCGCGTTCTCGATTCTCTCGATGGGCACTTGTACATCGTTCTTGGCTTCGGTGACGATCTCGGGATCCGCGTTGGACTTCCGGTCTTCCCACGCCGCCAGTCCTTCCCGGCCCAGCCTCTCGGAGGTCAGTTTCTTCACCGCCTTGATCCATAATTGTTTCCTCGGCGAAATGCTCGTCCTGATTATATCGTGATACGAATCGATTAATTAACGAATGATGATTGGATTGAACAAAGATAACGTTGTATAGCATGAAATTTGTCGAGAATATTCAATTTTGTCAAATATTTCGCAAAAATATATTGTTAATAGAATAATAATATTATTAAATAATAATAATAAAAATATTTTTATATTATTAAATAATAAAAAATATTTTTGATTCAAATAATTTTATAATATACATATAAATCATATTTATAAAATCATTGCATATAAAAATTTTTAGGAAAATCAGTTGTGTAACTTAAAGTATCTCAATTTTTTCGTAGATCGAACAAATTTCACACTCGACGGACAAGATAAGATTGGCGATCACTCACTCGTTGATGCTCGTGACATCGCTGTCCAGCATCATGCTCCAGGTCTGTTCTGTAATCATTATCTCCCCGATGATCCGCGGATCACGATTGACCGCTTACGTTGTGATCGTCAGTAAGGCAACAAGTGCCTTAGTGTCATCCGGCATTGTTCACAGACACCTTGAATAAAAACTGACTGCGAAGTAGCGATGATTGCTCGCACCACGGCGACGTTTTTCGAGGCGAAACGTCGTTTCTCAAGACGAGAGAAAACGGTCGATCGAGAGACCCAGAGAATCACGAAGATCGATCCACGATCGCGATGTTCGTACTCAATAAGATCCGGCTTGGATTCGCGTGCTTTTTACGATCGGCGAGATGCGAGAGGCGTCTGGTCGAAGTGTCATGTCTTTTTCTTTTCTCTTTAGCGTATCGGGTCGTGACGAAAACGCCTCCACGGGGACGCCTACGTGTTCTCTCTTTCCTCTAACACATTTAAGTGTTCCTTTAATCGCTCCAATGTTGTCGACTTCTTTGTCGATATTCAAATAAAATTCGCGAGGTTTGGTCAAAAAGAAATGACATCGCAAGAGAGACGAGGACAAAAGAGAAGAAACATTTTTTGCTATATCTTGAGAGAATTTAGATTTTATTTGAATTTAAATTAAAATTTCAAGTTATATCATTAAAAGTATAAATGCTTAGCATCGTCATTATCAAGGGGACATCACTATATTTTTATTTAAATTCATATTTGTGTATTTTTAATTTAATAAAATTCCCTTGCAAAGCCATTTGATGCACTTCTCAGAATTTGCAGAGAAAAAAATTCATATCATTGGACGAAAACTACTCAAAATTTTGATAAAAAATATTTTATCAAAATTGGCAAGTCAGAATACGTGGTGTCCCCTTATATGCGATATATTATGTTTAAAATATAATATATATATATATATATATATATATATATATATATATAATATTAAAAAATCAATAACTGTGTGTACATAAAATGATATAAAAAACAAAAAAAAAAAAAAAATAAAATTCCCGCAGAAAAAGATTATGTAATCTTTCGTCGAAAGAAGATTCTGTTGTGATATTGTTTAAAGAAGCTTTATAGATTTATTTTCCAGGTCATTAGAGATTAATTACACAGCCTTTAATCGTCAATAATGTCCATTATCATTTCTGGGATGCTTTCTTTTTCGCCAACCAGCTCGTATTTTCACAAGCCGCGAATTCACAATATTGTCTTGCTGTCCCTTTGCTTTCGCTTCGTTATTTTCGTCACGACACGACGCGCATCTTCGGATGAAGAAACGAGATATTCAATCACGGTTCCAAAAGCAAATTAAAAAGAACACTATTGTTTATCGAAATTTTGCGACACCAAAGAGACACGATCATAATCGTCTCACAACTATAATTTGTAAAAGAATTATATAATTTATGAATATTCCAATTTTTTAATAATTAAACAAGAGTCTATTATAATACGTGAGAAAAATAAAAATTTCGCGCGACTATATATCTCGTTGCAATTTTAATAAAATGAAAAAGCCGCTCTATGCTGTTAAGCTCGATTACGAGCGACTTACCTTAATCGTCGATCCTAGGCAAAGGGAACAACGGCTCCTTCCTGTCGCGTCCTGGCATCTAGTCCAAGGTGTCGCGGGAACTCGAAAATCGCGCGCGCGCTTCTCCCGACGAGCGGAATCTACGAAGTTGTCCGCGAAGTTCAACTCGCATCCCCCATCGTTGTCGGCTCATCCCCCCTTCCCCTATTGTTAGATCCAACGATCCGGCGGAGGGGCGTAGCTGGCACCTCAGAATAGCGATGCTATCATTATTGTGGGTTGAAAGATGTACTGCATATAATTAAATTTCAACCATCTTAGATTTATCAGAGAGAAAAAGGAGAGCGACCAACGGACCTTTTTCTTTAAAGCCGTGACACGTGAAAAAGTTTTATATGTAATCATATTAATTATTTTATTATTCCGATTATTTAATATTCTATTGTAAATTTGCACGCAATAGTTTTTAATATGCTATAGCGCGTGAAATAATAAGAAAAAAAGCAATCTATCTGTTGAATATATCATTAAAAAGAGAAAAAAATGTACGTGCGATTGACCGTTGAGTTGTACTACTCGAAAATAAATCTGCGCAACTCGATCGTTGAGTTCTACTACTGAAAACTGTCCAAACGCATTTATCGTCGACTTTCGTATCATGATTTTGATTAAAAAATAAATTTGATTATATATTGTCAATTCATATAGCGTATTTTATTGAAATTACTAATGATCTTGAATCTGATTAATCGTCGGGACATATTATCAAGGAATAAAAGAAAGTCCATATCAACATTATTATTAATATAAATAGCTTATTTCCGTTATAAAATATCATTTAACATTGCATCTGTAAGTAAAAATAATGTTGGACCAACATTGGATTTAATCGCTACAATGACTGCGTATGAACATATGTGAAAAATGTAGTTAACAGCGAAAACAATTGCGTTCAATATATTATATAGGCCCGTATTCAGAACGCGCTACAACAATGTTAGCGCGCTGACATTTATTGTTTGCACGGTACCGAGACTACCGAGCACTGTTATCACGTATTATGTAACAGCGCTCGTTTTGAATACGGACCAAAAACTAATAAAAATGATTATATGTGCGCAAAATGTAATTAAGAGCGAAAGTGATTTCGTCTGATATACTCGATATATGCGTAATAAAATATTATATAATAATAAAAATGACTACGTTTAAGAGTGTGTGCAAAATACAATTAACAGCGAAAGCGATTGCGTATTCGATATATATGTAATAAAAATGTTACATTCTTAAACCGGTCCGGTGGGATATGCGAGACTCACATCCGCTAAAAAATTCCACTGAGTTCGGAAACATATCGTTCTATCTTTATTCAACTTTTGATACATAACAAAGATAGAATGACGTGTGCACACGAGTGACGTTTCTGAATGCAGCTCTGCAGGGCTAATTTTTGGCTTCCAACCGATTACTACACAAATTTAATTTCTGAGATATCAAGAATATGAAAGGCAGATAAGAAAGATAATACAAATAGAAACTTCAAATTTGATATTTTAAATACTTTAATTTATTTTATTTTCTTATTTACAGTATAGTTAAAATTACTATCTATAAAAATTAATTATTCTTACAACTCATCTTTCAATTTTCACATATGATTGCTGTGCAACTTATAAATATTAAGGAGAAAAAATCTATACAATTCAATACATATAAATACGTAACATATAAAAAAATTAGTAGAAAAATCTGACTCTTGAAAAATAAAGACTCGTCGTGCGTTGCATATGGTCGATGTAACTACAATGTAATTGCAATATAACATACTTTATATAGATTGTTGAGTGAAACATTATAACATTGATGTTATATTACTATTACTTTATGCTTATTGGGAAGAAATAATAACCCGAAATTAAACAATACTGAAATAATTTTTACAATCTAATCTTTATAATCTTTATACTCTAATTAGTTTGCACAAAACAGCTAATGACAAAGGAGATTTATTATCATTTCAAAATTAATAGTAACATTGCGGGTGCATATCAAATATAAATTTTTCAGTAGTACAAATCAATATCCATTAGTTTTCTTATTTTTCTTTCATAAACGGATTGAAAAAGAAAAAGAACATGTAAACATATTCTATCTGTGATATTCCATATATATTTATACATATGTATGGAATTTTATATATAAATGTCAAAAGGCGCTGCATCAAAGCACGTGGCTGTCAAAATAGTCACGTGCGCGATCTGCGCATGCGTTTTGGAGTTCTTTATCTCGTGATACCGTTCGGTTCTGATTATGAGAGGCCGAATGAAATCGAAGGAAGCCGAGGAAAACCGAGACCGAGAACGAGAATGAATGAACAGTAAAGCGCACGAGTGCGCGTCGAGATGTTGTTGGGTGAGGTTAAGTGTTACACTATTCCGGAAAATATGCAGGGAATCTGATTACGAGATGTTACGTTTCATCATCGATAACTAAGCAATGTTCGATACGGAGAACAATTGAAAGAGAACAGGAGAAAAATAAATCTGACAATGTATTAAACAATTAAACATATTTCATTCTTGTTTTAATAATTTTTTGAAGAAATATAATTAAATTGAAGGAAACGTGTCACTTATTTCTTACATTAAATCTGAAATTTATTTCTCTTTCAGAGATACGTGGCTGAGAGAGCTTTCTTAAATTTGACATAAAAACTGTAATTTATTTTAAGTGAAGGACAATTATTCGCAGACACAACATGCATTGGGTCAAGATCTCGTGTATTCTCTGCATGTTTGGGTGTTTCAAGGACTTCCGACCTTCTGAATCTTTTGTGACGAATTATCTGACTGGACCATGGAAAAATTTTACAGATAAGCAAGTTAGTTTCTAAAATATTCAATGTAATTAAGCATTCACTTAATATAAATAATTTAAATAATATCAATGGTATATTTTTAGGTAAATCAAGAAATTTATCCTGTCTCTACGTACAGTTACTTAGCAACATTGATAATTGTGTTCCTAATCACAGATCTCCTCAGATACAAGCCTATCATCATACTTTGCGGTCTCTCCGGCATTGTCACATTCCTCATGATAATATTCGGAAAAACTGTGCTAATATTTCAAATTCTCGAATTTTTTTATGGTTTATATTTTTCGACAGAGGTAGCATATTACACATATATATATGCCAAAGTAGATAAGACACACTATCAGGAAGTAACAAGCCACACTAAAGCAGCCACACTATTTGGTCGTAGTATGTCAGGCATTATAGCGCAATTGACAGCTTCCTTTGGTCTACTGGATTATCACCAGCTCAATTATTTAACTGTTTCAGGTATATATAGAATTATAAAAAAGTCCGATGTAAAATAAGTTTTCAGAGTCTTCACAACATATTTAATCATAATTTATGTGTTATAATTGTGAAGAGTCATCAAATTTATAAATTCTCACCAAATTTTCATCAAATTCTTATTTATCAATTTTCACATATAGTGTTCATTATATGTAGAATATTTGATATTAATTTATATGTATATAAAATATATCATTATTTAATGTAGAAAAGTATTACAATTATGTAATACTTTCAGCCAATGTTTTTGCGACGATCTGGGCATTCTTCTTGCCTTCCGTGAATCAGTCGATATATTTCCATCGCACCAGCATTTCTGACGGCGAGCAGGAGGATAAAGGGCCGTTCGATTATCAATTGACGACTGAGCCAGCCAAGAATCGCTGCTTCACGATATCAAGAACGCCATTGTTTCGCAAGATCAAAAATGCGTACGCGCTGCTGTGGAAACACTTTTTGCAGGCCTACATCAATTATCGCGTGGTCAAATGGTCGTTTTGGTGGGCTCTAGCCACCTGTGGTTATCTACAGATCAGCAGCTACGTGCAACTGTTGTGGATAGATGCCGTGAAGTCGGATGATACGATATACAATGGTGCGGTGGATTTTTTCTACGCGATTATTGGTAAGAGAGAGAGGGAGAGAGACAAGATTCAATTGTCTCTGAAATGTCTTATTTAAATAGTTTAAAATCGAATCGAATCGAAATCGAAATTAAGATAAAAAAATTATAATTCTAAACAATTGTCTCTCGTGTTAAATTGCATAGCAATTCTAGAATATGTGAACAAATTTTATGCGATTTGCGTATTCTGCGTAATTTGATGATAATGATGTTATCGTCATTATCATTATATCGTCGTTAATATTATCTCAAATAACTGCTTGCGCGATTAATTTTGTTTCCCGAATCGTAGATATCTGCGCGAGATAAACCTAATGAATGCTATTGATAAGAACAGCATGTTTTATAGTGATGAGCATTTTTAACAGATAATCATTGCCTCAATTATTCCTGTATTACGAATTAAGAACTATAAAGATATAGATTTATATAGGAATATAGATATAAATAGAAATATATATTTAATTGTGCAATTAACGAATTGTATAAAATATTTCTTTAGAGAAAAATGTTCTATTTCTAGTTTTAATACTACTAATAATACTACCAACTAATTTTAAACTATTTTTTTCTTCAAAAACTTAAATTTGAAAAAAGAATTACTATTTATTAATAAAAATCAGATGATGAATAGTGAAATTGAATATCCTTTTATGTATGTATTTGCTTGAAATAAATACTTTATCAAAATTAATCGAGCGATAAAATTAGAAGACGTAATTAAATTAAATGGAATATTTTTTTCCGTATTTTATTTTACATATTTTTTTTTATTTATTTATTTTCAGGTGCAGGGACCGTATTTTGTGTAGGAAAGATAAAGTTAAACTGGAACCTAATAGGGGATGTAATGTTGTCCGTATTTTCGTTTCTGGAAGGTGTTATATTGGTGATAGCTTCTTACAACGACAACATCTGGTATCTATACGGTAGCTATATCATATTTGGCGTGATTTACCAGACTATGGCTACTATTGCAAGGTGAATTTTTTGCCAAGATAAATTTTCATTTCGATGAGAATGTAAAGAAAAAAGGAATCAGAGAGCATGTTTGTTTTTAGCTTCGAGATCGCCAAATATATATCCGAGGATAGTTACGGCCTGATATTCGGAGTGAACACGTTTTTCGCACTATTGGCACAAAGTCTGCTGACGTTCATAGTTGTCAATAAGCTCATGTTAACCATTCAGCAGCAGGTGAGTTTCGCGGCGGAAATGGTGTTTTTTCGAATAACGCGAGATTCTGTGCATATTTCAGTTCTTCGTCTACGGTGGTTACTTCGTGGTCTTGGCTGCAATTTACATTCTGACGGGTGTCGTAAACATCGTGCAACATTATCGAAGCGGCGAGAGATTTCGTATATGGACTAGCGACAACGATAAATCTCTATCTGTCATGCGAAACGCGAGTGACGTGACATCGTCCAAGTCTGAACACGATGGTAGTTGAAACAAATGCATCTTAGCTGGCAATTATATCAGTAACTTGAATTACATATTGTTCTTTATACAATTTTGTTTAGTTCTTTACTTGTTGAATGATTTTATTTACGTTATAGTTGCAATTTTTTTATAAAATATTTTTATTATTTATATGACCAATGTTTTTTCGCGACGCATTGTTCCTGAGAATTTTAAATAGACATATTAGTATTGAACATATCGTATATGCAGTATTAAATTATTATAGAGAATTTTTTAAAATAATAGTAAACTAATAGTTTAACTTAGTGAAAGAACTACCTTTTCGTTTAATTTCAATTTTATCTGAAGAAAAACAAATGTATCAACTTAGTATTATTTTCTGACAAAAGATAATTAGATTATTCGTATTTGCACAAGAATACGAATATGCGATCTGATTGTATTTATCTTCAAATGACATCGCCAAAAAAGCAGAAATAATATCGCAATCGCGAAACATCTCCGTTTTAGGAAATCATACTTAAATATGTATTTTTAATTGTGGTTTTATAATGTTGAATAAAAACCTGACACTCGGATAAAACATTACTTTCAAATTGCGAGTATCTTGTGATTCCATTTTTTCGTTTATCTCCTCGAGGAAGATAATAGTTTGCACATAATAGCGATCATTTGTTTTTAAATACGAGATGATTAATAGACCGATTATTTAATATCGGGACTTGTTCACTTTATCAATTCGCTTTATAATATTTGAACCAGATATCCAGAAAGAGATTCACGCGCATATTCTCTAATTAAAATTTATTTTCATCGAGCTTTATATCTCGCGCGACATCAATAAGATTTTTTGATTAGACAGTAATTATATTAATTTTTATTATATCGAAACTTATTAATGGAATTGTATTATAGATTGAATTAAAAGATTTCAGTTAAGATTTTGGAGGAAAAATCAAATTACATGTCATTAAATAATTACAATTAATAAAATTATTTAATTTTTTAAAAAATTTAATTATTAAATTGCTTAATATGAAAATCTTTTACCGTATTGAATTTATTAATTGAATTTTTCTTGTATTGTACGCTCGTAAAAAAATATCTGTGTTAATGTAATATAATGTATAATAAATTAATAATTAATATAATATTGAATCAAATTATCGAAGTTGATGAAGCGAATTGCTGATATGATGATAAACATTCCTCGGATTTTCCGAAATTCTTCCCGATGCCACCTTGACGCATTACTATTTATGTTATTATCCAATTTACACAAGTGGATGTCTTTTTAGCTTATTTTTCTCCGACGCGAAAGACGTGGTCCATTGTGGATGATGCGACTGGGATTTTCCCGCATTTGCTTCGAAAGAATATAGATATGCGTATGTATGCGCATTGACGAATATATTTCGTATAAATGCGATATTAAATTAATTCACGTTATTATGTAGATTAAAGAGAAGAACTCTTGTTGTAAAGAAAAAAAAATTATCGAAAAATTAAATAGCGAGGAGAACTATTTATTTTACTCAAATTAAATATTAAATTGCATTAAATAGTAAAGAACGCGCAATTTTTTTCAAATAATTCTCTGATCACAGCCGTGACATAAAAAGTCATACGACAACATATGATTATGTCGTTACAATCGTTGACATGTTTAATTGTAAGAAACCGTTATTTGTAAGACCTTAATGTCTTGTCATTCTTTATTTAAAAATTCTCTGATAAATCGGTATACGCTCGGATCTCTGATCTCATCTCATAATTTATCTTCAGATAAAATTAGGAGATTTTCAAAGTATATATATTTCCTCAAATATTAGTCTTTCTATTTTTCTCTCTTTGTCTCTCTTTCTTTAAATTATTATGACAAAACAAAATAATCTAATTTAATCAGATCTAATTTTACTTTATTGACATATTGTTCTGTCATTATTATTAATTTTTCTCAATTTTTTACAAATAATATAATATTGCGTCAAAAATTTTTTTCCTAAGAAAAAAGAATTTATTTGTTGAAAATCTCTTATTTGCTAATTTAATTATACTAAAAACATAATTTATAATTGTTATTGCTATATTATAATTAATTATAACATTATACAGAAAATTTGCGGCATACTTTGTCAATTTATATAAATAATTACTATCGCAGTAATTTTTATCTCTGCGAAACAAACCAAGACAAGCATTTAAATGATTCTTCTGACATCATAATCTAATATGGCTGCGGCGAAGGAGTCAGGAGCCTTAAACGTAACACTTAATTGCTTGTTAAGCTACTTGACTTGTCTGAATCTTGGCTAATTCTTATAGATTGCGTGGAGAAATATGCGAATGAGATATACTTGAGACTAAAATCGCGATGGGATTTATGATAAATTAATTTTGCGCAAATTTGCTACACTTTTTTCAGATAAGACAGTGGAATCTCTGAAAAATTTTTTATCAACATATTCTCAACATTTATTAAATAAATTTATGCGTAAATAAAGCTGGATCTTTTCAAGAGATCTTTTGAATTTTCTGAGATGAAATTGTCTTTCATGCAGAAGTAAAACTTGCGAACAATAATAATGGCTGTATATCGTGAGATCATTGACAGACACGACAGGGATTTTTTAGTAATAAACAACGATTACGACTGGGCATTTCCAAGAAATATTTACGTATGTATAAACGCTTTCAGGGTCAAATTCGAAAAGGAAGATCTCTGACTGAAATAAAAAGGAGGATTTTTCATAAGAATGTAAGTAGCTTCGATAGATATATTTTGTTTAAATAATTGATCTAATTTTGTTAAATATAAATTATATAAGAATTATTTAAGCAGTGTAAAAGCATGGCGTACATTTATTACATATCAAATGTGGCGTACATATTTATTGCATATTTTATTAAATTACATATAAAATTTAAAAATATATAGTTTGTTGAAAGAGAGAGAAGAAGGCTTTTTCTATAAACATCGTTTAAAAATTTGATTAAATTGAAAAAAAATAATTTTTATTTATGCGTAAAATTTTATTTCTGAAATATATTTGTTCTAGCTCTTTTCGATTGAATCCGATCCTGGACACTGCTTGTTGCTTGTTGTGTACGTCGTGACGTTCTCCAAACGTGACAAAGTGGGAAAAGAGTGGGGCCTGGCATTTTCTTCTCTTCGTGGTCGCTCGCAGCCATCAGTCCTGCCTCTTCTCGATCGTCGCTCGGACGTTTTGTAATAATCGATCGATCGACATCGCTGTAATCACCTTATTCGCTGAAATTCCGAGAGAGTGTGGAATCATGTCATTTCTCACGGTGAGTACTACTATCTTCGTCTGTTCTATTCGCGCTTTTTCTACTCCGTCCCGTTTCGAGCCGTGATTTCGCGATTTCGCGGATGAGACAAGGAGATGATTTTCGAAATTCGGTAGAATATTATTCGCGTCATTAGGAATTGCCTTTCATAGATTGTTGTTGTACTCCTTCCTGACCTCTTGACGGTTGACTTCAATAGAAGTTCAACCGCGATAATTCTTATCGAAAGACTGAAAATGAACGTTCTCAGTCTGTTGCAAATTAATTTCTGGATTTATTAAAAAAGTGACTTTATTTTATATATTTAAAAAAAGAGATATTTTTTCAATTAAAATACTTGTATTTTATCTTTGAATTTTTGGATATATATTTCCTGAAAATATATTAAAAAATTAAAAATATAAATTTATATTTAATATAATAAATTTTAAATCTATTCATAATCATCGCATACATTTATCACTTGAACGTAAAATCAATTATGCAATTGAAAGTTTCGTAAATAAAAATTTGTAGCAATAATCTTGAGATATCCGATAAAAAAAAATTTTCTCCTATCTAAACAATTATCGTCACTGATTATTTGTATTTCGTTTTATCTCAAGCAACGTTATCGGGATTTATGTAATAAATGTCGATACTCACAATAGCATCGTAATACACAATGCATTAATATCATATATTCGATATAGCGTAATTATTGTGAAACACTGGATAATTTTATTACAAACACACGCTGATATCATCAGAGGACAAAATCCATCAACAGCTATTCGTCTTTGTATATGTTTAACGTTAAATATCACTGTCAATCTCACGTGGACGTTATTTTTTGTTGAGTTAATAATAGAAGCTTCAATTCATTAACTCATTAACTGCAATTTTTCTATTGTACTTGTGGCTTTTAACGAGTTAATCGAACCACATCTGCAATTATTTTACAAAATTTTCATGCCTTGAGATGCTTGTAGAGAGAAAAAAAAAAGGTTTTCAGGGAATTTCCCATTCATAAGTTCTTACGTCATGAGCGATTATCTTGAGCTGTTTAATCGTTCATAAAAAAAAAGAAAAAGAAAAAGAGTCGCTGCATTCGCTTCCAAGAATGAAACGGGCAATGACTACTTCACGTTTGTCATGAATCGTACACGCTACGTGATCGCCATGTAAACAAGAGCGATATACGAACGAAGAATCCAACTTTCATTTTCAGAAATAGATCTTTATTTAAAATTCATTTAAATTTTTTAATTTTAACTTAAACTTATTTCTTCTAATCGAATTTTAGATCGAGCTTTAATTTTAATTTGGACGGATTTTTTTTTTTTGCATCTACGTTTTACTTTTAATTAACCCAATTTTTTTTATTCTATTTTTAATTTTATTTTTCATTTCGACCGATTAATATTATTTCAATTCTAGTTTCAATTTCGACAAACGCATTCCGATTTTTATTTTAATTTCAATCCTAGTTTCCTAGTTTGAGGAAGTGAAGAAAATTTTCACGATGACCCCGTTGCTTATGATGCCATCAGTAATTACGCTACATACCGTTGCCCATTAATTGCCACTTTACGTCGAGTACAGATTTCGTGTTGCCTGTGATTGCGACGACTCTATCTTTACGCGAAAATACCACCTTCGTCACGCGAGCCTCCGTCACGCGTTAATTTCAGTCAAGAAAGCCGGATGCCCTATGATGTCACACACCGCGTTGGCTACTTTCTCTCGTTCCTGGCCCCCGATTTCCGATCCGACCGCAATTTTGCCGCACGCTTTGTGCAGGACCGAAAGTGCCGGCCCGAGAAAGGAAATTGTGAAGGAAATCCCCGCGCACTTGCATCACTTTTCGAATAATAGAGATCCTAAAACGCATACCGGACGATACGCAATCGCGTGAAGAGAAGAGATATATAATTCTGCCATTTATTTCTAGAAAATTGAGATGCAAATCTGAAATTTAAATCCTTGAACGAGTCCTTGTTCTTTGAATGACGAGGCTGTATTCGAATCAAAAGGATTATGCAGTCAGTTACGATTGATCTCTCGATATATAATGATTGCGAGACACGTGATCTAGAAACCTGCATAAATTAGTATAAAGGCTATTGTTGCCTGACAAACCGCGTTGCAAAAAAAAAAAAAATCTGCGGCCCACATTTCTTCCCGAGCTGTCTCATGTTTCGCATCAAACGTGTGATTCCATATCCGCTTTCTCTGTCGAGTGAGAAAGTTTTTTTTTCTCCCGATCACGCATACTCGAGCGAGGGAATGATGTCAGCCGCCTTTATACACGCGGAATATCCTTTCCTAATCTTTCCACAACCCACAATGAATAAATCGACGAATAGCGGTCGAATAAGAAATTAATCGCGAAAATCAGAAAAATTTACATATCTAAATATCAATTTTTATTCCCCCCTACCTTTCTTCATTTCTCTTTTATCTCAAAGCATACCTTTATGTATTATGAATATTATGAATATGAATATGTATTATGTATTAATGTATTATGAATATATATTTACAGATATAATATATTTACAAGATTTCCAAGAAACGTGGAGAAAAACAAAGCGCTTAAATTTTATGTATAATAAAATTATATAAAAATATTTTGTAATATTTAACATGTATATAAATATTAAAATATTTTTTTAATATTTTAATTTTCAATATTTTTTATATCATTTCTCCTGTCTTTCAGACGATACTGCCGCTATCGCTGGCAATCGGCATGATATCAGCGCAGTGTCTAACGGGAAATGATGTTCCCGCACTGATGGACCCGACGTCCAAGATATCGCTGACAAACGCCCGTTTCGACTTCGCGCTCGACAGCCTGAAGAAGGCCGCGCTGATCGAGACGAAGGACAACCTCTTCTTCAGCCCACACAGCATACACCATGCCTTAAGTCTAGCGTACTTCGGAGCCCGCGGTACTACCGAGAATTCCCTCAAACAAGCCCTTCGTATTCCCGATCAGCTATCCAAGATCGATGTACAACGTTATTACGCTTTTGAGAGATCACTCAATCAACTGCGTTCCCAGGTGAGTGATTCCGGCATCTCTCCGATTGCGTAATTATCCGCCACGCGATTTACTTCGCCGAAGGTATGTCAAGGCGAATCGTGCGCGATTTATCGTTACATCAACACCTCCGGATCCCCAAGGCTCTAAATATGCGGCAGAAATCCTTGGACGACTTTGGGATTGCAGCGAAATATTTGATCCTCAATCGAATCGACGAGATTGAATGATGTGAGATTTTAATAAGACGCGACGAAAATTAAACTATTGTTGTAAATATCATGAATTGAATTAATGGATATATTGAAAATTAATAAATGATTAAATAAATAAATTCGAGTGTAAAATAACTGAATAGTTTTGAAAGAAGTAATATTTTTAGAAATTTATTATTTTTTGAAAATTTAAAAATATCTTTTTTGCTAAAGTGAGTTCTTGCGAAGATCCATCTGAGGAACTTTGCATACCGACAATTTTCTCATTCCTCATGTTTTTTATTACAGAACGGGTCCACGGATTACGAATATAGAGTCGCCAACAGATTTTGGATCACGAATTCCAGGAAGCTGCGCGAATGTATGCTTGACTTCTTCGACGATCAGTTGCAAGTGACCGATTTCCGTACAAATCCTGGCGAAGTGCGGAATCGTATCAACGATTGGGTCAGTAACATAACGAAGGGCCATATCCGCGATCTTTTGCCGCCCAGCAGCATCACCGAGGATACGGATCTGGTTCTGGCGAACGCGGTTTATTTTAAAGGCCTGTGGGCCCAGCGCTTCGATCCCAAGAATTCTAAACGCGATATCTTCTATGCTTCCGGCGCGCAAAACTCTGTCGTTACTTTTATGCGCCAGAAGGGAAACTTTAATCACGGTGAGAAAATGTTATTAATGCAATAAATTTAAATTTCATTTATAAACGTATTCAAGATTTAAAAATACTGTCATACTGCTTAAACATCAATAAAAATATATGTAAAACGTTAAAAAAAATCAATTTCTAATCTACAAAAAAAGATTCTTAAAAATCATAAACTTTTTATACTGTGTTATAAAGTAGACTGAGCCCTTAATCTATTCTGATATTTCTGAATTTTTTTCTAATCTTAAAATTAATATTTCTCGTTTCAGTCGTCTCAGAGGAGCTAGGCGCGTATATTTTGGAGCTACCTTACAAGGGCGACGAGATATCGATGTTCGTGCTCCTGCCGCCGTTCTCCACCGCACGGACCCTTTCCCAGGATTCCGAGCCGCAGGACGGTATTCGTCAGTTAGTGGAACGACTGGCGACCGAGAAGGGTTCCCGGGAGCTCCGTCAGCTGCTGGACGACGGGATGCCGCCACGGGAAGTCGAGATTAACCTACCGCGCTTCGAGCTAGAACGGGAGCTGCAGCTCGGTCAACTGTTGCACGCCTTGGGCGCCGGAGAACTGCTGACACCCGGAGCGGCCGATTTGCGCGGTTTCGTCGCCGATGGCCAGCCGAGCCTGCACCTTGGCGATGCCGTTCATCGCGCCCGCATCGAGGTCACCGAGGAAGGCACCACCGCGGCCGCAGCCACCGCGATCTTCACCTTCCGCTCTAGCCGACCCACCGAGCCCGCCATCTTCAACGCCAATCACCCGTTCGTTTATCTGATCTACAACAAACACGATCGTAGTATCCTTTTCACCGGGATTTTCCGTTCGCCAGCGCATTCGCCGTCCTCCGTTTAAACGGAGAGACCTCCTCGTCCCCGAAGAATCGACGAAATTAGGGAATTCAATAAGGAATCGTCGCGTCTTTTTTTTTATAATCGATTCAACTCAACTCTGCGACAGAGGACAAAGGACTCATTGTAGGTGATATTGTGGATGATATTGAGTGATTTTGCTGTTGACAATCAGAGATAGATTGTTTGAATGTTTTGATTGCTTCGAAATATCGCTAGCTTTCGAATTTGCGATCTTTCGAGCTAGAGGTTTTTTTATGATATTTTCCTTGAGAGGAGTCTGTTGCATGAATCTCATTAATTTATTCTCGCATTTAGATTATATTTTACGACATATCCTACTAGGTAGGAAAAAACGAGTGTAAAATCAAACAAAAATCCATATAAAATTAAATAGAAATCTACGTTAATACAATCTTCTAATAATATAATGAATTTTGGTATAATCAAAACTCGCGCTTATTGACTGAAATATTAATTTTATAAATGTTCCTTCTCTCGAATTTAAATTACATGGTAATATATGTAATCAAAATAATTGAAACATTGTAAAAAACATTAAAACTGCACCGTGGAGATTTATGTAATAAAAAAATAAAATAAAAATACATTTAGATACATGTATAATTAACTATTACACACACTTTTTTTTCAAGTCACATTAACGTTACTATAATAATATTAATTTATTTCGCCAATATATTGCCACTTTTAAAGATTAAAAAAATTATTAGTGATTGAAAAATTTATATTGATTGAAAAAATATTAACATTAATTACATATAATCAACGCGATGACATTCATTGCCAGTTTAAAATTAAATGATTTCTTTTAAATATTAACATAAATCATTCCACACAGCATATATTTTGAGCTTGGCATATATTTAAAGCAATGCAATAATTGAAGACAATTATTAAAGCAATAATTGAAAGCAATTTAATAATTGCTTTTAATTATCAACAATTCGACAATGCAGAAGATTTTTTTATCGATCGATTTCTTAACAGAATTTTGCTATCGGCAGCTTACGCCTCTTCTGGTCGGATCGACAATCTCTTGAGGCTTCTATGAGATCCATTCATGAAGCTTGACGTCATCGAGGTCTCGCTGCTGCTTTGTGGTTTCGAATCTGAGCGCTTGCTTACTTCTATATTTGTGTGTGTGTGTGTGTGTGTGTGTGTGTGTTGTGTGGCTTTATATATTAGCGACCGTTAGGCGGTAGCATCCGCCAAACACGAGCACGTCAGTATCTGCTGCATCCATTGGCATCCGATTGCGTCACTTGGAACGTACGCAACATATACGACATATCTGGCATATAGACGAACGCGAGTCCTGGTTCACGCTTCTGAATCCCTGACATATTACAAGACGAGAGGGGAAAAAAAAGAAAGAGAGAAAGAGATGTAATCTTTTGTACTTCCGCGAAGGAATCGCTAATAAATAATCGCTGCCGTTAATTTCCTTCCCGGATCCGGTGATCTCATTTAAAATTATTAATCAAGAATCATGTATCGATCTTTCAATCATAATGTAAAGATTAGAGAAAAGATCCGAAGGTAAAAAACGGAAGGTTGTCATTGTCGTTCTAGGATTTCTGTGTCAAACGTACATATCTTAATGACAATGGCGATAGTTCGAAGAATCATTTCTTCTCGCCGTCAATTAATGAGACTCCTCGCGAGTCCTCTCTAGGTGGGCGTCTTTCATTAGTTGCATAAAATCGGCAATTATTATCGCATCGGCGCGATTCTTCTCTCTTATTTCATTCTTTCTTTATATACGAACGCGTCGCCCGCGGGTGTCTCTCGGCGCGATATGAAAAATGACATCGTTCTATCCGGGCCTCTTACAATGCCGGTACGATTCATTGGTTCTTTAGAGGACTCGCGCTATTATTGTGCACTACTCGTAGAGTCGCGTGGGGATGCACATTTTTCAGCGCATTGTAAAGAAGAAAGATGAATGTGTATGTACGTGTAAATTAGCGATCGCGATTTAAAGACGTCGGGATAACTGTTGGCGCCATTGACGTTACAATCTGTCAGAAAGAAAGTTTGAGATCACAAAGATCCGGGAAATTATTCAAAAATTAATTATGAATTGATTACACGAATAAATCCGTCTTTCATTATCCAAATTGAAGACTATTTTTGGATAGAAAGACTATGAAATTTTCTTAAAATTATATATACTATAAAAATAATATCTATCTTTTCGTCTCTCTTTTTTATACATAATTGTTTTAATATTTTTCTTTGCAATAATTTTCATAAATCTTCATATATACATTTAAATATTAAACAGTAAAAATACAAGAAAAATAAGCATAAAAATTATAAAAGAAACTAAGAATAATCTAAGAAAGTTATTGTAATAGTTAATAATAATTTTATAATTATATTATAATTTAAGTTTTGCATCCTGATATGAAGTAAAAGATGCCGATCTTTTAATCATAAAGAAAGAAAAGGAAAGAGAATATTCGGGTCGACAAACAGTTCGATAAGAAACACTTGAATATTATTAAGGAGAGTGTCCCCTTCCCCCTTCTGGTATAAAAAAAAATATATAATCGCACAGAGAGCTGGTCCAGCCCGTTTTTTCGTCGTCTTCGATCGAAAACTCGTCGTCTCTCGACCGCCTTCTTTTTTTCCCCCCTTCGAACGCGAGATAGCAAACTGCGCTCGTACGGTCACTTTCTTTCGACGATGACGACGACGATGATGATGACGAAGACGACGAAGACGACGAAAAGGACGACGACGAGTCGGTCACGCGCGCTTTTTCGCGCGGCGTTCCACATCCTTTGTCCGCGCGCCGTAATTATATGACTTCGCGAACGAGATCATTCAATTCGAAGTCACGCGTGTCAAAAATTCCGCTCGATCATCCGCTCGTTTTTCCCAAACCACAAATCGGTCGACGAACACCAAACGCTTCGGACTAACTCCGAAACACCGGATCTGGAGTGTTGATTTTCAACAATTTCCGAATAAGAAAACGAGAGATAAAATATTTCTAATTAAATGGGATTAATATTCTTTCCTCCGGAAAGAAATCCAAAACTGTAGCATTCAAACTCGCATTTTCGAAATTTTACAAATTTTTATGTCATACTTTGTTTGATCATAAAGGCGAAGGGAGGAATCGGATTCATAATTGAAGCTTGAAATTTGTCAGATCGCAATGCGTTTCTTAAGAATTTGATTAGGAATAAAGGAACGAAAGGATGAAAGAAAGATAAATGTTTGTGGATTGATTATGTCCACTCGCAGGAGTCATGACAAAAACTTTTTGACGCGCATGGTTGATCTTTGTGATCCGATTTCGTCATCTCAAAAACACTTGTCTATACGTAACGATTTTTTGTTCAACACATATACATTGTTTACACATGTACATTGTATACATTGTCTTTTTCAGAGAGATTAATCCGTTAGGTTTCAGGACAAAATTATTTTTCCACTTCATATCCTACTTTCTTATCATTTTTAGGCTCATTTTCTCTTATATAACTTTAAAAAAAAAAATTTTGTAGTCTTATTTTTTTATTCGAAGATCCAGATCCCCTTCGCAAATTTAGATAATGAAAGACGCTGCTTTATTCGTATAATTAATTTTTCTCTAAAAAAGTTGCAAATTTGAAATTATAATAATTAACAAAGAAAATCGAGAAACCTCCCCGCCGTATAAATGCTTATAAATGCGGCGTAGTTATTCAAGTAACTATGTTAACGCGCGGGATATTTTCTGCATTCCTTGCGCGAAACCGCGTCGCAATCCGCAGCTTTTTATCTCGACTCCGGCTATAGAAAGACGGACATTTCTCGAGATAATTGACGATCGAGCGTTCATCCGCGACATTATTTTTGTTTACATCTCTTTTTTTTTACGTTCAACTAATATACAGCGCAATTGAGACACCTCCTATGTTTAGTGTACCGAGCGAAATTTTGATAGCTGGATCTCCTTATCGATCCTTAGACGAGCCTTAGGTTGCCGATTAATTCGCCAATTGGCCATGAAAGTCAGCTTTAATCGGGTCGGTCGAGAGAGACACAGCCCTTCTCTCGAATCCCGAGCCTTTCGTTTGTCCTGGTTTCATGTTGTCGCCGACGTCATTATCGTTATTATTGCGCTCGTAATCTACACCGGTTCGAGGAGACAGAGTTATCGCTGTTAAAGGGCGGTCGCGCCGTTAGTTAGATTGAACGTCGCCAGATAACGATCGTAATGTAAATTGCACGAATTCTATCGTGCATTCCCTCCTGTAAGCTAAAGGCTAACCGAAGGGATCGTGCGATCGCGATGGAAAAGAGAGAAACGCGCTCGCAACGGCGGGAAAAAAAGCGCGTCACGTGCGCCAGTCGATCTCGTATCTGTCAGCAGATAATATCGAATTCCGATGGCGGCTTACACCCACTATCCACGTGGGTGAGTTACATGCCCGTGACAAGAAAAGAACGCGCCCTCATTCATTAAAAAAATTCATCTTTCTAATTTAAATTTTAATTCCAGATATATTACAAGTTCGCAATCAAATTGAAATATAAAATAATTCTCGTAATATCTTTTTTTTTTTTTTTGAGAGAGAGAGAAAGATATAAAAATTATATTTAGAATAATTTTTTTAAATAAAAATTATTTAGAATATTTTTTAAAATAAAAATTATTTTTTATTTAAAGAAGACGATGATGAAGAATTAAAAAAAAAAAAAATTATACGAGAGCGAGAGGTTTCTTGTGCTCTGGTTACGAGTCTGGCGGATAAACACCATCGCCGCCGCCTCTAACATTTATCCATAAATCAATTTAATCGTGCGTACAGCGTCGATAAGCATCGCGCCGAGCTAATGTAATCGTCCCAGTGCCTCGTCCCTCCGTACAGACCGCAGAATATGTAGTTTCTCTGCCTCGCAAAAACTTTGATCCGAAGCACCACTCCTGCCCCGCGTCTTCTCTTAATACGACATTTATCGTTTTTAGCCCGCGACCTGTCGTGGCAACATACTTGCGAACGCATTTACACGCGTAACATGTGACTCATTATATTTTCTTTTCCTTTTTCATATTAAAATTTTATATATATAAATATATGCGTTTCATATGAAATTATCTATCTAATGAGTTGTGTCTGTTGTAATTCCATTATTCGTAAAATAATTTTATAATTTTATTATATGTAAATAAAATTTGTATTATTACAAATAAATCATAAGGTTAAAAATTTTATAATTTTAAAAATCTATATAATAATCTATATAAATTATTTTCGGAAAATAATAATATAAAAGCTTGGCTTATGACTAAAATTTTTTACATTATAATTATTGCATTTAATGTGGGTTAAAAGATTACTTCTCCGAGAACATTTTCAATCTCCCGTGAACCGCGACTCTCTCGATTCTATTTATACAAAAACCGTGCAGTTATGTTAAAAGAAGGAGTTAAAACAAGAAGTGTTCCTAGCGGCGGCGTTTATTCAGTCCCGAAGATTCCGCTCCTGCGGATACAGGAGGGCAGGGAGAATATTTTATTCCGGCCACGCTGGTACTTTCCTAGCCGCAATTAAGAGCGCGCAAAATCCAAAGCGAGCGGCCAATTAAATGAAAATGGAACGCGCTGCCATCGGCCGATTACGCATTTTCCTCCTCCGTCCCGCGGAATTTCGCAACAACCCGCCGAAACGCAATTTCGCTATTCCTCCGATCTTCGATTTTATGTAATTAATAATGATAATTTTGGTATATTCGGATTCGCATTAAAATTATAAATTTTATAATTGTATTTTATTGTATCAATCCATAAATTTAATTCAATTTTTGATATAAAAATTGCAGAATTAAATATTAAGATTAAATAATTTGAGATTAATCGATTTTTGGACAAAGGCGCGATTTTTATTTCGAGAAGATGATTTAGTTGAGGGTTTCTTGTAAAAAGGTCTAGTTGAGGTCATCGATGGTTAGGTTCAAGGTTCCCCGATATTATATGTAAGTGGTGGTACGAGGCTCCGGTCATTGAGGAAAAAGGAATCATTAAGTAGCTCATCCTGTGGAACAGGGCGCGCATGAATTATTCACGTGCTCCTCTCTTCCCCAATAGTTTGCTCGAGGAAAGTGAAACCTTCGGTCAAGTTCAACGACATCGACAACGAACCAGCCAAGACTGACGTGCCATCCTCCAGTTAAACCCTTGTTTTTATTTTCGTTTAAGAAACACAACGCATTGTCGATCGAGATAATATTTTTCGAAAAAAATTACGATTCGTAAAAAAATTTAATTGATTGATGTCAGAAAAAAATTTTAGACGATCGTCGGATTTTTAAAGATCTCAGATTAATATATTGAATGCGTTTTGAATAGATAGATTCAATTTTTATCTTCTGCGTATAGAAAGTCGCGTTCCAATTTCGCAGACTGAACGTGAAATATTATTCGCGCGCGCACACACACACACACACACACATACTGTGTTTTAATAACTTATTTTACTTATAATAAAAATCTTTTTTCTTTAAGAACAAAAAAAAATGGCACGTCGGCCGTTAATGGGTCAACGCGCGAGGCGAGAATATATACGCGAGAGCCCCGGCGGCTGTTTTACTTTCATCTAAGAGTCGGACCGAGAGAGGATCCGCGTGATTTTCTACGAGTTGCTTGAATTGATGTAGCTTCGTAGCAATCCGCGCGAGCAGCACGATTTATCGAAATCGCGCGACCGTGAAAAGCTACGTGAGCAGCTCGAGCGTTTCTTTTTAATCGCCCCGCGCGCGGGTTCTGTCTCGATACGTGAACCGACACGAAGATGCGACCGATCTAAAAATTTCAAAAAACATATACAAATAAGTATATCGTATTATGTTTCAATTAAGAATCTCCCATTAAACGGGATTAAAATAGCAATAAAAATTAGATTTAAAAAAGTTTGATTTATTTTAAAATTATATATCTCAAATTATAAACCCAAAAACTTTTTCAAGCCTATTCTAAAATCACTTTTATAAAATACTTTTACGCAATAATCTCATGCTGGTTATCACAAAAAAAAAATCCCATGCGTAAATAATAGAATAGAAGACGAGTTAGCGGAAAATTTTACGACCGCAAATATATTAGTTGCTTTTGTATCGCAGCGTTTCTCTACGCCGCGTAAAATAGATTCCGATAATAGAACTATTAATTATATCTGTTATTATACCGCGGAGCGATTTAATTTTTGCGCGAGCAAATCTTCGTGACAAGACTCTCGATACATATTTATAACCAGGCCCAGCTAGTCCCGGTTATGTAAATCGAGCTGTATTTATAGTCGCGCATAGTAACAAGTAGTGACTATTGTACGAGTTTAGTGTGGAACAACAAGTATTGACTTACATTATTTATTTAGGCGCAATTTATATAAAATCAACGTAAAGTTGATATAATAATAATAATAATAATAATTTTAAAAAAATGCTATTGTGGTTCCATCAAAAGTTTTTTATTAATAACTTTATTAATAACGTTATTAAAAATTCATTATTAAATTAATTAAAAATTTATTTTTAAAGAGTTGAGGGTTAGTATGAAATTAATGTGAAATTATTTGGTTTTTTTTTTTTGTGGTAACTATTTCTTTAAAAGTGCGCAAATAAAAATTCAAAAACGACAAATAATGTGTAATCAAATGACATATAGGAATTTAATTATCTTGATAATTGAGATAACGTGGATAATCGAGTCAATCGTATCGTAGATAATGGAACTTAACGTAAGTTGTTTCTTAGAATTCACGAATGCAAAATATTAAATAATATTAAAAAATATATCAAATAACATATTAAATCATGGAAAAAATTAAGTAGCGTTGCAAATAGATCGATATATCTTCCATATATTAAATCTAGAATCAAATAAATTACGCTCGCGCGTACGCGTAATACCGTGTTGCGATTTAATTTCGCCAACTTATTTAAACGGCGATATACCATCGATTACGACATGCATGCAACATGCCGACACGAAGTCTCTCCTGCGCGAACGATCCAACCGCACTGCGCTTTGAAATCTCCAGAAGCATTTAACGGAGACCTCGATACTTCAGGACACCATGTCAACGTAGTCGAGTGGCGTAAGCGACGCTCCCTACGCATTTCGTAGAGACTTCAACGCTTCGCGTCGGCGTGTTGCATATATGCCGCGTGTTGCTTCTTTGGTGTAATTGCATTTGTGCTGCAATTTCGTGAAAATAAATTGGGAAATAAGATTCAAAAAATCTAATAAGATCTTATAAATATTTTCTATATATTATTAGATTAATATAAAAATTATATATATATATATATATATATTATATAATTATTATATTATTTTTTATATATTATGTATTATTTAATAATATTTTATATTTTATAAATGGTGTTCTTTTATATATTTTTTATAATATTTAATCGAAGTGATAATAACTCATGTATCTTCATAAATAATTTTGAATTTCAATTTATATTTGATTATTTTCTAATTAAGTAATATTTCTATCTTCCATTTAACGCGTTACATGTCACGGTTTATTGGCATGTTATATGTGACAGTCGTGAAACGTGACAAACTCATTTAAATAACGCAGAATCGATACCATGGCGTCGCGTAACCGTAACTTTCCCCTCATCAGCGAGAAAAATAATAAATTTAAAATATATTTAATTTCAGCCTGTCTTGCGCGCATCGTCGACCGATAAGGTTTATTATTTTTTTTGTGGTAGCGTGTAATTTATCTCACGTTTTAAATAGGCGAGTGTAATATGGAGCCGATCGATACAATCTGCTAGCGTTCCGTTTGTGCATATCGCGAGAAGATTGTAAAGATCTCATTTCTCTCGCGGAACATCATTAGTTTATGTAAAATAAAGTGCGGAAATTAATATTATATATTATTTTATTCGAAAAGGGAGAAAGAATTGACGCCGGAAATTTTGAAAAATGACAAAAAAGATTTCTATGAGTCTTCTCGTTCAAAAGAGTTTGTGTGCTTTGAAATTATTGCAGTTATTCAATGATAAAGATAGAAAATTTCATTATTTCCTTATGAGAGACAATATCGTAAAGAATTTTGAAATACTAGATACTTCTTTCTTTCTCTCTCGACAGATAGCGTGAGAAATTGAAATGGCGAGATATCGAATCGTCTCGCGATTAATCCGACATTACGAAAAAAATGTTAAAGTAGCTCGGACATATATCCCGCAATTAATTTCTCGCTCGCGGCATGCGAGAATAAGTATCGGACGATATCGCGCTACTAACACGCGCGATATTCCTCGCGCTCGCTCGTTTTAGAAATCGCGTCGTTAATTCAACGCTGTTCGCATAGTTGGGCAGAGACTATTTGAAAGTGGCGATCGTGTGCAAGCTTGAAGTATGATTTCTGGAGCGATATGAGGGAGAAACAATGTCCGGCGGCTGCTGCCATTGAAATTGTATCCGTCTCGTCCAGTTGGAAAAAAGCGCCGCATTCATTATCTCACTTCAATGGAATTTATACTAGTAATTTATATTAAAATCGTGAAAATGTATTTATTTTTTTTTATTTAGTTATTTATGCATAAGCGTGACGAAAGATGAAAGAAACTTGAATGAGGAAAGTGTTGTCGCTCCGTTTCGAGGATTCACCTCTCTCGATTAGCCCGCGGCGTTTCTCGGATTTCCTGGAAGCAGGTACACATCTCGACCAGGTGTACCAGGTGTTAGGAAAAAGATACTTTCATGATATCCTGCGTTAAAATGGCGAATCGTCCAGAAAAGAGCGCGCTATTCTTGGGACACCTTTATATAGGTACGAAAGCTATAAATGCCGAATACGCGGAACGAGAAGAAGGAAAGGTGGTGTGCTTTCGATGATCCTGTACGTTTTTGCTCTCGCCGACATTTTAACGCGAGAGCGGCGTGATTTTACATAAAACGCGTGATTTTACGAGACGCATAAGAGAGAAAGTCTCGGAATCGCTCTGAAGTGCTTGCAGTCATTTAGAGATCATTCCGGGACTCGTCGTAAACCGCAGCCTCCGTTCGCAATTTATCTCCTTTTATCGTCGGCGGAATCGGGTCGCCGATAACTTCTTATTCCGCGATATTTCATGCGAAATAAATTTTCGTAAAGATCCATCTATCAAACCTGTCAGATTCTAAAATCTTCGATTTTATAAAACGTTTATTCGAGTCATAATCAAGTATGATAGTAAAATAATTCTTTTATCGAGTGTTTTTCAAATTTTCAAGTTGCTTTATTATTAAATTTTTATAATTATTCTATATCTTCATTAAATAATAATTTTGAATATTCGAATTATTTGTATATTTATTGGAGTCAACTCAATATTTTTTAGCATTAAGAGATATATCTCGACGATATTCAGATTACACTCCGAAACTTATCTGCCTTAAAACATTATTTCTTCTACTTTAGTTTGAGAATCTCTTTTTCCTAAACAAATAATTTTAAATAAATTTTTCTGACTTCTTTTTTAGAATTATTTATATCTTATCCTTCACAAACAATTAATCATATTTATAATGAAATTCCGTCAATTTAAACTTTAAATTCAATATTTTTATTATAACAATCATCTGATTGATTCTCGAGTAAAGACGACGCAATCGCGCGGACCTACAGATGAAATCATATGTTCATCTCTTTCAGTGTTTGCGTTGGTCGTACATAGTACGGCTGGTGCAACGCTGTGCACGTTGCACATTTCAATGATGAATGGTTGCAAACTCTCACGGATGGGCGAGCTTGGCTCGCGGAAAAGAAGGCAGGAGAAAAAAGAAAGAGAGGGAGGGAAGGAGAGAGAGAGAGAGAGAGAGAGAGAGAGAGAGAGAAGAAGGAAGGAAAGAAGAAACGCGGATCCGAATCGCGATCGACGACTTACATAGTAATTGCATTGAATGCAATTCGCGCGGCGTGTCGCGGCAAACATTGTGTGTGTGTGTGTGTGTGTGTGTGTGTGTGTGTATGTTGCGAGCAGGCGGAATACTATCGCGATTATGATCGCGGTGTATGCACCTTACGGGCAGGAACGTGATCGCCCAATTCCCGTCTCGTTCAGAATCCCATATATAATCGGGGAATAAATAAATCCTTCGCGCGCGAGAAGCCTTGAGACAGTCGGCCCGCGACTCTAATTTTCGAGATAAGCGATTTGCCGCAAACTGACTGCAAAAACTAACACGCCGCGTCTCTCTATACGGGTTAAATAGTAAATCGTATTTAAATGGAGCAATCTATCGGGTTGTTTAGTACGAGATGTCGAATTTCGGAAATTTGAAATTTATGTGGATTTTAATTTAGTATAAAAATTATAATACCATAATATAATTGTAGTTTTATTATTATATAAGACTAGACTTGAAATAGCACAAGAGCACAAAAAAATGCAAGTAAAAGTAAAAAATATTAAAAAAAAATTAAAAATATATAAAATTGTATTAAATTATAACACTTAAAATAAATCTACAAAATATATAAACAGATAATAAATTATTGTAACTTAAAGGTGCGTGTTTTCTCGAGAGAACGATCTGTTGAACGATCGATTGAATTAAGGAACGATGTGTTAAAATCATCGTAACCGCGAGTGTTTAGCGGCATGCAACACGATCGCGTTTACGTCACTAGCCGATCGAGTTACTAAATTGTGGAAAAGTGAAAGGTCACGTAATCGCCGCAAACTCCCCCTCTGATAAAGACCCGATAATTGCTCGTCGAGTCTACTCTAGTTTCCGCAATTCCGTTACTCCACCCACTATTATCCCGGAAAATTATACTAACCCGAACGATTCCCCTTGGTCCTTAAGTGGCCCGCATCGATCCTCTCTCTATTCAAATCTGAGTTTAAGTAGCTCTATCAAATCCTCGTATTTTTGATGAACGCCTCCCGAAACATTTATTGAATCTTTTTTTTTTTTTTTAATACATTTTTTGTATTATTTACATTTACATTTTTTTAATACATTTTTAATACATTTTTTAATAAATTTTTTTTTTTAATGGAAATTGCGTTGACATAAGAACGAGATTTTATATTTAACAAAAGAAAATTAAGTTTCCGGAGATTTTTTAATATTAATGGATCTGGTCGACTTTAGAGAGTTAAAAAAAAAAAAATTCCTAAAAATTGTCACTTTTTCATACCGCTAGAGAAGACTTAGTCCTTAACATCGACTTATCGCTATATCTCGCGACTTATCTCTATATATTGTGTCCTGATCTTCTTTTCCTTACTCTTAGCACAGACTCTCTTCAAGACAGCTCGTCATAAACGACTGCTTTGTGCGAGCAACTCGAATCGTCGGTCGAGAATCGCGAATCGATTCGAATGAGCGTTTTATAACGCGCTGTGGCTGAAAGGGACGGTAATTAGATTTTCGATTTGATCTCTCAAAAGTGCCGGTTGTGTGCGCGTGTGTAAGAGAGAAAGAGAGAGAGAGAGAGAGCAAGATCGACGGATCGAATTTATTTTTTGAGCACGCTTCGCGTCGTTCGTTCATTAAGTTGCAAATGAACATTCAAGGTTTCGCGAGCGCGTGCGATCGATATCCACGGCGGAAAATCGATTATGAGCACCGTATGAATTGCACCATGCCGCATTGTTAGTTTATAATTCTGATTGTAAAGTCGCATGTCGAGAAACACATCATCGTTTATTCGATTATTAATTTATTTGGAGAGCGACGCGACCCCGTCGAAATCGACTTAATCTCGAGACCGATTCTTCTCGTCTTCCAGATATCTTTTTTAATAATAACACCGTACTTGTCACTCAATTATTCTCCTTTTTTCATATCATATAAGATATTCTTTTATACATTTATTGTTTTATATTATTTTGATGTACAAGATCTACTTTATTAAATTTTAAATAAAAATATTATATATAATTCACATATTATTAAATTTCAAACAAAATTATTATATCGATATCGAATTATTATTCGAGTTTATTAACAAAAAGATTTGTAAAACTTCTGTCACGTGGAAAAAATCGTTAAAGAAAAATCTATAAGTGACTATTTTATTATTCCGATAAAAATTATTCCGGAGACCGCAAAATTAATTCAGTTATCCATTTATGTTTGCCAATAACGCATAAATATAAATCGAGTAGAGAGAAAAAGAGAGAAAATGGTCGTGTACTTTATTCTTGCGAGAAGGACACGCGAGCCGAAAGGGTATCCGTGACTGCGTTATTAACGATATTCCACGGAGCACGATCAAATGTATTATGCTAATTCGCGGGAAACCTACTTCTCTCGCTAGTCCCTGAACTGCGCGAACGGTATCCTGCGCGAGATCATTGTCCTGCGAGGTCTGCCCGCGAGATTTTAGGATCTGCTTAAAATCGGCTGGGCAAATTCCTTGATCCCACTTTATCTCATCGAATCTCGTAAAAAAAATCTTGGTTTTAACTACGAACATGGTATTATATAAATTGCAAAGTTTTAATAGATAAGACTTCTACTGCTAATTAATTTTAATTTAAATATTTGAATATATATACTTAAATATTTTAATTATTATCCCTAAATATGTGCTTTAATTTGTTCGATATTCAATGATTTTAATTGATAAGAAAAATGACGGCTTCGGCAGGTTAATCATACATGGCGATTTTGAAAAAAAAAATCCTAGAAAGGATTGATTTATAATGAAAACTAATCACTCGTTTTTCTCGCACATAATGCGATTTAATTATCAAACCAGGCTGAAAGATGATCGAGTAAAATTTCAACGTCATTAAGATGAATCACTCGCAGACTCTGAGTTACACGAAACTCACATTAGCGCTCCTACTCGCCAGATAAATACGCTCAAACTCTCGGATACATCTCGCAAGAGGAGCCTTTAATAAACATCTACCTAAATGTAAAAAAATCTTTATATTAAATTTCTTTTGTATATTTTTTCTATTATACTCTACTAAAGGTTCCAAAAGGTTCATACTTTGAAATACATCGTTTAAATTTATATTCTTTTCTATCATTGTTTTATAATCAAAGCATATTGCCAAAATTTCTACGCTACGAATATTTCTTTTTTTTTTATAAAAATAATATGCTTTTATTGGCACTTGGAAGTTTCGTATTTTGAAACATTTGTTGATACATTGTATAAAATTGTGTGTGCATATCGGTTAGAATTGAGTGGATCGAGTTAACGCAATCATCGACGCGGTGACGAAGGACACGGCGGGACGCGCGCAAAAAGAGCCGGCTTCCGGAATTATACCGCAAATAACCACCGTTATTTTTCTTGCTAACGCTCGAGCGTCACATGAATGTGCGCGTTAATTTGCTCGACTTGTTCCTTTTTTCCCTTCTCGCGGGAGAGACTACGCGACTCCGGTCGCGTTCCATTGGGAGGATTTAATCATCGCGCGCATATTTGCATAACGATGATAATTATTTCGATCGCATTTATATTCGCTTACATAATCGCGACTTCAGCGCGAATGCAACTTTTTATTTTGCTTCTATTTCTGATCTCTATTTTGATTATTGCTCGTCACTTTTTTTTTGTAACAAAAAAATAAAAACTTGCAATGTAAGAATAAAATTATCAGAGAGAATGAAAAAAAAAAAAAATTCCCCGAGTCTGAATAATTCCATAAGAATTCCCTGATTTTTTCGGATATAAGAGAAATTCCAGATTTTTCATAAAATAAGCATCCTGTTATTTTATAGAAGTCCCTTCTATAAAACTCGAGCTTTCAGAATGCGACAGTTTTGTATCTTTGGTCAGATAAATCTCATTGTGCTAATCTCAAAAGGAGAAACGCTAGATCGATTCTCGCTGCATGATTCGATTCAGAGTTCGCGAACCTACGTTTCGTAATTGGCATCACTTCGTTTCGAGAGTATCGGTCACGCTAATCGGATCATTCGTAGAGAAGACGCGAGAACGATGAGCGAACGACGATGAAGGAGGGAGCGGCGATCTCCTCCGCTCGGCCGATCTTCCCTAAGTAGGTCTGCAGAGCGAGAGGGGGGCATCTCGTCTTTCGCGATGGAAAAGACGGGGGAAGGGAAATGCGAAAGGGTACGCATCGCAAGAGAGGAGGAAAGAAAGAGGCGGCAAAATGGGCAAGGCAGGGGGCAAAAAATTCTGAAAGCACGAACGCGCGAGGTGGATCTCTCCCCCTGTTCTTTAACGTTCTACTATCGACCGTGACCGATAACTAATGCAATCGTCTCAGAATTAACAGAGGACCGTTCTCCGATGCTCTCCTTATCGTGTCACCGTCGCGATTTTGATTCTAGGAGAGCGCATTTCATTTGATACATGCAAGCGCGCGATCATTAATCTCCTGCGTTGTTTTTGTTTCAATGCGATTCAAGATAGAGATATAATGAATGTTCTTTCAACAAGTACTTCAATTTCTATTTCTTCATTTATTTTTTATTCAATTTATGGTTTTAGTAAAATAATAATTTGTGGGTATATATGTATAAGAAACAGAGAGAAAAAATATTTTATAATGTTAATTAATAAAATATTTTATTTTTTAACACAAGTAATCTCAACTTTTATATTTGGAAATTTTGTCTGAAAGACAAGTCTTATTCACAAAATAAATTCTCTCTATAAAAATAATTTAATCTCAATAAAAGTTTTTTAATAATTTGACTCTCTCTTGCGATTAATTTTTATTAAAACGTCTAAATTTTCCAAAATATTTCAGTTTCTACACTACAGATTGAAGCTTTAATTTCTTCTTATATTGCAAAAAATTTTATTAGAATATAAATTCTCTAAAAGCTCTTGATATCTGTTGAAATCCATTTTAATTTTCAGATGACAGCACAGCCTTTTTTACACGCCGACGTCGAGCGCGAACAGCTGACAGGTGCGCGCGCGCGTTGCCGCCTCTCGTAGGAAAGGTCGGTTGTTTTATGGAACGACGAAACGGTTTGATCCTGACGAGACGAATAATTAACGGGGCGCGGTCATGATCGCCTCCGAGCCTGTAATAATGGCACGACGTGCGCGCCGCACACTTTCGACGATCGCCAAGATGAAGATGCAGTCGCCGGCCGTTCCGTCGCGTAATTTACGTCCAGCTTTCGTTTAGATAATCTCAAAGACAATTATAAATAAATAGGCACGAGATTAATGGAGAAGAAATCTAGAAACCGTATCTTTCGACCGGAGCCTATTTTTCCTCGAGCGAAAACTTGATTCGACGCCGTTTTTTTCATAATTTTTTAAATTACCGATCCCAATATTTCAATGATTGATTGTTAAATTTATAAATTTTATTCAATTAAATTCTATGAAAAATAAGAGAAAGAAAAAGTAAAATAATCAATAAATTACTAAATTGCAAAATTATGATTCTGTTTTTACTAAATTAAAAAATTATTCTCTCGAATGTCCAAGTATTCTCGATATACTTTACGTATAGTCTGCTAAAATTGAATTTGTGTTGCGGAGTATAAGAAAGAAAGGTATGTAAGTAAGAAATGTATTTTATTTAAATGTTATTACTATGTGACTCGCAAAGATCTACGGCCGAAAATAATTTGTGAAATCGGCCGAGGAGGCTTCATGCATCGCTGATTGTTGGCCGGGGATCTGTTTTCTGCATCTCGAGAAGAGGAGCTTTTGTGTTTGCTCAACCACGCCTGAGGATCGAGCCGCTCGATCGGACCGTTTCTACTTATAAGTATGCCCCATGATATATCAAATGTACTTCACCGTCCTTTCCATTGGCGTCGTTTCACTGCTCGGGAGTTAGAAACATTAAGTATCTAATATAGCCGATATAAAGTGCTAATTTTTTTCGTTAAAAAAAGACGAAGATTTTTAATAAAAAATAGGCTACAAATTTAATATTTTCTAAATAGATGAGGAAATTTTGTAGGAATTTAGATGATACGCCAAAATATTTATATAAAATTTATATAAAATAGGAATTTATCTGGTACACTAAAATATATATATAAAGATATTATTAACATTGTTATTAAAATTTAAATTAATAAACTGCATAAAAAATTTAATTAAAATTTAATTATATATTTTAAAAATTAGAGATAGTTTTCTGCTTTAATTTAATTAGATAATTTTCGTCAAACTATATTTTTCTTTATTTAGACATAGAAGCAATTAATTTCTCTCCATATTGTAGAAAAAAAAAAAAAATTACAAGAATAATTTTCATTAATGGAAATAGACATTCCTATTATTTATTGTGTAATTTTACATATTTTTTGCAATGCAAATGAGAGTCACTTCGCCGCCAATGCGAAGGCAATGACTCGGTGACTATCTAACCGGGGCCGATTTCAATCGTTAATAGCGTCTAGCTAGCTAGATAATAACAATAACAATGATAACAATGAGAACAGTAATGGCGGAGGCAGGTAACGACGACGACACAACGGGGTCCTATTGTGCGTCCTATACGCGGTATACCGATATCAAGCACTTGGCCGAACAATCGAAAACCGAGAAGGCATCGACGACGACGATGGTCACACTCGGCTGCTTCGATACATAAAGAGGAGAGGAAAGATGCTCCAAAATCGCACAGACTGTTCTCTTTATGTTTCTCTCAGATTCTTCCGTCAGATTCGCGACCGTAAAAGTTGGATTTCAGGAGAGAAAAAATGTCTCATTTTAAAGATTTTGTGAAACGCTTTTACAAAGGAAATCTCTCTTGATAATCAAATTAAAAAATTTTGTACAAACAATGGACTTGATGGCTGAAATCGTTTTCGCTTAAAAAATCATATTTGAATTAGCCGTTGTCTCTATACATTCCGCCGATTCTAGGACACCCTGTACGGAGAGATATCGCACGCCGTTCACCGTCCAAGCATATTTTATCCTCCCCGTATATCTCGTCCCGGTTCCCGGCTCCGAAACTGTCCTAGACATCTCTCTGTTCGCGAATCAAAAGACGGAGATCAATTACGCATTCAAACGCTTCGCGACACGGTCGTGCGAGCTGCCGAATAGCCGAATCGGCGAAAGCCAGTGTCCTTTATTCGGCGCTCCTCGCACAATACACCCGGAACGGTGCATCGGACTCGTGATTAATCGGACGGCGGGTCCTTTGAATAGTTACTCGGTGTGGAATTTCAGACATCGTCGAGTCGGATATGACAGACCGCTCTATGCCTCTATTAACTCTTAATTAGCCGCGCAACGATTTCAATTCTTCGATTCATCTTGTTCGCTCTTTTGCCCAATTTAACGAGCACCGCGTATCTTCCGAGTCTCCAATTCTTTTCTTAATTAATTCTAATTAATTATATTACTCTAACGATTGTTTTGCGTAAAAAAGGAAATGTATCGGGATCGCGATATATTTCACTCGAATGGAGAGGAGAGTCTGATATCCGGAAGGATCTGCGGACGCGATGACTCGCCTCAAATTATCGGATCAACACGAGGATCGATCGATCGATCGGTGGTGAAGAATCGGCTTTTAGAAACTCGTCCAAGAGAAAGAGAAGATTGCACGCGGCCGATCATCATCGTCGTCGGCTATTGGTTTTGACGAAATTGTTATTATTAGGTCGGCGCGATAGCGATCGCGTAAAAGTCTCTCCTCTCTCGCGGAGACTTTCTAGGCTCCTTATATGCGTCTCGTCGCGAGCGAGGACGAGACCGCGTATCGGCGGCAAAGATCTTCCGCAAAAATCCTCCCTAGTGCGCTCGAGCGCGTAATTAGCCGTTTAAAGCCCGGCTAATAACGTGATAACGTTAACGCGCCGATCGGTACTCTTCGATGCCCGAAGAATCGCGGAGGGAGAAGAGTCACGTGACGATGAGATCGAATAGAGAAATGACCGTTAGTCGCCACACAATCTATTCTCCTTTTTTATTTTCTATATTATTATATACCGTCCTTCCTTGTTTTTTTTTTGCATTATAATCACGTGATAAAGCGAAAATTTATACGACAAAGTGGTATCGATTAATGCTACGCTATATCGAGATCATTTCTCATGTATAGAATGTAATTGAAGGTAAAAAGTAAGTAATGAGAAAGTGTTAAAGAATGTGATGTGATTAATAATCAGACTGATATATGATATTATCAGATATATAAAAAAATGAAGTATTAGTCTAGAAATTATACTTTGAGTGACAAAAAGAAATAAAGAAGGGATCTAGATACGAGAGACGAGGCTGTGCAGTTAATGGAAAGCTTTTTAATATTCCAGAGATAACAAAGAAAATGAATAAAATTTTCATAAAATAAATCCTAATAATAAATTAATTATTTTGATTTAAAAAATAAACAAATTTATTTATTTTTTGCAAATAAAAATATCTATATCACACAAGATGATTGATAATGATGATATCGCGTACATGCAACATTATTACACAATAGAATTCGCGATTTTTGGAATCGGCATGATTAATGCCGTCACGAATACTTTAATCGGAATTTTTCAGCCTCGAATTATCTTGATTAACGATGTAAAAAAAAAAAATGTATCGATGTACCGCCCTTTTCTTGCCTTTGCCGCCGATTTCTCGCGAGAGGACATTTACACGGCAGGTACACAATTACGAGATTCGCTAATGGTAATGAATCGCACCGACCACGATCCTCTTCGCAGGCCCATAAATACATCGCGCGTCGCGATATCGGGGCAAGATATACGAGCCTGTCTCTGCATCGTCTCGCGAGGGCTGAAAAACGGAATGAGGGAGAGAGATGGGATATAGGGGAGAGAGAGAAAGAGGAGGATTTCCCTGCTGCAACGATTTTAACGACAGCGGTTCCGACGACTCGACTCTCGCGACGCTTATTAAATATATGCATATGTAACCGACTTTCTCTGGCCGTAAAACGCGTTTACGCCGATATATCGGAACGTGCCGGTTACGTACCGGGGGGTCCGCTAATTAAAGCCTAAACGCGCCCGAGATGAGATATCGCGCTTATGTAAAAGCTCGCAAGCATCCTTCGTATATCTCCTATGGCTTTCAATATTACTGGGAAAGGGAAGAACGTTAGTCCCCCGCTACAAAAATTAATGATTTATTTGACATTGAATGATGGCGGAATCTTATTAGGATTATTTATTTAATTTTGATTATGTGTATATGGATTTTTTTATGAGCTTGCTTACATAATGAATTCGTTAAAATAAAATTTATTTGAAATAAAAAGGAGAATTACACTTTGCTCCATTCGATTCTTCCTCCTTTTTTACTTGCGAGACTCAAATTGCTGAGAAACGTTTTATTTTCAATCACTTGTAGCTTAGAATTGCCCCTCTTAAGAAAGGAAATCTTTAATAAGAAAATAGCGTTAAATGTGATTTACGTGCCGCGTAATTATCGTTTCACGCCATAATTCGCGATAGAACGAGAGCCAAGGATGAGAGTAATGATTGGCAGATTATCGCGTCGAGTTTTCATTTAATTTCAATGTGAGCTTATCTATTATTGCCAGCGAGTATGCTACGTGATCGCTTATCTCGCCGGTGAAGATGCAGGCGACGATAAGAGCTTATAAGAAGAGATCATAAACGAGTTATTGATAGAAATCGCGCTCCGCGTCGCGACGATTAATAAATCGTTCGAATCGAGAGGCAAGAAAAAAAGGAAGGGAAGGAAAAATTTCGCGCAGCAAAAGTCAAGAATTTTTCACGTATATTGCCAAGTATATTGCCAAGTTGGGATAAATCCCTGTCGCGACTAATTATCCTTGGGTTAATTAAACGCCGCGCTAATAGCCGTTTACGTAGCCCGCCGCACCGTATATCATACCTCTCGCCGGCGCGAGAAACGATCCGGTAAACGAGCAGAATCGAAATATCGTTGTGTTTAGATATATACAGGTGTTGTGCAATGGCTATAGAATTAATGAGCGCCCTGAAATTAATGAATGCTCTAGCAAATCTATATAGTTGTAACTCAATGTCGAGTCGAAATATACAAAAAATGATCCATGTTATTCCCCATAATAATTATAAATATATTAATATTTATAAAAATTATATTACATATTATATTATATATATATATATATATATATATATATATATATATATATATATATATATATATTATCGAGATAATATATTATAATATATTTGTTATATGAATTAATTTGTTATATTTATATTAATATTTATAAATATATATAATGATATTATTTTATTATATATATTGTGTGCAGTATAAACTAATTGTAGCTCTGACGTTACGCGCCTGGGAATCTAATTCGGGAAGATAATTGTGGGCGTTTTGAGGCTCGCTCCTCGATGAAATGCCGTGCCGTATCGATAATGGAGACCTGCGGTCTCGCGGGGCGAACAAAGCGATAGTATATCAGGCCGCCCCGTTACACGCGTTCCCGTTATCAGGGACAATTACCGATAGATATATATCTGAAATGAAACGATCTCACTTCTTTTCGCGAACGGGTACGTCCCGGCGATGACCTTCCGCCGGTGTGTAAGAGGCGTGTAATTTTCTCGCGCGCTCGCCCCAGTCCGGGTACGTTTTGTTGCTAATTCAACGGGAACATCGCGCTCGATGCTGCCCGTTGCTTCTTCGTTCCGAGCCGGCAAGAAATCAGGATCAGATTTCCCAAGTCATCGAGATTTTTCTCTCCGATTTAGCGCTAACGGAATTCGCGATCGCGAAGCCGCAGGTGAGCGCAAAACGGCTCGGGAATTTCGTAGTTTGCGAAATTCCATAGTGAGGATCCCGAGATTTCTCCGCATGCGTGCGTCGATTTGAAGACAACAAATATCAGACAATTTAAAAAAAAAAAAAACAAAAAAAAATATAATATGTATTTTATGAAGAAACAGAATTTTATTTAATTTCCACATTTTTTATAATAATATAAGGAAATTAAATAAATCTTTTTTCAAGAATACGAAAAGACATCTCAAACGAGGGAATCTAAAAAAAATTATCATATCGCGGTCTAAATAAATAAATATATTAATCCATCATTTGATTGATGAATGAATGCAGATTGGAGGGGAAACAACGGCTTGCTCCTTTGGGATGACGACAATGCTAATTTGCGAACGACGAGACTGCTCGCTTGTAAATTGTAACCGGCGCGAAATAATATCTATTCAGCGAAATAACGTCGTTCCATTTCTTTCTCCCTCGCCGTTAAATTCGATGTACTATATCCGGCCGTTTTACGGCGCGCGTGCAAGAAACGGCGAGCGCCCGACCTTTTGACGCAACTCCGGCTCTAGCTCCCAGGCACAAAAATATTAATGCAGGCATTAGAAAGTTTCCCGTGCGAGCGCGCGAGATCCTCGCCAAGTATCTGCGCCGTATATATTCGTATCTCTCGTGCATTTGGCGTACATGCAAGTCGCATATAAAGAGTCCTCGAGTTTCCTTTTTGCGAATTTTTCACATAGCGAGATAGTAGAATTTTTTTTTTAAGTAGATAAGATAGATAAATACACGCCAGATACATAAAAAAGGTATCCAAATATTTGTATGCAATTGACAAAATTAAAAAAAAAAAAAATTAAGAATAGCAATAGAATAGTATAATGAAAAACTAATTATTATGTACTTGGCGTTTTTTATCATGAAATAAAAATTTGCGCTTACTGGCCGATGCGATACAGGAGAGTTGACTACGTTGATCTGTAACATACAAGTGACATATCCAAATTAAAGCAACATCCAAAATTATTAATATTTCAAAAAAAAATTATTGCTGAACTTTATATTTGATGCGTACAATAATAAACAGATGTTTAATTGAAGAATTTTATAATTCTTTCTCTTCTTTATCATTCAATTAAACAAAACAAAATAATGCGCGTACATGATTAATATTAACATTTATATGGATAATAAATGCAATTAATATATAAACTATTGCTCTCACCTTAAGGTTACTCCGCCGCCATCCTAGATGCGTCTTAGGCTTCCTCCTCCTCTCAGGTTGTCAGAAGACAGGCTCACCAGAGAGTCCATTAACTCATACATGTACACATTCACGTAAAATTCATATAAGTAATTAAAAATCTTTACGCGGCACTCCCGAATTTAGACGCGCGATACTTTGCGCGGCACTCCCGCACTAATTAAGAAAGCGACTAATTACGAAAAGCGATAGAAAAAAATCATTTGGGTACTTAGCTTCCCCTTCAGGATAAACCTTCCAGGTACTGAGCCCTCCCACCGCGTCAAGGTGTACCCAATGGGAAGGTTATATAATATAATCTGTTATAATACCTATAATATAATTTAAAATTTATTATATATATATATATATATATATATATATATATATATATATATATAATTAAAAGATTTTTATATCTACATTGAAATTCTTTTTTCGATAAAAATGCAATATAAATATTTATTTATTATTAAATAATAAATAAATAATAAATAATAAATATTTATTAATATTTATAAAATAAATAATAAATAATAAATATTTATTTATTATTAGGATGTGAAAAACATGATATAAGTTTTATGTCGTTGGAAAATATTTGAAAATTGTTGATAAAAAAATATTTAATATTAATGACCGATTAGTGAAATAATCGATTATAGCAGACGCTGGAATTCTTTTAGTAATTCTTAAATTGTCGAGTTTCGCAAACCTACGCACTCGATGACCGATACAGTCGCTGACGCGATCGTCGCCGACTGATGTCTAAGACACGTGGATTTTTAATTCGTCATTTAATTCTCCGATAAGGCGTCGAACGAGTCGCTATAGTCCGGTTGTTTATGTATCAGAGAAACGGAAAGACTCCGCATCCAAATAAGAATAAATTAGTTGAAACCGATGTCTCGTTCACATCGACAGCTGCTAATTATCCGCCAAAGTGTCCCCCGACTCTCTCGTTTTACGTGAGACTTCGACTTGGCGATCATAATTTAGAGATTCGTCTCGCTATAGTTTATGTTCGCAGGTGCATATATTTCCGTGGTTCAGGAGAAGATATCCTGGATCCGTAGGCGAGGCATGAGATATAATGCAATTAGGATATGGCGAAATTAATATCTTTCTCTTCCTCTCCCCTCTCCCTTTCTCTTCGTATAAATTGCACCTTCGAAAGGAGCGATCATTTTTCAAGCGTGCAACACGGAGCAATAAACAATCTCAACATTTGGGTCGAGTCTATCGTATCGTCTTTGTTCTTATCGATCGTTAACGAAGCACCTCCGAAGGAATCGGGACGCGATAAGTTTAATATTCCGTAAAAGGAATATCGTAAATTTTCCCGAATATATTTCATCGATTTTTTCCCTATCGATGATGTTGTATATTTCTATCTAACGAACTTTTACGTGTGATTGATTTAAATACAAAAATAAAATAATAATAAATAATAAATTAATCTTAAACTCTGAGAGATCATATGATATCTGAATAAACCTCGTAATTCAAACATCTTTCGATAGTCGAGCATCGCGAAAAAGATGAGAGAATCTCATCGTTCTCTCGCTCGATATATATATATAAATATATATAGTATATTTTTCATAATCTCGTATCGCGAGGATGGAGCGAGCGAGCGAGCAATTTTGTAGAGCGCAACCGACGACGTGGAGAAGCAACTTTGTGGAGCGAGCCGCACGATCGCGCCTCATGGTGGCCAAGAGATCGGCTCGGCTTCGCCGATGGAGCCCCCGCGGCTACGTGGCCCGTATATTTATTATTAAAGTCCCGGCTACCGAGCCGTCATCTTTCAACGCCTCGAATGTTATTCGTCTTCCGCGCACTCGTAGATAGAGTACTCGCGCGTTCGCCGCGCGAACGGACGCTCGTTTATTCGCTCGTTTATACAGAGTGTCCCGCTACACATACCGCAATCGTGCGTCGCTCGCATTACGTCTTCATTTATTTACAGATAAATCTATTTTACTTATATTTTTTTGTGAAAAAATTCATTTTATCCAATTATTTATTTTATTTAATTTTATCTAATTTTATTAATTTTTTTTCCATTATTTATTTTATTTATTCATTTTATTTATTTTATCTATTATTTATTTTATTTAATTTTTTTACAAGAGAATTTTATGCGGTACGAGAAATTAAAGTCTCTCGAAAGCTTATATAAATTCTTAAGCGTGTAACTGTACGCTTAAAAATTTGGCGATTGAAGCGGTTCGGAAAGTAGGATATTCGAATCGATGCTCCGAAAGAGCGCGAGAGAGTTAATCGAGACGCGATTCATCCGTTATCTTACATTGCACTCGCGCAATTTAATTCGCAAGAGCAGATCCTATCCTTTCTCGAGCATCTTTCGTTGCAATCCCGCCGAAGGAAAATCGATTACAAATTCGCCGATATGTCGTCGATAATTGATGCAGTGTTTGCTCGACTATCTCTCGATGCTATCTTAGGTTCCATAACAGAGGAACGGCGGCGTAATCCGAAAGTAGGTCCGACTAATCTGCCTTAATCTATCGACAATGAGGCGCGGAGATTGACGCGTCGTGGAGCGATAACGATGCTGATGCTGCGCTTTTTCCTAATCGTTCGCGAACGCTGTTTATTCTGCGGTTGTACACGACGATTTACTGTACGCGCAACGAGAAATGACAAGTTGGGCAGCCGTGACTGCTAATTAATCAAAGCCGACCGCCACTTTGGACGGTCATTTCTCATGAGATTAGCGCAGCGAATGCGTTAGATATTGTCTCTCGATTTTATCTGTCCTTCTTTCCTCTTTTTTAATCTAAATTTATTAATTTATTTTAATCATCTCTCTTTCGTATTTTTATTTTAATAATTTCTATTTTTAATAATTATAAATTTATATTTTAGTGGGTCGTGTAATGAGTTAAAATTAGTTTTATATACAGTTAATTTTTTTCTTTCAACTATAATTTACTTTCTACATAAATATTTTAATATTTCCCTACTCATTTCATCAATCTCTCTTAATATTTTATTTCACACAATAGTTGACGCAATTTTATTCTCTATATAGATCTCTAACATTTAAATAATACTACCAACATATTGTAGTTTAGCTAGAATTTTGAAATAGAGCATACTAGCGATAGAGTAAAAAAAAAAAAGGCCGCGAAATGAGACCGACGGCCGTATCGCCGGGTCGGCAAGATCGACGACCTCCCGAGAGGGGGTGAAGGGGGGGGGGCAATATATTCCGTCATGCCGCCCCCGATACGCCCCTGCACCTCGGCCTGTGATTAGCACCCAAGCGTCAGTGCATTTCGAGAACGAGCGCATAACCATGCGTGCACGATGCACACACAATGTTGCATCCTTCGCGAGGAGTCTCGTTTCTCTCCCGCCGTGGCTAGGATTGCAACGGGAGACTCTTGGAGATGTGTCGGCGGATTAAAACAAAATCTCGCGGCCCCGCGCAACTTCCGCCACGAACTGGAGCGCCTGGGTGGAACCCGTAACGCAGCGGACACTTGAGAAGCCGACTTGTCATTTGAGATTCCTTCGTATAATGTATATACGAAGTCGTAATACATTGTAAGCACGCAATGTAGAATCGGACACGCCTTATCCGTTGCGTTTCCCCTCCCCCACCCCCTTTATTTTTAAGAATGTTTCGAGTGCCTTCTTAAGGACCGTTTTAGCTTCACTCGAGACTCTCTAGGAATGTCCATCGATCGAGGCGAGTGTCGTCGAGGAGGATCGACGACTCCACCGATGCCTCCTAATTGAATTCGCCCAGAGACTAGCTGCTCTCTTCCTATCAATTATATAGTAGGTCGGCGGGTACATATCTAGCATTCATTACGGGATCGGTTTGCGCCACGCTCAATTTATGGAGCGGATACGAAGTCGCGGAACGGAGTCCTGCCTGTGATCGGGACGGGATTATCGCGACCGGATCATCTTGGCTGATCGAGCGTATGTCGCCACATGGGAATGTAAAGGAGATGTGCTTTGCACATCTCCTTTAGTCGTTGATGCATCGATGAATGCACCGCGACAAAAGAAAAACAAAACAAAACAAAAAAAAAAAAATTAGAAATGAATTCCTAAAATTTTTGAGTTTACATCTTAGCGTAATTTGTGAAGTTTCTAGGATATTTTTAATTCCAAGCTGCCGACAATGAATATCAAGTTTACATTTTTTACATTTTAAAAATATTTACACGTTTACATTTTATGCATTTTAAAAATATGTTTAATTTCTTAGAATTTTTTTAAATTTCTAGGTTTAGTTCTTAACTCCAAATTTAAATTTTTTGTGATTTTGCAGGGAGAAGCGACGCGATATGATCAGACACAAAAATCTATAAATTAATACCCTTTTTGAACACTATAAAAATAATTACATGATATAAAAAAAAAAAAATACTTGTATAATTAGCAATTGATATAATATTGAATTATAATTAACTATATTTTAGATTAAAAAAAAAATTTTAATATACGAAGAAAATCTTTGAAATCTATCTTTCTTATCATCTTGTCTTACATTACAAGACCATTGTAATTAAGAAAATCGCAAACAAAATTAAAGAGTACTTTTGTGAAAGAATCATGTCGCGCTCGCACGTGATATGTTCGAACACGATCGCCACAGAAGATTACGCTCGATCATCAGAAGATTACTTTGTGAGACTTAACAATTTCATCTATATCAACAAACACATCTCGCAATCGCTGCGGTAGTCGCTGAATCGATCTATTCAAATTAAATTGACGAACGCGTACACGAAAAGAAAAGATACATCGCTCGAAGTATAAAGAAGAGGAGGCAGGGGAGGGGAGGGGGGGGAAGGATTTTTTTTTTTTTAAAGCAAGAGGCGATCTTTGGGTGATCAGTCTGCGCAGATCCAGCTCGGCAAGAGTTCCAGCCCGATACACGTCGCACTGTGTGTTAACGGGATCGGGAGTTACGTCGAACCGGTTGTAGACGCGCGGTGTCCTTAGGTAGCCGCGGGTGGTGGAAGTCTCGTATGTAGGTCTCGTCCTGGGATTGGTGGAGCCGTGCCGGCGGATAAAGCTCACCGCGCCGAGCCGTGTCTGCTCGGGGCCCCGAGCCGGACTCACCTGTTGCACCTGGCACGCCGTGCTCGCGTACCGGAACCGGAGTCGACGAATTCGGCTGCGGTGACCGCGGCCACACGCTCGGCCGGTTTCTCGGTCGAAACCTCTCGCAGCGAGAACCCCTATCGAATTCTCCCTGAGAAACCCGTCTCTCTCCGCATTTTGAAAATTTCTGTCTGCTCTCGCATCGAAATATCGCGGACACAGTCTCTTAGTCTTTGACTTTTGAAAACTTGCGATTCTGAATTCCGATAATTTGAATTAGGAGGCATTAAAATTATATATTAAAAAAAAAAAAAAATTATTCCCCGTCCTTTATGTTTTTTTTTTCACTTGGAATTTTAGAGTTTCAAAATCTTCGAGCTGGAATTGCTATTCAAGGATTTTTCCTTGTATCTCCGAAATCTTGAAATTTCGACAAAGACAAAAATATATGTATGTGTATGTATACATATATGAGTGGCTTTATCGTTGTTATTTAAAATCTTAATTTCTAAACGAATTAATCGTTAAATTTTTTTTTTTCATATTTCAAGGTCTCGAATGATACTGAGAATAATTTCCGGTGATTCTCCGACGATGAAATTACGCCTCACGTTTTATACGCGCAATTAGCAGACACAGGATGCAACCAAATCCTACGTAGTTTCGTTAACGAGCTTCACCGGGGCACACCGGGTATAATGATAATACCAGAGCGATATTAATGCGACCAAGTGAATTAATGATCATAAAGGGATCCCGAATGAGCCGTTATCGTTATTAAGAATATCCACATCCTGTTGCTTCTTCTCTATCGCGTTGTAGAACCAAATTATTGTGTAAAAATTCTATGTTATTTAAAACGTAAAAATTTTTCAGTAAGAAATTTTTACAGATTTCGACATGATGTAAATTTTAGTTATTAAAAATTTAACCGCATAAAATCTACAAATTCATGAAATTACTTGAAGCATAATTTAATCTCTCCATTCAATAGCAATACTCGACGAGTCTCCGGCGTGTTTAGAATAACGAGGAGTTGCTTTGGTCAGTTATCGATGCGTTATCATTTATCGGAACGGTTTCCATCCTATCTCGCGTCGTCGTATCGTTCGTTTATTCGCGTGACTTTGTGCTGGTCGGCTTGTACCGAGTATGCACGTGCTATGCGAGACGAGGGTGGGCTGTTGAAGAAGGAAAAAGAGAGAGAGAGAGAGAGAGAGAGAGAGAAAGGCTTAATTGCAGCAGCATCCCGGCGCACGTGCAGACGTCGATAAGCGGCGCATCCTTCTGACATCATCGATCAGAACCCGTCAGCTCTCTTTTCCTTTTCGCCGAGCGGCGCTTCTTCCGCACCTTCCCGCGCTCCATCATTCGCGGCCTGCATCGGCGCCCCGGTATTTTTCCAAGGCCGCCGTCGGTTATTAGTCAGGGCATTCTTTCTCCCCGTCATTTTTCCGCGATCGGCCGACCGGCGAATCCAATCTATCTCCCCGATCCGTTCGATCAAACTTATTTTCTCGCCACAATGAGAGATCTACATTTCCAAGATCCGTGGATCCGGATCTATTCGTCGAATGTAGGTGTTTCGACAACAAAAAGAGTGTACCACTCATTTAGAATAGAATCCCCGTAAACTTTGAGAGATGCATCTTTTTTTAGTCGAAAGTTATGTTTTAATAAACGATTTAATTTGATTCTTTTGTGTGTAATTTAAAAAATAAACTATGATATAATTATAATAATAAATTAATAAATTATAATTAGAGTAAGAAATAAATTTACAATAAAATTTCATATAAAGAATTTTGTTAGAGTAATCGATCATCGCCTTTGAGTACGTTATCAACGATGATTTTAATAGCCTCATCAACCACGCGGTGGATTCTCCGCGGTTTCGCGTTGAAATTTTATCACGGCGCTGGAATTTTCACGGCGAAAAAAATGCCACGAATGCCGCGAGTGATCAAATAAATTCCGAGGCGCATTCAGAATCGCCCGATCAATTATTGTCCGTCGATCGATTACTTACATGCTTTTGCATTTGCATTATTCTCTTTGGGCGAGATATGTGAAAAGACCTTTCTCGCAGGTGTACTCGATTTGCCAGATATATCAGTATGTATTGACGGGTTGTTGATTATAGACAACAACCTGTCCTTGATTGCTGAGTATATCGATAAATCACAATAGATTAATAAATCATATCACAAACTAGAAGTAAAAGCGGAAATACAAAAATTTGAATTAAATTAAAATAAAGAAGAATTTAGAGAGAAACAATTATTCTCTTTATAATATACGTCTTCTCAAAAAAAGTTACATATTTCTAATATTGTCCACTGCTGTCACATTAATTCTAATTTTTATTTTAATTCTATAATTTCTTTTTTTTGAATTTAACTGAAATTTTCAGTTTTAAATAAAACAAAATTGCATTCAAATAAAAAAATAAAATTATAAAAAAAGAAGATTATGTAAGAGATTCGGATAAATAATTTTTACACGACACGTGTATTGAATAAAATGCTACTAGTATATAGCACCGTTACTATTATTATACCACTCTTTTGCTACGCTCTCTATTAATCAATTACATCTTTCCCGGACCAGCATTCGCAATGATTGATAATCATATATGTGTGTTATTTTCTTCCCGATGAACTCGATGAACATGTCTTAACCCCTCATCGAAGTCTCCGGCGGCAGTAGGTCGAAGCGCCTAGGCTCAGGCCGAAAAGACACGTCCTTGAGGTTGCATCGACAGTTCCCCCGCGTTAGCGTAGATCTGAGAGAGGAGGCTTCTCCAAGTCCGTATTAGAGTAACACGTGCAGCGCTCAGAGAATCGCCGGTTGGAGAACCTTTGTGCGCTCTACGACGAAGAGGAGGAGGCGTGCGCGGCACGGAGAAGGCAAGCGCGGGCCCCGAAGGGGAATGGGGAGGCAGGTGGGGTACCCAAGTACCGCTATACCTGGAGTCGCCTCAGGCGAAATACATACCTACCTACCTACCTAGTGCGTGTTCTCTCTCTCTCTCTCTCTCTTTTTCTCCCTCTCTTCCTCTCTCTTTCTCGCGTCCGATCGCTCCCTCCTCCCATCTCCTCCACCTCCTCAAATCCCCCTCAGACCCCGCGTTCGCGCAAGCTATACCGCTGGAAGTACACGCCATGATGCACGCCATAGAGCAACGGCGAGGACCGACCAGTGGCTTGCCTCATCTCGCCGACGACGCGCGTCGCGACGTCGCCGTCAATCTCCTTCTCCTTTTTTTTCATTCTCTCTTTCTCTTTCTTTTTCTCTCTTTACTTTGTCGTTCTGCTGTGCGCGAGAATTTATTCGTCCCGTTGAATCTCGATTTGCAAAAAGCTTTCGAGAGCTCTAGAAGTATCTTTGCAAATTGTGACTCTGAGCGTTTCAAGATCGTTAAATAGAGTCTTTGAGCAATAGAAGATTTTTCGAATCCTCGAGTGGACACTATCGAGTTGGACAAAGAGTTGATGAACGTGTTTTTACGTGCGTCCGATAAAGATCGCTGACACAGTTGGCACGATATTGTCGTGGCGACTCCGAGTTGGCGGATCGAAGAAAAAAAAGTGTTTTAATCGTCGTTCACCAAAAATTCCTCTGCGTCGCGACCGATTTCCGAAGAAGAAAGAGAAGGAGGAGAGCTGTTCCCTACAGGTATTCCTCGTGTCTATTTAGGCATTTGCAATAAATCGATCGTCGTCATCGTCGAAAGATAACGTCGCGGCGACTTGAAATTGGCAGACTAAGGATCGCCGGACGATCGCAGCGGCGAGGTGGAAGAGGACGCCGCGAAGAAGGCTCTCCTTCTTCTCGAGTGCTCACCTACCTACCTACCTACCCTACCACTTCCTCCTCCTCCTTCTCCTCCTCTTCTTCCTCTTCCTCCTCGTCCTGCTCCACCACTACCATCGCCCCTACAGTCGTTTGGTCGCCGGCGAGCAATACGGTTTACGATCGCGTATACGACGGCGTCCAGAAACAGCTGGTACCGCTGGTCGCGTCCAGCGATCGCAAATCCTCGAGGATCTCCTCGCAAGGACCGGTCCCCGTTTCGACCGTCCCAGCTCCGCGAGATAAAACGAACGCAACGGGCTCGTGGATTCCGAAGAACGTATACGCGCGAGTGAGAGTGATATCTTTCCGGTCTTTCAGAGACACGATAAGTCGATGATTGCAGTTTGATGTACTACGTCTCGCGCGAGTGCAGAAGACAGTTGAGTAAAAAAGCCCGGATCTCTGTCTGATTAAAAATCTAAAGAACCAGGATTTATTGTATCTTCAAAATTCGAGAGTTTTAAAATCTGTTCCATTGGAGGAGGAGGAATCGAGAATCACAATATAGCTTATATCTTTAAGAATCGGCAAAAATCTGCAGAATCAAAATCTATTAAAAGTCAAGACACATTATAGAACCTGAGTCAAGATTTTTAAGAATTCGAAAGAGAGAAATCGGAATCTGTTATATTGTAAGAGTTCGAGGAGAGACGGGCGAGTTCAAGCTCACATCATACAAATTGTTCAAGTCATCCAGTCACCACATCCTATCACCGAGTCCCGAGAACTCGAGAAATAAACTTTTGAGAATCGAGGAATCGACGAAGGTCGCATGGCCACCGCGTCGACACGTCTACGTGGTTACCGCCTGTGCGAGGAGCGTCGAGCCGCGACGACGCCTCGCGTCATCCAGCGTGTCGTGCACCACATGATTGTCGACCAGTGAACGACCTCTCTCGTCGAGAGAGTTTCGGGAGCTTCTCCGCGACCGCGTTGTTAATCCGTCCGAGGAATTTTCGCGAAATTCCTACCCGTAGATTCTCTAGTAGGATCCTCTAGTGGAGGAGCCACCACCGACCTAGTCTTCCTCGAGGTATTAACCTGGCAGAGATCTCCTCGTCTCTTCTATTCACAGAGGTTAGTCACTCGCTTCGTTCCGGTATCGTACACACACACACACACACAACACACTCTCACACATACACATACACAACGCGTGTGTGGGCAGGAGTGTGGGTACACGCTCGCGGTGCAACGATTGCCCGCGTGTGCGTATATGTATGTGTGTGTGTGTGTGTGCGTTTGTGTGCAAGCCTCGTGCAGGTATATATTTATCCGTGTTGCGAAAGTGCAGCGAGCCGCATTATTTGCGGTCAGCGAGGTGTGAACTTTTTCGGCGATCGATCGAGACGAGGAACATTATTGCGACTATTCTCTCGAAAGAGATACGTCAAATCCCGGTGCAAAAGTTTCAATTTTATGAAATATGTAAAGTAAGCACACATCTCTCTTTTGATGATAATAATAATCATAATACCTTGTTCTCTTCTAGAGAGGTGAACGCTAGTGAGCAGGCACACATATCTTTTGCGTTTTTTTTTCTGAAATATAGGGGAGGAGAAAGTGATTGACTGCATCATTATTGTTTTTTTTGCGATAAATCGTAACTACGAAGATCTAAATAAAATCGAGCTCTAGATATAGAGATGAACTGCGCGATTGATGCATATAATAATAGATAGACTCGTATATACAATTGTATGCAATCGCTTTGTCGATCGCGACACCGCGTGTTAATCTCCATAGAGTTACAGGTTAACGCGACGACGAAGGTGTTGTCTATTTCACGCGCTAGAAATCTTTGCGATGACGCAGCCTCCGATTCATCAATCGCGGCAGAGAGATTATTGCGCGCGCCCACGACACACGTTTCGAAAGGAAATTACACGGCAACTAGGTTCAAAAATTATATGCATATATACATATATATTTGAAAGAGAATGATGAGATGCTGCATTACACTGACGCCGCATTTCGCGCACGACACCCGTTGCCTTAGCCTTACCGCATGCAGGAATCGCGCTTAGTGGAAAAATATTTTCGAGGAAATCGTTATTTAATAATGATTTCCTTGAAATATTACTGTGTGATACGTATTCGCGCGGCTCATTTTCGATGGAAAATTACGATACGATGCAAATGAGAGCACGCGGGCGATGCGAGGAGAAAGCGCGCGATCGCGATTATCGTCAAAATTGTATTTTTTCGTGCGCGTATCTTGCCGAGTAAACACGGAACTCGCTCCTCGACACGGTAGTGCCTGAGAAAAAAAGCAAAAAGAAACTTACAAGTATCTATACGGAAATGAGTATAACAATAGGGTTTAGATAAAAAAAAAGATAGACATACACCATTAAGTAATTGAATTTAGAGAGAGATAGAGAAAAATAGACAAGCAATGCAATGTGCATGTATGACAATAGATAAATTTAAATAGCCGCATAGGTTGATAAATAACTAATCAATAATTAAATTATGCATTTGTATATATATATATTAGAATATATTGTTTTTCATGTATAAAGTAATTAATCGCGATAGGAGATACATGAATTAAATTGAATAATTAATATTTACAAGATCGCATCTTACTTAATCGCATCTTCAACGTAATGAGATAATTAAAAGTTAATCAATTGATAAATAAATCTACGTTTCTCTCATTTCTCGTACGCTTATCTTTTTCCTTTCGTTGGCGTTTCGAGAAATCGATTCTCTCGCTTAAAATCGACCGCAATGTTTCCGTTCTACGCTATGAATCGCCGCCTGCGAAACAAATAATTGGTGAAAAATTCCAGCTGCTCACAATACCGCAACCGTGCCACAGTATTAATTAACTATAAAATCGCAGTAATGCGTGTCGCGCGCGTGGACCTTTTCGCGTGTCGCCGAGTAAAAACTGGTCATACTCGCGGTCATTTCGCGTTGAATCCGGAAAGTTGAAAGAAAGAAATTTTAGATTCAAGAATTTAAAGGCGCAATCGAAAAACTTATCAAATTCTCCTCTTTTAAATAAATCGACCTCGATAACAAAAGAGCGTGATTTAATAAAGTCAAATTTCTAAACCGTATTCGGAAAAAAATGGAAAGTTCATTTTTATGAAAATTTTATTCAGAAATGGAAAGAGTGTGTCCCTTTCTAGCAAAGTTTTAATCAGAAATAAAAAGTTTCTATTTATGAAAATCATTATTAGATATCTCCATGAGATTTTGCCAAGAATCACGATCTTTTAATATCGAATGTTTCAAGAGCCATTTAAATAAATCTGCTTTATCTTTTTTACCATTTCGAGCGGACAATAATTCATTTTACAAAAACACTGAATCGAGTTTCAAAATAAAAGGGCGCTTAATGAATCGCCGAGTTCGCTCCTAAGGACGATTTTTTTTTACGTCGGTTTAGAGATTTTTACGACAAGGAGATTCGCCTCCCGTCGTTTGTCGTTCGTGGAATTTTGGATGAATCTGTTATTCCTGTCCAGGGAAATCGTGCATGGAATCTTGATCGTTTCGATTCCGGTCTGGCGCACCGGTTGAGAAGAGTGTCCAGAAACAGCGCTTGTTTTTCAAGAAAAACGCGGAACAAAGACACACGTGGCTTGCCCCTTCTTTATCTACGAGCATAAACATGTCGGACGTGCGGTCCGACAAATAAAAGCGCGTCTAATAAAAGCCTTGTCTAACAGCGCTATTTTTGGCGCCGGCAAAATCCGGGCAACTCGCATTCCTCGCTATTTTGATCCTAATTTAGAATCTCGTAAACTTTGACACAGTCATAAAACTCTTTAAAAAACATTGAATCGATCGAGTTAAAGTTAGTAATTTATTATCCAAAAAAAATGAATTTATTTAATAAAAAGGAAAAACGTTTAAATTAAAAAACAAATTTTTGAATTTAATTTAATAAATATTAAAAATCTTTTATATCTATTTACTAAACCTTGGTGCAATCTAACTTCCTTTTTTAGGAACTCGAAAATTAAAAAAATAAAAAAATAAAATAAAATTTCAATATTACGATATTTTTTTCAAGAAGGTGATTTAGATTTCTGTTGCGATTGCACGGATAGATATTCTCGAATTCTTTCGATTCAAAGGGACGTCGTAAGCGCATCGATTGCAAGATGAAAGAAAAAAATGACGAGCTTACGGAATACAGCAAGGGCGGAGGAATAGAAATCGGCGGGAAGACACAACGCCAAAACAAAGGCGAGGATCGGAAGAAGGCAGACGCAGGAGATACGCATCTCCGAGCGTGGGATCGCGTGTGTATTGCCGGCGTTGAAGTCGCCGCGAGCGGGAGATATCTAGGACGCGGGCCGCGTCGCGTCGCGACGCATAATGACGCCGACGCTTTTGTAATCCACGTGACTATCGTGCGCGACGTGGGCTAGTAATGCCGAGTATTGTCTTCGATTGAATGCCGCCTTTAGACGGCTATTTTAAAACGCACGTATCTCAGATATATCTTGCCGGCGTGATTTTTTATCGAGCCGCCATCCGACACAGAAATAATGAAATTAAACGATCAAATAATTAAATGTCATGTGTCAATAGCAGGTATGACTCGCGTTTCTAAATGAATTGAAATTGATTTAGAAAATATAAGTTAATATAAATATCTTTTTCAGCACATTCTATACGGCGTAGAAAAATATTGTTACATTTAATGAAACATAAAAAATAAAAAAATCTCCGTTTCTGATACAAGAAGAATGCGGTTAACGATTTTCTAAAACTAACTTGAATCGTATACGTATGGCGTATTTACATACAAACACACACAAGTTGTATATAGAATTATAACAGATTTATGACACCAGAAATCTTAATAAGATTCATGGTGTCTAAAAATTCAGAATAATTAAATATAATCATTTAAGAGAAATAATTATAAGAGATGTAAATATATATAAAACATTATTACATAATGTAACAAATAATGTAAAATAACGCATCGTGTTCTTCCCGATTACATGAATAATAATTATCAAGCATCTTGAGCGTTTCATTGAAGAGGATGAGAAAGCAAGGCGGATTATTAATAGTCCTTTTTGCTGGCGCGCAATGCCCGGAGGAAGACAGTGGAAGGACACGTGAGGTCATCGCCGCAAAATACATCGCTGATAGATGAGGAGCCTGTTGAATTTCTTTCCTTGACGATCCTGGGCTTCGATGATCGGCCGAGAGAAAGAAAGGGGAGGGGAAAGGGGAAGGAGAAAAATTAATGTTCAAAGAATTACCGCGAATTAAATCGATCGATCAAGCATCGCTAACATCGTAATACGAAATATTTCTGAACATTAACTGGTTTCGGTGTTATCGATCATGGTGTCGATCTTTAAACAGCAACGTAACGTTTCGGCCACGATCGATTGATCTTTGAAGATAGTAATTCAATTATTTATCACGCAAGACGCTCTCTATTATTGGCGATATAATCGCGAAGAGGCTGATTATATGTCAAGAAATAAATGAAAAATGCGGAATAAAATTTGTCTGCGATTCGATTTCGATGATAAAATCCCTCAAGTCTAGATGTAATTGAGTTTGAGATATCCTAGCATTGCCGATCCTTTGAAGAATAAAGTAAGGACTTTCGGTAAACAATCTGCTGGTAAATTGTAGGACAAAGTTATCGTCGAGTGACTTTCATCAGTTTCTAGACGCTGTTAAAATACTCTACGAGTAGCAGTGAGTCACCGCTTTCTATCGGAATGTTAATGGCGAATGCACATGTGTATTCTGAACTGATGGAAAGAAGAAAAAAAAAATTCGATTTCTCACTCTTCTTTCTCTCCTCGCGTTATTCTTCGCATTATTGATATCAGAGACGTGTCCGCGAGATACATGAAGTGCGAGATTAACGAGAGGAACGGAAAGAAGTCGACGAAAGACAAGTTGACTTTGTAAAAAAACTTTAAATCTCGTAATTACGCTTATTTACTTCGTTGCGAAAGGCTCGATCAAATTTAAAATCGCCAACGCGCATACATGCATAAATAAATTCCTCTCGCCATGACGAAGTTGTTCGTTTAATCGAAGCAAAATCTGTTTTTTCCACTAGCTGATGAATTATCGATTTATCGAGATGAACGATGTTCGACATAATTCAGCCCCCCCCCCCCTCCTATGGAAATTCAATCCCCACTCTCTCTATATAGAATTAACTAATTAAATTCTGTAAACTCTAAAGTCCGTTACATCAATTTAAATGCTAATTTGACGAAATCTGTCATTTTTAAATTTAGCCAAACTAACTAATAAAGAGTTTTTCAACTCTAGGTTTTAAATTCTAATTTAGAATTTTTTTTTAAATTTTTTAATATTGTTTTATGATAAAATCAAATACATAAAAAAAATCCGATCTTTTATATATTCTAGATCTTAAATTCTAATTCTCTTCGAATCCTTAAATTTCAATTTCCATTAAACTAGGTCGAACGATAATCTCCAACGGGATCTATTATTCATACATCCATTAAACGTGGATTCTAATCGACTCTGAATTATGCACCGCGTTGCAATAATCTACACGTTGCACTTAGTTGCGGGTTTTGCGAGGTCTAATATTTTCCGCGCGCGAGCACTCGGTCTGTATGAGTGCAGGACAGGTTCCGACGACGACGGCAGGATACTCTGACATTTGCCAGGTTGATAGTCGAGTGGTTCACCTATAGCGAGGTGCACCTATCCGCTGCGTTATACCCGGTGTCCCGGAATTGTCAAGTGTTTTTTTGAGAGTTTGTGGTGATGATACTCTCTCAGAATAGAAAAACATCATCATTTATTCGTACACTTGTCAAATGTCCAAAACATTGTAAGTTTAATTGGAATTAATTGAGAAATGATTTTTGATATTTCTGAGATTAATTACACGAATATAATACAAGAAAGTGAAATTTTTGTACTGATTATATAGTTGACAAAAAAAAAAGATTGACAAGTTAATTACGTTAATATGATTAATTGAAAATTTTAACTTTCAATATTTACAATCGATTCGATTCGAGTTTCGTTAAAGAATGATCGATTCTGGATCGAAAAATTTGAACTGAGAAGGACTTCCGGTGAGAATTTTCGGGCTACTATATTCGGACAAGAGTAGATATTTATCGCACGGTCGCTTGTTAAATCCTACGCCATATTTCGAGGCGAAACGAGTTGAAAAAGCAGGCTAAGGCCCCGGGATGGCAGTGGTACGATAATTATCGGCTAGAAAACGCGGGATGGCGCGGAGTCGCTATGTAGGTAGTTATAGCTGTGCGATTGCAGAAGCGAGCTTAGAGCCGAGGGCAGGTTTGCAACCGCTGCTGCCAAGAGAGAAATTTCTGCAGAGTTGCTGCGCCGTAGCGGTCGTTTCGACATAGGTGCAGGATCGAGGGGACTCCGGGCAGGTGCGAATACAACATCGTGCCGTTGGCGAACGCGCGTGAAACGTCTTTTTTTACATCAACGATTCTCGACTAATTTCGCGAGGAGATAAGGCGAACATGGCGATCGAAATGTTTGAGACGTTTGCATCGCGAGAACATGAGAGAGAAAATAGACTCTAACTAAAAGAAGAGAAAATAATAGATAGCGGATATATCTCGTGATTTTTGAATTATAAAAATGATAGAGAAAAAAGAATTTCTAGCGAGCTAAATCTCCACGAGACAAACAAATACATTCCTCACTTAATTTCAAGAGAAGTTTACCTTAATGGAACTTTAATTTCAGGCTCAGTTATAGAGATATATGATGTAAGAAATTGGAAAGTCCTGTCACTAATTCGAATTGCAAGCGATTAAAAAAAAAAGGCGAATTAAACTTTGGCGAGAGCCGAATAAAGATTACAAAGACTAAATTTTTATGAATTTTTAATTGATTTTTTGGCCAAGTTTGTCTTAATAGAATCGAAAATTTAAGTACACATAATATACATATACACGATGCAAGAAATTAAAAAGTTACAATAAATGATGAGTTCCCCCAAATTTTCGCCGAGGAAAAATCATAGATGATTAATTCATGCTCGAAAAAATAATGTTCTTTACGTTTTACAATGACAAGTCGTAATCTCTCGGTTAAAAAAAAAAAATTCAATCTCTTCATAAATTCCATTTTAATTTATCTTCTTTTGTTCCGAGATATCATTCTAAATACGCAGTGTCTAAATTTCTGGGACTTTTTTTTTTTGTCTTTATAAATCTCGCAGCTCTGCGCGAGAGAGGAAATGACTTGATGCCGGTGAACAGACTTCGGGCCGCGCCATGAAAAGACTTCTCTCGGCGTGCACGTGTAATTAAGGGTGTAATTAGAACACCGGATAAGAGCGGTTTAGAACATTACAAAGGCAGACCATTACGGTGGTTGAGAGAAATGCATATACTCGAGTATAGTATATACTGACCCAGTATTCTCAAAAGAGCAACCACCCGATGCCGTTCGAAAAGAATCATTTCATTATTTTCTAATAAATTCTATTACTATACTTAAATTCAATTAGTTTCGAAACTTACGTGCAACAATTAAAAATTCAATAACGAGATAATACAATTATTTAAGAGATTTAGAAACATAATACTCAAGGAATATAAAGTAGTACACAATTTTAAAAATAGTTATTATATATATTTATAATGTCCAATCGAAAGTATATATTTACAATTATTGTTTAAAAAAGGATGTATTTTATATTCTTCATATTTTCACTCAAAATTAAAATTGTTCTATTCCAATCTCCGAACTGATATTTTCTCGTTTGATTAAAGCTTGACATAAAATTGCTGTCTATATCCGCATTCTTGATATTTATGCAAAATGTTTTATCCTCCTGTTCATCCCGGGCTAATATCACGCTACGCAATGTCGGAAATGTGATTATAAAGGATGCAGCGCAAAAAGGATGCAGAATCGTCGCGGAAGCCTTTCGCGCCTTCGTCTCGGTTGTCAGAGCTAATGCAAAATCGCGAACGTGCCGCGAATATAGCACGTATACCTCTGCATGCACCTTAATGACGATGTCGCCCCGTGTTACTACACTGTGTATTTATCAGCGCGAGTCGCGCTGAGGATAGTCGCGTCTTAATTAGCTTCGGCGGCTAACGAGGTTACTCGGAACGATACCGTTTCGACGATGAGCAACAGAAGAAAAAAAAACAAAAAGAAAAAAAAAACACATAAACCTTTGTAAATTGACGCTTTAAGTAAGCAAAAGAAACTCGATCATAAAAGTTTTTAATTAGATTTTTAATCAATTTTAATTTAATGGCAACGATTGACTAAAGACTGGTAACGGTCTAGTTTTTTAAAGATATTAAAGAATCGTAAAACAAGAATTATAAATTTAATTAAATAATTCTATTTTTATTTATCAAGAGTCCAATTTAATTTTTTTTTTTATAACAATAATTTACACAAGTTATTAAATGCGGAAATAATTTTTATATTATTTGAGAGTCACGTGAAGTTTTAAATTAAAAAATCGAGTGTTTCAGAATTTCAAGATTTCTCTACTGGTTGCACGGAGGTGATAAGTGATTCTCCTATTCGTAAAAAATTGCAAGACGTTTTGCTTATTTATGGCCGCATCGTAGGATACGAATTACTGTCATAGCGAAGTCGGCAGCGGGAATCGCACAAGGATCACGAGCTTTACTTATACCTAGGGTGGCCTTTGAACCCGCGTTTCGACAGCGTCGGCTAAGCAAAAACCTGAGCTAATGCATAACCAATGGAGCGGAATCGAGACTCGGTCGCGCGATTAACGACTGTCGTGACACACACCGCCTTTGCGGATGTCGATATCTCGAACGGCAATGCGGTCTCGCCGATCAGACACGGTTATCACTGTTGGTGAAATTATCACCCCAGCGCAGCGTGTCGAAAGAGTGTCGAAAAGAAATGGAAAAAAATTCCATTTATTTCTCATAAAATTTTAAATATTATTTTTCCTCAAAAAAAAAAAATACTTTGTTGTATATTTAATTTAATTACTGAATTTATATTTATTGAGAGATTTTTTTCATGAAAAATTGTTTCTAAAAGAGAGAGACGAAAGGTTCAAATGTCGGAGACGCAATCTGGTTGCATGAAAATTTAGCTTGTCCGTATCCGCATCTCCGCGATTAGTTCGGATTTTATGTAGGCTCCCACTATAATATAATTTGGACATAAACGATAGAGTGCCGTGTTTTGACTTTCTCCACGTGTCTGTCAAGTTTCATTTCGATTCCGAGACGAAGCGTATCGCCCCGGGGCCGGTTCGATCGGTTGCGCAAATCAGTATTCGCCTCGGTACGAACTTCCGTTCGTCAAAGAAAACGGACCGGCGACGGCGGCTGCTGACCCAGTTTGCACGCGGGGCCGGACGGGCCCCGCGGCGCGCGCAAGGACGCCGCGAAAACGGCGCGATGCGTGCCTTGTATCCCCGCTTAACAAAACCCGATCCCCGAGAGGGTGGAGCAGCGCTTTCGAAACGCGACGGTAATTATCGGTTATAAAGTAATGCCGGGCCCGGTTGAGAGACGGTTGCGTTCGACGTCTGATAATCCGTCTTCGTCTTGGAAACGGTGAGAAAATTGTGCGCCTTCTCTCTTTCGTTCGGTGTTTAATTAGAAGAGCCGTCGCAGTTATTATTCGATCACCATATATTAAATGTAACAAGCGATATTGACTTGACGGAATTGAGATAAGACGATCGATATTATGTCCTCTGGCGCTTTTCGATTTCAACAACATTCAATATTGTATTTCAAGAAATATAAAATTATCCCATTAAGCGAAAAAAGATAATCGAAATAAGATAAAAAAAATTCTTTCTTATATTCTTTTGTATGTGTCATAATAATTATAGAGAATTTAATTTTATATCGTGTTAATATTTATATATAATGCTAATATTATATTATGTAGAATTATATTATATTAATTAAATCATATTGAAGAATAACATAAGAAGAGTAGAGAAAACAAAAAGAGAAAGAAGAACAAAATTAAAAATTTTTCATTTGAATCTAGCATACCAAAAGATGACAAATGATATATAACGAAGAAATAGAAAGATAGTGCAGGAGAATTAAATTTAAGAATGACAGATTTAGAAAAAAAAAGAGCGTTGAACGCATCGTTGATTTTAACAATAATTAAATTCCTGAGCTAATCAATCTGACACATTAAGATGAAAAATTACATTGTAGTGAAGAAATAAGAAAATAGCGCAAAATGAAAGTTAAATTAAAAAATGTCAGAAAATCATTCACACACAAAAACAACATCTAAGATCCATAAATCTCTATCCCCTGTACATATATATGTCATTTATTAACTCATGAGTTAATGCATCTTGAATACGAGCGTCTATATATCTACATAGAGACCGACAAATTGCATAATCAAAGAGTAAAAAGAGCGATGGATAATAATCAAATATAAGAAGACGCAGCGGTGTCCGTAGAAATGGACCCCGACTAACGGTGGTCGATCAAAAGCGAGCGCGTTAGAGGTGTAACACGTGACAAGCCGGGGCCAGGTAAGACGATTAATGGCACCGGCCATTCTCGCGGTAGCATATTTGGATCGCCTCTAACGATCGGTCACTGTAAATAGGTTGAAGGCGTACCCGGAGGGGGCTAACGTCGACAACGGGCCGCGTTCCATGGCATTAAAGTCTCCGCGGTTTCACGGAATACGCGATACGCGCGTATGTTTCGTGTGCGTTCCCCTCGCGGCGCAGAAATTCTTAAAGCCGCTCGGTGTCACTCAAACTCACGACCGGACCCCTTCAATTTCATTGTGCTGTGCGCGGGGGAGAAAGAGAAAGAGACTGCTGAGATACCGATCGATTTGTGGCGAAATAGCTGTTCAGTTTCGTCAGCTGCGTCGAGAGCGATCGATCGATTGTCAGAGGTAATTTATGATGGGAACAGTCATCATATATAAGAAATATATTTGTGCGGAGAGGCACAAATCTCTTGTGTTTCAAAATAATGCGGTGCAAAGTTCTTTTTTTTTTTGCATTAGCTTAGTACATTGATTCATTTTAAAAATAATATCAATTTCTAAAATACATATCGTAATTGAATTGTTCATTGAATTATCAATTGCACAATAACGTTTTTTTTTTTACGTTATTACACTTAAGGGAAAAAGAAGACCTCTTCTCTCGTTATTACCTTGTTGAGAATTATCGTGCATGCTCGTGAGCAGAAAATTGAGAGAGATTACCTAAATGGAAACTGGTACGAGATTCACGGAACCGATACATATGAGCTATAAAATTTATTTACGACTCCCAAACCCAAACTGTTTATTCACAAAACAGCTCTTCCCCTCTTTCTTCGCGGACAAAGAAATCACGTTTTATATATCTAATATCGAGTTTATCTCTTAAAATAAATCTTTCGGCTTCTGTAAATATCTCTTTGACGACAGTCGCAATTTCGCGACCAGTCCCCTTCTCTTCCTCTCGCCCAGAAAAGCGTCGGCGCTGACTCCTCCAGGCGGATGATTGCCAAGCCCTCTTGTACGACGTCAAGAGAGCACGCGGCCGTCTCGTTGTTGGGGCAACCGCGGCACTCTAGCTGGTATGAGAGAGCGCGGACCCCCTCGCACGGAAGGGGGGGAGGAGGAGGAGGGGGGGGGGAGAGGAGAGGGACTCCGGGCGATGTAGGCGTGCAGGATACCTACCTCTATCCAGTCTCTCTCGCGTCGGTCGGTTCGGTCACGTGGTAACGTCAGCGAACCGACCGACACAGACAATCTGGTTGCGCAACATCAGGCGGCAAAAAGACGAAGAGGAACGACGATGAAGTGGAGGACGAAAATGATGACGAAGGAACGATGCTTCGCTTCGTTTCTGCTTCGTTCCTTCGCCGCGGTAAATAAGCTAAAAGCGCCTGGTATGTACCTGACACCGCGAGACCACATTTAATCGCAATATAAGAGTCTCGATATATGTATAATCTCTGTCTCTCTCTCTCTCTCTCTCTCTCTCTCTCTTTGTTTTCTCGACTCCCACTCGTCATCGATCCGCCTGTCGTCGTCCGCTTCGAGAGCTCGACCGCGCTTTAATTGAAATCTACCTCCGGCAGAGTTTTTGTCTCTCTCTTTCTCTTCTTTCTCTCACTTTAACGTGGAATGTTTTGTAATAAATTTTAAAGAAAGATTTTATTTTTTCCAAATAAAGATTTTTATATATAATAAAATACGACTCTTATTTTAATTAAATTACTGTAAAAAAATTTTATTACATTAGTAGAAAATCATTCTCTCTTTCTTATATCATTATATCTTTCAATCTTAATTATAATTTTTTTTTACACGCAATGCCATACAGAATCCATCATACCAAAGCATTAAATTTAACTTGAACAAATTAATTAATATAAATCGAGCGTAAAATATATATAATTATAAGAAGAGTGATAATTAATTTAAGAATCGTCTCAGATTTTTTATTTCCCTCAATCTTACTTGGCTTCTTTCTCCAGCTTCGCAAAGTTGGAGAAAGAAGTCTTAAAAAAGTCTCGAAACAAAAAATGCATCAACGACCGAATAAAGACGTCAGTCTTTCTCCGAAAGATGATCTCAAATTTCGCGGTGGCTATAATTACATAGAATTTCTGGGACAGCCTATATAAAGAGCGATAAAGACTAATTACATCGCGTAAGGACAGATAAAAGTGACAGCGTCGCGCCGAAAGGGAAAGAAAAAATTGCAAGAAAAAGAGAAAGAGAGAAAGAGAGATAGAGGGGAAGAGATACACGCCGTGCCATTATAACGGCCGTGAGGAATTCCGTGTTCCTGTCTGCCGCGATGTCGTGATGCTGGTCGTAGCGAAGAAATCGAGATGAGGGCCGGGAGGATTGGAAATGAAATTCGGCACCTCGGATGCCGGATGCTATCTATACACGGATGCGGAAACTGGGTCGGCTAACGGTGAAATTCGTGCCCCGGCACGAAAATCCACTTTGTATATCGCGGCCCTAGGTGCCGGAAATCTTTCGATTAATCGCGGGAATCGTAGACGAGGGGTCGATAAGAACAGTCAGCCGTTTCTTATCAAGCATCTTGGCGGATCCGCGAATTAAGAGTCTGCGATTTCAAGAGAGCGTGAAGGAGTATAGTCCCAGAACAAATATATAAGACATACTCGTCATTATATATCCCTTAATTCCTAAAGTTTATAATCATTTTAACATTCGATAAAGAGAAAATAAATGATAAAAGAGAAAAGAAACACCGCTGATCTGAATCACGATGTTATCCTTAATTAAAAATAATTATTATCGAGTAATTAATAATCCAAGGCTATCGCGTGCGATGATGAAAACATTAAAAGATATTCCGTTTCTCTTTTGTACGCGCGACGCGAATAAAACGCGTCTACGAGCGATCGCGCTCGGTTTCCTGAGAACTTTAAAATCGCGCACGCACCTGAATCCAGTTACCGTCTCGCACGACTGAGCAAACTGGAAATTTCCACGGAACCCGGCGTTGCTTTTGCACGCTGATATTTTCCCTCAGCATCGGCACGTTTTTACACGGACGACCGGCGTTGAGCAAGAAACCGCGAAGCGACGATAAAAATCTGAAACGGAGGTAACGCGCGATCTGCGCGCAATGTCGATGGCGAATGGATTCGCTCCTGTTCGCCAGTTGGTTCGTAAAGAGACAAGCAAGTGGCGAGAGATTCGCAAGAACGATCTAAGCCATTTCGGCTTGGAAAGAAAGCTGAGAAAATCAAATAATTATAATGATATTAAGATTAAATAATTATAATAATATATTTAATGTTATGTTTAAACCTGATAATTTATATTAATAATTGATCTAATTTCTCTTCTAGAATTTTTATTACATATTAATTCAAACAGTTTATGTCACTAACTAATTGTCATATAATTTAATAATTTTTTTCTACTAAACTTTCTTCTTACTACTCCTTTAAATATTAAAGTGGCCTGAAAAAATACAGAAAGAACGAAAAAAAGAAAAAATCAAATTTTCTAACATGTCAGATTAATGAACATGAAAATGATAGTCAGATCACTTTTTATTTCAATCGTGTCTTGTCCAGATTTCTTCTTCTTTTTGTAATCATTATATCTAGGTTTTAGAGAATAAGACCCAATTAAAGAAGCAGTGGTCAAAAACAAGACGAAATCGACGATACGTTTTATTTTGTATATAGCGAGTCGGTAATTTCGTTCGCATAAATTATCGTAATCGCCACTTAGTGAGGCATTTAAGCGTTTCCTGTCTTTAGCGCATCGTAAAAGAGAAAGAAAGAGAGAGAGAGAGAGAGAGAGAGAGAGCTCTCTTGATTGAAAATATAAAAACAATCTTTGACGAATGCGCGGATAACTTCTCGGACTTCTTACTTTTTTCGTTCACTTTTTATCATCGCGTCAGGGTGTTTCGAAAGTTCTTCACTTCGATCGCAATGCTTGCAATCAAAAAAATTTTTGGAAATGATCCATTTTTATATTTACCTTAAGGGAGAGAGTGGAGATACATCTAGCAGCGGGTAAAAAGAATCGATTTTTCAATTTTTATATTTTCTTAAAATACGATATATGTATAAGCTAATAAACTTAATAGTTTCCGCAAAAACGCACAGTTAATATTAAATATTTAGCAATCGACTTTTCGATTACTAAATGTAACATTAACGGTATTACAAAGCATATACATATCAATTAATATTAATATCCATTTGTCAAAGTCACTTGAACATAATATTTCGAAATGATAAAAATAAAGTGTCTGATCAAGTTAAGCGAGCTTTCCATTAAATGTTACAGCGTAATGATGATTCCGGGATGAAACATCGCGTGTAAATGGTGGCGCGCGCACCGTCCGTCTCTTGGCGAGAGAAGCGGTCGGCCGACAGTTACAGTTACCGGAGAGTATATATCAAATTTTAATCGAAAAGCAAGATATCGCGCATCATCTCCCGACATTGCGTAGGCCGGCTCGTCGGCCTAGAAACATTTCACGAAGGCTCGAGCCCGTTGCGTTTGTGCACGCGCGAGCGTGCTAAAGCAAAGCGTAGCTCGTGCGAGACGTTAATACTTTAATTAGATGCTCGAACGGGTTTTAAGTAATCGGGAAGGGGTGATGGGAGGGGAGGGGAGGGGAAGAGGGAACGGGGGTTATACGTTTTCCCAGTACCGCGCATCCTCGGCGATCCTGCGATCGTAACGAGGGAAATCGACGATTAGTAACGTCGTTGCGACCAGTTCAGGATGCAATTATTTTTCCTCGGGAATCCGATGTAAAACGAAAGAATCGACGGATCGTTTTTTATTTATTTATTTATTTTTTTTTTTTAAGAACGAAAAACGCGATTAGAATTAGAGAGAAGTATCACCCCACATTGGTAATTTTCTAAAATCCTTTGTTTTAATTCACTCCTTTTTTTATTATTTTACTGTTCTTTTTTTGATATCTCTCTTATTGAATTTGAAAATTATATTTCCTTTTTATATCCTCTTATTGTTAAATATATTGTTTTTTATCATTTCTTATAATATAAATATAAAATAAGATAAGAAGTAGGATATCGCACGTTTATCAATTATTTTATTGCAAATCCTAATTTTTATAAATAATTTTACTTCTCTTTATCTCACTTTTTATTTTCCGGTTGTTTTTTATGCATCTTTTCTTTTTTCGTTTCGCCATTCTATTTATTTGGTTTATCGGATGTTAGAGATCTTTATGAATATTCAAAAGAATTGAGAATTCTCAGGATACTTATATCCATCCAAGGATATACGGATAAGCGAAACGGAAAGAGAGATGCGTTATTTCTCAACCTTGAGTGATTTACATTGCTGCCGGATATATTCCATTGTAATTACGCGATCGCGCTAGTGACGGCATATTATAAATAATTTCAAGTTCTTCTACATCCAAGAGCTTCATCGTTTCTCGCCTCTTGACTGGCTTTATTCGAACTATTTGATAAATACTGGGAATAACAAATTTGTGTTTTTGTAAATTAATTTTGCGCGTGTTGTCAATTATTTTCAATTCAGTGAAGATTTATTGATTTAAAATAGAAAAATATATAAAATGTAATTTTTCGCTCGTTATCTCGTAACAAATCCGAGCAACGATGACAAGGTCAATAGGAGCCTTTGGGCATTGCTGCACATGTTTAAGTATTTACGGTTCATCTCTCGCTCTCCGTAGGGGGCTGATCTCTGATAGTAAATACTAGTTTCGTTCTTTACTGCAAGTTATGGCACACGTGCGCCAGTATGGAAAGACTCGACGTATTAGCCTTGTCATTGCCTTTTGCTCGGATTCAAAAAGACAATTTCTCTCTTAATTAAAAAATTTAGATTAGAGAATCGCAACACAGTTTTTTTTAAAATAAATTGCGATTTATTTCAAATATAATTCCAAGATTTTAAAAATCATTTTGTCGCCGCAAGCGTGTTTACACGCAACGTGACTGTATAACAAAATTTCTTTTTGCCAGCACAAATATCTCATTATGCAAATAATCGCAGTCGATACGTCTCTTCAGAGATGTGCTATGCTCTGAACACCATATCCACTACGAGCGACTGCTTTCACAAGGTCTCGATAGAAATCATCAGACTCGGGCTTTTCTAATCGCTGATTTACGATATTCCGCGGCGCGTATAATTATCGACCTTTTTCCTCTCTTCTGCTCTCTCTCTCTCTCTCTCTCTTTCCCTCCTTTTCTCTCTCCGCATTTCGCGAGATTAATGATGCGCGTATACTTTTTCGCACGCGGACGCTCTGAAAATTATCCGCGCTCTTAACGGCGCGTAATTACGCATTTCGTCACGCTGCCGGATAACAAATTGCCAGGATCTCGGATCCAGCCGGTATCTCGGCGCCGGGACGCCCCGCGATCTTAACGACCCGCCACGGGTCGTTTTCTCAAGGCCCTTATCGACGACGCCTCGTTGACCCTTTCGAGTCCTTATTTCTCGAGAGAAAAATCAGACTCTCTTATTGGCGTTAACTATTCCCGGCTGAGAGACGCGGTCGTTAAACGTAAATGAAAATTCCTCCCCACGCATTACAGAGAAATAATTAATTATTTTCCATATTTATCTAGTGTCAAATCATAATGATTCACGCACATATGGGATGATAAAAAAAATTTATTCAATTTTCTTTCTTCCATCCAATTCTTGCATTAATAATAAAAAAAAAAGATAGAATTTTATAAGCAATTTACGCTAACAAATAAATTAGCGATATATAATAACTTAAGAAATTAACCGGGAAGAAAGTTGATTATACATTATGCAGTTACGGTGAATTCATGCTTTTAAATCGATGGCGAGAAGGTGGGCCGAAGGGGAGGCCTCCCTCCCTCTAGCTCTACTATATCACAACTGACCTATTAGCGGGTGTAAATCGCGCGTACGTGTTTATGGTTGAGCTATTTGCATCTTCCGCTTTACATAATATTTAATTAAGAGAGGGTGGGGAGAGAGAAAGAGGCGACGATTAAAGAGAGCAATTTATTCGCCCTACCGGCACTCTGTTCATCACTCCGCGACGTGTATACGTCCGAGAACTCGGGCCCAATATTTTCGGGATATCGAAGGAGGAAGCAAGCGAGGAGACACGCTTCGTTCTACGCCGCGAGGAGGCAGACACTGACTCATCTCGCCATTCGAGGACACGATTTATCGACCTGCCGGAGAAAATTCAACGCTCATGAATATTTATCGCGCGCGTCGCGAAATAATCTTCGTCTTTTTTCTCCCTCCCTTCTTCCTCCTCCTCCCCCCCCCTCCTCCCTCCCTCACCCCTCCTCTTTCCTTCTTCGCCGGCGCACGTGCAAAAATTAGGACAAGCGCTCTTTATAACGAATACAAATTTTATTGCGAATAAAATATAATCTCTTGATTGCAAATAATCTATCTTCTCTCTCGAATTTCAAATTGAAAAATCAATTTTTTTTTTTTTTTTATAAAATAAAAATATTCTCATTTTCATTTTTTTTAAAAAAGAATTTAAATAATTTCTGTGCAAGTAATTAATTCTGGAATTATTAGCAAGTTGCATTTCATTTTTGGAAGGGTTTACGTTTTTTGGCATTATCCTTCTTTTCCCGTAAGAAACTAATAATTTTAAAGCGCTATATAATTAATTTCACATAACATTGAAACTTTCATTTATATTTAACAATTATCTCGAGAATCATAATTGTACATAATTAATGACTCTTGCGCGCGATCGTTAATCACAATTTAATATTTTTCCTTAGACTTCGTTAGATTTTTTAGTCCGAGTGCCATGATGCTGCGTAAGCAAATACTGTTATAACGAAGAATTAAGAATAATCCGAGAGGGAAAGGGGAGAGGTGAGGGGAGGGGAGGGGAGAAGATCGGATTTCGAGCAGACCCGAAAAAGACGACCTGGACCCCGTGGAGGTCCTCTCTCGGTGCTTAACTGTATATTATCGTAATACTTTTTTCTTTTTAGTCATTGTTCGAATTAAGGGTCAGCCCGTGCTCGTAAAATTACCGAGGCCTACTTCGACTCGCGTACCGGACTTTCACATCGTTAGTTTGTACCCTTATTTTCTTGATTGCAGCCTCGCGACAGGGCGGTAGAAAATAGGGTGAAAAAATCGACGAGCGAAACGGCAATATAGTTAACTTCTCCCTAAATATAACCATAGAATATACAAAGTAATAAAACAAAAGCAATAAAATACTAGCGACAAATTAAAATAATGATAATGACAATAATTGTTCAAACAATCTGTAAGTGTATAAAAGAAATTTAAATTATGCAATTTCTATAACTCTAAGTTAAGAGAGATTAAGATTATTGTACTAAAATAATATTATAAAACAGTGTCGTATGAACTGTTAACGCGATAATAAAAAAGAAATAGACGCGACTAACTTATTAATAAAAATCCACGATATAAAAAGATAAAATAACTTTTCTCGTTTTTCTTGATCTTGTGTTTTCATGCTAACTGTTTTAATATAATTAATATACCGTAATATTAATGACGTTAGTATGTGATTAACGTCATTCCAACGATGATTTATTTGCGATCAGGTCTATATTAGCTATTTTTCGACGATAAAATGTTTTGATATCGATTCGGAAAAAAAGCCGTCGGGATAAACAGGCACACGCGTACTGAAGAATTGAGAATCTCGCGCGACGATCGAAAGGCGTACCGCGCAATCGAGCATAGCCGGTAATTAACCTTCAAGGACATTACAACTATTTTAAAATAAGCAAATCGTGATCCTGATATCGCGCTACCAATCGAAGCCGATCGACGTTGCCGTTCGAATCCAGATCTATCAACCGTAAGTCAGACACGATTCTTCGACTTATCGAGAAATTCCAAGTTAAACAACAAAACTACTTATGTATTACAAAAAAATAATAAATAAATTTATCTCCCAATACATTATCCATATGTGCTGCCTGATAATATATTCTCTACTACAATATACTTAATTATATAGAGCTCTCGGAATTTCTTGACTGCCTTGCCGTCCAATAAAATTATATCCAGCCATCCGATTTTATTTGATTTCATCTCTCGAAGGTCCTTTTTTGTGTACACGAAAATGTTTTCGCGCTTGTGAGAAGGTTGTGCGAGAGTCCTTGGGATACAGGATATCCGCGTCATCCATTCGATCGACACATTAGAAAAAAGGCATTGCGATCGATGCATCTCGCGAGGATAAAAAGAAAAAAGAATCGACGCTGCTGTTGTAACGGATCGGGAGTTGCTTTGTTTATTTATTTATTTATTTCGTTGCGCACGCGCGTTATTCTCGTCCTTGGAGGAAGTTACAGACAGGAACGGGGTCCGTGAATAATGATCAATGTCGCTGATTGAGTAATCGTCTAGCGGTATCAATCGATCTCGCTTCTTGTCACCGTCGCTAAAAATAAATTCGCGAACGTACGGGCTATGGGAGGGAGAAAGAAAAAAAGTAGAAAATAAATTGCACGCGACACTCTCGATTGCTCTTGTCTCAGACTTGACTCGTTCTTATATTGTAAGTACGCTATACAGGATGTGTATTTTAATTACTCGTATTTAGAAGGTGAAAATTTTGATATCTCTCATTTCTTGTTTCCAACAAATTTTTTTATTGTTTAATATGTAAACAATTTTAAAAATTTCTTTAAAATTGTGTATGACATTATTTGATATATACATATTTGTTTGTTGAATATAATATTCAATATTTCTATTCCATCGATTACAGACTGTCATTAATTAATTCTCGAGAATAACGTAAACTGTATCACTCTTTTAGGCTAAAAAAAAAACGATAGCTGCATTATTCATGAATTCCGTAAACGGAATTTACTCCACGATCGATATTCACCGTATTTAAGTGTTGCAGCCACGCGATCGCGATTGCAGATGAAAACATTTGCATTGCACAATCGCGATACGCGGACGGCGAAATGAAGAAGAAAAAAAGAGACTCGCTCTATATCGGATAAGTTTAATGCGACACGATTGCTAATTGCCGACGCGATTATATTATCACTGTCCGTCATATAAATCGTCGGGAATCTGAGCGAAGGCGTGCACAGAAAAAGATATTAATACAAGAGTATTTACAAACAAAAAAAAAAAGAAAAAAAAAATCACAAGATAATTCAATGAAATTTCCCGCGAAACACTCTATATATCGTTTGATGAATCGTTTGTTGCATATTTTTGGAAAAAAAAAAAAAAGGATATTTTATTCTCCGCTTCGATGCAAGATTTAACGGTTCAATTTTTTGCCTCTCTCTCTCTCTTTCTCTCTTTATTCTTTTTTTTTTGTCGCGATAAAATACGGCGACCATGTTTCACGATATGCACTTTCCTCAGATGTCTATTTAATGCTCACGGCGATGGAAAGTGTCTCTCACTCGACTCGAAACAAGAGAAATATCAAGTTGTTTAAAACTCGTTCAAAACCAAATTTTCGTCCGTCCGAGAAAACACATAAAATTTCAAAATGTGCTTATATTTGCCACTATTGGATCTACTAACATAAAAAAGATACTAGCTAAATCCGCCGGATAAAGATTAATGATATTAAAATTTTTCAATTACCGAGTAGAATTGCATAAATATTAAGAAATTATTATATATAATTATTAATAAAATATAATAAAATATAATATTAATTAATATAATAGTATATTATTATTAAATTAGTTATTTATTATAATATTAACTAAAATATAATATTAATTAATAAAATATAATAAAATTATTATATATGTATATAAGTAAAAGAAACAAAACGTGGAAAAGAAATACATACGGAATAGAAAAATTTGTCTGTCTTCATCCACTTATCCACGTATAAAAAAATAATGAAAAATAATTTAAAGGGATACGAAAATGGAACAGCTCTGACTAATACTCTCTACTCGTTTGTCATATACACTCACTGAGAGAAAGGACGTTAAAAAAAAAAATAAAGATCACGGTGAGAATTCAAAAGGCAATCATGGAATTAAAATTGTGCTTTTGTGTGGCACAATAAAAGTGCGGGGTGAAAGGGGTACTCAAGGCCGCGAGCGGCAACGCCACTCCATAATACTCTCGCGTACCCGTGACACTTGTTCCGGCGATTTAGGAATTTGCATGATCGAGCATACGTACGCACACACGCACCTATACGCTTGTGTAAAGTCCACTCGAGACTAGTTATCTCGTCGAGAATAAGCAATCGCTAACACCGGGACGGCCTTAATACGACTTTAATGCACCTCCAAGGCGTTCACCCCGCGATACTACTCCTCCTCCCTCCTCTCACCCGTCTCTCTCTCTCTCTCTCTCTCTCTCTCTCTCTCTCTCTCTCTGTCCCCACAACAACGTTTCCCCCTTTTCTTCACTCTAAGAAATTATGTCAGTGATTTTTCGGCTCCCTTGTTTTGTGCCTGCGCTTGCGAAATCGACAGACACGAAATAGAAAACCGGAATCGCCTGGAATTCGGACAGGTGTTTCGGCGTTTTGCGCAGCGAAATCGATCGCCGCCAAATCGATCCCGGTGGAACAAGTATAGAGTTTCTTTCTTTTCCGCGGACTTTAACCTTAGCAAGTTATGTTTATAAGCAATATGAAAAAATTTTAAATTCGTGTAACCTATTGTATTGAAATTCTAGTTTCAATAGATTTTTGACAAGCTTCAATATTGTTACAATTCTTTTCATTCAAAATTCCAAAGACAAGACGGTAAAGTTTGCAAAAATTTTGATATTAATAATATATTTTAAATATTAATAAATAATATTTAAAAAGTACTAAAATGTGATATCTAGAAATTTGAAAAGACTCGCAAAGACAAAAGGAAGAATTCGAAATTTCGAGATTCAAAAAATCCCGAGTCGAGAACTTCAGAATCCGTGGTCGCGGCTTCTACATTTGTGTTGGCACGCTCTTTGCATTCCGAAATGAATACAAAGACCGGCAAAATGGCGACCGTGGGATTTCGTATGCGGACAGAGGGACACGAATTCCTTCGCTACCAAAGACTAAAGGTATAAAGCGGATGTCGAGTTAATTTTAAATGCACCCTGCGTAGCCCGTGCATCTTTCTGTCTCTTCTCCATTTCGCTGCGATTCGATGCATCTTTTCGAGAGGTGTGTTGCCCATATCTTGTACTTGAAACTTTAGAATTTAGATTTACTGAAACGCGCGCGAGATAAAATCCACGATAGAAAAATATAATAACATAATGCATTTTTATAATGTAAATTTATAGAAAAATAAAAATTTTTCTAGATGCTTGAAAATAGTATTTAAATTTATAGAAATTAAAATACGCGCGAGATTCTTGCTTTTTCTCTGTTTCTACATTTTTTTTTAATTTTTATCTACAAATAAAATACAATAAAATGTTTTTTCAAAAATTAAATATTAAAATATTTAATATAACGAAACACGTTATTAATGCAAAATTCAAAGATTTTGTATTTTAAATCTTTCAACTTTTTTAAATATCTAGTCTATATAATAATTGCGTAAATACACATTTATATTATTAATATATCACGATTAACTATGTTGATCATTTCCTTGATGTTACTCAAGTTCCGATGGAATATTTTAGAAATCATTTTGCGAAGCGAGAGCGTTTCTCGCGCGAGCAATAAACGAGACGAAGAAAGCGAGTCTACGGATCTTTGGCGGCGATTTCCCGAAATTCCGACGCGTTCAATTAAAGCATCGGACATAATAACGCTCCGCTTTCTCTGATTTTGGCGCTGCCAGAGCGGAGCGTTGCTCGCCTCTCGGAAGAGAGATCGTTAATCGAGAGAAACAAACGGTGAAATAAGATTTGTAACCAAGACTAATTACAATGCCTGGCTTCCGTCGTCTCATACAGCCGACATTACGCACGTACACACACGCAACACACACACACAAACATATGCGCATCTTCAAGCCGACTAAATAAGAGTTCACAAAAATATTGAGAAAACCTCTTTCGTCTCACCGTGAGAATTGTAATCGTTCAGCAAAATAACAAAGTATTAGAATGAATAAAAAAATGCGATTTAAAATAAATATGTATATATAATACATTGCTAAAATATTATTGGAGGTCGTTTTGCACATATAAAATATCGTATTCTGAAAATATCTTGTAATCTCAAAAAAGTTCCTTCACATTATCTCTCTTATATTTATTTATTTCTCTAGAAATTATTTAAGAGTCATCGACATAGAATCAATATTATTTCAAATATGTTCATCATATTAGCAAGTTTAGCAAGTCAACAAAATTGTATTTAGAGCCAGGAATTTCTGAAATATATATCGTGTTGCCATAAATAAAAATATTATTGAAATATTTCTAAATAAATTCTAATTGATTTGAATTTTAAATTCTAAATAAATTAAAATAGTTTTATATGCCTTACTGACTGTAACATTTATGTGAATATAATAATATGCTAATTATATATGTTCATTAACACGCGGAATGTTGCAAGAAAGAGAACAACTTCACGTTCCTTGCGGACACTTTATTTCCAGCGTGATTATTTTTTGAGAGAACAATTTTGAGATAATTATTGAAAAACGGTGAAATGGAGAGGAGCTTCCACATTTTAACTGCGTGCTCGAATTACTACGAAGGTGTGTACGAAGGCTGTGTCCAGCTTCCAACACGAACGGCGGACGATTAGGCTGGAACGCGACAATCTCAGGCTTCAACTACTGGTCTAGAAAAGCGTCTCGGCTCGGTCCTCGCTTTATACGTGAATCTAATTGCTAATTACTAATTAGCAAGCACAGTTTCCCGCAACGAGCGACTTGAACCCCGAAAATTATTGCGCTACGCGCTCAGAAGCTAATGTCCTTCATGAATTACGTCGGGACGCCATTTATCTCAATTATTATAATTATCTCGTGACGCAAAAAGGATTCCGAAAGAATTTAAATTCTTAAGAATGTAATTTATTTTTAGATTATTCTAATAAATTAATTTTTGAGACAATTTTGAATTATCTTGATATCTCAATTAATTATTTTAACTTTGTGACATATTATTTCATTTTATATTTTTAAGATTTTTCCAAGTTACATATTTACATATCTTTTAAAACTCAATTTTGTGAAAATTATTTTAATTATTATTTCATTATTTTTACAAAAAAAAAAATAAAAAAAAATTATTTGAATAAAGTATGTGATTTATTTTAACAATTTTTAAATTCAAACGACAACATTTAATGTTTAATATAACTTTAATATTGCGAGTTTTCATAGAAAATTGACAGATAATTCTATTTAAAAATATAAAGTTCTTTGGCTTTTGATTGAAGGATCCAAGGATCGAGTGGTGCTTGTCGAGGCGCGTATTTTACAAGCTTTGTTGGTCGGCGTGTTCGTTTAAAAACAGACGGGTGTTTAAAAAGGCACTCCTACTATCCGCACTCGCCTAACAGCCCATAAAGAAGACAATTTACCGAGCATACTCAGACATTGCTCCACGAAGTGAGAAGCCCACTCGATCCGCCGCGCGGTTACGATTCTCTCGGCATAGTTTATCTCGAGTCTCTTGTCGAGTGTGTATTTGTATCTTTACTTAAATTACTTAACCGGCATGTCTCAGAATGCCCGCCACAGAGATACTCGACACGCACGCATTCACTTGGCGTGCGAGATACTCGGCTGTCAAAAGTAGTTGAAAAATTGTCCAAGACATCTTTCGGAAAATTTTCATATAATGACTTATAGAGAACACGTGCTGAATTAAACGTTAATTTATAAAAATACCAACGAAAAAAAAAAATATAAAATCGTCGAAGTTAAAAGCAGAATGAAATCCAAGTTTTTAAATAAAAATAACATTTTTCTTTATTTGTATTATTTTCGTTCTCGATTCTTTATATCCATCGCATTAATTTATTCGATATATCCTATGTTTCTTATTTTCACATATAAATATACATATATATATATATATATATATATATATATATATATATATATATATATATGTATATTTTTGCCGTGAATATAAACTTGAGAAATTTCGTTGCGGTCCGGATAAAAAGATTATTCCTGTCCGGTTCTCCTTCACGAGTTTAAAACGCGTTGACGTCTCGACGACCTGCATCGGTTACGTAAAGCAATCTCCCGGAACCCCGGAATAAGGAGCAGTCCTGATACATGAGTGTGTATCACATCAGCCTCGTTGAAGCTGAGCGAGCAAAGCGAAACGGAGAGAAAAAGAAAGAGAGAGAGAGAGAGAGAGAGAGAGAGAGAGAGGCTCGAAAAACCTGCTCGCTCGCCGTTTCCTATACGAATATGGAAATCGCCCGGTAACGGATGAAATGCATTCTAAACGCGACAAGGATGCATCGTTCGCCGCGCACGTGCCTCGATGCACGCGTGCAAGCCCCCGCACCCAGCGTTCCCCTTTCCTCACGTGCGACGCAACGCATAACGACGCGGTTCTCTCTCCGTGTGTGAGGCAAAATAAAATATTAAACTAAGAAAATACGACTCTTAAAGATACATATATAAAATGAAATAATATATTTCGCTTGAATTCTATATCAATTTAAGTTGATGTAGAAAAAATTGAAACAAATATAAATTAATTAGATTAACACTAATGAACTAACTAATCCGTTATCTTAGAAACTAATTACACGGGTGGACAAAAAAAAAAACCAAGAATTATTTTATTAAAATAGAAAAAACATAATTTTATATATTTTATCAAGAAAAGAAAAAATTTAAAAATTGTTTTGGTATGAGAAACCTTGATTTCTATTCGTATCTACGAATAATGTCTACGTAAAGTAAAAATAATGAAAATATATATTTTGTTCATATTTTGCTGCATCTTGTATATTCATATTGAATTTATATTTCATTATTTCTAGTATGTATTTCCAATTGTAATTTTCTGCATCTATGTATATATATCTCGGGTTTGCTGCCTGTATCTACTTTGAGATTGCATCTGTCTATTAAAATTTCCAGATGACCTATTTTGCTATTCTAAACAGTGTACCTCTGATAACGATCCATCATGTTCTATTCGTGCACGAGCGGAGCCGTGAAAAAGTTCGAAACGAGGCGATATTCAACGTGACGGATATGCAGCGCGGATTAAACTTACAGTAGAAAGAGAAAGAGAGAGAAGACAGTTGTCCTAAATAACTTAAAATTCCAAAAGACGCATTGTAACTGTGTGGGCCATCTCTCTAACTGCACTTAAAAGAGAGAGAGAGAGAGAGAGAGAGAGAGAGAGAGAGAGAGAGCGCCAATGTGACAAGATGAATAAAGCGAGAGGTAATGCGAGAAAATTTACAGCATCTCATCCTCTCGAAATCGAGAGCCGCGGCGCGGATCGTTTTCTAACGGGATTTAATGCAAAGCCGCGAAATGCGCGCGTGCAACGTAGTGCGATGCAAATGCAAATTTTCCCAGTTTTGATGAATTTCGCGATAGCGCAAGAATACGAATAGACTAATTCGCCGAGGCAGCCGCGCCTCTAAAACGGCCTTGTTGTAGAAACACGCATCGCGGCTTTGTTTGTAAATCGATACAATTGCGTTATCGTTCCGCCGGCTATTTTCCACGGTAGTCGACTTTCGTATTTAGCGAGGAAAATTCGTTCCTTATTCATGCATCGAAATGAATCTAAGGGAGAAACAAGACGAACAAGGATATCCTTTCAACATGAAAAATAAAACTTGAAAAAATTAAATCTAATTTAAAATTCTATATATGTATAAATGTTAAATATAAATTTAACAGTGTAATAATATTTAATAATATTATCTCCTCCTCCTCCTCCTCTTTCTCTGTAATTATATATATAAATATTATTGTCAAAATGATTAAATTTTTTAATGTTATTTTTTCAAATATTCGATTTAAAATTTTGATTTTGTCCAAGCGAAATGAGAGATTTTTGTGTTTAATGGAAGAAAGTATAAATTTCACTGATTAAAAGCGAGTTAAAGAGATAACCGAGAGCAAACTCTCTTAATGTCTCTCTCTCTTCTCGTTACGATCGTATCCCGTGCCCCTATCGTATTCCGGAGGTGATTTCCATTTATTCCCTCCCCTTCTTAATTTAACAATGCTGCCGATTTCGTAAGTGTAGCGTGGCGCGCGATCGCGAAAAGTGTTTCAGCGCGTTTTACGCGCGCGTGCAGCGGGAATTGGGCCGAGCATCCGCTTCTGCCTTTTTTTCGCTCAGAATGAATAAAGTGAGACACGACGGCAAACGTCCGACATCTTCTCTCTCTTACACACATCGCGCGCTCATTTATTATTTTCTTTTTTTTTTTTTTTCGCAGCGCCGCGTCCGATTATTTATTCGCCTTTTTGAATGCTGTCTGCCGGTCACATCTTCCGGCGCGCTTTGCGATTTATATCTCTCGCCTTGTTGCTCCCGAATTTTTTTCCCATCCTTTCTTCGCGCGGCGAACTAACTTTTTTCCGGTTTTTGCACAACGCAAAGTCGTTTTTTTCCCTTCAATTTTTATACGTTTATTTCGATATAAACGTTCTTCTCTCCTCGAGCATTCTTTGCTATGAATCGATTAATTATTTCAACGGTTGGCTCGAATTATTTCGATTTAATTAAAAAAAAAAATTAATTTTATTTTATTTTATTTAAAAAAAATTAAAGATTGAGATATATGTATAAATGCTAAGAATTGAAAAACTGACCACATTTTTCTCAAGAAAAACTGCGACTAAGCAAACACATTTAATGGCTATTTATATTCTATTATAGCATTATATTATAATTCAGATGAATCAATTTTTTTTTAATCACTTTACGCACAAGACATCGGAGATTTAATACGATAATATTATAATGAACTGGTTGTAGGAGAATATATTAACTTCTTGATACACACTGGCATGTAATATTGTGGAACAGAGTGTTTACGGCGAGCGCGTGTGCAATCCGTTATTAGCCACTCGCAAGTAGTTTCGCTTGTCGCGGCGAGATAATTTCCCGTCGTATCCGCGAGATAACGTGTATCCGTCACACGGCCGATCATTAGGGCAGACACATCTATGTTGGTAATTGGACGGCAGTTTTACTGTTAGGAGAGCCGGACCGTTGAATTTTCAAGCGACCCGATCGTCGATTAAGAGCGACCACGCGTCAAACGAAAAAGATACGACACGAGAGCCAAAGTGACGTTATTATATCCCCTTTAACGGCCAATAATATATGTATGAAAAAACGTTGCATTTCGCCGACACTCCGAGTATTGCCGTAATAACGTCACGTTCGAGTACACGCGTCAGGCACACGCCCGATTTTATATATATTAGAGAAATATACTGTAAATTACTTATAAATTACCTGTGTAATATTAAATACAGAGTATATTAAATTAATAATTACAAAGATCAACACACACAAAATATTCAAGATCGAGAATAATTGTTTTCCATAGAAAACAATTATTTTGTATGCTGAATACAATTCCGACTTTTATACTAATAAATTTAACATACAATATTAAATGGAGTTGTAATTAAATTATTCGGTTAATTTGAACAAAAAAACTTGTATATTTATCCGATCAATTTATTGCGAAAAATTGAAGAAAGAAAACTGGAAAAATTTATCGAAAATATATGAGTTTACGAAGAATTAAGTTTCGATCGGCAAATATTAAAGCCCTCTCGCGCAATTTTGCGGCGTCTTTTTGCGAGATTCGGAGGATTGAAATTCCTTTCCTGTACGGTTGACTTTAGTACCCTCTCTCTCTCTCTGTCTCTTTCCTCGGCTCTCTCGCGTCTAATTGTTTGCGGTAAGTGGGTTAAGCGGTCTTGCCCCTTAATTGCCCGGCCAATTCCATAATTTTTTCTCTTTTTTTTTTTTTTTAAATTGAATCAGCTCCTTTAATTGCGCACGAGGAGCGGCGACAGAGAAAGCTGTCGTAGGTTTAAAAGGCTATCTTCTTGAAATAGGCTAGGCAGTAAAGACTAACCATAAAACACTCCCAAAATATTTTCGTACGCGCAACTTTGTTCGCGAACCGTTGCCTTTTAAATACGATCTAACATCGTTTTATGTGATCGTCGAAGATTTAAGATTTAGTATTCTCTCAAGAAACTTGAGCTTATCTAAATTTTTAACCCATAATTTACTTGGCTTACCAACTGCTAAGGCGACATAAAAGCAAAATTATCAAAGAAAATATTTTTTTTTTTTTAAATTCCATAATCCCAATATAAAATCCTATGAGAATTCTGATATTTTTTCCAGAAGCAGAAGAAATCCCTGAGAATTCCAGCTTTTCCAAGGAGTAGATACTCCTATCTCGGAATCCAATAACATTTTAACGTGACCCGATAACTTCCTTTTTCTTCCTCTGCGCGAACGCAACGTCTGATTACGCAACGTGCTCCAATTTCTTCGCAATCTATTCGCTCCGCGGCCGGCGAGTAAATGCTCTATTAATACCTGCTCGTCGTGTCTTCCCTACTGAACCTGTTTGTTTCTCTCGGGCGAACACACCGTTACATCATAATTCTCGGACAGCATCGCCGAAGTTGCTTTCTTAGCTACTCTCGCGACCGGCAAGAGGCTCTCGCTCGCCGGAGAGGACTTTATTGCTTCATTTACGTCCAATATCATTTCGCGATCGCGGTATCTCTCCGATTCCCTCGCAGCGTTTCCATTTCTTCGCTATCCCCTGCTTCGCCCCCGTCCCGCACTCGGAGATTTTGCAATCAGTTCGCCGATATACTCGCTCGCGTTTCGCTTCGACGACATAAACGCCGGCCCCGCGGCCGAGTTTCGCAACGACAATAATGCGCTCTTTTTTATGTTTCCCACCGCATTCAGGACCATATTCTTTTTTTTTTTTTTTCTAATAAGATTTTGAATTCGGAAATAAAAAAATATATTCTTTCAGTTTCGTGTCATCGTATTACGCAAGTTGATGACTCTAAAAGAAATCCCGGGTCTTAAAGTGTTAATTATGATACGACATCGAGAAATTTCGTGACATTTTTATCAAAACAAACGTTTTTTTTTTCTAACCGTTTCGAGATTTAAAGAGAGAGAGAGAGAGAGAGAGAGAGAGAGAGAGAGAGAGAAGAATATAAAACTGGATGTGAAATTCACAGGACGAATCAATCGGAAAGAAAGAGGAAGACGTGACGTTGTGTGAAATTATATCGACCAAATGAAGCGATAAAATTCAACCGCGGACATGTTATTACGGTGTATAAAGGCGCTCGTAAAATTTTACCAATTCCTGCTTACGTAGCGCGAAAGGAGGATGAAAAGATGAAAGCCGGAAGGGCGATGAGACGAGGCGCGTTTTTTTCTCGCTCCGCTCATGCGAAGATTGACTTCGCTTTCTTCCTTTTCTTTTTCACGGCTTGAAATTCGATCGATTGAACCCGAGTGGCCGATGATCTCTTATTCCCACCATGAGAAGCTCCTTGGCCTCTTTTACAAGGGAAATATCCAGGAGATGCCACGTTACACGCAAATAATTTCGCGAGAACGTGACTTATTTCGTCCAGACTTATTCCGAAAAACTCTTTCCTGAAGATTCGCAAAACTTTGATGAGAAATGTACATTTTTTTATTTTTAAAAACTCTCGAATACGTAAAGAATTTTACACGTTGATTCTCGCGCAATATTTTGATTATTGATACTAGAATACTTTTGATCTTTAAATTTTTTAAATAAATAAATTTCGTACGAATCTAATATTTAAAATTTCATATTTTGATATTCGACACCAATTTTGGTGTTTCAGCTGACATTTAGAACTTTTAAATAAATTTCGCGTTCGGCGAAGCCATCGCCCGATTGTCTGATAAAGAAAAAGCGGCGAGTAAAAAATTAGGGACGAAAATAATCGGCCGGAGATCGAGGAAGAGGAAAGCGGTTGTGTTGCCGGGTGTTGAGCGATCGTGAATGAATTCGCAGAATTGGCGAAATCGTCGTCATCAGCCCGGGCCTCATTAGCCCGTTCGATCGATCTTCCGCGCGTGGATCGCGATGGGCCTCGATCGATGGGCCCCCATCCTCTCTTCCCCTCAACCCATCACCTCCTCTCCTCTTTCCCGATCTTTTTCCTCGGAATTGTTGCGAGATCGTCGAACTTCACGATCCGGCTTCCTCCGGGCGACGAGTTGCTCAAACGCGATGCTCGCCGATCGCGTTCCCGGTTGCCCCGCGAGAGATCGAAACTAGATCGCGTTGCACAAGTGATCGCGCAGTCGAGAGAAAAAGATCGCTGCGGTGAACAATCGCATTGTGGCCCCTTGTCCGCCGCTCTTGGGACCTACATTTCCCGAATTTTTCAGCGATTTCATTCGACGTTATGAAAAATTCTCGCTAGTTTCTTTGTGAATTATAATAATCAAGATATTTTTTTTATATTTCGATTATTCGCGATGCACGCGATCAAGGAATAAATAAATTAATGTTATAAATAATTAAAAATGAATGAAAAATTATAAATTAATGTTTTATTTTAATAAATTAATTATATAGAATAAATAAATTATTATATATAATCTCCGTGATTTTTATTCTCGGGCTTGAACTGCGATAAATTCGCGGACTTAATTAGCAAATTTTATCTTTTGAGAAACATCTCAGATCTTCGCCCCGTCATTTCGTAGCGCTACTTTTCTCGTGTCGCTTGTCATTAACCGATAAACGCGCACAATGGCGTGGCAGGGAGACGACCTAGATTTTCCAGAGTTTTCTCGCGCGACGCTTCGCCTCGGTTACATCGGTTACGGGATCGTTTGCTCGTAGAACCTCGAAGAGCCAGGGCTCTCTCGCATGCTCTAAGGCGTGGGAACGCACCGTGATCGTGTATAAATTCGCTCTAGCTAGGCACAGCTCGCGAGAGATAGAAGCGAGGGGGCGAGAGATAGGAGAGAAAAAGAGAGAGAGAATGAGTGAGGAGACTAGGCGCGCGTGTACGACGCCGAGTGGTATGAGCAACGCTTGCGCAACTTCTTTTCCGCGCTCGATTATCCCGCAATGCCGTAGCAACGCACTGTACCAAATTAATACAGTGCGGATCGAGCCTCACGCTCGTGCTAAATGCCAACAAGGCGCGAGCCGCGCGCAACAATTGATCGCAGCCGCCGCTCCCGGATGTCCGAGCGCGCGCGAATGTCATTTCTTTATTGAAGGGATCAGTCTACTTTAAAGGACGCAGAATACTTTATATCATTTGTATTATATTACTATAATGCAAAGTAAATCATCACTATCTAAATATATGAGCGCAATCAAATATCCTTATAAATCATACATATAATTAATTAACAAAATTATATATAAATTACTCACGTGCCGTGGCTCTGCTCCACTGTCACCTGATGTCTCCTTTCCTCATTTGTTTGTCTTTTGTCGTTCCTTCAGTTCTTTCGCACTCACGCAACACTCGCGAAACGAATTTATGATTAATTATGATCGCACGATACTTTACATAGCACTCTTGACATTAATTGCACGCGACACGCACTTTATTTTATATTCCGATGGAAAAACACAATTCACAATGCTTAAAATACGAGATCAATAACGAGTATACTTGTTAATTAAACGCGTCGCAACGCTCGAGTCAATCTGTGTTATATCCGGGATGTCTTATCAATGACAAAGAACCTTGAATATATGACATCAGCAAAGCTGTACTCTAATACTGCGCGCTGAATTAATGGCTAATTGAGACGCCATAATCGCGTTTATTAAATTAATTGATTGTGCGGTTTGAATAGCCAATAGCCAATAAGTAAGAATTGATCGTGTTTGGTAAGCTTTCGGTACTTCGGTCGCGATCACTATACGCGTTTTCCGACACTGCTTTCTCGCTCGAGTCTCGTCGCGTAATAATACGGCGCCGAATTTTGCGCATGTTTTTTTGTTCGACGTATGGCGTACTATCCTTTGTTTACGTTTTCTTGTTGTGCGTGCGGTATGTAATAATATATGTATATGTATACAATCACGATAGATAACTAAGAGGTGCAAAAAACATTTCCTATAAAGTTGAAGATTCAACCAGTGCGCGCGAAATTAATTTTTGCAATTATCCTTATAATTTTTATTTTTTTAATTTTTAATTATCCTTATGATTTTCAATTTGCTCGCGTAATATTATCTTGATATCGTAGCAAAATTACCATGTATTATTTTCGAATTTTTCAATCATTGAAACATCGCGGATTAATACAAAACGGATTGATACGACAATTATCGATACGACAACACGATTAATTGACATAAACACGATCTCGTTATTAATATACTCTCATATTTTAATATCTATCAATATCGTACCATAGATTTGATGTTTGTATATAGATGATCTTTTTATAAAATTATAAAAGGCGTTTTTGGTGACTCATTTTATCGAAATATATGGTGCGAGTCAGCGGAACATACGGTATATGCATAAATAATGCATTTTTAATCACCATGCATATTTGTTTCTAATTTTAACTTGTATATTTATTTTAATTTATTCATTTCAATCAATATTTATTTCAATTTTAACTTGTATTCATTTGTATTATAATTGTGAGTGATAGTAAAATTGCCATAAAGTGCGTGTGTATACTATTCATTAGCGACATTAGATAGCATTGTGTAAATTGGATGCGCAATTTTTGTATCGATGGATGGTAGCTTCATGCAATATGAATTGACACGTGTATGATTAATAAAAGTACCATGTAAAGCGATCGTCGTATACCGATGATTAGCGCGATTGTAATTAATCGTTAATGCAAAGGACAAACAAGCATATCATATGAAAGAATGACAAAGAACAAACAGGCAAAAAGAGGTGTGGAGAAGCATCGAGCAATGCATTTATGAAATTAACAATTTATAATCACAATCAGAATTATTTGTAGAATTAATCACTCGATTATACACGGATATAATTCATTTTATAGCCTGTGAATAATATGATTCATCTATTTTATTTTGAATCATTAAAAAAAATAAAATATTTAATAAACAATAAAATATTTAATAAAACATATTTATAATTATGTATAATTATATATAATATTTGACATATATTATATAAGATTTATAACTTTTTAATTATTTGATTTCTAATATGGGTATTAAAGTTTTTCTGCAGATTATTTTTCAAATTTATTTCGCGAGCAATAAATTCAAAATTAGAATATTTTATACCAATTAATTCGGAAAACAGTTTAATATCAAGTTCATATTATTAAATTATTCGATCACTTTAAATTGTTGTATAGTTATAATGTTTCGTGTTACTGCATCTATAAAAATTTAGTATTTAAAAAATTTTTGAAATTTTTGAAACTTGAAATCTATTTGCAATATATTTTAGTAACTAATTCTGTAATAATATATGTTTTATGTTTGTAATTCGTCATCAATTCGTTTTTTAAAAATAAGAGTGTCAGCATAATGTCAACTCAACCTATTCTAATATAAATTTTTCTGTTAATTGATAGGTTTTGGAATTAGAGCAAGAAATTACCAATAAATCATCGCTTAATTATACCATCTATCTGAAATTAATTTTTCATGCCAGATTAACGAAGACTCAAAAATTCTAAAAAATTCAACATCCTTCTATTTTAAAATTCAAAACCCTTAACCCTTTTTATACTATGGACCACAACGAAGTAGCTGAAACCTGCATTAAAATCGCATTAAAATCTCATCTCCCTTTCTTCTAGATAACCCGTGAATTCCGAGGATGCGGTGGCGAATGGAGCGGAGTCGAGGGCGCTGCGTTTGATGAGGATATCCAGCGCAGATCGACGTCGGCATCGTTCAGCGCACTTGAGCAAATAATTGAAGTTGACTTGGAGCAAGAAGTGGAGTTAACTGAGTACAACAAGCGGCATCATATCGTCCTCATGGACCTGACGGAGGCTTTCGCGCCGGGAGGCGGCGGCGAGGACCTGCCAAAGACGGACTTCTTTGATTTCGTGGTGTCACCACCGCCACACTGCGCTTCAGCTGACGGCGTCGTCTCCGACGAAGAGAGCTTCCTACATCGCGGTACCGGCGGCTGCCGCGCCATGGGTGGTTATCTTCAACAGACTCACGAGGATCACGAGGGCTCGCACGGCGGCTCACCCTTCATTAAAGAAACTAACAACAACACATTGACAGCGCTACCGCCCGTCTCGACTATCACCGGCTCGCTGAGTCATCATCATCAGCATCATCATCACGCGCATCATCACGTGCGCGCACAGCATAGTGTTCAGCCGACTGGAGGCGAGACCACCGCTATGGAATCAGAGTGCGACTACTGGGGCCAAGAGGACGACAGCAAGGAACAAACGTGCAACATCCTGCTGGAGGATCTCAACAAGTACTGTTGGTCCTCGAGCGCGCACACCAACGATGGCGTCATTCACTCGGCGACCGGTGGGACCGATCACCATCAGACCGTAGGTTCGGGCCGTGTAGGCTGCACCGTCAACGACCGACAAAATACGGACGGTGCTATTTATACACTGACAGTGCTGAACAACGAGGCAAATTCCATGGACGCGTTGGATTGTTGCAAGAGCCCGGCACCCGCGTCCGGCGATTCTTGGTCTCTGCGACCGAATCTCGACCTCGACGCCATTCTGAGCATGGAACCGTCCTCCGGCGAGCAAGATCACGAACAGCAGACAAGTGGCGACGTGTCCAGGAGCGTTAACGATAGGTTTCACGGACCGGATGGTCGCGGCTTCACCGTTCCGTCATCGCAATATACCACCGACGACAGCGGCTTCGTCGAGAGTAAAGAGCTGTGCGTGCGCGCATCCTCGGCCAACTGTTCCGGCGACAACAACAATGACTGGAAGCTATCGGACCAGAATCTCCAGGAAGTAGCGGCTGCGGCTGCCGCCGCAGTCGCCGTAGGGGCCGGGGATTCCGCCGAGAGTCTTCTGAGAAGTGCTCTTCAGGGTAAATTGTATACTGGACCGGCTCAATCGGTCTCCTCGTCGTCATCGTCCTCGCAAGCATCTGCCATATCGATGCCAGTTTCGGCAAATACGGCTCTCATGGTTCCCGATCAACCGCAACAACAACAACAACAACAACAACAGCAACAAGAGGACTCTATGCAGGCGTGCACCGATGAGGATCTGTTACTCTCGCAGCTGGAACAGACGACCTACCGACCAGGTGACTATGAAAAACTGAAGAGCATCGCGAACGAAGTAGTGGAATCGTACTGCAGTCTCGAGCCGGTCTGCAACGTGTCAGCGACCACTACGGTGATGTACACACTGGACCCAGCGAGCGGGAGTCTAGGTACCATCACGTTACCGGCCGATCTTGGCCAGGTGAGTACCGTGACGGTCGTCACAGCTGCTCAACAAGATGTTTTACAACAACAACAACAACAACCCGCGCAACGAACCGACGTGGATCAACAGCAGCAGACACAGCAGTCGAGTCAGCTGCAGTTGACTTCCGCCCGAGTGGGCGTCAGTACAAAGCCGCCCAAGAAATACGTTAGACGCGCCAATCGCAACAACGCCAATAGCGCCAGCAACGGCGGTGCCGGCTCGGATACCGGTAGCAATGCGAATCAACAACAGTCTAGCGGTTCCGGCGGCTCACCCGGTAGCGTACAACGCAAGGAGCGCTCCTTGCACTACTGCAGCATCTGCAGCAAGGGCTTCAAGGACAAGTACAGCGTGAACGTGCACATCCGGACGCACACCGGCGAGAAGCCGTTTGCCTGCTCGCTCTGCGGCAAGAGCTTCCGCCAGAAGGCCCATCTGGCCAAGCACTATCAGACCCACGTGACTCAGAAGCCCGCCGGTATCCAGCAGGCCACTTCCGGAAGCGGCACCGGCGGCGGAAACAACGGTAACACCAGTCCGACGGCGGAGACCAACGCGCCCCCCTCCTCAGCATCCCCCGCTATCGTCAGCAGGGCTCAGGTCGCCGTGGACCCCACGGGGGCCTGCAGTCCCCCCAGTTAGTTCGCGAAACGCGAACGCGATACGACTTGCGGGCATACATCCGACCGTGTTTTTCTTTTTTTTTTTTCTTTCGTTCGGAAAAGAGATGGCCGCCGTGGCTGGTTTCTGCTTTCTCTTCTTTCGTTCCCCATTTTTTTTTTTTTTACACGAATATAATTTCCATAATGGAAATGACGAGCTTGCGAGAAAGAGTGAACCATGACGAACGATTAGATGAACGCATCGTGTGTGTATCGGGTGTTCGAAAACTAATCTTGAAAAATAATTATTTTCGAGAATTTGTTTGATTTGATAAAGTTTCGGTTTAACTTGAGTTAATAAAACTTAATTCATTAAATTAATTAAGTAGACTTGCGTACTGGAATTTATTCACAAATTAACGTAATCAAATTTATTTAATTACTTTGGTCAATCCAATTATTTAAATTATTTCTTATATCGATTCAATTAATTTTATTCAATTATTTAAACAACTCAAATTAATTTAATTAAGTCTTCCAGTCAGATTAAAATCAGATTATAGCATTGAAAGTATCAATTGCGAATTATGTGAACAATGGGAATCATTTTCCGTAACATCCTGTACACTGACGAGAAGCCGATTGAATTTCGCATGACGAAACTGCGCGTGACACACCGTAGAATTATTAATTAAAAGATTAATTATATATAAGAATCCCGATCTTTGTTTGCGAGATTATCTATCCTAATGGCGGCAGCTCGCTGCCAAGTTTTTATATTAATTGTTAAATAATTATGGAGAGAGGGGCGTTAATCGCATTCCCCTTAAATTAACATGACATCCGTGAAATTGTTGTTCCTACGATCACCCTTAATGACAATAATGACGAAGACAATGACAGGCGACAATGAAGACAACGACAGAGGGACGAATGTTTATAGCCTACTTGATGATATTAATTATATTTAATAGCCACGAGATATTAAAGTTAAAGATGTTTTATAAAATAAATCTTTACAATTATACAGGATGCTCCAGAACCGTCGAGTTCTTTTAATCGAAGTTTCTACGGTCGGGACACAATTTTTTTTTTTACTACAAAAATATCTAAGATGATCGTTTATCGCATCTTTTCAATTTTTAACACTTTATATCTTCTTCTTATATAATTAATTTACAAATTAAAATTTAATTGAAATAAAAATAAATTGAAATTTCTACTGAAATTTGTTCGACATATTCATTGAATAGAGATTGATTTGAAATCGGTCGAAGAATCTGCAGAGCAGAAAGAATATCCGCCGGTCTTGGAACGTTCCGTATCGAGAGTAGATACTAGATTTAGGTAGTAACTTAGAGCGAGATAAGTGCAGAGTATCGAGAGGAATATCCTTTAATAAGTAATTAGTAGCATGAGCTGTGATTTAGGTACGTACACAACGAGCAGTTTAGAACGAAGCAAACGTAACGGGAATGCTGTTTTTTCACACATTGGTATTCTTTTTTTTTTTTTTAAACTCTCTCCCTCTCTCTCTTCTCTCGCGAAAGCGCAATTAAAAAAAGATGAATCAACCGAGAAGACTATTTCCGATCATTTCGAATGCTTTATCGACAGTTACCGCAGAATTAAGAATCAGACCGTAAGAATCGCATTCATTTTTTGACTTTTCTTGCCTGACTTTGCTTGCAGAATAAGATCTTTTATGAAACATTTTTTTTTTTTATCGATAAAAGACATACTAATGTTAGAATAATATAACAATGTTACATTGTTGCATTAATTGTTATTATGTTTACAATGTTAATAAAATTGATAATTAAATTATTTTAATATCCATTAAATATTAAGGCAAATAATAAAACTGCCCTCGTGTATGTTAATAATTTATTATGCATCACGATATTTATACTGCCGTGATTACCGATGTTGAAGCTCGTCGAACTTCGATAAAAGCAATTAGCAATCACATTTAATTAATAAGCATAACTTTGTCCACGCGATTCTTTCGACTACGATCTCACAAAAGCTGCGATAAAATCACGCAATGCAACTCGTTCCGTATGCGAATGCGATAATCGGGACGAAGAGAGAGACGCGCGAATTTTCGCACACCTTATATATACGCGTGCTACATTTTCCGGGGCCCGCGACCCCGTCAGCGGAGGTCAAAGTTTCCGAACAGGCTATCCCCCTCGGGCTATCGCGAGGCTCGCCAGTCTGGTAATTACACGTTGCGTCGATATTGCGTTACGTGCATGCCCATCACACGCATATGCACGATGCATGACGTCGCGTCGCGTCGTGACGCAGGTGGCGATAAATTTACCTCAAGGGATGAATTTATCCGTCGGCGATTCGTTATCGGTATAATTAATTGCGCGGCCTTCACGCAAATGTAAAGCGGTTTTCGAAAGGCGCACTTAAACAAAATATGCAACGCGTTCAACTCTTATCAGCGAGTAACCTGATTTTAATATTAATTAAAACTTTCCAAAACTAATGCTTTTCTCTCTCTCTCTCTCTCTCTCTCTCTCTCTGTCCTCAGTTATATAAAAATATTATATATTTCTAAAAATGGATATATATTATGTAAAAACATAATTAACTTGGAATTTGCGAGGCTTCAATTTTATCTAAATTTATGCTTTTTTAATGAAATCTGTCTAGATAAGAGTTGAGAGCGTTTGAAGATTATCGAAGTAAAAATCTGAGCATGTTTGCTGCAAAATTCGAAAGATTTAGAAAGTTTTACACGATTTCGCAGTCGGTCGTATCCCTCGTCCTCCGATCCCCGCCCAATTTGCGTAATTAGTCACGTATGTGCAAAACAATGGAGACTATTTTATCGCCGCACTAAGACCGATACTCGATCGACGATACGAGCGGCAATTTAAGTTTGAAAACACATCGTCAGGCATTTTTCATAATCAGATCGAGGCAAATTAGTTAATTGAAAAAAAATAATATCAAACGACATTTTTCAATATTTTTAGCCGTCATAATACGCGGTGCCGAGAAAATAATAGGAATTGAAATTTTATTTTTATTTCTGTTTATTTTTATCCTTGTAATTTATCAAAAAGAAAATGGGCGGAGAAACTGCAAAAGATTAACATATCTATCTCTTTGCTTGCACGTTACTCTAATTAAAACAGGCAGCAACAGCAGATCATCGCAATTATATCTGAAACGTCTACAATTTTACGATGTCGATCATATCTTTCCCCCCCCCCCTCCCCCCTTCGTGCTTCATTATGAAAGCAGAAAAGATCCATAAAAGAAATTCAAAAGATTGTAATTTTTCTTCTCCGTCCAGAAATTATAAATACTAAATTATACAGTTTTATCTTTATTGCTAATAATTCTACAATGCGTTCCATATTATTTTCCAATTGCTGCACAAGATAAATTAAACAATAGAGAGATAAATTTGTTTTCCTCTATAATCTTCTAACAATAAAATTTAGAAACTTTTCTTTCTTCTCTGGAGCGAGAGTAATTCTGCGATTCGTTCTATACATTATTTTTAATTACTGGGCTAAAGTAAATTCGATCTCTAAGCGAGGGGGGAGGGGAGAGGGGGGGGGGTAATTAAAGTACGGGCGAACCGAGCCGTATGGCGTAGGGAAAGGGGGCCGACTCGCTTGGTTTGTAGGGCACCTCGATATAAGGGCGTTATTACAGCAACGGTGCCTCATCACATCAGTCTAGGGTACTTAAAGATCGCGATGATGAGAGCGACCTTATAAGGGGTGTTTAAAGTCACCGCCATCGCGGCTTTCACCAATCTTCGTCGAATCGGATTGCGGCCCGCCCGGCTTCTAATCAGCCTTGCGGCGAATTGACCCCCCGATCTCGCGATTGCGAAAGGAAAGCGGCGTCGTCGTCTAAATCTTTGAATCACGGCGAGGATACGACGACTTTCAATCAATGCGTCGGCTTTAAGGGTTAATGAGATCTTCGAGTTTCCTCGAGTCTGAAAAGTTTCGTATCAACGAATCTTTCTACCAGCAAATACTTTTGTTTTTATTTGCAATAAAAAAATTTATATATATATAATATTTTTCTTTGTGCGTCTTTTATATTCTTTAATTCTGTCTTCTATGATAAAAATTTTATAAAAAAAAATTTTTAGATTGCGAATCAAAAAGCTTGAGAAGTATTTGCGAGTAAAAAAAATTAGTAAACATGAAATTTTTCAGATCAGAAAAAATAAAAATATCTCGTAAAAAAATGTTCAGTCTTAAAATTATAATTCCAATATTTTTTAAATTAAAAATAGAATCTTTGTGATAATAATTATATAATATATATTTTTTTTATTTTCAATTAAATCTGAAATTTTTTTGCCACTGAAATTTGAAGGCACGATAATTTTTTCTGTTTAGTCTAGACTCCTTAAGAGTTGCGCATAAGCTTGTTAACCTTCTGAAGGTAGGATAGAGAGGTGTGGCCCCGTCTTACAACAATGATCTCCATAGATGGAAGATTGCGCGAAGAGAGCAACGCAAAGGTCGCCATGAACGAATCGTGTGTCGCAAACGCAGAGAAAAACGAGTTATCGAATTAGGAAAAATCGTCTGCAGCAATCCACCCACTTTGAAAATTCATTAAAATATTTTACTTTAGAGAGAGATAACAATATCTCTTTAATCGCGAAAGAAAATTCCTTTGTCACATAAAATAATCTGATGTGTTCCTCTATTTCGCAAAGACGTATTTCTTTTCAGAAATAACAATGATTTAAAATTATTCTTGATATTTCTGAAATACTATACATATAATTTTCTTTATATTAAAATCCATTAACAAATTTAAATATAAAATTAATGACCGTTTGATATTATTTGCGAGAGAAATTTTTTGCTGTATAAAAGAAAAGAAAGAAAAAAAAAATACTTTACTAAAATGTGATTTATTATAAACATAAAATATTGCAATATCATTTATTTCCTGACGATGTGTCGAGATAACCGCTTCGTCGATCACATCACGTAAAAAAATACTCATCGGAGTCCTCGGATCCTCGAATCCCGAGACGTCAAGATCCTTGGATCCTTAACATTTGAGAATCACGGAATCGCCGAGATCTTTCCTTACGTGTTCAAGACGTTCTTAAATTATTAATATTATTTTCTTCTCAACCTATACTTTGCCTAGTATGTACGTACGTAAAGCTAATCCTAGGAGTAAAACGTGGTGGCTGTCTAAGCCTGTTATAAGGATACGAATCCGAATCCCGAGGTTACCATGGTAACGAGAATGTAAATGTAGGATTTCTTCTCTTTCTTTATTTTCCTTTTTTTAAACAATACGATGCAATAATACTCAAAGCGGTCGAGGGCCGCGCGAAGAAAGATATAAATTATTTTACGCATTTATAGCTAGATGCGGCTATTCGATGTTTATCCCGATCGTAAATCAAAGTTAAAATCGAACAGTTCCGTTTAGTTCTAAATGCGTGTAAGGAATGCAAACCTTTGTATTCTCGGAGAAAAGTTGACGAGTTATATTATGTATTATACGGGGTGATCAAATATATAGTGAAAATGAAAAATATTTTACAGATAAATTCTTTGAAAATAAAATCGACTTTTCAGTTTCAAGTCCTAATCTTTAACTAAATTGTTTTTTTAATGAATTAAAATAAAGACTAATATAAAATGTATTATTAAATATTAATATTATGCTAAAATTGTACATATAAGTATAAATTATATATTTAAAATATTATAAAATATATATATGTTACAATGTTTGTCAAGAAAAATTGACTTGAGATTCGAAGAATTTATAGCTGAGATATTTTTCCGTATTACGCGGACACCCTGTATATAAAATGCGCGTCGGCCTACCCAGTACAAAAAAGCAGATCGTTATAATGATATTTTATTATATCACGGATATGTGTGTTATGTGAATAATTACATTTTATGTTGTTAACGAAGTCGTAATATATATATAAATATAAATATAATATACATGTTTCTATATACATACAGATATACGCAAATATATATGATTTTATATATTATATATATATATATATATATGTACATGTATATGTATTAGCAACGTACCTATACATTAACAACGTTATGTCGGTGTCGACAGTTGTGTATCGCTCTCTCCTTCCCTTTTTTTTTTTTGATAGATTTGTGTTTTAAAACTTTGTAAGGTTCCCTCCCTCCTTTCAAGTTGTGTGTTTTATGCTCTAATAATAAAATGATTGTTCAAATTTCTATCCCAATTTCAGCAATCGCGAAGATCGTCGAACGATGTTCGGGAGATACGAGATATAATTCTTATCGAAAATAAATTGCTGAGTGCAATATGCGTGTAATATATGAAATTTTCAACTAACTTATCATCAACGAGATTATTTAATTATATAGATTTATATGTTAGATAAAAAATTGCGATAAAGTTTAATGAAACCTTTGTTCGAAAATTAGCTCCGAAGATTTCACGAATGTAAGATAACGTTCGTAATTATCAGATGCTGCGTACAATCGCGTTGAATCATAAATGAAGCAAAGATCGCTCGTTTTCTTGGATTCATCGAATTTATTGATCATTAATTAATTAATTAATTAATATTGACTCGACTTTCAGATATGATACTTTTTTATGATACTTTATCACTTAACGTTTCAGAGAAATGACAAAAAATATTCAGAACAAGCTTATTTATGAGAAAGGAAAATATCCTATATGATCTTTCGGCTTTAGGATACTCTTCGCTGTTGCTCACGAATATATAATGATTGAAATAATTTTGAATGGCGGATTAGCCGGCATAGCAATTTAGAGATTTAGACGAGACGACGAAGAAATGTACCTATTATTTTTGTACTTAGTTTTAATAAAGGTTTATATGCTTTTTTATAAAAGAAGAGAAATGCTTGAGATGCCTAATATTTTATCAGTTACATCCGTAATTGTTTGAATTTTCAACTTATCTATTATCAAGATATGAAATTCTATTGAAAAATATCACTAAATATTTTTAAGTATTATTGATATCCTTTACACTTTATTACTGAATTTTCATTATAAAAAAGAGATAATCATTCAAGATTTTTTTTTTTTTTATAATTAGCATATATATAATTAAAATATAAAAACTTTTTAATTGATTATATATATACTTTCCAAACATTTTAGATTTTTTAATTTAATATATTTGTGAACAGATAATTAAACAATGAATTAAATAAATTATAAATAAGGAATTACTAAATATAAAATACAAAAATTTTTATCTATTAAAAAAAGAGCTGTCCCATTTTTTTAGATTTCATCATTCATACTTTTGGGACACCCCCAGCACTTTTTCACTGATATAATTCAATAGATAATATTATATAATTTTTAAATTGAAGGTTGCAATTTTATCGCTATCCTTCGAATGATGAATCTCATCAATAATAAAATATATGATAGCACATTTTAATAAAAAAACATACTCACCCAACTGTGCCGGCTACGTCGACAGGATTTCCTGGATTCCGTATATACTGATTCCTTTTATGCCGCTTCCTTCTTCGAGGATGATCTCCGCTGGTAACATCTTTGTTGGAAACTGATAAAAGAAGAATTTGATCACGCTCGTGCAAGCTAATTAGGATATAATAGTGAATAAATGCTCACCACACCATAGCAACGGGAGAATCAACAGGATTTCCGCGGGATTCCTTGCACTCTTGCGCCGCTTTCTTCTTCGAGGACGATTTTCGCTGGAAGCAGAGATCGAAGATACGGATTTCGTTTCATACTCGCACACTAACGATATGATATCAACCAAGACTACTTTTAAGCTCTCGATTACTACTTATATTCACTGTTACACGCTTTTTCACAACTGTAAATATACGAAAGAAACGCGACAACTGTTGTTTCGAAGCGGAAGTACGTACATACATTTTGGCGCCAAGCGAACTGTCTGGTGCCCCCTGGTGGCTTAAATTCAACCGCAAACTCAAACGCAGACTCAATCGTCGGTAATATCAGCATTTATGATAATTATTGAACGTAGAAATTACATAATGCGTGAATAAAATATCAAGTATAAATGGTCAAAATAATTGTCATATTTAATATATAATTCTTAATGTTAGTAATAATATTGAATATTATCGAATTATGCAAAACTAAAATTCCAAAATAATTTAATTTTAAATTTCTCGATACTAGATGATATTTGAATAAAAACTGCGTAATCTTTCTCGTTTTTCAACGAGCAAAATATTTGAGATATATCATAATGTGTATTTAATTAAATTTAATTGTTACAATATAAAAAAAAAGTAATGCAAGGAATATCAAAAAAAAAAAAAGAAAAAGAAAACTTGTGATGGATATTTTTCTTAGTTTGTAAAAGATTTGTGTGATTCTCTTTTGGCGTTTCGTAAAATAATTTATTTTTAAACAAGAAGATTATGCAGCAAATATCGACAAATCACGGCAATCATTCTTAATAATAATTAATAATTATATATATCGCATGCAATTTGCATCTCTTTTAACATTAATAGATGCACACGTCCCACCATGCGTCGTCGATGCGTGTTCTTTTATTAAGTTAAAATACAAAATACCTCTCAAATTTCCTGCTAATTCCCTAAAATTATCCGCACATCTAAAACATATTCATTTAAAATCGAGAATCGCGAGGAACCTATTTTTTTCATTTAAGTATCTAATATATTATCTCGTTTAAAGAAATAAAAAAATTTTGTATCTCAGATGAGATCTGTTTAATGTTCCGATATTTTCTCGTCTTGCATAATTTATAAGTTTTCTATGTTACAAAAGCAGTCAGTAAATTATTCATAGTATGTAACAAATTATTTTATTGTATTATTAGATTCTATTTGATTTGTCTATATAAGAAACTTATATTCAATTATACTCAACAATTGTTATATTCATTTAAAATTTATATAATTTTTCATCGGTAGATATTTCATTAAAAATAATTTATTCGACATAATTTTTGATCATTTTTTATTTAAATTATTACTAGTTAAATAAATAAAAAAGAAGATTCACATAATGTTCCTCGAGATTCCGATTAGATTTATCTTGTAACAGATTATATGTGTTCTGAATGGTTCCTAATCAAGTTTGCATACATAAGTAAGAAGTTTAATATATACGTGTGTAAAGTATTGTCGACGGATGGGTTATTTACCGTAAATCGTTGAAAATATTTTCTTTTGGCAGCTCTGTTCAGATCGATTCAGGACACCGATAATTTGCGATAAATTTCGAATGCCAAAAATTACAAATATATGCAAAAATAAGTGCAAATTTGCACAGTTTTATTATTAATAATTATTTTTATGTTTAAAGTTATATTTTTCGCGATGAATATATCAATAATCAGCTCTAATCCAAACATTAATTGTTTTATAAATGTATTTATAAATCAAAATTAATTACCAACAGAAATTCAATAGTCATTTAATTGTTTAGAAAATAGATTATCTTAAATATCGGTTTTTTAGTGTAAGTATAAAAATCGCGAAGGACGTTTTCCGCTATGTCTAAGGATGTCCTGAACGTGACCTAGAGAAAGGCGATCCTGCGAAGGGAAAGGCGTGGAAAGGGCGTGCAAGAAAAATATATATTTTTTTATTAGATAGAGTAGAGAATAGAGTACTTGGACGATTGTATCTGAAGTCTCGATTCAGCAAAATATCGATCGATTCATTCAACGTGCACGGATACATCGTCGTTTGGCCCTTTATAGCGATTGCAGTAGATGAATGCAATAGTGATATAGCGCGTTATAAGCACTTTATGTCGCACGATGGAAACGCACGAATTTTGCGCAATTTTGGGTTCTAAGAGAGCAGTTTGTCCTCGGGAATGGTCGGGCTGGTCACCGATGGAGCCGCGGATGCGCGCCTCATTGCTTCGGACTCCCGAAGAGCCTCGTCGAAACTTTGCGTCGAATTGGATCTCGAAGGCACAACTTTCGTCTGCAAAAAGAAAAAAGTATTCAAATCTCCGAGTAAAAACACGATAAAATTAAGTTTCTGTAAAACGATAAAAGAATGTAAATCTAATATGTATAATAATATAAAATAATCTAAAAAATACAAATTTAATGTATATATAATAAATTACAAATTTAACAAGGCTTTGATAAAAAAGATTAGAAATGTCAGAACATTGCAAATAGTGTGTGTAATATCTAATAATTTAATTATAATCTATATAATACAAAAAAAATTAATTTGATATCTAATTATTTATTTAATAAATTTAATTTTAATACCTTAATATTCTCGCAAGCAGATCCAACCCTTTCCTCCAAGGACCGGAAGCTATCGGAATTGCGCATCTGGCCCAGTTTCATGGAAATGCCGCTACCAAATCCACCCAGTATACTCGTTGTCTTTTCAGCCGTGGTCTTGAGAACAGATTCTGTTTTTTGGTATCTGATCCGACAAAAAAAGACAAGATTAGTCAGCAAATCAGTAAGAACAATAGATCGTTAATTATAGATTATCTTCTGCAAAAACAATGACTATATTAATTAAATTTCAATCGACGTCATACACAAAGCTTTTGAATATCGGATAAAGTTAGTGTGTTTGCTTTTTGGTTGTTGTTTCATGCAAATGTACTTTCATAGCAATATTCTATATTACGTTGGCGATACTCGTCGATACTTTAAATTATCAAAATTAAAATATCGACAAAAACACAAGAAGTCTCCAAAACAGCCAAATTTTGACAATGTGTTTTATTCACTTTAAAGATGAATTTTAAAAGCATTCTACGTACAAATATCTAATATACAGTATACCGATAAGATAATAAGATTTGGATGACAACCAAGCGAAAATGAGACGGGTTTGTGTGTACTTACAAATTGTTCCCGGAGACCGTCCTGGTTAAGCGACCGAGTGTCTCGCCAACATTCTGATAACTAAATGAAAAACCCAACCGAAAGTGAAACAAAAGTTAATGCTTCTATGTGTGTCTGAAGAGCAGAAGAAGTGGAATATCAATGTAAAAGAGATGATCACCACCTAGTTCGCAAAAATAAAAACGAAGAGACAAGAAATGCAAAAGTCATGAATATAAAGATAAAAATCAGGAAAGAAAAAAAAATCGGAAAACATGCTCCGTGCAGTTTTCGAAAATCATTTATAAAATATTTCGTGCAACGAATATAAAAATATTTTGCAAGTATTTTGCATTTTCATAATCCTGGTTTTCTATCCACTTCTCCTTACTTAGAAAATATGACAAAGTGTGCAGATGAGTGTACAGAGTGTATACATAGAGATAGAGTATATACAGATAAGAGAGATGCGAAGAAGCCAGTAACTAGTAACACACGTACACTTGGGTCTCCTTGACGTTCTTGAGTCCCTGATTGACATCATCGGTGAGCTCTTTCCAAACGCTGATACCCAATTTCCTCTTCAGATCCTGCGAAACCTTAATTTTGTTGGCGAGGACATGTCTCAGAGTCTGTATCTCTTCCTCGACCTGGAACCAAACATTGTTAGCCCTTGTCTTCGGGATTTCCCGGTTCCCTGAGACTTACTTTCGCTAATTGAGCGCTCCATTCGGCTCTTTGTTGTTCTTGCTCCTCCAAGGAGAGCCTCCCTTGAAGTTCGTTTGCTACGTTATCCGATGAGGGTGACAGAGAATCGGCCGAGTGAAGCGAAGCGTCTTCTCCTGCAACAAAAGGAAACAAAAATAGAGAACAATAACCACAGATTATATGACACTATGACAGTCATGCTAACTGACTACCGGAAATAGCTTTTTCTTTCTCTCTATATTTAATAAATAATTGTATTAAATTGCTTTAATTTGATGTTTAATATTCTAGATGATTTTTTTATATAATGTGAATAAAATCTAATTGTGTTTTGTTATCATATTTATTATAAATATATACATAAAAAAATGCGAGTATAAAAATAGGAAGTATAAAAATAGGATCCTTACATAAGGTCTATGTAAGGATCGATTGCACTTTCTCGATCAGGAAGCGATTGCTTAAATGAACGCGATTATGTTTCGCCAGATTGCGAAGGAATGCATAGTTTCGCAGTTTCAGCAGAGCGAAACGTTGTCCTAAAAAAATTCAAATCATACTTCTACTTCGCTATAGTCGATCATGATTCAAGTGAGCTATTTTTTTTCATACACTTTCACACATGAAAGAAAAAATAAATCGATGTCAAGAATCTGAACATAAAAACCGCAAAATTTCTCATACAAAATTAGAAGATTATTATACGAAAATTTAAATATTTCATAAATTTAAAAACGGGCAATGCAATCTCTCTTCTCTTCTCACGACACCTTTTACCAGCTCGAGGAATTTCTTGTAGTTTTGACTGTTACTGATCCTGGCGAGGTAAGGTTTGGAAAGATCCTGGAAGATCACGCGAATCGATCGCTTCTTCTTGCGGCCGTCACCTGATCCTTCTTCCGGCAGAAACTCTGTTTCTACGGAGAGATTGCCGTCGTCGACGACAATCTCGTCGATCTCGCCGTTAGAATCACGCCAGCAATGAACCACCAGTTCGTCTACCTCCTCGTCATCGACCTCGTCGATATCATCGAAGCTCGGTGTCGTCGTCAGCTTCGAATAATATACATCCTCTTCGTATTCCAACGATTCGAATTCGCGTTCGTTCTCGCTTGGACAGTCCTCCTCGCCGTGTTCCTGACAAGGTTTTCCATGCGCTTGGTTGCGTTTCGGATCTACGGATTCTTTAAGGTTCGCCATTGTTGCTTCTCATGATTCTTTTTCGAAAAATTCCTTTTGACGTGAAAACTTATCCGAAATTTTGCTCTAAAATCTTGATCGCGAAAAATATAAAATTCGACAAAAATTTTAAAATAAAGATAATCGATTAATTAGAGGAATGTGTATTATCGTGTTAATATTCGTGGTCTCCTTTAAAAAGGTCCTTTTTGCTAAAAATTTTTTTCGAAATTTTTGATTTTTGAAGAAAAATCCCAGCAAATTTCAGAATAAACAGATAATGATTAATAAATTTAAAAACTTATAGATTAAAGACAGTAATGTTCTTTTCCATGATTCTTTTAAAATCGCATGGTAATTTACTCCAAATATTTGCACCTCGAGAGATTTGATTCCAAAGAATAATTCAAAAGATATACTGATATTCTGAAAAAATCACTGATAATCACTGATAATCACGGATTAAGAATTACAGAGAAATTTCGTCGGAGAAATCAGGGGATTAAAAAATTTGACGCGATTAATTTATCACAATTAGACACTCATGTTTTATCGCAAATCATTAAATCACACATAAAAATCTAGAAACAACAACTTGAAGAAATGCGCGCGATCTTTTTTTCAAACGAAATCGATCCCGGATCTACATTAAGATTTAATAATCCGCGTATTCGGTCCGCAAAAAGCAACCACGTGTATCGATGTGTGCATGCACTCACGACTAACAGCTGTTCCGTCAAAGAACAACGATCGCGAGGACGCAACGTTTCGGAGAAATCGAGACACGGTTCTCTCACTCTGCTTTAATGGAAAATGAATTAGGAAGGGATAGAAAAGGGGAATAAGGGGGAAGGGAAAGAAGGAACGGACAAGTGGCCTCGGTTCTCCGCAAGAAGGAAAGGCCTCAGTAGCGGCTTCTAAAGCGTCCCCAGGTCCTCAAACACAGATGTTTTATTTTATTATATTTATTATTTTATTATTATTATTTATGCGTGACAACCGGCATTTTTTTTTTTGCGTTTGACTCTAATTAAAATTCACTTCTTTGTAGTATACTTGCCCGCAAAATTGTACTCGGCGGATCTTTCTTAAAAATTAGCACACTTTAATTAAGAAAACCTCGCTAATTTCTCTACCAACGTACAACCGTTCCACCAGAATTATTCTGACACTTGCTACGTTTAATTCAATCCGCTCACTGTATATTTTCATTTGTTTCAATTGTGATGACAAGTATAAAATAGAAAAGTAGAAATAAACACAAAGAGGGAAAAACTAGGCGCGATCCAGCGCTCTAATTAGATTCGTGGACTTCAACAAAGTACATTACCTCTTTTCGCGATCGATTACGAAGAAAGCGCGGAAGAGCGTGGCACAAAGATGTATAATATAAAATAAAAGTTTCTAAAACTCTTCGCGGGGAACCTTGAGAGCAAACCGGTTTATCGATTCGCCTCGACGGCGGATTCTTGTCCATGCTTAGCTTACGTGTGTTTAGTAAGAACTAAAGACGATCGTTTCATTTTTATCGACGATTCTTGGACAAGTCAAGGGTTAATATATTCTTCTTAGAGAAAAATAACGCAAATATCAGATTGAGAGAGAAGAAAATTCCTTTTTAATGAAAAAATGGGACAAGAACCGGAAAATAAAAATCTGATTGATAAATTGATTTATAAGCACAACAACCCTCGATTTGAACAAAAATATTGTATAATAAAAACATATCTTTTTATTGTCAAAAATTATCGGATGATATTTAAAAAAAAAATATTTCGTTTAAAGTAAAGAAAAGAATATTAAGAATAATTAAAAACATATTAAGAAAAATAATTAAAAATAATATATGTTAAAAAAATCAGTGTATTAGCAATTAAATTCTTCCCTAAAAAAGTCTATTAACAAAACAGAGTACAGGAAATCGACCTTAATCAGTGCAGCTGCACCCGCATCGGTTGCAATCTATTCGTGTCAGTCGCATTATTTATACTTCATTTTTTTTCATGTTATATTTTTTACGTAAAAAATATTATTATTGCAATAATTTAGCGCACAATTAATTAAAGTATTATTAATAGGGATTATCACTGTAGAATGCCATGATTGACAATACATATATATGTAATGTGTTTAAAAAATAAATATCAAAGTTCGAAGGAAAGTCAGGTATTGTGTTGTCGTGAAAATAATTGTATTCGTAATAAAATACTTTTGATCCCAAGACAAACAGCCACGAGTACAGTGCAAAATTTATTAAAATATGAAAGCGCAATTTCAAATCGAACATGCACATATGATTTGTGCAGAAATTTGCGGCCGGAATCACCGGTCGCACACCTACATACATACCACGTAAACACAAGCGCACGACATACGGAAGTTCACAAGGTCATCGTCGCTGGAAATGTCAAATAATCTAGCGAACGCGCATAATATATCACCATAGGTTAGAATTGGAGGCTCGTTCAACCACGATCGCCTCTTAACCGCTATTGTCAATTAATTCTCATTATTCTCGACGACGATCTACTTCGTTTCATTATTAAACAATATGCACGAACAATTTCTCGAATCGAAACGAATGGCGATGCCGATGATCTCACCTGTTGGTACATTGCTCATCTTGCTGATTTCGTGATGTGGAATCGGGGCGATATCGGACGATTTTCGTTGGTCGTGCGGAAAACCTTGGTACGAAGTCACGAATAGTCGAGTTCGAATCGGTTCACCAGGAGGCAAAAGGCAATACGCGTTCTCCGATACCGAGCCGAGATCGATCGGCTTCGATTATAGACTGACACTAGATCGAGAATCAAGTAGAAATCTCGTTGGAAACGTGGCTGCGATTGCCGCCACCTGACGAGTCGCCAGTCGAAGCTTTAAATTGGTGTGAAAGTGACAGCAGATTTAAAAATTGCACATGAGGTTCTATCCTTATTTCCTAGATATTTTAAATATATCACAAAATTTATTAATTACACAAAGATTTTTGAAAATGTAATATAAAGTCTAAAAGAATTATTTTAAATAATTGGTGCGAAAGTGACAGCAGATTTAAAAATTGCACATGAGGTTCTATCCTTATTTTCTAGATATGTTAAATATATCGCAAAATTTATTTATTACACAAAGTTTTTTGAAAATGTAATATAGTGTCTAAAAGAATTATTTTAAATAATAATGATATAAAAAACTATATTAAATAATAATAATATTTTTTAATTATAAAAATATATGTATAATAAATACCATCTCGTTATAATTAATTGCACAATATATATAGTATATATGAATCTATCAATTGCTTTGAAGCGAAAATAGTATCAGACGGAATGCACTTAATGTCACATTTAATATAAATTAGCTCTCGAATTATGATTTAATATTTCATATTTGGCGCGAGTGAATGACAGCCATATTTAATTCGCGTAGCACAAGGAATTTCGGAATCGAACTATACAAGTTGGATTTATGTATTTTACGGTACTAGAAACGGAAGTGACGTTTCATGGCCGCACTTCTCTACGGTGTGTTTCGCGCGCTTACTTGTGGCTTGTTGGATCAAATCGCGGTCGTACATTGTAAGTATTAATGCTGCGATATAGTCATAATAATATTACGATTTTCAGATCAATCTTGTCTTATTACAAACGATCATTGCATTATGCACAGATGTCTCATCGACAGTGCGGAGATGAACGTGTGATAATTTTTCTATCAAAAGTGAACTCCACACTTCATCATGGCCGTCCAGGTATATTATTATTAAACGTATTAATAAAATTGCCAAGGAATTATCAAGAATATTTTTCATTACTTAAAAATAAATTATTCTCCGTTTTTAATATTTCTTTTATAGTCACTTGTCACGGTGATTATATTTCTCACGCCGCGCGCACGACAATAAAAACATATAAAATAATGTAAATAAAGAATGGTATATTTACGTTGTACAAAAATATGCGCGAAATTCTTGGCTCCGTATATTATCATGCGGTGAATTTATTATTAGTTATTTTTCGAATTACGATATCGCAGCTTGTACTGAGGTTTCAAAACTGTAGAAAAAAAAATATGTATATATATATATATTATATATATATATATATATATATATATATATATATATATATATAAATTGCAAAAAGTCTTTTGTAACAACATTTATTTCTAACGTGGCTATTGTCTATGTACAGTTACACATGACGTAAACTATGCAACGCAAATATAACGAGTTCCTACAAATTACGTGCGCAATTGTTAACGATAATAAGATTTTCAGAGGCGACTCACGGATATTATCACCATAGGCGATCATTATCGATACAAATAATCCGTCATTCTCTTATGGAAGCGTAGAAATCCTATCGGATGTAGATATGTACTCTTATATGTGCATATACGTGTATTATTTATCGTAAATCATTCGCCTGGATGAAACGATGCATGCGTATACTCAATTTTATTTAATAACCAAGAATTATCGCGATCGCAATAAATGAAGGACTTGTTTACAGCAATATACGTAATCAGTTTCATAGACATAATTCGAAGATTTAAATTCCTCAAAATCAAGCTAAATTTCAAAAATATTATAATTACAATCCACTAAGTCTTCTAATCGAAAGATAAATATTTTCACGAAAAAAGAATCTTATCATTTAACTCGTTTTTTATCTTCGTTTCTCGAGATGCAAGCTTTATTGATTGTTATACTTTCAAAAAAAATTATAAAATCGATCAATTATAGTAAATCGTTATTGTAGCAGTGGTTCGAAATTCAGATGTATTTTTCAGTGACTTGAAACATATTTGGCTCTTGAAGAACCCCAAATTATTGTCGTCCTTCCTAAATTAAGCTTATCACACAATACGCGCATGATACGCACAACATATTTATCTGAATTTTTATTCTAAGAGGCATCTATATATCGCGCAAAAGATACATCTACTTGATCTGGAAGAAACGCAGGATATTTGGTATGTATTGAATCTTTTTTGTATCCTCTAGAGCAGTGTGTATTTTTTTTTTTTTTTGCATTAAAGATATTCTTATCTCGGTATTGTAATTATTAAGAAACGTCACGCGTGGAATGACGATAGTTACAAGTTGATACGACAGATTATAAATTTAGATTTATTTGATGTACACGATATATATATATATATATATATATATATATATATATATATATATATATCGAAAATTGAAAGGTAAGATCACTTTTGACGAACCGTTACTTTTCGATACGCACGAATGCACATGAAGTCGCATCGACTCGTTGCTATAGTTGCCACGAGTTATATCTTTTAATAATATTAATAAATCCATGGATTTTAGCTTTTTTGCTTGAGATCTTTGAGAAATGTCGCGTTTTTTCGGATCCAAATAGATCCAGGTTTGTTAAATTCGTGGATTCTGAAATCTATTTGTTTTCGACTCGCTGTCGAATGCGCGAAATTTGTGCGCGATTTTTTCTTCTTCTCGAGATCTTAAATCGAAAGCACAAAGTTTAAATAATTATTGCTCGATCGATGTGAGAAGTTAATCTCGAAAAATCGTTCGGTTTATCTTGACTTTACAGATATATTATATAGTCGCTATGTATATTTACACGAAAGAGTCTATGAGATTCCTGCTCAAAGAGTCCAAGAGAATCACATGAAAAAAAAAAATGATACGATCGAATCGTGCTCTCTTTTTGTATTTGCAATATTAGATTTCTCATCTGATACTTTCGCTAAGTTTTCTCTTTTCCTGATTTGTTTGCACGTAGATTGATAAGAAATGGCACTCGTTTGTCGTTCTAAATTTTAGACTGCATTCTTACAAACGATAGAATAGGATAATTTATATCTCTATTACGTATATAATTTTTATATTTATATAAATATACAAGAATATTTTTAAATAGAGAACTAAGATTTTCACGTATTAAAATATTGAAACGTAATTTGTTGATTGAATTGACAAGTCGAAAATTTATATAGAAAAGCGTTTGCATAAATATTTATTCATTTGACTGACCGATAATGAAACGATAGTTCACGACGAAATTACACAGAATGTCCCTGAAACGATTCGCTCTATTTTAGAGACATTTTATATAGATTTCAAATCAGTTTCTGTCGTTTCAAGCGGATTTCTTCAAGCAGGCTGCGAAAAAAAGAATTGTCTCTTTCTGATAATTCGATTTGGCTTTTTATAAAAATAGTGTCGGATAAGTTTGCGGGAAGAGGTGAACCGAAAATATAATCGAACATTCAAAGTCTATGAATGTTGAATTTTATAAATCGATTTTCCAACATTCGATTGTATCTTCGATTCGCCGAAGAGCACGGGAAGGTACTCGCCGATGACTCGTCAAGTTCCAATTTTCGTCGCGCTCCAAGATTCGCGAGATTCGCTTTTAATTACTTTACACAGGGACATCGATTTCTAAAGGCGTCTATTATCGATCTACGCGCCCGCTCTCTTAGGCAATTTATTTATAATTTTGCACTAACGAGGCGCCCGATTATCGGTTCTCTCCCGGGCGTTAATTTAAGCTGAAGAACTCTCTTCCTTAAAAGATGTCCTCGATATCGGTGTAATTACGGTCCCAATATCCGCCCCGATATATCCAATCTTCCTGACCCGTGTAAGGATTCGTGCCGGATTGAAACCATCTGCAAATTCATTTTCGATATCCTCATTGAGAAATTAAAGATCATTAATTAAATTATTTAATTTACTACTATATATAAGGACCATAACTATATAGAGTTTTTAATTAATTCGCAATTTAATTTTTATTTTTAATAAATCTCAGATTAATATTAGAATTATATTAGTAGAAGAAGGATTATTTATTACTAATACTTCAATTGTAAAGTAAAATTAATATTAAATTAAAATTTGGGTTATAAGATTCCCACATCTTTGAACGTCTTTAATTCTTTGAATCTTTTAATTTTGTATTTTTAATATTTTCTCCATATATCAAATATATTTCATTAAAATGGAATGCATACTTGGGAACATATTCGTGTCCTTTCTTCTGTTTGCGCGCTTTGCGTGACTCCCTCTGTTTTTCCTCGAGTCTAGCTTTCTCAGACGCGGCACCATCCTGATCGCCGTTTTCCAGCTTGCGAATATCCGGCCTTAATCTGGAGTCGGTCGGGCACAGAGTCTCTTTCATATTGGGTTCCAGTTCGTTTAATGACATGGCAAATGTTGTAAACTGATAATACTGTAAATCACATTGAATTAATATATCTTTGCATATCAGAATTAAGGTTCCTCTTAATATGTATTATAGAATAAAATTATTTTTATTACTTTATCCAAGTAAATATTTGTATCATAAATTTATTAAAATATTTTATTATAAAGAAAAACACATAAAATAATGTAAAGAATTTCTAGAATTTTTAGTAAAAATTTGAAGCAAAAAATGTATCGCTCGAAATGTCCCAAATAAATTTAATTTAATTTAATTTAATTATCAATTTAATTGAACCAACATCCGAACTGTTGCTGGGTCTCGGTGTGACTTCCCACAATGTGATAGATCCTGGAATCTCGTCCACAATCGGGATGTCATCGACAACCGTGCTCAAAGACTCGTCTATCGCATCCTGCAAATTTGATAATTAAATTTAACAATTTGTTTAATAATTAATTTGATAACGAAATTAAATCTAATTAATTGGAGAAATTGATTTATTTGTTGAGCGAGAGTTGTTCGATACCTGATGCAGGGGCTTGAAAGCTCCGACCTTCAGGCTGTGGAGTTTTGCCAGGACCTTTTTATGTCCTGGACTACCCTGCGGGCTTTTGGCCTCCATTTTAATCTTTTCCAGCGTTTCCTCGTATAAAGAGGGCTCACAGGATCGTAAAATTTCGATCCATTTGCCGTAAAGAAAGAGTAACTTCCTTTTTCTAAAAAAATATAAGGGAATAATAACGATAGGTTGTTTTATTTTAATTTACAATGGCAAATAAATAAATTAATCAAGCGAAACTTTTTCTTTTTGCGCTTATCTTTTTGCCAACTTAATTGAAAATTTTTTAAACTTACTCCTGATCCGTTATGAAGCCTTCGACGCGATGAATGTCCTTACCGTTCAGGGTGCTTTTGACAAAACAAAGTTTAGCTTTCAAATTGTCTCCTCCGTGCTGTCTGATTTCCAGAGGGCCCGATTGTTCCATCCACAATTGTCCCACCAGAACATTGTGAAGAATACAATTGACATTTTGCCAAGTGTAAGCTTCTTTCCACCTATTTAAACATAATTATTATATAAACACACGCATCGAAATTCTTTGAAAAAAAATGTTAGGTCTTTCTCTAATTTTCTTATTAATTTTTTTATTTTTAATAATTAATTAAGAATAATAATAATTATTATATTTATGTCTCGATGTTTTTTTAAAAATTATTGAGTTCTCCATGAGATCTTTTAGTCTTCAATAATAATTAAAATTAAAGGACAAAGAAAAATGTTAACAACAATTAATATTAAAAATAATTATTAAATACATAAATAAATTAAATTAGTTAAATATTTATCCTCGTATTGCGAAGACTTACTTGGGTAGTTCGACTGTAACAATTCCTTTCGGATGCACCTCCAATGATTTTCCCCAGAATTTCAATTTGGGGTGGATGCTGCCGTGAAAAATAAAATCCTCACTATCGGCATAAAACGCGGACACCGGAGGATGATGCGAAACCTGCTCACATATTATTCTGAAAAAAAATTACAAGTTTTTTTTTCAATATAAAAATTTTGAATAGAAAAAAATTAAAATTTTTATTTATATTTCTTAATAAAAAAAGTTCTTTTATTATTTTATTAAAACATTATTAATCTCTATAGCAAATATAAAGAAATTTGTCTGAATTTTCGAAATTGTGAGGATCATATGATTATTTGTAAAAGATATTTATTAAAATTAAAAGATTTATGTATAAGAAAATAATTTTACATGGTGTATATAAAATGTTAGATATAAAATGACGACATAGTGAATCGTCAGTGAAAGAGTATTGAATAGAAATTTTATTCATTAATCTTAAATTAATAAATAGGAATTAAATAGAGTTAATTACCGGAAATCCTCGCGTTGCAGCTCGTACGTTTCGCCTAAGATCGGATTAAAAGGTTTTCCAAAGCGTTCCCAGTTCGAAGCGAGAGCACTCACAGCAAAAGCCGCGACGTACTGTAAAATAATTAATTTCGCTCATTAATACTCTCGAATTATTGAGTTATTAATTAATTTATGAACACAAAGTTTTCTCGCGCACCTGAAGCCTAGAGATTGGCGACTGCTCCTGGGATGCTCGCTTGAGCAATTTGGCATATTCCATATACTCAGCGACGCGTTGCAGGAATGAAAGGGGTTCATTAAAGATGACTGGCATGCTGGTCTTACTGATGTCCTTGCCCAGCTGCAGCGTCACCGAGCAGAGATTTACTTCGGAACGACCCGGAGCTGGTAATGATGTCCTTGCAAAGTAACACACGCTTTTACAAAGAAGAATTAAACAATAAAAAAAAAATTAATAAATATTTTTTTTTAATTAAAAATGAAAAGCAGTTTTGTAGTTTACGTTTAAGTTTTGCCGTAAAATGAATGATTTCTTGAAAGAGGATGTTTCTCTAATAGAAGAATTGAAAATTTCAAATCTTTAAATATTTGCAGTTTTTTTTTTTCAATATGGTTAAAAATTTGTAGCTCCAAGCACAAAAAATGTGTCTACGTTCATAAATTTATACATTTATCGAAATTTATACATTTCGCCAACCTGTATCGTCCTGATTTCTTTTCGCTGGCCATTGTAAGGATTTCTCGTAATCGAACGTCTCGGCGATGGCAAGAGCTTCCAATCTGTAGCTCTTGTGTGTCGATACTTCGATTTTCACCAACATTGATCGGCGATTACAAGATTTCACGATTTATTGAAGAGTTTACGAGGGTTCTTGAATTATTTGGTCGCATTTTTTTTAGGTGCGAATGCTTAGAAAGCTTTGTACATTTAAAATCTTTCTTGTGAAAAAATATGTATTTTTAGATATTTAATTTCTATGAATATTTTAACTGAAGCGGATATTTTTAGATCCTTTGATCTTTGAAATCGTAAATCATCGAATTATCGGAGCGGACGTACGTTCGGATTGCAAGCTCAGATCTTTTGATCTTTTGCGGTAAAAGTGGGACAAGAAGGGAAAAGGGGGTGCGCGATGGGAATGGACCGTTCGATTCTTCAGACAGAGACAGAGAGGCAAAGAGAAGGAGCTTTGTCTCGCTATCTCAATGACATTCCGGCGAATATTTCGATATAATGCACTCGCGGAAAATTTGCGCAATCCCTTGATTGACCCTTTGTCACTTGTTGTTCATGATGACCAGAAATCTTGAAAAAGGTCGTCCCGGATGCGCTCGTTTCAGTTTGGTCTTTCACGATCAGCTGTACGCCTGAAGACTGTTGAGCTTGCGGGTGTGACGGCGAACTCCCCCTTTGCTTTTCGAGCAAATATCAATAAATTCGAGCATGACCGTTGAGTTTCCGAGCTTTTCCGTTGGAACAACCGACCGATTTGTTCGCGAGAAACAGTTAAATTTAAATTTGCAAATTTACAATCTTAAAATTTTAAGGCAATCATCTATTAAAGGCAATAAACTAAAATTGTCAAAAATCAATTTATTTCTCTTTTTCTATAGATTTTATTCTTTTAACTTTCTCTGGAGTAAAATGCGTGTAATGAATTAAATAATTTATTATACACCTACACATTGCTATTTTGATATTTATAACATTTATTTAATTACTATTTAATTATTTAATACGTATTGAATTTATTTAATTATTGATTTAAATGTTATCTCTTCAATTATTATTAATATATATTTTGTATTTAATTAAATCATTAAAATATGTCATTAGTTCAACCTTTTTTGAAAGTTCACCGAAGCATAATGGCATTGTTAGACTTTGTTGGTCATATTTACGGATAAGAGTTTATTATTTCAATTTTAACCAATTCACTTAATAAATAATGACAAGAACTGTCTCATTCATCTCGATTTAATGTATATCTCTTATGCATATGTACACGAAAATCAATAACTCATGCGATATAAAAGAGCAAAGTTTCAACAATTATGTGAACAAATATGCGAAATATACCCACGATAAAAAAAGATATTTATATCACGCAATCACGCGCTTTGCTCTGCGGAAAATGCGAAATAAATTTAATTAACACACACGCAATCTTCTCCATATATTCACGCTATCGAGATCAAAATGCTACCTTTATCGCGTGCAACCATGCGATAAAATTGGTCGGCACGAAGGTCATTCGTTATGGAAGAGAATACAAGATATTGAAGAACTCAATTGAGGATCTCAATTGATAAAAGATGTACACTCTCTACATTCAAGGGACTTTATTCTGAAATTTGAGACTCTATAGAAACTACACTTATGCGATTTAAAAATTTTTTTTGCTTTATATTTTAAAGATACATATAAAATTATTTTTTAAACACAAAAACTCTTGGATTTATTTTTTTAGTGGAAGAATTCTTAAACTGTTTAGATCTCTGAAGTCTTAAGACTTGAATTTAAATTTGAATTCTAGGATCTTTAATTTAAAAAAAATTTTTTTGCATTATTTCTTGAATTTTTTAATTTTGTTTTTTGCATTCTGAATTTTTTGATGTACGAAATTCGCAAAAGATTCATAATAAAAAGAAATCTTTGGATTTTGGAAATTATAATCTGTAAAATTGTTAAGAAATTTCAATTTTTTAATTTTTTGTCATTGTTTGTAATTTTTTGGAATTATATGGATTCGTCGATCCTTCGAGCTAGAGTTGGCTGAAATATTAGAGGATTACTTTCGACCGGTATTTTACGAGCTGGTTGATTGTCTGCGTGAAGAGTTCAGTGCTCCGTGGACTACTCATAATAAGAATAAGCCGAATCTCTTTATTGATTTACCTGGAAACCAAATCGATATCCGTACGAGGCACAGGCGCTCACTTCGTTACAAATCAGACAAACTTTCCTCGAATCGCATCATTGAGTTTGTCGCCCGTTTAGTGAACCTGCCAAATTCCGCGGTCTCTTAAGAACGATTTTTACGAAGAAGGAAAAATTCCAGTCTTACAAAAATGATGTGATTTTTGAAAAATTCTCTTAGTGAAAGAAAAAAAAATATAGAAAATTATCTGTTAAATCAGTAAAGTTTATTTTAATGAGATCAATGAGTCTAATGCAATTCTTATCAACTCGAAAACTTTTCATTAATCTCGAAAGGAACGCAAAGATATTTTCTATTTTGTGTATCAAGATGTGAAATAGATTTTCATCGCATTTAAAAAAAGAAAAGTGGCTGAAAAAATTTTATAGCATCAGATTTCAAGAATGAATAAGGAAGATGATCTATTTGTGGAAGATGAGAACTTGGAGATACCTGGAGCTCCGCGAGATACAACGGAAAGAAAACTTTCCATCTATCGCAAGCACCTTGCGAAGCATATGAAGCTATTTCCGGAATTATATCGAAGTGACGTCTCGATTCACCCCAGCTATACCGATTTAAAAGTCTTGCCTTAGTAAGAGCTAATTTATTCAGTACATTAAACGCAAGCTTATTAAATGTTGAATCAAGAAAACGCATTAGAATAAATTAAATATAGTTACAACGACATAAAATGTTGACTTTTACTTCGTTAAATCAAGAAGACATTTTGAAAAATTTTGCATCGAGATTTTAGAATAGCAATTCCTTTTTTATATAATTATACCTAACTAATTGCACGCATTTTGTTATTTTTAAAGTCACGTGGTATGTAGACAGCGTGTGCAAAGGCTCAGGCGACAGATATCTCGGCAACTGAATCGTGAGATCACGCACTTTGCCATGCTGCAGATGTTCGCTCTCGACGCTGTGAGAATCGATCGCCTCTTCAGCATCGGTATGTCGCCAAAGATGTTGATCGTACCGGATCCATTGACGGAAAAGGAGAGACGCCAACTGAATGAACTCGTCGAAACCTGAAATCCTTAATAAAATCCTTTATGTACAATTTCAGCGAAAGAAAATAAATTATCTTATATGTTCGACTCAATCGTTTATCTCCTATCGCATCTTCTAATTCAAAAATATTGATCTATTGTAATCATTTATTATCATTATGTCACTAATTCTTTAATTATTTTTGTGGTTGTTATTGATAAGGAAAATTTTAAAAACTAAACATTTTATATTTTTAATTCATTAAAAATCATAATTATATAAAATTTTTAATTGTTTTTATTTTTTATTAATCTTTATATCTTTATCTGAATACTTTTAATTGTTCTAGTATGTGAATGTGTAAAATAATTTTTTAATCATTATTAAAATTATTTCATTTGTAATAAAAATTCTAAAAGAGATGTTGGCAGTTAATAAAAAAAAATCGAGAAACAAAAGAAAGAATTTGACATCTGTAAAATTGAAAAGAATCTGAATTGCTGATGATCTAACAAAGTCTTTTGTAATGTTCCGAAATACTTATCAAGGCGGACTTTTGTCCATCTTATATAGTTGCGGATCGGCTCCTCTGGAATTATGGGATATGCACGTTAGTTTTTTTATTAATTTGTTTAAAATTTAAATAAAAAATATCACTAAGAAATATATTTTTAGAAATTACATTTATAGCTATCTACAAAATCATAATTTTAAATACTCGTGTTACATCTCTGTAACACGTTTTTATAAATAATATACATATAATTAACATATGTATTTATAGATTTATGTTGCATTAAATATTTTTTAGGTGAAAAATGGATATATACGAAGAATCACAGATGAGGAGATAAAATCATTGACATTAGAAATAGCTGGCACTAATGTGGCTACGACCTACATTTATTGTCCAGCGGATCCAAAGAAAGCGTTGGGTATTAAGCTGCCTTTCCTCATCATCATCATCAAGAATATGAAGAAATATTTCACGTTCGAGATAACAGTTAAGCCCATGTGAATACGTAATTAAATTAAACAAGGCTCCTCATTTTCTTTCTTTAATAAGAGTTTTCTCATTTTTTTTCCACAAACATGAGAACCTTTCCATTTCTCGTTTAAATAAGAATTCCTATTTTTTTTCAACAAATAACAGGCTCCTATACAATTTTCTTTTTAAATAAAACTTCCTTTTTAAATAAGATTTTTCCTCTATTATATTTACTTAAATAAAAGATTAAACTTTTTTTCTCAAATATATAAATAATGATTTGTATGTATTAAGTAGATACTGGACGATAAAGATATGCACAGGAGATTCCGCGTGAGTAATTTCCAGAGCACAACTCGCGTCCGTCCATTTTGCACGTCCATGCCCATCGGGCTTTCAGGTGGATGGAATCAGATTCAGTTTAATCTATGCGACTTCACACGACGAGCCTACGGCACAAATTATATCGAGACCACCAGAATGCAGATCCATGCTAATTGTAGGATCAGACGAGTTTATTTCGCTGATAGGTAAGTAGTTATACGAATCAGTTGATTTTCTAATTAATCAATGATTAAATTGAATACACGAATGAGTTGATTTTCTAATTAAACAATGATTAAATTTTAAAGAAATAATTAAATTATTTAATTATTGAATTATTAAATTATAATTTAATGTGATTTATTTTTTAATTAATTTAAGATCTCTGTGGATAAATTTGATCAAACTATCATATAAAATATTTATGTAAAAAAATTAAGTTAATTATTAAAAAATTAAAAATTAAGTTTTATTGATAAATCTCTGTAAAAAAATAATTAATTATTAAGAAATTATTATATAAATTATTATATAAAATAATTTTATCCATAATGTACACACAATTCTTTGGCAAACAAAGTTCCTTTGAATTTTTTTCGAAAGAATATTTAAATTCAATTCAGAATTAAATGAGTTTAAATGTTCTCTTTAGACTTTATTCAGAGGACGAGATATCAGAAGACTTTAAACTCTTTTTCCCGATACATCGTAAAAAATGCGTTAAAGAGGAGAGAGTACCAAAGAAACCCAGCGTTGAAAAGGAACCTATCATTACGGAGGAACCAACTATCGAAGCGGAAGTGCAAATAGAGGAAATGATTGAACCACCAATAATTTCGAAAGAAGAAATTAAGGATTTAATTAAAGAAGCGATGCTTGAAAAGATGGAAGAGATTACTGTAGAAGACGAAGAAGCAATAAGAGACGAAGAGGAAGAAGAAGAGGAAAAAGAAGGCGAAGAGGAAAGAGAAGGCGAAGAGGAAAGAGAAGGCGAAGAGGAAAGAGAAGGCGAAGAGGAAAGAGAAGGTGAAGAGGAAGAAGAAGAAGAAGAGGAAGAAGGTGAAGAAGAAGAAAAAATAGAAGAAGAGCCTGAAATTCTTATAGAAGAGGAGGAAACTGAAATAACTCCAGAAGATGAAGAGGCAGAAAAAGCTGTAGATACAGCAAGATTGGAAGAAGCTGATGTAGAAGGCGAGGTGGAAGATTAAATGGGATATATGACATACGATTATACAGTAAATATTCGTCTTATATAGTTTTATATTTTATAATTGTTTAGACTTTATAAATTTTTTTACATTTTATTAGAAGGATAATCATTATTGCAAAGACTTATATAACTCACGGATTATTGCAAAATTCTAAATTGAAAAAAAATAAGTCCGAGAATAAATTAATTGTTAGACGGAAAATTATTTGAAATCGAGAGATTACGGTACGTCGTAGTCGTCATCTTCTCGCTTCCTTTTCAACGATTCTTCGGTCTCCATCTTTACGGTCGGCAAAGTTTGAGCAGAGGTGATTTGTATCTTAGGTTTCGTTACTTGTGTCTTCACCGCCGTGGTGCTGGTCGTAGCTGCGGATGTTTACATTAATTTACAAACACTAGAAATTTCTAAATTACATTAATTTTAGATGGAATTAAGTTTAATTCTAAATTTAGAATATATTAAACTTAATTTTTCAATTTAAGGTTTCCTATCAAGTGGACAACATGTGGATTTTGTGGCAACATTTCTATAATTATATACATTTTTCATATCAAGCTTTATTTTATATTAGAATCTTACTTGGTGGAGTTCTAAAAGATACACGAAATGGTACGGAGGAATGGGACTGCAGTAGGCGGAGAGAAGCTTAGATTCCAAATGGAAAAATGGATATATTAATAGGTATATTTACATTAAATAAATAGATTAGTTATATAATTGATACATTAATAATAAATAAAATAAGAGAGAAGAAAAAACAAGAAATAATTATAATGATTAATAATTATATTTATAATTATTAACCATTTTAAACTGTGTAATATATTTTACCTGTAGAAAATTTCAAAACTGGTTTTGGTATAGAAATGCTTTGCGTTCTAGCGACAGTAGCGAGCGTTCCAGGTCTTTTAACGATTGATACACTAGATTTGTTTCCCTCCACTTTTGGTCTTGATTGTCCACCAGTTAGATTATTGCCAACCAATGAATGCGCAGGTTTTTGAACAACTTTTTTTGTCGCATTTTTAAGTCTGTAATTTGTTCCATTTAAGCAATATCGATCTGGAGGTAATCTGAGACCATTACTCGGCTTGACAAAGGGTAATGGGATGTTGTTTTTGGCACGTGCCACATCCAGCAATACATCTCTGGGTGGTGGATTTGTAAACGAACGCTCCAACTGCATCTTAACTGCTAATCGAACATCATCCAAATCGATAAACTTCTTCTTGGCATGATTAGCATATACCTTACTATCATCTAATATACATGTGACGTATCCTATAATAGAATTTCATTTGTTAGGTTTAAAGATTCTTACAATCCAGAGTAAAAAGAAAAAAAAAAGAAACAATAAAATAATAGAAAATAATAAGATAGTAAAATATTGTAATGGAGAGAGATTGTGTTACATCAAAATACCAGATCATTTGAAAATTAGTAAAATTAAATTAAAAAACTAAAATAAAATTAAAAATATTTAGAATAAAATAAAATGTTGAAACATAGTAAAATAATAACGAAAAATCATCAAAATTGTCAATAAAGGCAGAAACTTACGATAGGTAAACTCCAACAATTGATTGATCACTTTTGGCTCGTAATCCGTTATTCCCATATCCTTCATGATTGACATGATGACTTGAGCATCTTTAGGAATATGTTTAATGTGGCTCATAGTTTTTGCTTTATCTGACATATTTTTTTTTCACAAAACTACAATAATTTCTCTTTATTTTCAAGATCTGTTATAAATATAAATAGAATACATTTTTTAGAGGAAAGCTTCAGATTTCTCTCTAGCACTTTCTGATTATAAACACTTCTTTCTTAAATGGCACCTGCTCTCAGTCGAGAGTCACATACAGCCAGAGGTTATAAACACTGATAAACACACTTACAGTCATAAACACAAATGTATCTAAGATTGGAACTCGTTCAATGTTCTTGTCTCACAGATGTCACTAAAGTCACTAGAAATCCGTCAAGAAGCTGAACGTATCTACATACGAATAGTAGATTCGCGTCGCGCCGTTGTAACGTATCTCTTCGTGTTTCCGTTTTCCGGGAAATTTGCTGTCAATCGTCAATCGTTCGATGAAATTCAGCAAGATGAATATCACCTCAGCAGGTAGATTGTCAAATAATCTTCTATCATTTTAAATATATCGGTTCTTTACTGATCATGCGAAGATTTTATTATTTTTCAATTTTTGTACGATGATTTGCAAATTACGCTAACTTAACCTTGAAAGAACTTTCGATAATTTTGAGCACCAATTTTAATTAAAAGCACAAAGAGACGAACTTCACAGGATTTAATTAAATAATGAATAAATATATTGCATATTATTTATTATTTTATTATTCATTTTTTAAATGTCATTGTATATAATTTTTGTTACATTATAGCAATATAACGATAATAATTTAAATAAATGTCATTAAAATTTTTTGCAGCTGGCATAATTTCCTTGTTGGAGGAGCCGATGCCCGAACTGAAAGTGTTTGCTCTGAAGAAATTGGACATGATAGTTGACGAATTCTGGCCTGAGATTTCTGAAGCTATCGAGAAGATGTATGTAGAAAACAAATAAACTTATTTTTATGCTATTTATAATACAATATACATTTATTAATACCGCTTGTTAATTTTATTTTTTAAATATAATATTATTTTTACAGTGAAATTCTACATGAGGATAAATTGTTCCAACAACATGAATTGGCTGCTTTGGTTGCCAGCAAGGTGTATTATCATCTGGGTAGCTTTGAGGATTCACTGACTTATGCTCTTGGAGCAGGAGAGCTATTTGATGTCAATGCTCGAAACGAATATGTTGACACTACTATTGGTATGCCTGGATTATAATTATTGTTAATATGTTTAAATCTTAAATAGTTGTCTTCAAATATTTAATCTTTCAGCCAAGTGTATTGATTATTACACCCAGCAACGTGTCTTGGAGGCAGAAGGAAAGCTTCCCCCAGGAAACAAGGGTATTGATCCTAGATTGGAGGGAATAGTGAACCGAATGTTCCAACGCTGTCTTGATGACAATCAATATCGTCAGGCCCTGGGCCTTGCTCTGGAGACACGCAGAATGGACATATTTGAAGCAGCTATTATGCAGTCAGTGAGTATTAATTTTATCTCATTGGTACTTTATAATTGTCATATAGATTATTGATCCACATTGATTTTATGTAAATAAATTTTTTAAATTTATTTATTATTTTATTAATTTATTTTATGTAAACAATTTTAGAAATAAAAATACAAAATTATAAATTTAATAATACAAAATTCTCTTTTTTTTTCACAGGACGACGTGAGCGGGATGTTATCATATGCTTTCCAAGTAGCCATGAGCCTAATTCAGAACCGTGGATTTCGCAATACTGTGCTCCGTTGCTTGGTCAGCCTCTACCGGAATCTCGGCACCCCTGACTATGTCAATATGTGCCAATGCCTCATCTTTCTGGACGATCCATTGGCCGTAGCCGAACTTCTCGATCGACTGAGCAAGGGTTCACAGGACTGCGTGCTGATGGCTTATCAGATCGCTTTCGATCTGTATGAATCTGCGACCCAGCAATTTCTCGGTCGTGTCTTGCAAGCTTTGCGAGCTACTGCGCCTATTCCGAGCGCACTACTGGTTAAACCAGTGGTTAAACCAGCTGCCGCCATCACTGTCGCCAAGACCGCCGAAGAAGACAGCACGGAAACAACAAACATGGAGACCGATGAAGGGACTGCAGTTCCTAGTGGGGAAGAGAAGGTCCAGCGCAGTGTTGAGAGTTTAGTGAGTATTATTTATTTTAATAAAATGATTATTAAGTAAAATTGTAGATATTAATTAAGTTGTAGAGTTTTTTCTTAATCACATAATGATAATTATACATTGTTTTTTCTCTCTTTCTTTAATAATTTATTTTTGTTTTATTGATTTGTAATATAATATTTATATTGATTATTAATAATGAGAAATTTATAATTTATGGTACTTTTTTCTAGAATGCAGAGGAGAGGGAGCAGCAGGAGCGTGTGGACGCTCTATCCAGCATTTTGGGTGGCGAGGTATCTATTGATCTGCATCTGCAGTTTTTGATTCGCAGCAATCATACCGATATGCTGATTCTGAAGAATACCAAGGACGCGATACGAGTTTCGATTTGCCACACTGCCACTGTAATCGCGAATGCTTTTATGCATTCTGGGACGACTAGCGATCAATTTTTGAGGTATGTATTTATTTTAAAAACGTAAGTCAATTTAGAAATTCTTTTTTTTAGTATTTTAATTTTTTTTTGGTTTTAAAACAGTAAAATATGGGGAACATTTAAATGCTAGAATTCTTAATTTTCTGAAAATTTTATTTATTAAAATTTGTCAATTTCTTGAGAAAGTAAAATATAAGAAAAATAGAGCTTTGAAAAAGTTTTAATTTTCAAAAATTTTATATTTTTCAGGGATAACCTAGAGTGGCTAGCACGAGCTACTAATTGGGCGAAACTAACTGCAACAGCTTCTCTGGGAGTGATTCATCGGGGACATGAGCAAGAAGCTTTAGCCCTTATGCAATCTTACTTGCCGAGGGATTCCGGTGCTGCGGGTGCTGGATACTCCGAAGGCGGCGGTTTATACGCTTTGGGACTTATACACGCTAATCATGGGGCCGCAATCACGGACTATCTTTTGGGTCAATTAAAAGATGCTCAAAATGAAGTACGTAATATTCATACAAAATTATATTTTAGAATTATATTATTTATATAAAACATTTCTTTCCAATTTTATATGCTTAATAATTTAATTTTAAAATAATTTTTTTTATTACATATTAAATTTAAATATTTTTATTATAATTTATTGTTTTACTAATTAACTAAATGAAATCTGCATAAAATTGAGTATATGTGATTTGATAAATGGCTTATCTTGCAAAATGTATTTATTAGATGGTCCGTCATGGTGGCTGTCTCGGCCTTGGATTAGCTGCAATGGGCTCGCATAGACAGGATGTTTATGAACAACTGAAATTCAACTTATATCAAGATGACGCTGTGACCGGCGAAGCGGCCGGGATTGCTATGGGCATGGTCATGCTAGGATCCAAATCTACGCAGGCTATTGAAGACATGGTCGCGGTAAGTTTAATACATATTTTACATCTCTTTTATTTCATCTATTTTTTTATAATGAAGAGTATGCTCTTATAAAAGCAAAGATAAATAAAAGTGACGTTAAAAGATCCAAAATAGATGTTCTGATTTTTCGGTTTTATATCGTGTTAGTTTATGTAAAAAAGTCTTAAAGTCTAAAAATATTTTTGCCGTTAACAGATTAATTAAGTAATCTGAAAGAAAATACAGGATAAATCAGTCAAGTAAAGTGAAATATATAGGTTTAAAAAATATTTAAAAAAATTATATTTAATACGGTAGGAATATGTAAAAAAAAGTATAGGAATATATAACAGCGCATAATAGCATTAATTATCATCCGAGAGCGAATAGTGACTCGCTGGCAATTTTTAGAATACATATTCCACGTGCTCTGAAAATGATAGAAGCAATGCATTATTAATTATCATCTCGATCAAAGAAAATGCGGAAGTCTGTGGGCGACGCCCAATATTTCTAAGTATACTCTTAAATAGGATTAAAAGAAGTAGAGAAAAAAGAGATAGAATGGAAGCAAAAAACCATGATGCCGCATTTTTGCAAAGCGATAATTATCCGTATTGAAGAAAGAGAAGACGTACTTACTTTAGATCGTAGAATGGTCCGCTCATGAATATATTCCCGGGGCGGAAGCTTTCTGGATTTATAATAGATACGATATAGTATAGAAAAGCTCTCGTGTGCGCGCATCCAATCGCCGTAATATCGCCTGCGAAACGCAGATTAATTAGTCTATTGAGTAACGAATGATGCATCTTTTATCGAATAATAAAGCGACATCGGCGTAGGCGAGCCTCATTTACCATCTCATCGAATCGCATCAAAGCTTATCGTGCAAGAGTGTATTACTTGCACCAGATCGGTATCTGTTTTTTTGTCCGGATTCGAACGCGATCTAACATAATACTTTTTTTTTTCATGAATATGCAAACCGAAAAATAATTTTTTCACGAATATGCAACTGCGAAATTCGAGAATGACTGTTTTTTACGTATACATATAATGCAATTGCTGGCAAAGCAACAGTTTTCGCAATAACTTGCACATTGAAAATTTTGCTTTTAATTTTTCTTTTTTTTTATAGTCCGTTGATATGATTTGTTTGTTGTTTTAATCGATGAGTTTATGTTTACGATATCGATAGACACAATAAATTATTCACGCGTGAATCAAAAAGAGAGATTGATTTAAAAAATAATTAAGATCATTCATCGAACATTCTTTTTGTAGAAGAATTATTACGATTTGCGATAATTCTAATAGTATATATAATAGAATAAACAAACAAAATTATTAATGAGAAAAATTATTCCAAATATTTTGATGATTTTTTTCTCACTGTCAGAGTGATAGTGCTGATGAAATAATGATAATGTAGTTGTGTATAAAAGATATGAAAATGTATCGGATGAATCATTTCAAAAACATAAAGAGAATTGAGATTGTTTGTAAGAAAATTTATTTTATCGTAGAAATATTTACAGGAGTGGTAGCTATAAGACGATCAATCGTCATCCGAGTGCGAACGGTGATGATTTGCGAGTCTGTAAAATGTACGTTCCTTGCGCCCTGAAAATAATACAAACGGTAATGAAATTCACGTCTCGGTCAATTTGCGTGAAAGAAAATGCGAAAATTTTCGATATTTTTGAGTACAAGAACCGAAAAAAAAAAAAATATAATAACGGGGAAAGAAGAGAAGAAGACCTATGGCATCTTTGTTTTTTTACTTCATTAGTTTTTTTATCATATGCGTAATTCAAATTATATATACTTACTTTGGATCGAACTTTGGTCCGCCCATATATACATCTTCGGCGCGGAAACCTGTTGGGTTTACAATGGACTCGGCGTAGTACTCGTAAGACCTCGAGTGCGCACACGCAGGCACTGCAAATCAAATTAGCGCGTTAACTAATGAGCCAACGAGCGATATTGACTTGAGCTACCGAACCATATTTACCTATCTTGCTGCATCCCGGCTGCTTGCTACCGCCGTTCGGATAAAAATCGGAGTCGCCGATCGGTTCCGCGATGCCGAGAGAACTCGTGTGGATTACCTGCACCACATTCGCATCCGTTTTATCCACTCTTTCGCCTGGTCCTTTAGAATCGAATGAGGGTTTTGCAGGATCTAAAGCTGCAGATCGAAAATCCGTTTTATCTCTTATTGAATCGATTTTAAAAGATTGAAGAAAGAATGACGTTTTTTTTCGAATATTTAATATTTGAAGAAAATCGAGATTTTCAAGAGAAACACGTTGATTTTCGAGAAAATTGACGTATCTTTCTATTTTTTTTTTTTTATTAAAGAAATATGAGAAGACTTTTTTAATCAGTTTATATATATTATTAATATTTATGTTTGAATTTTGATTCTTTTCGTTATATTTTTTCCACAATGATTTTTTTACGATTTACCCATCACTTCAGCGATATCATTATTGGCGTTACGAGCGGCGATGCCGACAATATGTCCACCCAAAGAATGTCCTATTAGCCTGGTTCTGGAAGTATCCAGATCTGCACTTTTTTCCAGGAAATTTATCAATCTAGTCACATGTCCCGCCACAAGCGGTACACTTTTTACGACTTTCCAGTACCAGAGATTTCCGGCCGCTTTGCTCCAGTCAACCAGGATGATGTTGTAATCGCCAATGCTGAGATAAGCTGGGATATTAAACAGAGAACGGCAATAAAAGAAGGAATTAATCGCCGAGATTCTAAAAAAATTCATAGAATTCAGGAGAGTTCAGAAATTTAAATTAGAGAATATTAGGAAAGTATCGAAGGATTTAGGAAATTAAAAAAGAGGAAGAGGAAAGAAAAAGTATATATTAAAGATTCAGAGAGTTAAAAGAAATTAAATTCAAGGAATTTACAAATTCAGGAATATATAAAGACAAAGTAAAGAGAAAGAGAGATAAGGATTGCATTAAAGAATCTTCTTATCTCAGAGAGATAAAGATTCGAGCAATTAAGATTAATTGCGATTTTACCATCTCGAATCAAGGCACAAGCTGATCCAGGCTCTACATCTCCCCGCCATCCATGAGTAATGATACAAGTGGGATGTTCAGGATTCCAAAAACTATTCTCCACGCTATTCTTGTCGTTGATAATTAACTGCTGTCCGATTTGCGGATTGTTTCTAAAGAGAAATATTCGATATTTATATAGAGACGATAATTTTTATTGCATAGCAGAGTGCACCTCGAACGTATCGTATATGTTTTATATTTACCGAGTGTATAATAAGAAGGAGGTCTTGAGAGCAGTTTCCTCGATCTCGTCGAGTTCCGACGACGTAGGTACAGGGTCGGTGACATCGATCATGAACGCCGTTCCATGTTCGTCGGCGAAAAGCGTGTAATTTGTATCCGTCGCGAGGGTCGCTAATAGAGTAGGATACACTGCGAAAAAAAAAGCGCCTTAATTCAAAATGTTCTACCAAAGTAGAATTAAATGCGAGGTCTAAAAATAATTTTTTTTTTTCTATGAATACAATTTTTTGGAAATGCGAATTTAAGGATAATCTTTTCTATCGCGAGTACGAAATATGTTTAAAGATAATTTTCTTTTCATGGAAATTGTTTGTACAAATAAAAAAAAATATATATATATTTTTTTTCTCTATAAATATGCAACCGTGAAATTAAGAAACAATATTTGTTTTACACACACAACGCGATCGCCGGGGAAGCCATCGTCGCGATAATTTCACGCGATTTCTTGAAGATATCAAGTTTTGGTTTTCCCGATGTTTCTTTTATAGTCTGTCAACAGGTAGACGTCACCATGATCGATACACAATTACGATCGATAAGCCATTATTGATATCAATTAATAGGTATTACTAATTCGTGCGTCAATTTGAAAGGAATTAATTGATCGTAACATTTTATCATGACAATTGAACTTATTTATTTTATTTCTCAAATATTAGTTTATACGTCGATAATTTTGATATTATATAATAGTATTATATTAAAAAATGAATTCTCCGCTTTTATCTGATATATCTGATTATAAATAATTTTTCAAGTGTTTTAATTCCGCTTTTCAAGGTTTTTTTATTGTAGTATTATTAGTATCTATATTACGTACACATATGCTGAAAATATCTTTTTATATAATTTTGTAATTTATTACCGTTAAAATTTTTTATATAAGAAGAGAAAGAGGATAAAAAAGCTACTTTTAGAAATTATATCTTTATAGCATTCAGCGGCAGTTTTCAATTGTATCAGAAAGAAGATCAGTATACATATACATATATATGTTCTTTCTATTCTTTCTCGCATGTTTTCGTGCATTAATTGGCGATTTTTTTTCTCCTCGAATGTCCGTGGAAACAACAGTCGTGTTTTTTAATCGATGTTTCCTCAAGGAGTGCAATTTAGCGCGCAGGCCGGAATAAACTTTCGTTGTTGCCGGCCATCGCTGCAAGCAAGCAACAGCAACAGTAGCAGGTCGATGCTAAACGAATCATAACTTGCCACTAGTCGGTCGGCTTAATCCAATTACCCATTACGGGTTCTCCATAATGTGTCCCGGCGGCTGCGATTAAGTAACGCACGAGCACATCTCGATCTCTCGTGGAAAAAGCGGCCGGCGCGCATTAAATTGTAAATCCGCGCGAGAGATAAATACGGACCGCTCGGTGTTTTAAGAACGGTATGCATAATTCGACGAAACCGAATTTTCTGAAAATTACGAGGAGAGACTTATTCATTTAGAGATGAAAAGTTATATTTTTTCTCGTGAAAAAATCTCGATTTATTTACATGTGCCGTCGTTTTTTATCGGCAGATTCTTGCAGAATGACATATAAGATCTCGATTTGAATAATTGGATAGACGCGCGTTTAAACGAAGCGCCTTTTGCTTAAGAAGAATTTTTATCGCATGTTTGTTAATTAGAAAATTTCATTGCGCATTTAATATTTAAAGCGTACGTACACGCTGCATAATTTGCAATGTTTATGCATGTAAGCGCTCTGATGTTTTACCTCTATTGCGAAAATAAAATATATTATTACATCACCGTCTTCTACACCGTGTAAAAGGACGGATACCCATTTTGTACGTCGATTTTAGATCCTTTTACGAAGCTTTCTGCTTTCTCTCAGTACGCTCAAGAGACACAGCACGAGAAGATTCTACGTGGCCTGGCGGTCGGCATCGCCTTCACGATGTACGGTCGCCTCGAGGAGGCCGATCCCCTAGTGACATCGTTATGCGCTGATAAGGATCCGATCCTGCGCAGGAGTGGCATGTACACCTTGGCGATGGCTTATTGCGGTACCGGAAATAACCAGGCCATTCGCAAGCTCCTGCACGTTGCGGTGAGTTGATCCGTGACGTAGATACAGGTGTTCTTATTGATATTATTTTGACTGATGATGTTATTTTTTATTTTATTCTTTCATTTTTTTTACATATTTTTTTTATCATCTCTTAATTTTATTTTATTGGCATTTTAATATCTTATTGCGTTTGATTATTTTATTATTTTTTATTATTTTGTGCATTTTATTTTTTTATTATTTCGGGCATAAATAATATTTAAACGCGTTTTTAAGATTTAGAAGTGAAATGTGTTACGCGTATTATTATTAAAAAAAATTAATTAATAAAAAATTGAAATTCGCAATAGCTTATTTATACATATAAATAAAAGTTTTAATTTTTCTGATTTTTTTTTTTTACATAAATATAAATGACTTTATATCGGTTCTGAAAAAATGCGAAAAGGCAGATTAATTTTTTTGCTGCTTGTTATAATTTTTATTTTTATTTTTAACAGGTCTCTGATGTTAATGATGACGTTCGACGAGCTGCGGTTACTGGCTTGGGCTTCCTACTATTCCGGTGAGTACCTTTGTAAAGTTACCCAATTCCACAAAGTGGACTCAATGAAACCGAAGAATGCGGAAATTCCACGCGTCTGTGGACTCGCGGCTTTCGATCTTTTCAGAGCTCCGTTGGTATTTTGACTGAAATCATATTTAGCGTACCAATGATACTAACTGGTTCAAAACTCAAAGGTAATCTACGAGATTGCTTCGATCCTTTTGTTATACATATATATATCTTTTTTCTTTTTTTTTTTTTTTCTTAAGGGAAAGAGAAATATGTTAATCTTTCTTTAAATAATACCGATATTGAATGATATCGAATATATTACAGACAAAGAATTAATCGCTTGGATATCAAATTCATAAGCGCGTTTTGCGCGCAAAAAATTAGAAAAATTTTTTGCGACATTGATTGAATATTGAACAGGAAAAGAATTAATTTATTGGATTATTAATTTATTACGGCGCGTTCAGCGCGCGAAGAATTCAAAATATTTATTCTGCTGTAATAACATCAATTTAATTCATCATACTCTATGCGTACTCTAATTCATTACCTTAAAATAATAGCGAGGAAGTTACTTCACTCTTTTTGTTATACTTTTCAGTAAGAAAAAAAAAGACAACATTAATTCTTTTTTTAAATAAAATTGAAAAGATATAAAGAAAAGTATTTAAAAAAAAGAACAATTAAATAATCAATACAATAAAATAAATTAATTTATTAGCGCAAGAAATTAATAAAATATTGATTCTTAATTCTTTTTTTTTTAATAACATCGATCAAACATCGGAACAAAAAACCAATCGATCGTAATTTATCAGTACTTTATTACATTAAAACAAGTAACAATTAAGCTCTCGAGTACGTTATTGAGAAACGTGTGTGTCAAGTGGGTTGTCGAAAAAGTTTTTGGCGCGAGTGCAATTTGCACTAATGTACAATGGATGAACTGCTCTTGTCAGTTTATCATGGTTGATCGCAGATATTTTGGGATGTTTTGTGCGATAAGACTACAACGAGAAAATGCGATAAACGCGCGAGTAAATGAATGAAAAGTAAATGAATGAGAGCGCTGTCTTATTTTGCTTATCGTTAGAAAGAGATAGATGATATTGTTGCTCGCACGCAACTTCTGACAATGCAGATTCCATGATAATGAATCAGTTAGTAAATTATTTCGTCACTTAAAGCATGTTCGTAATCGTCAGACATGCTTTTAATTATGTTATATGCTTTTTTTTTTTTAATACATCTTTTCAACTTATACTTTATATTTCTATAGAAGAGATTCGGAAGCATCTTATCTTTAATTTAATTAATTTAATTATTATATTTATTTTTATTAGAAAAAGTAATGCATATATTTTTAAATATATATTTATTTATTTTATGATTTTTTGATTTTAATTTTAGTATAACGTTTAATTATGTTTGGGAAAGACAAGATACTTTGATATTTTTGTCGAAAAACAATTGATCTAAAAATATCTTACGAAAAAATATGCACTTCTGGAACAGCGTATACATGCTTCTCTCGGCTATCAGTTGTCAATTAATTTTCAAGAATACTTCTTTGAACTTATCCAAGGTTGCTTGACAATGAGCGAAAATGGTATGGATAAACGAACAAGTTTAAACAGTTGTCGGCGGTTGGCGGCTGATTTGCAATTGTTAACATGAGACAACAAATACGAGGATATCGCGAAACGAGCGTCAATTTGCCTTTTGCATAGCCATTTCCAACCACAATCCACTCGCAACTGTTTAAACTCGTTTATTCTGCGACTCGAAATGAATTTTGTTTCGTCACTTCAGCTCTGCTTTGTTTTTCTTCCGCGAGAAAATATTTACTCTTCGAAATGTCAAAGTCTCTTTGAACAGAATTTTGGAAGAATCAAAAATTTGTTTTAAAAGTCAAACTGGGGATTTAGATATTTCTATAAACGACTCTCGTGCCGGTTCGAACGAAGAGAACGAAGGTTGTCTGTATGTGCAAATTTGTAGTCTTTTAGATTTCGTGGGTCAAAGGATAGATATAAAAGATGCCTCTCGTATTTCCGTCGAGTCAGGAAATGAGCGAGAGAATCCATGGATGAGGGATCGCGAGGTATACGGAAATCTGGGACACCGTGTATATAGATCGTGCTCGTTCGACTCTGTTTGCTTTATTCGCGTGTAGCTTTCCATATTAATTTCGAATGACACGATGCGTTTTTCTTTCTCTTCCTTGTTTCTCTTTTTTTTTTTTTCCTCTTTCTGTCGCTCTTTTACGCGTTTTCCAATTTTCATTCTTTTTCAAGATTTTCCCCATTACCCTCTTCTGTCGCTAGTACCGATGAAGAGAGGCCGACCTATTGAATAAGTTATATGCAATACTGCAAACTGCACCGCGCTCCATTTCTTCGCATTCAAATTGCAATTTCAGAAAGGTCAGGTTCTCGTAAGTGGACACAAACTTGGATGCGAAACTATAGCTATTCTCTAGTGAACTTGAAACGTTTATAATCTCTTTGTTTCTTACTATGAAAAAGAAACCTGATGTTTCTAAATGAAATATGATGTATATTCCGCCTTACTCTATTATCAGCATTATAAAAGTATTATAGTTTTACGGAAAAAAGGATTAGAGATAAAATAAAATACATGAAAAATTTTACAAATAGGATTAGTATATTAATCGCTGTTTGAATTCCTTTGTCTTGTAAATTTTTATTTAATTTGAATTTAATATAATTTTCGGAATTAAATTTATATTCTCTCTCTCTCTCTCTCTTTTTCACACATACACATAGGAATTCTTTTTCTAAAATTATAAAACTGTTAATAATTGATAATAATTTTGAAATATTACAACATTCTGCTTTATATCATTATTTATAATTTGAATCACGAATTTTAAGCTATAACCGAGATTAAAATTTGTTTGAAAAGTTGTCAAATCTCATTAATTAATTAATCTAGAAACTATATTTATATTAGTTTCTCGAATTAATTCAGAAAGTCTCAAGTTTTTAAAATTTGATTTAAATTCTGATTTACATGACTTTTTATGACTTCTACTCTATATTAATTATTTTTTCTCAATTTTGAAGTTAATTTAAGCTTCAAATTAATTTTTTAGATTTTTATTGAAACTTGAAAAGACAACGTCATCCTTCAATCTCCCTATTTTTTTTTTAAATCAATCGGAAATAATCTTCACTCACCTCATATATCTCGAGGCGTCACGTCATCTCGCATTACAAGACTTGCAGTCTTATGAAACGAGATTCGGGAAGAAAATATTCCCGTCCCACGAGGGTGCGATGTTCCGTCGGCAGTAGTCAATGAAAGCCGAAGGATGTGACAGGTCGTGAAACACAATCGAGTGGCCGGATAAGAAGGCGAACTATTCCGCGAAGAATTGTTTTCTTGTGTGTGAAAAATTGACTTTTATGGAAAAAATTTATACTAAAGTATTTTTTATCATCGCAACGTATCGCATTTCTTTTTCCAGTTGATACAAAACTGAAAAAATAATTCTACTCAATTCTTTTTCAATTCTCTGCAATACGTCACTTCCTTATTGGGCCACTCAATAGATATTGTCGAAGCAAAAGGAATCTCCCACATTTTCTCACTCATATGATATTTTTCGCGCGTATGTCGCTTCTGCTTTTCCTGTTCCGCGATAAGTATTCCTGGATCGAGAAAGGATGTAGGATTGTATTTTTACTTTATCGCGAAGTGTCTCACCACACGAATCTTCAATCACTTCTCTCTTATCTTGTAGATATTTTCTTTTCGGAGAGAATCATTGGGGTGTTTTGTAATTTTTAATGCTGAAAGAAATATACTATGAAATAAGTATATTGCTACATCTGATCAAAGTTTAGCTTTGAAATATTAAACGTGAAATCTTATTTTATCTTAGGCAGAAGAAAAGTGAATGAAACAATCTTCTTAGAAAGAAAGAAGCGAAATCTTATTTTTTTGTCGGACAAGAAGGAAATGAGATTTCTTTTCAGCCGGTAGAGGAACATTTTTACGGATATTTGAGAGTTTGTTTCGAATTATAATGTGACAAGTCAATTCGAAAACGGGAGTTCTTTAGATTTCAAGTGCGATGATCGACATTGCGACATATGTTTGTCAGCGAATTGGGTCGGCTTTATCTCTTATCTATTCAGTCGGGATTCGATCGACTTGGTGATAATCAATAAGAGAGAGGGAGGCCCTTAATTGGAATATACCAGGTCGATTCGGGGCTTCTCCTCTGAATAAATCATGATTTTGCAATAAAGAAGAAGCATTCTTTTTGTCGAAAAAATCATTATTTGGTCGTATAATCACAAAATTTCGCACGATTGTTGTAACGAAATTCCTTTTACGATCAGAGATTATGCAAATATAAAAATGATGTATGGAGAGAGGGGGAGGAATTATACTTAATAGCACCAATCAAGATTTATTTATTGTTTAATAATAATTATTGTGAAATCGAAAAAATATTGATTGTCAAAATTTTGTATTTATAATATAACGCCACTCAATTTTACACTTAATTTTAAATAAATATCTAAAGATCTAATTTAGAATTTTAATCAAACGAACTTTCTGTCCGTAAGATCTTGTGTCGCGTAACAAAGAAGAACATACAAGAGGAAGAATCAATAATTTTCATCTTCCCAGATCAACGAACTGAAAGCTTGGCTTTATTTCATATTGCAACTCTTTGATGAGTCCATTCTGCGCTCCCTTCAGGGTCGGAACTCTGATATAAATGGCGACTATGCGACTTAGTTAATTTCAAGTTTCAAGTTGGTACACTTCTTGTCTCTTTTTAAGTTTCAAGAGAAACTTATAAAAACTATATCTCTATTTATATATTTTGCGAATTTAAAAATGCGATTCTGCATCTCGTCGAATGACAAGAAATTCTTTAGAGAGATCTGTCCCTGCGATCATTCTGTTTCTCGTTTCTTCGCCAGATTCTCATTTCATTCTCGCGGTCCGTCCTTTCTAATTAATGTCCGGACAATGTGCGGGCGGGCGGTTTTATTATTCAAATTTTGGGTCACATGTTTTTGTGCCTCTTTTTTTCCACGTCCAATCTTCAGCCCTTTGAAACACACTGTTCCACTTCCCGCTGCACCCTCGTCAATTCGTCCTGCATGTTTCGTTGACCTTTAAAATGTAGTTACCCCTTTGATCTCGCAAACGTGACTACCGACTGTGATTATCTATTTTTTCGCCAGTAAGTTTAATTTATTTCGCGCTTTTTTTAATTTTATAAAAATACAAGAGAAAAATAAAGCAAATTAGTCTCTTTATTTGTTAAAATAAATTAATATTCGCGCAAAGGCATAAAAAAAAAAAAACAATCTTCGTATTCTCGCACATTTGTCAGAGTTTATATTATCATAATTAAATGTGACAGAAGAGAAGGAGATTAATTTTTCAGGAAACCCTTATTTCGCGTGAATCTTTTTATAGATAAACGGGCATTTTTATACGGCGCAACTATTTAACAAAACGAAATTAAAAGAGAGCGTTTAGGGATTATGATGAATTATCGTTGAATTTATGACGTGTTTTACCTTCACAAAAGATGCTCGAGTGATTCACACAATCGCTTTGAGTTCTGCGATTAATATCGTGAGAGACGACGAATTTGCCCCGTGCATTTCGCAATTACTAGATTATCGTAATCCCTTCTCCTTTTCCCCTCCTTCCTACTGAACAATCATAATCATTGTAGCTGAATAATGGCCGATTAATCATCGGCTTTATTGTGTTGACTGGAATTTTTCTTCGAGAGGAGAGACTATGAAATATTACGAAATATCGATCGCGCAATAACATCAGATCAATTGTGATTGTTATCGCGGCAACGTCTTGTAAACAATATATCGCGATTGCACGTCTAAATAATTACAATTACTACAATAACAATATAGAGCTCCGAAATATATATATATATTAAAATTACTAACTACTAAATAATTTTCGAGATGCGAGCTCTTTTGCTCTTTTTCTTTCTTTTCTATTTCGTAGCATTTATTTTATGCATTTATTTTAACGTGAAACATATTAATCATAATTGTCAAATTAATAAAGTACACGCGTTGAAATTAATTTATGTTAATCGCGTATACATTTAATAATTACAATCATTAAATTAACAATATCGGTGTATTGTTATTATGAATTATAATAAAATTCTTTATTGGACCATGCGGAATATTTTATTTTTATAAAAACACGTCGCGTTATCGCTAACATTAATTACGATTGTTAAGCAAAAAGTAACGGCGCAATTACTAATTATTAACGCATCTTCATTTCGCGCATTATTTCAAGTATGTAGTATATCTAGTAAGCGGTGCGCGCATCGACGAGCGAGAATACAACACGCATTTTGGACAAAGCGAGTCCGTAATTGAACGTGCAATCGTGGCCAATTAACGCGCGATTCCCGGAATTCACGATGTAATCGTTAACGCGGTTATGGCAATGGCCGATGCCTGCAATTGATCGCTATTTATCCATCCGAATGCGTACGCTATTATTGATCGCGGAACAAATTGTGTTGTCGTTGCCCGCACATTGCCTCCAACCTTACGCACGTCGCTCCTCTGCCTCCCATCCCCCTTTTCAATTCCCTTTTCCCACTCAAATACATATGTCATGTTTGTACTACGTCATATGTATTGAGTATGACATTGTAATTTGATGTTTTTCTCACGAGGGTATTAAAGTGAAGACGGAGACAAATGGAGAAAGTCATTAAAGATCGAAAAGATTGAATAGTCTTAGATTTGATTGTGCAAACAATAATCGTGATAAATGAATGAAATTTGATTTATTTTGTCTGAAATCCAAGTTGACAAGATTTGCTTTGAAGTTTAATTGAAGAGATACGTGTTGAAGATCGACATACTAGAACGAAATTTCAACTAAAGCTATGTAGAAATAAATATTAGACTTCATAGTTCTCGTCTAAATTTTTCGGTAGTGAATCCCAGGCAAAGAAATTTAATTTCAGCGACGATTGGTGTCTTTTATTACTACGGAAAATTATTTGTTGCACTGACTCTAAGCTGGCGAACGTCTCCGTCTAATATAACTGAGGAAGGGCCTGGAAAATATTTTTCTTCGACTTTCCGCGGGACTCGTCGAACGATTAAATTCCAGCATTCAAACAAATGGAATCAATCGTCAATAAAAATTTCACCATACAGAGTGTTCCATTAAGTGTTAATAATTAGAAAGAAATTAAAAAAATATAATTTAAATTTAATAAAAAATATAATTTAAATTTAAAACTTTAAAATTACAAAAATTGTGCGTAAAAAGAGGTTTAAAAATTTTAATAATAATTTAGACAATAATTATCGAAAATAGGGTTATAATAATAATAATAAGTTAAAATAAAAAATAAAATTTATATGATTTTATATTAAATATATTTTATGTCGTGAGGTAAATAAATAAATAATGTGAAAATTTAAGTCAACTTTATGAAATGATGAGATTTTCCTTTCAAGGACCGTCGTTTTCTCGTGAGGATTACGAGAGGACGTGAGGTCGAGTGGGCAGGATTCCCCGGGAATTAGGGTAATAAGCAGCGACGAGAACCTGAAGGAAATGCGATGAGAACCTCTGATACATTAATCTCGATTTTAATCAGTGTTCTAATCGCGACTGTATGTAAATTAATTTTGGGAAAACTAGGGCTTTCTGGGAATGCGAAGAGGAGGTCTAGGAATACGTGAGTGGATTCTCGAACGAGCTCTTGAAGTGCTCTCTCGATTTGAACAATATAAAGATGAAACAGAAAAATATATTGAAGGAAGGAATAAGAAAGAGAGATACAAGATAGTCCAAAAAAAAAAAGAAATTATAGAGAAAAAGATTAATTAATCAAAAGAGAAAAAAGAAGGGATGATTATTCTTAGGAATTAAGTTTGTTGATTACTTGTAGAACTCTTTCAGAGAAGGAGAAAGGGAAGAAACATTATCTAGGAACATAAAAGAAAGAGACGAAATAAGGGTAATCGTTGCGCGAATTAATATCTTCGTGTGACATTTAAATCCTACGTAGGGGATTAGCGAATTCGCGGAGGGGGTAAGAGTTGCAATCCCAGATAATCCTCGCTTAGAGTCACCGAAGACCCAGCGTCCAATTTTAATATTTCTCGATCGGAATTAGTTTGCGTGAACTTCTTCCCTTCTTTGCCGCGGATTAATTTGCAGGTAATAATCGGCTAATTAACGGGATATTAATTTCGCGTCTAATTACGAATCGATGATCACTCTCGCGTTATTACCGCATTGTATCGTCTAATTTCTCGCGTTTATATATATTTTATATTAGCCAGCTCTAACTTATTTATCGTCTTAAAAAACATTATTTACATAGTTTATTTATATAAAATTTCGAGTTCTTTTTCGAATCCTTTCTCAAAGTACGAGTTCTGACAATTTTTATCATTATTGCAATCATTATAATCTTTTATATCGAGAGTTACATAGATTATTAGATTGCACAAATTCAACAGAAATTAATGTTTGATCGAAATTGATAATTAATAAATAATAAAGTAGAGTGTACAAGTCTGTTGGAAGAAAAGAGAATCGATGCTAATGTTGCTCGAATAATCGGTATTTCTTATCCTGTTATGTCGCGAAGTTTATTCATGTCGATGCAAATGTAGCAGTAATGACCTTTTTATGGAATGCACGCGAGCGAGTTTTATGTAATGCCACGGAGCGGTTGATAAAAATTGCGTGAGAAAATCGCGCGGTATCTTGCGAAAAATTAATGGCTTTCGGCGCGGCGATGTTACGTGAAAGTCTGCGCGCGTCCATAATTAGACGTTTTTGAAAATTAGGCTAGCAAATGTAATCGAGAAAATATTATCGGGAGGACACATCGAGTGCAGTAATGAGCGTCGTCGCGTTTCTCATTAACATTTTATCAATAATATTTTAAAATTTTATCAAAATTATGTTTATATCGCGAAATAAATGAGCCTAGAAATAATTAAGGCTTTAATTAAGCGCGATAATTGAATAATAATTCCCACGCAAGACTTTCTATTATTTTCGGTCTTAAATAAATTACTAATATATTATTATGTTATTATTATCAGTAAATTATTACAGCAATTAATTTCATTTTAAAATAAATTATTTTAAAATTTACAAATATACATTCCAATTTTGTAAATACAAGCGGAGAGAGGAATATTCATATTTCTCCGAGGTAAGAATTTCGAGAGATTTCGAAATTCTACTCGAGGAAAGTTTTTATTTCAATTCATATTTAAAAGAGGGCCTCGCGTCCTCGTTCTCGGCAGTTTAATGTCCACTAAAGTTCGGTCCTTACTGCATTTTGAGAATGGCGGCTGAGAAATCTGCAAAGTAGGATTTAGTAACTTTCCCTGGGGAGACTTTCGGGCGCCGGAGTTTGTTACATTTATTTCGCCGCCGTTGCATCTCGTCTACCATAAATAATGCGCTTTAATACGTCGTATTTTAACGCGGATCCGCTCGTTAATTAAAATGAGTTTATCGTGCGCGAGCGTCGGAAAAACATTTTCCGTTCTTCCCTCCTTCTCCCCCTCCTTTTATTCCAGCCCCCTAAGTTTGCGTCATTTTCTTACGATAGATTAACGAGTACGGAGGCAGTTATGTCACTGTCCGCGATGTTAAATTATTACAGTTTCTCTGCTGCAGCTGCAGCTGCAAGCATCAGTTTGCACCTTCTACTGTATAACTACTAACGGCGTAATGTTCGATTTTGAAGAGAAAAAGGATCACTTTATGTCTCAAGGCTTTTAATATTTAATTCTACATCGACTCCATTTCGGAGTTACTTTGAGAGGAAAGATTTAATTTAAATTTCCCGAGACCTCTTTGACCGTGTTAAAAAGGCCGGCGAATCCAATTTATCCGCTTAGCTGTCGATTTTTACGGTAAGGAGAACGCGACACTTTTAACAATCCTTCGTTTATTTAATATAATTAAAATTCATTTAATCAAATTAGCCGTTAGTCTAGAAATTATGATTGCGCTATATATCGAACTCTGTATATGTCACGTATACATATGTCTGATGCGTCGCGGTCTGTGAAATGTTTCGCAGGCCAGGTGCATCGGGATACACCGAGATGCGTGCAACCACAAAACGCAAAATGTCATATTTGCATATCTCCCTCTTCCTCTCTCTCTCTCTCTCTCTCTCTCTCTCTCTCTCTCTCGAAATTTCAAGATGAAGATCGGCTTAGGATATTCTTTTTGAGAGATTGCTCCGACTCTTGTGGGAGCACTAGTGTCTATCGAGAATTTAATTAACGTCAAATCGAACACGTTCGTTCTCCTCTTGTTCTTTGTGCTATCGCGGCTTCCACGTGCTCGACTTGTCTTCTACGCTGTTTGCGAAACACTTGACGCGTTTCTCTGTTATTCGACCAAAATAGACCGTGTGAGTTAGACTTTTATTGAGGCGTGATATCTCTTCTTCTTCGGTCTTTGATATCGATCTGCAAGATAATTTCGATCGATTTTTCTTTATATTACTAATTACATTTTTTCTTGAATTTTTGATGATATATTACTTTATTTCTCAACGTAGAGAGCACTTTATTATGTAATCTTATAACAATTAACTTAATTTCTCGCTGTCGATCCACTATTTCTTCATTATCGATTCTTACCGGAAGTAAGTGGGAGCTTCGAGTGCCGTTTAAGGGTTAATGGGGAATTCAGCCCACAGGGGCTTGCGACGATTAGTCTTTCCCTTCGTCGAGAGACGCAGACTAATTGTGCAGATTGCCAATTTCGTAGTAGATCTCGCTTCAAGTAAGTACTCGTTGGAGAAATGACGGCGGAACAAAGTATAACGTATGAAGGAATAATATCGAGAGGTTAAAGACAGGTGCTAAGTATCATATTTTTTCGATCTTGAATTCGGAGATTATTTATTTAATTTTTATTTTTATTTTGCACTGTCTTATATTGAATTAAGGCAGATTTTTATTTTTTCTTATATCCTTATATTTATCGGATTTTGTTTCAAGTTTGTGTGTCACTTTAATTTGAATTTTTGATCCTAACGATCTTGATGAATTAAGTTTCTGGAGTTCCATCTTTAGGACGAATGCATCAGGCAGATGCAATCGCGAGTCTTACCGAAGGGCGTAACTTGTGCTGCGCGTTAATGAGTGAGCATAATTAATGTCGTTCCGGCTGCAGACAACATCAGATAGTGGAAGGGGCGGTCTCGTTGAGTTTCCGAACTCCAGATATCGCGACTTGGCGAGGTCAATTAATCTCGATCGATTTCGGCTGGGCTCTCTCCCAGAGATAACAATATTTCACATTGCATTAACAAACTCAACATTCTAATTTAACATAAATAATGATTAAGAGACGTTTAAAGTCTGCAGAGAGATTTAATTTATCTGACAAAAAGTAATTCTTTATCTTTACGAGATTGTCACTCGTATTAAAAATATTTTAATATAAAATTATTAATTCAAATTAAAAAATAAATAAAGAGAAAATAAATTTCAAAAGATATTTATATTTAAATATTTGTACGCGCTCGAAATACCCTCATATTTATGTTAAAAATTCTTTGTGGAATGGAATTATTCGACAATATTATTAAATCGTCAATTTAATTTTAAAAAAATATCATTAAAATCATGGCATTGGGTCGCCTGTCGGTTAACTCTTTTCCAGGGACAATTGACCTGATGAAATTCAGTCGTCTCATTGGCGCACAGCTTTAAACGGGTTCCACATCGGGGTCAACATCGGGACGGGTCGCGAACAACGATGGAAAACTAAATAATTAGCGCGACGACAGTGAACGGTCGGTCGATCGGACGATTAACGCGACGGCGACGAACACAATTGATTTTCTGATTGGGCGGTCGGTTAGGGGGGGTCCGATGAGGGGGGCCTTCGTCGCCATCGTGGTGTTGGTGTATCCGTCATCAGTATCTGTATTCACTGGTTCATCACCTACGTCGGTTCGATACGAACGGCCGGCTAACCGCGTGTCTCGCGCTTGCGCGAATTTGACAGTGAGATCGCGTTTTTATTTTTCCCAATGACAGAAGTTATTAAGATCGGCCGCGAGAACGCGGATATCGCATCGTACGATTGCATCTCACGACATTCAATCGCGAAGCTTTACTTAGGATTGCATCCGGCTTGCGGTGAAATACCGTGCAATCGCGTTCCTATGTATGTCATAATTGAAATCAGAATCTGCAATTGCAGATAAAAAATTCTATACGAAACAAAATAATATAATATAATAAAATTGTATTCTAAAATATATATTCGATCGAGAAATAAAACTTTTGAAATTTTAATCTTTCGTCGTTCAATAAAATAGGAGGTATGCTAAAAAGACACTATAGTCACGTTTCTGTTGAAATAATTGAAGGATAGTAAGAAGAAGCTTGTCTCTTTAATTATTGCGCGGCGAGTTTTTACATGCCAGGAACAACAAAGGGATTAGGAGTCTTTCTCCTTCTCGGGATATTTTTCATCTTCGTATACACCGATAAATATTATAACTTGATTAACGAGTGCTTTACCATCATTTATCGTCAAATTCGCAAACTTTTTTTTCGTTATTTCTTGATAATTTCATCGGAAATATTTCTTGACACATTATTTGCACATGAGCACCATTTCTTTCATTTGTCATAACAGCTTGCATATGTATATTTACGCGTACAACCAAATATAGACGCACACGCACACACACACACACACACACACATACATACACGTATACATTCTACGCCTTTAATAATAATTATAATTACATGCACGCTGTTTCGTTTTTTATATACAAACTCCTCGATATTCCGTGCGGGATTTAATTAGGGAAACTCAATCGAGAATTTAATTAATCGGCGATAGTTTATCGAGTGATTTTGCGGTTACACGAGGCGCGCTTGGAGGTACTAGGTTACAGTTTCCTTATTAGGCTACTAGTCAGATTGTTTGTTCGCGTTTCGAGTTCTCGCGCGATTAGGCTATGAGATATTTAGATCGCTCTAAAGGTACATAAAATGTTCGAAAAATATTATAGTACGTTTATAAAGAAAATTTCTAGTGAAATGGATTACTGAAAAGAATTCAAGCAAAAAGAGAAGGTTTTATCAAAATTAGATATTATTGAAAAATCGTTATTGAATACAAGGGAAAAAGACACAACTTAATATTAAAAATTTCAAATTATTAAAATAGAAGCTGTTATTAAATATAAAATTATTCGCATGCAAAATATATACATAGAAATATTTTTGAACATTCTAATTTATACTAGAAATATAAACTTAATAAAAAATATTAACAATATTTTGTCGTAATATAAGATATGCTTTAGGAATTATTTTTAAATATATAATTATTAAAATAGGCATTATTATATTATTGCATATTGATATGTAATCGATATCAGATATGGAATAGGAGCCGCTAGGAAGATTTAAAAAAATATTCTTAGCTCGTCTCGAAAAAAACATCGAATACAAAACGTTAACAGGAGTCGCTAATAGGAAGATTCGCGATAGAGATCTTTCCTCAACAATATCGTCGACAATGTGTCCGATGGTTCGACCTATTCGGACACGCTTGTTCCAGAACGAGCCAATCGCGCGAGTAGAATAGCACCATTCGAGTTCAGTTTTACTTTCACCGGCTGTCGAATCACGGACGATTCACGGATCGATCTCATCGATTTCCGGTTCCTTTATACCCTGCTGACGGTGATCCCCGGTCTCCCGGGGCCCAGAGCCTACCTGGCCGGTCGCCAAGCCTGATTGCGATACCTGCACAGCAGCACCTTTTTAAAGGCCTGACGGAAGACCTTGTTAAAGATGGTGTAGAAGATTGGATTGACCATAGAGCTGGCGTAACCGAGCCAGGTGACCAGGTCGAAGATCTTGCGGTCGATTCGGCGCTCGCAATCGGGACATACGGCCGGTACCAGGTTCAGCACGAAGAACGGCGCCCACAGGATCACGAATGTGAAGAACACCACGCCCAGCACCTTGGTCGCCTTCTGCTCCAGTCGGATGATCCTGCCGTGGCGAGAGCTGTTGCGCGACACGACGCTGCTGTTGCGCGAGTGATGGCTACGCACCTGGCCGCCCGTGTACCTGAGCAGATTCGGCGACGACGGATTATTCTGCTTCAGGCTGATGCTCGTCGTCCCCGTCGCGCCATTATGCGCCCTCATCGTCGCCGCACGTCGCAGCGGCGTTGCCCTCGTGGTGGTGGACAGTAGAGTCTTAGTATTGCCTGCAAAAATTCGAAAGGCTCGATTCAAGGAAATGAAAAATCTGTGGGAAAAGAAAGAATCGCTAGGAAAATTTCGCTCGTGCGAAAAGTTATTGTGTTTTTGGGCCGTTTTGTCAAACTTTTAATTAATTTCAAATTTTAGTTTAAAAGAGAGAGAGAATGAGAGATTTTCATAAGTTCTTTAAATATTTAATAAAAAAACAAATTTATACAATTTTAAATTAATCAGAAATTAAATTATATGAAATTAAATGAGCATTGAATTTTGTTAATTCAACAATTGAAGAAGAAATTTTGAAATCTTAATTTTTTAATATTAGATACGAAAGTTTAAAGAATTCAATAATTTTTGAACGAAAAATCTTTAGGATTTTCTTTTATCTCCGTTAAAAATCTTTAAGATCCGCGATTTCATCAATTTTTAGAGCCTTAAATCTTCTGCGATCACTTGTGCGAAAATCCTGGACGATCGTCAAAAAGCAACGATCGGAAGCTTTCCGAATGATCATAAATCACGTTCTCCTCGAACGGATCTCTCCATTTTCTCCAGGTCGTAAAAAGAGGGTGATCGAAACGAGAGATCGGCAAAGTCCGGGCAACCTTCCCGTTTGCACCCTCTCCTTCTCAACCTAACTGTTCTCTCGAGCTCGCTCTAGTTCTACCATCTCTCTTTCTCTCTCTCTCTCTTTCTTTCTTTCTTTCTTTCTCTCTCATTTCCGCAATTTTTAGCGGAACGTTAGCGGCACGCGATGACTAGGAGTGGAGTTTCCCGGAGGCAATTATCGAGTAGCTAATCGAAAGCTCGCGTTGTTGTTTACGTCATCGCCATCGCTTATCGGCACGTACCCAGGCTAGAGCCTCGCCTTCCGCCTCGCAACGTGACCACAGAATTCGCGAGGGTCAGTTGCTCGTAATTTTTGACACCCTCCGTAGATCTGGCGCTGTTGTTTCTACCTAGCAGACCCATCTCCGCATTCTTACTGCCGATAGGCCTCACAGTATCGCTCAGTAAACCCATTTCCAGACCTTTGTTGTTGACAGACTTGACTGTAGTGTCGCTGATCAGACCCATCTCCATGCCCTTGTTCCCGATAGGCTTCATCGTATCGCTGGAGACGATGACGATCTCGCCCGAGGGAGGCGGTCTCTTGGACGATTCCCCGAAATAGGGGCACGTACAGGGTGGCGGTAGCGTTATAGGTTCGTCGGATGTTTTGTCGTGACACTTCCTGCGCATCATCGAGTCGTCCTCGTTTTTGCGACAGGACGATTCCTCGTGAAAGCTGAAGGACCTCTTTCTGGGCGCCTTTGGCGAGCCCAGGGTTTGGATCGTCCTCTGCAGGTGGGCCTCGTTGTAGGTCGATGCTCGTCTCCGATGTTTCCAAGGACTCGCGAAATCCTCTTGCGCTGACAGGCTCGTCCTCGAGCAAGATATGCTACTCTCTGTGCTTTCCACGCTCCTGCAAACAGATAATAATAATTTTTTTTTTTTAATATATTAATATAGAATGATATAGAGCATTATTAACATTATAGTTTTAATATAATTTTATTGTATAAAAGTGTTATTAAAATATTAGTATCAAGATTATTAATAATGTTAAATGTTAAATTAGTTATAATAATTATATCATAATATTTTTAATTATTATTTACAACGTCAAATAATAATTTATTTGTTGAATAATAAATAGAATAACATCAATTGCAGGGAATAATAAACAGGATAAGCTTACAATAATAGATACGGTTATCTTAAAACATAATTATTTTAATACACCATAATTAATATATAATAGTACAATAAATACACACACAATATTGTGTAAAATGTACAAAAAATGCATATTTTATACTCGTTACATAAATTTATCAAAATTAATTGTAAAAATTCGAAAGTTTAAGTAAGTTGAATTTTTTTCGAAAAGTTATTTATTTGCAAATTATTATTTTTTTATGCTTGATAGTCTTTTTATTTTTGCTACGAGATCGACGAATCATAGAGAAAAATATTTGGAAAGTTTTACGCAAAATGACAAAATTTCCGATATCAGTTGTAATCGCGACTTCGAAATAATTTATATACGCAGTACGATAAACAAAGTACGAATTGAAAGATTAATGCTCGAATTCCGTCATGCTCTCTCTCTTTCTTTTTCTCCCGTTTTGAATAATTTCTCTGTTATGAATCAAATGAAATAGAAAAAGAGAATATCTAAAAAGCTTCACGCGGGACAAAAAGCTTTCCTTATCAATCGCAATCGAGTCGAGAATAATCCCTCTACATACGGTAAATTGAAACAACCCGAACGTTTCAACGAGAGATTAATTCTACGAGCCCTTTATTACTTGGCGTGGGATAATCCTCTTATTGCTCGTACTTGTCGTTTAAAGTCCATCGAGGACAGAAAATATTTGGATATTTCTCTCTCGTGAACCGACTTCAAAGGGAATCTACAAATAATATCGCCGTCACAAAACATACTTGGATCCATGCTTGTATTGTTCGATACGAACGCAGGTCCCTTTATCATTCGATACGACCGACGCGTGCTATTGAAGAGAAAGAGATAGAGAAAGACGAAGGAAAAAGGGATGGAGAACGGAAAAAAAAAAGAAAAAAAAAAGGATGAAAAAAAAACGATTGCGTCCCATTTTTCAGCGGGGTGAATAATTGATCGCGAGATTGGATGAGTTAGTTGCGAGGCTCGTGAAAAAAATCAAAAAAATCGCTGCCGTCGCTGCAAAATTACAGACAAGTTGCGAGATGTGTGTCCTGCATTCGCGACACTTTTGACGGCCGCGAGATTCGTTGCATCACCCGTTATCGACCTGTTATCGGTCTTATCCCGGCCACATATCCGCTATTTTCCCGCGTCGGACACTCAATTCGCAAATAAACCCGTGACTCAAATTACGATACGAACGAATGTCAGGCAATAAAATAGATCTCACGTTGAAAAGATAATACAAATTGAAAGTGATAAGGGAATAATGTAAAATGCGAATTTTAAAAGAAAAATTACAATTGTAACATAAAAAAAAAATCAAAGTAGATGAGATAAAAATGTGAAGATTTTAAAAGGAGATTAGGATAACAATGAAAAGAGATTGAAGTATAATGTAATAAAGATGCAGCTTTAAGTGAAAATTTAGTACAATGATATAAAATGTCAGATAAATTTAAGTTAAATTGAAAGTTACGATTTCTGAGAGATTTACAAAATCTTTGAAAATTGAAATAATTGAGTAGTTTTATTCCCCTGCTCTTTTGATTTTTCTCATCGTTATCGGTTGCTGAAGCTTGACAATTTTATCAGCGCTTCGGAGACACGTCGACGGGGTTTTCGGGGATAATTGAGGATGCTCTCTTCGGAAGGAAGAGAAACGGCCTTCATTGTTCTCGGAGTGGATTACGGTTGCGGTCTTGACGGTAAATTGAGAAAAATATTGGCTGAGATAAACTGTGGGAAGTCGAGAAGGAAGGGGGAGATCTCGTCTGGTTGCGAAGAGGAAACAGATGCATCTCGGCAAGTGCATCGCGAACAGAGAATTTGATTTGATTTTTTTTTTTTTTTGCTGTCACGGTATATATTGTAAATACTGGCTCATAAGGAATCTTTATTGGGAAGAAACATGTTTGTTAAAGCTTCATATTTTTTTTGTTTCACAATAAATCCTCATAATTATATTAATTTATTTCAATTGATATGTATTCAGATTAAAATTTATTTTTTATTTTCTGGAATCGTTATTTATCTTTTTTTTTTTTAATTGATGTCGGGTTAATTTTTTGACAGAAAATTTCAAGTGTTATTACAAAGATATCAATAAAAATTAGAAAAATAAAGAATTAGAATTAGAAGAAACTAGAAAAAGGAGAGTAAAAATGTAACCAAGATTTTAATTTCAGTCTATTTGAATAAAGTTTGTAGAAGGAGAGACTTATAAATTGAATATAATCTAATCTATAATTGTACATAATTGTAGGAGAAAGATATAAACAGAGGGAGGAAAAGAGAGAAACATTCTGAGAAGTCTTTGGACACTTCTCGTTTATTTGATTCGAGAAATCGACAGGAAGCGACTTGACGCCGCAAAAGGCGAAGTTCTTTGTGCGCAATAAAGAGAGGTAATCTTCGTTTGATGCGTTCAGAAGCGCACGATTCTAAGTGCATTCCTTTATTAGAGGTTTATGTGGGAGAGAGTGGATGGCAAGAGTAGTTTACTTAAGTACACAACCACGACTGAGCGAGCGAAACTCACCCCTTCACCCTCCCCTTTCGCTCGCCCTTTTCGTTCTCCTCTACTGAGAGGGGTTGGTCCTGGTTTTGCACTTTGAATGTCGGCAGCTAAGTGCAATCCACTCTAAGGCCACCGTGTATAAATGGGTTTTCTCGTCGTCGTCGTCTCGTCGCGGTGACCTTACTGACGTATCCGCTTTTTGTGTTTTTGCTAGTGAGTTCCGCGGGGACAAAGGAAAATTTTTGAGAGATTCGATTGTCACTGAGAGTTAAAAAAAGATTGCGAGATACGAAAAAAATTGTGCATAATTTTTACTCGCAGTAAAAAAACAATTTTAGTTTCGTCGGTTTTTTTAATAGATTACAAACATCACAGGGTTTATACAAAAAAAAAAAGTCATTGTGAAATTAAATTCTGTGTACATAGAAATTATTTGATTAGATTTAAAATTAAATTTCTTAGCTTTTGCGGAAAAGATTTCGCTATTGAAGATTTTCGCAATCCAGGATTTACCTTAGTCTTTCCCGGATAAGGCTTGAATTTATCATTAAGGCCAAAGAGATTTCGTTCTTTTTCCAGATATCGTTACTAATACGTCCATTAACGGCCGGGAGTAACGATGGAAACCTTCTCAAAGATTGCAATTTAATGATCGTGCCAATCTCTTTGAAAGACTTTCGCCTCCCTCGATAGTATCCGATCACATGCGATACGTGTTTCCGCTTGTCGCGAAATTTTTCCAGCCGGCTACGTTTCTCTTCCTGCATCTTACGTTTCCCGAATCGCGTTTCTTCCGAGGATTTTCTCCGCCTAGAACTGCATTTCTTAAAATCCTCGCATTTTATCACTCTCTAGAGAGATTCTAGGATCTTTCCCGAAAATATTTCTAGGATTCCAAGATGTATCTTGAGATTGTTACTCTCGGATTTTATTTTCTCAAGAGTATGTTCTCCGATCGTTTCTGATCTTTTGGAAGATCCGGATTTTTTAAACCGGTCTCTTAAAGAATGTGCGGAATTAGAGAGGAACGTGAAAAATCAAAGATGCAAGATCGCGGATCGGTGTATTTTATGATTGAAACATATTTTACGACCGCAGAACGATGGAGTTCTTTAATATTCTCGCCGTACTCTGACGCTCTCGTTTCACTTTCAGCTTGCGTACTCCCGTCGATCGACTCAGACGTGGAAGCTCTAAACGACGTCAAATATAATTTCTCTCTTTCCTCTTCCCCTTCGCACTTACTTTCGATTCCTTCGACAAGTATGGACGATGATCCTGTGTATAAGAATATTCGAAGGAATATATTTCAGATGCCTTGGATGAATATCAAATTGATTTCATTTAGTTGATATATAACTTTTATAAAATTGATTTTATTTTTAAAAAATTCTTAGGCGAAAAATATTAAGGGATCAAAATAGATGTGAATTACTTTTTGCATATTTAAATTATGAATTAATAATGTGGAATAAAGTTTTTCTTTTATTCGAGATATTTTTTGATATAATATAATATTGAGAGAAATATATTTTAATAAAATAAAACTTAATAAATTTAAGCTCGAAATACGAGTGGCAAATATTGAGTTTGAAGATTCTCTGAAAGCCGTTTCGCGTGCTCCTGAAAATCTTTCTGAAAATACTATCTCTCTTGGTATGTTATTAATAGAGATATTGAGAGGCCAAATCCACGAAGCAACGAGTTACGCTTTTAAGAAAGAAACTTTGAGAAGATATTTTTTCAGGATATTTTTTCAGCATTCAACAAAGATATCGCGAGACTTAGATTGAAATATTGAGAAACCAACATTGACTTAATATCGTAAATTCAGATTACGAACGAGAATATCGAATATAATGGCACACAATTTTTCGCTAAAATTTTCGTCGAGCGTGAATCTCGAGTATATAGTGACATAAATTCATGGGGGAAACTTCTCGACCGCCGGGGTGAGTCGACTTGACGCGGGGCTAACCGCGTCTTGTGATAGTTAGCGTGTTGTGCGAACCGGAGTGACAAAATGACGTAAATTTGTGCCGTCGTATTGCTGCACGGAAACGCGCTGCCGTCAGGCACAATAGCGTGTTTTGAAAGCCAGCGGGTTACGACGCGATGGATATGTCGTTAATAATTGCGAAAGCATCCGCCGCGAAAATCCAGACAAGCTTAGAAATTCCCTCTTTGCAAAATTGCACCGGGATAGATCGTGATCTAGATATGCCTTGCATAAAACAATATATAGTAGTGTTACAGAAAGTGTATCAGAAAGAAAATAATGATTGGATTCAAAGAAATGGAGAAAATAAAAAATCTTTTTTTTTTTTTTTTAGTAAATTCTCTAAAAAAGTATCTTTTTAAAGAAAAAGATATTTTATGAAATATTTTTTTTTCTCACGGGTGAATTAAAAATGAAAATTATAGAGAAATATAGAATATACTGGAACGTTAGATTTTTATTTTTTATTATTATATAATTCGCTTTTTATATTTCTTTTTTTTTAATTTATATTTTTATATTTTTAATTTATACAGTTTTCAATTAGTACTCTAATTATTCTTAATTTGTTCGAATTATATGTATATGGAAGACTTTTCTTCTCTTGTGTTACATGTAAACCTATAAATGACACATTATGACAAACGACAAAACATTCAACGACAGGATACGAAACGGAAGGATTACAAAAGGATTCGTGATTCGCAAACACATATCTGACTCGGCATACCCGTTGCGGAAGCTGCATCTGCGCGGAGACGGACCGTGTTGCTGCAGCGGCAGTAACTGTTGCTGCTGCTGCTGCTGATGCTGCGGCGTCAATTTCGATGGGGTTTGACTACCGGGGCTTCCGGCCATACCCTCGAGACCCCTCGATAGCTTGAGCATCTCCGCGCCGAAGGCGTGAAGGGCGGACATGGCCGAGGGTGGCGGTTCGCTTTCCGGCAGCCAGAGCTCGTGGGTGTCGAGGGTGGTCAGCTCGGTGTCGGTCGACGTACCGGAAGTGTGTTGCGGCGTTCCTCCACTGCCGCCCGAGCTCTTATTCAGGAGGTACCTCTTCCAGGTGCCTCGTCGATCGAGTCCTGTAAATTGTCGGAGGGCATCTCAGCGATCTTATGTATGATTATTAGAATTTTTCTTCTTTCTTTCAAAGAGGGAAGAAGGGATTCTGGGGTGATTTTTTTTTTATTGGAGAATGCGTGGAATTTTATTGATTTCAATGATTGGAGATAATATCGAGGAAAAATGTTTTAATTATTTTTTATCGAAGATGGGAGGCAGTTTTTCTTTGTAATTTTAAATCTTTTTAAAAAGCTCAAACGAGTTTCTCGTATCGCGCGTTTTCCAAATCAAGCAATTAATAATCTTAGAGGCAAATATTGAGTTCGAGCCCCTGAGAGCCCCTTTAAAAATATTTATGAATCATTGCGCAAACGATTTATTTCTCATTTTATCATTTTATATAATTCAGGAATAATATAATTTTTTGAAATTTTTTTTTTCCTTATTTCAAATTATTTGGAATTCTTAAGTATCTGTCGATGTTAAGCCCCGGTTTGTAACGAGACGCTCAAGGGATCTCCTCTCATGTTCCGAAATCTTCCAATCCTGCGGAATATTAAGTGCCCCGTAAAAATCACCGCTCCCACCGTCGAGCTATCGATTAATTTTCATATCGGACGCGACTTTCTCAGCATACTGTGTGTCGCATCCGAGCTCTTTGCATAATGCCCGGAATTTGCATATCTTCGTCGTGGACGTCGGTGAGCTTCCGCTGACGTGCCGGCGAAATTTCTTGTCGGCGAGTGCCTCTAGACAGAGGCCCGCCTACTTCGATCGATCTATGGCGGAAAAAGGAAGAGGGGAAAAAAAAAAAAAATCAACTGGCTTCGAAGCCATTAATCATGCGACCGACCCCGCATCCTCGATGTTGCGCGCCGAATTATTTATACGATAATGGCTAGTTGCACACGACGGAGATTCGTGCAAATAGATGAGAGAAATAATTTATAACTAGCAAGTATTCGCTTTATTCCGGCAGAAATTCTCGAATCGCTCCAAGAGTTTGTGAAGAGAGCTTTTAAGGAAAAGATTTCAAACGAGCAATCTATTTTTATTCACGGCGTTTTTTATTTTCTACGATAATTGTAAGATACCCCCTCGCGACTTTCCCATTCTGAAATTCGCACTAGAGAAACACCTAATCGAGAACGCTCTTTAAAGTGCAATAATTGTGCGATGCGCCGTGCGATAAAATGGCGCGGCGCATTCTGGCGTGAAGTTGGTATGCAAATTCCGTTTGTTGCGCGGTAATCGCAGATTTGCCGGAGTAAAATCAAAGCGACAGTAGATGCGATGGCTTCCGGCGAAACTCGCTTGGAAGTGGGATGGAGAGAACGAAGGAACGCTTTCTCCCTCGAGAGCGCTTTGTTAAGGAAGACGAATTTGCGCCGACATTCCCGGGAAACGTTTATGAGAGAGCGAAGCCCGGCACGCGCACACTTCCCTTTGAAGCTGCGGGCTTCCGATAAATCGGAGTAAATAATTTTTATTGGATGCAAAAAAAGAGGCTAAATCGTATATAATTCTCTCTGCGCCGCCCATTTTCGCATAAACTCTCGCGTGTCCCCGGGGAAAATCGGGAAATATTATTGCGCGGAAGAATTGCTCACAATGAACGAGAAATAAAATAGAAAATTGACAGCGAGAAGGATATATTGGTGTACATTTTTTTATCAATTATTTGTTTTATTTCCTAGCTTTGTATTTAAATTTTTGCTTTGTTATATTATATATAATTTTATGTGTGCATGCGTGTGAGAGAAAAATGTGGGCGAAAAATTGGATAAATGGTACAAACAACATTTCTAGAGGCGTAACAATTTTTTAATTTTTTATCGCGACCAAATGGGTGAGAGAAAAGCGGATAAAAGTGGTTCATGAAATGATAAGAGTGTAGATGAGAACAATATTTTTTAATCATTTATTATATTTAATTAAAATCCCAAAAAGTTGCGTCTTTTTTTTTTTTGTTGAAAAATTATGAAGCATCCAAAAATTTTCCAGCATGTAAAAGAATTTGGGGATTGAAAGCCCTTTAAATTAGCGCGAACTTTTTAAATTTTAATCTCTAAAATTTAGAACAATGAATGATGCTTTATGAATGCTAGGATATTTAATGTTAATATCACGAATCGTACGAATTTTCAATTAAATTTCGATTTTTTAATAATTTAAGAAAAACGAATTAAATTGAAAAGTAAAAAATGACTAAACTATAAATCTATTTTTTAAATGAAAAATAGAACCAAATGCGGGCTCGAATATATAGAAAAGATTAAACATATGAAAGCGATGTAGAATGGATCGATTTTGAAAATTTGGGGATAGAGGAACAGGCTAGTGTACATGACAATACACGAACCTGCCGTGGGAGGTGCTCCCTGAGATGCACCCTGAGGTGCACCTAACCATCCCGATGACCAACCTGCTCCTTTTCCACCGATGTTCTGCTGTTGCTTCGCTAACAATCTCACTGTCAGTGCATATGTTAGCAGCATCACGCCCAGTGGGATGTAGAAGCAGATTATGCTGCCGATTAATTTATAGAGGGGATCGGGAATTTGACAGGCACCGTCAACCAACACCGAATCGTCTTCCTGAAACAGGACGAGAATATATCTGATAACGTTTATATATTAACTCGCATATGAATTTGTTAAACGTGTACTTTCCCTCTTCGATATTATTAAATTAATTATAATAATAAATTATTATATTAATTAACTTCGAAACCGTTATAAACATATAGCATATTATATTTATAAAATATTAATAGAGAGAGAGAGAGAGAGAGAGAGATTTATGATTAATAAAGTTTTTCTTGAAAAGACAGAATGATTTTTCTATGAATAATTAAAAAATAAAGTTATTTCTAAGAATTTAATATTAGTTATAAAATTTGTAATTAAGTTTAAAATTTAGTGGCAAGAAAATAATAGACTTTTGAATCTTTGTTTTCCTCTTTTTAGTGTATTTGTTCTATTTTTAAATTTATTAACGATATTTTTACAAGTTTTAAATCTATTTGGATTAAAACAGAAAAGAAAGGATAATTAATAAGAATACAAGAGATTGATTGTTCTTATATAAAAAAATATGCAAAGAAAAATTATTCAGAGTATTTAGTATTGATTTAAATTCTAATGTACATCAATAATATGAATAAAACATAAATTACTCCAATAATGATGCACTAAATGTGACGTAAAGGTATGTCACAATCGAAGAAGATGAGAATGCAAAAATTAGGAACTCGATTTTCTCGCATGTTTCAGGACTCCGGAACAGTGTCCTAGTGTAGTGTCGCTCTTAGCAGAAAGCTACAATCCGCATGTGAGGTACGGTGCAGCGATGGCATTGGGGATCGCTTGCGCAGGTACCGGTCTAAAGGAAGCTATCGCTTTGCTAGACCCGATGACCAACGATCCCGTGAACTTTGTCAGGCAGGGCGCGTTGATCGCCTCCGCCATGATCCTGATCCAGCAAACAGAGTCGACCTGCCCTCGCGTTAAGGATTTCAGAGCTTTATATGCTAAGGTCATCGTGGACAAACACGAGGACGTGATGGCTAAATTCGGGGCTATCTTGGCGCAAGGAATCATCGATGCCGGTGAGTCCTCGTCCTTCTAGAATTCCTCGCACGTGATGATCCGTGATTTTTCAAAAACTTAGTTATGGATTTTTGATAAATCGTGAAATTAAAAATTCTGAGTCCGCGAAAAAAAAAACAAAAAACATTTTAGCTTCATGGAACTTTCGATTCTTTGATTCTTTCGTAGTTTTAAAATTTTATACATGTAGAGTATTTAAAAAATCCTTATAATTGTAAGGATTTTTTAGAATCAATAAATTAGTTTAATTCTTTAATTAAATCTAGAATAAATAAATTTATTTATATAAAAAAATAGCTTGTTTTTTTTTTAAATTTGATTTTTTTGTACCTTTCAATTTTTGCGAAGCAATTCTAATTCCTAAAACTTAAATTTTCATATATTTTTGAATCCCCGAATTTTTGAATTTTTACGTTTAAAAAATTTTTTTTATATACAATTTTTAATTTTTCTAAACACAATTATTTAATTTGATATCTTGAAACACTACAAATTTACGAAATATTTAAAACATACAATTATTATGTTTGTCATAAGTTAATATTCCGATCTGTGGTTCATAAAAAGAAAATCAGCTGCAAGAGTGCAGCTGCGGATACGAGCAAATTTTTGCCTTTTCTTTAGGCGGCCGTAACGTGACCGTGTCCCTACAATCGCGGACAGGACACACGAATATGCTGGCGGTAGTTGGTGCTTTAGTGTTCACCCAGTATTGGTATTGGTTTCCATTGGCACATTGCTTGGCCCTGGCATTTACACCCACATGCTTGATCGCCCTCAATGCTCAGTTGAAGATGCCCAAGCTGAAGATCAGGTCGGATGCCAGGCCGAGCATGTACGCTTATCCCGCACCCCTTGAGGAGAAGAAGAGGGAAGAACGAGAGAAGGTTACCACCGCCGTCCTCAGCATTGCGGCTCGCGCCAGGAGACGCGAGTCCGAGAGGAAGGCCAGGGATTCGCACGAGAAGATGGAGGTGGTGAGTTAATGAAAATGTTGTTGAAGTTTCAGTTGGATTTTTAATTCGAGGAAAAAAAGCGAGAATAATCGTGAAAGTTTTTGAGGTGTTTTTGGTATGAAGTTTTTTTTTTTTTTTCGTCGCGTTCAAGTCACTAGTTTCTTTTGGAAAGAATTTTTTATTTATATCTCGATAATCATTAATATATTTGATCGATATTATAAATTAATATTAAAAATAATTCTTATAAAAATTATAAGAGGGAACAAATATTATTTTTATTCTTGCTATTTTTCCTTTATCGTGCTTTTTTTCTTTTTGAATATACTCATCGGAAAATTTTGAGGTGAGTGTTCCAATAACCTGATTTTGATTATACAAATAGTAGTGAATCGATCGAATTTTTGAAATGTTAAGTTCCACGAATTTCTTAGGATTTTTTCTATGGATTTTTTCTATTCGGGACTTTTAAATTTTGCAAGTTTTAGATTTGTTTTTAGATTCTACGAATTTTAGAATTTGTTTTCAGTATATAATAAATTTTTGAATCCTCGACTCCTTGAATTCCAGGGAATTTTTAAATATTTTAAACTTTTAGTTTAATTCAAGTATCAAGTTTTTTGCGTTTTAATGTTTACATTTCTTCTGATAATTTGTATTCTTGCATTTTTTCTTGCAAGTTTTTATCCATTAATTTTATGATTCGCAAACTTTTAGAACCATGAATGTTAAAATATATATTCTCGAATTTTGCAATGTTTGATTATACAATTTTTAACGTTTCCTATTTTGTGTTTGTGAAATTTTTATGTAGAGATTTACAAGCGAATTTTAAATCTTTACGTAGCTATGTTTTTATTATATATATATATATATATATATATATATATATATATATATATTTTTTGCTCATCTGTTTGCATTATATAATCCAATCTGTGATCATATATTGAGCACACATTTTCATCTTTTAAATATATAAATATATATTAAATATATATATCTTTTAAATATATATTAAATATATATATATCGAGTCTCAAGTTAGAAGATTCTACTCCTATAAACAAGAATGAAGTCCTTCCTGCCAAAGAACCAATTTTCTTCCGAAATATCGATAATCCATTTCTTCCTATTTTGGAACTGGGTAGTAAACGCGATGATTTGCATGGCAAATACACGAAAAAGACGGGATAATAGATTGCTGACAAGCGACGGGGGAAAACCTTAAAACATATTGCAGGATCCGCCTTTGGAGACGAAGGAGCTTCACGAGGTGAAAGAAGCCGCGTCGTCATCCTTGAAGGAGAAGGATGACAAGAAGAAGGACGAGAAGGAAGCTAAGGAGCCCAAGGAAAAGGCCGAGAAGAAAGGAAGTAAGGACGATGAGAAGGAGAAGAAGGAGTCCGAGCCGAACTTTGATATGGCGGAAATCCTGCAAAATCCCGCGCGGGTTCTGCGTCAGCAACTGAAGGTCATCCAGTTGCTCGAGGGCAGCCCTTACGTTCCCGTCAAAGATATTCAGATTGGCGGCATCGTCATGGTCAAACATATACAAACCGACACCGAGGAGGAGCTTGTCAAGCCTGTCGCCGGTAAGTAATAGATTCGAAATTTATCAATCAACGATTAAAACTATTTTTTTTTACAAGTTGATTTTGAAGGGGAAAAGAAAATGTTATTAATTTATAATAGAAAGGAAAAATATTTATAGATAAGAAAAATAAAAAAAAAAAAAATTAAAATAAAAATTTTAAAGGAACATTAAAGTAGGAAGATTCTGAAATATTTTAATTATATTTTTATTATTAATTTATAGAGAAGGAGAGGAGGGGAAGATTTATTATAGTTATAGGCTTTATATCTTTTCAAGAGCTTATATTTTTTACACGCAATATTTTATCTCTAATTTATATGATATATTATAATTTTATTCTTAATATTGTTTGAAGAGAAAATAGGAAGACCAAAAAAAAAAAAAAAAATTAAAAATATTTTAATTACTTTATAAATAAGATTATTACAGGACAAGAGCAGTTTTATCTGTTCTTACTACTCCAGCATCGAGAGTTTTGCCGAAAGAGCGTGTACCTGAACACTTTCGGTTTGTTTTAGCTTTCGGACCGAAGCCGGAGGAGGAAAAGGAAGCCGATCCACCCGAGCCTTTCGAGTATACCGAGGATTAAGGGCCGGAAACACGCATTGCCCCTTTCTGTCATTTCAATACCCGTCATTCGTCATCGCGATAAAATCGCGACACGCTTGTCGTCACTTTTTGTTAATATCGCGCCTGCTTTTTTTAATATTGTCGCAGTTTTCTGTCTCTTTTTCTCTCTCCCTTGTGCGTGTCTATTTGATCAGCGAAATACTCTGCGAGCTTTAATAAAACCGTTGCGTCAGATCTACTCGTGTTATCAGTATTGTTCACCTTGCAACCTTTAATTAGATTTCTAAGCGACAAATAAAGAAGAATTAATTAATCGTTACAGATTAATAATTCGTAACAAATTAATCGATTGTTCGCGAATTTAGTTCTTTATACTAAAGGATATATATAAATAGAAATATTTTCTTTTTAATCTATCGTTTTACGATAGGTTAATTTTCATTAGAAGAAATTAAATAAAAAAACGAGAGATTTTAGAATGTAAAAATTTTTATACTATGTGCAACAATTGTAAATAAATTGATGCTCGACTTTTTCATGAATTTTGTTATTTTTTACAAATTAATAAATTAGAATTTATAATTATAAATAAAATAGAAATAATTGTAATATCTTTTTATGATTTTACAATATATATTTCTATTGAAATTTTGATTAGTATTAACGTATGTATTTTTTTAATATTTACCGTAATTTTTTTTTTAATTGATATTGCATTGTATATTCTAATGAAATTATTTCATCGAAAAGAGTATGTATTACTATTCTTCTTTTATTCTAATTATGGTTTATAAAAAATCGAAAAAAATTAATGAAACTCGTGAATCTAATTATTAATGGAATGTTTAGTAGAAATTTTTATGGAACAATATTTTATATATCTATTTTTGAGAGCAACTTTGTTTTAATTAAAAATTTTTTATTAAAAATATTTTTTACTTTTATATTAATTTTTGTTAAAAATATTTGTTTCAGGAAACTTGCTCTTTTACAATTTCAATATATCCATTTTTTTAAATAAATTGATTGTCAGCACTTCTGTGCACAAAACTTGATGCTTCCTACAAATCATTTATTAATACTTTACACTCGCGGAGACAATCCCAGCCATTCTTACACGTCCATTTGAGCGCTTTATCTCGAAAGTCAGTGTAGAGTTTCCGTCAGACAACACACTCCATAATTCATCGCGCTCATCATTAAACTTTGACGCGGGGCTTACGGGTCACCCCGTATAGACATGAATCTTCCTTGAAATACGCTTCCGTTTTCAGTCTCCATCGTCTATAATGGTCAGCTCGTATTCCGCTTCCGCTGTTGACGATCGTGATGATCGAGCGTAGGTCATAACGTCCGTCGGTGACTACAAGTAGGGTAAAGGGATGAAGGAAGGGGAATGGGGGGGTTGGAAGGGAGAGATGGACGTTCTCTCATTGCAAGATTATGGTCCACGCACGTGTACATCCGCCGCACGTGCAAATTCCGCTCGACGTTACGTCGATAACACTCATGACGTGACGTCTCGAGGGAAGCTTAGCGAAGACGTCAACCGTGCTCTTTAATTTTCCACGTTGGGATTTAAGTCATAAGAAATGGGGGGAGGAACCGAGGATTCTTAGGGATATGCCACGCGCCACACGAAATCGGCGAGGAAAAAGTTCTGGGATTTAAACACTTTTGTATGTCAGTTTTCTCTGAGAACTTAAAGATTTTAGACGCTGAGGATTTGAAGGATGAAGAATCGTTATCTATTCCGAGCGGTTAAAATAGAAGTTTGAGAATTCTTATATCCTTGAAAATTTTTAAATCTTGAAAATAAAAGCATCTGAAAACTTAAGATTTTAAAAAATCGAGATCGAGAGAAATAAATTTTTATAAATAAAAAATAATTTTTTTGTTTAATTTTTTTATGTTGAAACTCAAGATGTAGACAAAAGAATCGAGAATTTAACTCATTTTTAGACACTATAATCAAAGACGAAAAAATTTCAGGAAGACCTTTAGATATTTTAGAATTTTGAAAATTTAAACATTTGGAATGTCAAGATTAATTTGAAGAATGAAGATTTTTATTAATCGCATTAATTTTGATAATTTTTAATTTAAATTTAAGTCAAATATTCCAGATTATAAAAGGATAAAATTTATCTTTTTTAATCTAAAAATTCGAACTATTGAAAAATTAAAAAATTTTACATTCTGCAACTAAAAGGTTCTGTCAATTTCACGGGTATTTAAATTTTGATTTAAAACATAAAAATATTTTTTTAAGAGCATTTTTTCATTCAAAGAGTGAATCATCCAAATTGAAAATTAGCAGACTTATAAGAACTTGCGATATAACGCCCACGTTAAAACTTTCAATGAAAAAAAAAAAAAAAGATTATGTAACTTTCTGAAAAATTTATGCAAAATTTTGATATTCAATTAAAAAAAATTCGCGTGTTGTTGAAAATATCCAGCACAGAAATGAAAGAGTACTCAGGCTCTACAGGTTTGAGAAATTCACACAGGTATTCCTTTTTATCTATTGCTTCTTCACACGTAGGTGTGAAACTCAGATTAAAGTGCTTAAAGTAAATGATGTCACGACGCAAGTGTGAGATGCGGAATACACGAAAGGTGTATAACAAGACGGAATACAATTTTTGTCGCGTCGGGCGACAAATTTCACTTCGGATGTTGGATGGAATTTTGAATGAGTATATGGCGGTCGTGAAATTTGGATCAATACCCAAGTAAGGCAACGCGCTGGTAAATGGTGCTGTAAAGTTGCTGAAACTCGTCCGACAAACTCGTCGATGCGGCGTTCTGCGGCGGTGCTCGACTCGTTTCTCTCCCCCTCTCTCTCTCTCTCTCTCTCTCTCGCTCTTTCTCATAGCACGCTCGTGAGAAACGAAAGTAGTTTGCACATTTGCAAGAGCAGTTTGCAAGCCGAGGCAGCTTCTACGACGATGAACATGCTCGGGGTAAGAAAATAACCTGTTAGACGTGCACCACGTCACGTTCCCGGGGGAACGCCATAACGCTGGTATTTTCCACCGAATCCGCCACGTCACGTTTTCGTTTCGCGGAAATTAAGGGCGACGAATATAATTACTTCATTGTCGTGTAATTAGTTAGTTCCAGCGCGTCGTACCTTTACGTGGCTGTCACACCTTTTAAAATGTACATAAAAGAGAATATATATGTATATATGTAAAATAAAGAGCGAAGACTGAAAAAGTTTCCTTTATACCAGAATAAGAGTAAATTGAGCGCAAAATAATTGCTTTGGATAAAACATGAAGTGTATAAAAATAGAGGAAGCATGAAGTTTCTCGAAATACATGTCGCGCATTTGGTAGCGAAATTTCAACAGTTACACGAAGTTTTTTTTCGGACGAAATAAGCGCGGTTGGTCGGTCGAAAAATTTATGAAAAGAACGGAAATACGGGAAAATAACGGACAGCTGTTTTATAAATGCCTAACGTTCGTTCATTCTTGAATGAATTTCATTTCATGAATCGTCATAATCTCGCGCGATTGGAAAAGTATGTTATTATTCCTACGAAAGGAAAAATGAAAAACGTCGCGCGAGATGCAGTTCCCTAAATCCATCCCGTTCTTATCCCGCATCGAATGATCGATGGGCGACATTTCCCGTGCAAACGGCGATAAACTTTCAGTCGTCGAGATCTTGTGTCCGCCGCCACCTGACAGAGAGAGAGATTTTGCGGTCGTAAAATTCCGCGCGATCTTTCGATCGTTACGGAAAATTGAGAAAGATTCTTGCTCCGGCCGAGACATAGCAAAAAATTATCAAGCGGTTACATTTTGAGGTCATTGGAAATTAGAGATGTTTATTTTTTTAAGGGCGAGCGGAAGATTTATGTACGCCACAAAGAAAGAAAACAGATGATTCATTTTTTATTATTAATATGTACATACACAGAGAATGTCTGAAAATCACATTTTGTTCTTTTAATAATAGATTGTCTGGTCAATTTTCTTAGCGAAAATATTGAGGCATCGATAGTTAAAAGTAATTGAAGAAAAAAGACTTTTTGCAAACTATACTTTGTAGAATTAACAGGTTAACAAAATTACATTCTTCAATTAATTTCAGGTGTAGATTATTTTTATTGAAATTTAATTGAAATTTTTCTGTTCAATCACAAAGATATGTGATGGAAAAAAATTAGAAACTTGCGAAAACCGATGACTCTTCTTGATTTTTTTTGTTAAGAAAAAATTGACTTTAAATTGATCAGAAAATTTATTATTAAAAGGACATCTAGAAATTTTTAAAAACATTTTACAACGAAAAATGAAAGAAGTAGTAATATAGTCCGACCAATAACTGTCTTCTTTTACTCGCTTAATAATTAATTAACTAATACTTGTTTAATATATTAAAATATCTGAGAATATAAATATTAAAAATATTAAAAAATATTTAAAAAATATTAAAAAAAAGAATATTAAAAAAAAATAAAATAAAAATATATATACATGTAATCTTTTTTAAATTATATTTTTAGAAATATAAATATATTAAGCGAGTAGATAAAGCCAATTATTAGTCATAGACTATCTTCTACCTCATATGTATATAAAGACGGCGCTTACCTTGGAGTACATAAGGCTCAAGGGCAGACTGATCGCGATGCTGAGGATCCACACGAAAGTGATCTTCAGGGTGACCCGCTTCTTGGTCTTGTTGCGTCCAAACTTCATCGGGTAACGTAGACTTAGGTAACGGTCCACGCTTATAGTACACAAGTGCATTATGCTCGCGGTACAGAACAGAACGTCGAGGCAGATCCAGACGAGGCAATAGACCGATGGTAATGGAAAGTATCCTGCAAAGCAGCAAAATGGCAGAGGTGAGCTTTGTGCTGGCGGCGCGAAGCGCGACTAATTAAACCCGGACTCAATTAGCGGCGTCTTGGCTCGCCGGGACATAAATTTCAATTATCTTGACATTCGTTCTTGCGCGATGTTTTATTCGCGCGTTGAGGAGCCTCATCCGCGGAATGTTGTCCGCATTAAACAGATTTTCATACCGAGACACTACCGTTGTACAGCTAACGATAACAAGAATAATTAAAATCTAAGAATAATTATATATATCTTTTTAAACTCAATTATTTCACGGATATACATTTTGAAAATTGCTTCTCATTTATTATATATATACGCAAGTATTAGACTTTATTGCGTATATATATATATATATTGAATTATACGTTATAATTTTATACGTATGCGAAAATTAAAATATTATTGATCAGATCTATCGAAACTGTCATCACATCTGCTGGCTTCTTAGTATGACGTAATATCAAGGTGACATCGATACGTCGGTTCGCTGGCATGCACGATATCGATAGACAAGCAATTTGCATGCGTAGTTTGTTAAGTAAACTTTGTAAAAGGGCGTGGCAATTTTCCTTTAATCTTCGCTAGATTGCATTCGAGGCAATTCGGGGCTATTCGATATTAAATTTTCCGTTGCTCTTGCATTCTGAGCGACGATATACACGAAGAGAGAGAGAGAGAGAGAGAGAGAGAGAGAGAGAGAGAGAAGTAGCGAAATATTATAGCAAATAGAAAGCTGTTATTTCGAGATTGATGTTATCCAGCTGGATTTTATCTCCTCTTTTCCCTTTCTCCTCCTCTTCTCTCTCTTACGCGACCTTTAAACTTCGTTTAATAATTAATCTCGGCGTATCCTCGAGTCTCAAAACGCGAACGCACTCGCATTTTTTTCAATTATCTATTTTTGCAAGCTGCCAAAGGCCATAATTGATACACCCACTCTTCGTTAATAAACGTTTTACATCTGACGGACGTAGCCGCGCGAAAACTTTAGTCTGCCGAGCAACTTCCGGTTGTAAAACTCGTTCCACCAAAGGTTACTCGTTAATCTCATTTTGCGCTCAAGTAATTAATGAGTAATAAATACACCCGCTTTGCCATCTACTTTGCAGCGGTTCTTCTTGCAGTGCAATTTTTCTTTTTTTTTTTTTTTTTAGAAGAGTTTAATTTCAATAAGATTTTTATTTTATCCTGGAACGTGTGTAAAGCAAACAATTTTTTATTAGATAAAATAATTAAGATAATTTAACAAAAAAAATAGGATTTATTTCAAAGTAAATTAGTTACCTTAAATTTTATTTTTAATATAAAAAATTCTGCTTATTTTTATATTAAGCTAAGATTTAAATAAGATTGGGACTTTTTAAAATTTATCCTTAAAGTATATTTTGAAAGATTTATTTTCAAATACGCCAAGGACGGAGTAGAGGATTAGGTAAAGATTAATTGCCAAATGTGTATTTTTTCAAGTACACGAAATAATGTTAACCTTTCAATCAAACTTAAAGCTTTCTCTTTGTTAGGAATCATTTAAATCTCACGAGTGTGTCATGCAAATTTCGCATGGGATGTCTCATTCGTAGAATCGCGCCTCTGACAGATGAGCGGGTGGAAAGGGTTGGGGTGAGAAAGAACCAAGGAAAGTGCATCAAGAGCACAGGAGCCGTGATGAAAGGACGGGCGGTTGATGCACGAAAGGGTAGGAAGAATTAACGCAAATCCGCGTGTCTCGAACAAAATTATCGTCTACGCCGGGACAAACCCCCGAAACTTGCATATTCATGCACGCCACCGGATTATCCACTGTATGTATGTATGTACATACATACCAGGTGATCTCAAAATTTTCGCTGCTTTATTAATGCAAAACCGTCACCCGTTCCCCGGAGAATCGCGCGCACGTATGTGCATCGTTTATTACTGAAGGAAGGATCCGCTTGTAATTCATACGCATACACAAACATTACATTATTATGTACAACATTCATATTTACTATGATATTATAATACGACATACAATATATCATATATGCGCCTTCATATATTATGTATATAATGCAACAGTCGGAATGTGCTCGGGGGCAAGCGTTCACGGTGAAAAACTTGAAAGTACAATTATATATATATATATATATATATTATATTAATAATAATCAAATAACAATTCAATAATAACTGCAATCCAACAGTTTAATTAAATGATTGGATAGTGCTGGAATAATTGAATAATTTATCGAAAATATAATTAAACATTTATAATGTGATAAAAATTAGAAATAATGCAATATATTCTATTTATTATATATTAACATATTTGCATAATATTAATTGCGATCGTTTACTAATTGAGAAGGATCTGTTTACAAAATTGCGCGTACAAAAAAGAAGTTATAAAAGATTACAAAGAATTAGAAGTATCTAAGGATCTGGGAAGAAACTTAAAATTTTCAGCGCAAGTAGTGTTAAAGCACTATTTCCGCGCCATAAAATTGTAGAACAAATTAACCTGCGCAGCTCATCTCCGCCGCAAGGTGGCTGGAAAAGATGTATCTCTAATTAGGGTTGTCTCTTTTTTTTTCGCGAAGTTTAAATGAAAATAAACCTCTACTTTCACTAATGACAAATCGTCGGGACGACATTTATCACCGAATTTTCCACTTGTGAAATGTTTAAATCGCGAGGAAAGCTCTTTATTTTTAATTACGCAAAATAAAAATTGAACGTGCGAAAAATTATACCGATTAATTTGGAAGAATTAGATCTCGGTTTCATCAGAAATTTTCGTTTTGCCTTACATAATTGAATCAAACTTTAATTAATGAAAATTTATTTTTGCATATATAATTGGCTGTTTTAAAATTATTAGTATGTTTTAATAATTAGTATGTTTTATCATCACAAATTCGTGTCTTTTGTGTTTAATTATATGTAATTCCAATAATTTCTTATAATTTGATTTGTTAATTTAATTGGATCAACTATTGTAGGCGGTTTACTTAATTTAAGCTCATTTATATTTGCTTCCTTTTTTATGAATTGTTTATCTTTGACAGATATCGTTAGAAAGCAACCTTGCGAGAGAGAAAGAGACAGAGAGAGAGAGAGAGAGAGAGAGAGAGAGACAAACCGCGGACTTTCCGCGAGAATCCGTTCGCCTCGAATCTGCCGTGTATCTTGAACGAGCTTTCATAAAGTTATGCGAAGCACGCCTGCCGAGTTTCGTCGTTTGACACTGCACAGGAGAGACGAGGAAATGTCTCTCCCCCCTTTCACCAATCTTGCTTAGCCCGCTATATTATTAAGACGGCAGCAACCCATAGAAACTTTCATTGTGTTATCAGAGGCGATAAGCTAATTACAAGAAGTCCGACGCGCTTTTCGTGTTCAATTTACTTGTCGCTTCCGTGCGTTGTTTGTCCTTTCCTGCTTCACTTCGGAACTTTCTTTAACCGTCGATCTCTTTGGAATCTGATAAACTTTCTACGTGCCATTTTATTAAATCACTTTGCCTTTTTATATGTCATATCTCCTAAAAAAAATTATATGTTAGTTTTGAAAAAAAGAAAAAGTTAAAAAATATATTTATATTGTTATTATTATAGTTATATCGAGAATAGTTAATATATATATATATATTTTTTTTTTAGACTCCAGATTTCTTAATAATGACTTTAGCTACATGCAAAAGTTGATGTAAAAAATTGGAAATATTGAAATTCTATGATTAATTTTTAATCTAATTTCGATTGATTTTTTGATCAAAGCAAAATTAAAAAAAAATAATGAGATCATTATTTGAAAGATTAATTGCTTTCTATTTAATTTTCTTTCAATTAAGTCATTAAAAAATAATCATGATAAAATGAAGAAATGTCTTTTCCATACTCAATGTCCTAGCTAATTAAAATCATTTTTTGAGATGATCTCAATTTCGGAAAGATTTCTTTCAAATATTGATACGTATTGTGAATTTTGTAAGACGATGTAGTTATAATACCGACATTCTGGTGAATTCTTATGAATTAATTACGCAATTTTGTGGATGTTAAATATTTCGTGGATATAATCTCAATCGCAATATTGATGTTTTTCTAATGGAAGGGCAATTTGAAAATTAAATTTCGATGAAATCCAATAATTGTACAAGCGGCGATCGAAAATCGATATCACTCTTCTGCCGTCGTATCTCCGCTTAATGTCGCTTTGGCTGTCGTGTCAATTTGACACTTTTCAAGCTTCCAATTTATTTCACCTCCTTCCATCGATCAGATTAAAATGCGTCGTTTCGAGATATTTTTTCGCCTTATATTGTATCCCCTATATCAAATTTTGGAGGATCCGTAGATTCTCAACAATGCGAGGATTACGATAAGAGAGATAAAAGAACAGCCAGAAGAATAATAGGATCTCGGACTGAAAGGAAGAATCCAATCTATACCTGCGTATATATATATATACAAGGTATGCCAAACTTGATTTAGAATTTTCATTTTGCTTATTGCAGTTGCAATCTGAAAAATGTGTCCCTTCAAAATTTTATATTTAATTATTAATATTATATAAGTACTTTTCTCTCTTTTAATTAAAATCTCTTTCTTTAATATCTTTATACATATTTTTTCTTTAACTTTTTCCTCAAAAATGAAATTTTCGGAGTAGATAAATTTTAGGAGGAGAAAAACTGTAACTATACTCTTGCTAAAAAAAGACTTGAAAATGCGAGAAACACATCCAGTACTCGTTCGCCTTCTAATCCGGTATACGGAGAAATCGATTTAAAAGCTCGAAGTAAAATCGGGGATTAATTTGAAAGTACCCTCTTGCTGAGAGAGGTGTTGGATTTCGAGAATTCGCTGGAATTGCGCGGGCGTCGGTCGCTTGGATCGTGGTAATTCGATGATTCGAAAACGAATTCGGCAACTGTTCTCGCTCGCAGCACTCTATGTGGATGGAAAAAAAAATTCCGTCGCTCACTCGCCTATCGATTGCCGACGAGCGCTCTTTATTTTCACGGACAAACTTTGTGCGGTTACACGTGTCCGTGTGCTTTCTCTCATTCCCTCTTTCTCATTTCGATGTCTTTCCGCGTGTATGCACGAGTTTTGTACCAGTTTCATATTCTGTCGAATATCTACATTGAGCAGCCGCGCTCGCGGCTGCTGACCCGCGGGATATTTGTCCGGGTCTGGTCCGGGACGCGTTATTCCCGCTTCGAGGATCCGGCCGACCGTGCGGGCTGCCGGCGTCATAAATCACCGACCACTTTGTTCCGTCGAAAGCGAGAATATCGTGCCAGGTGGCACGGCCACGTGAAAGATATTCCTTTCTTTTTTCCTTCCCTTTTCGCGGCCGCTCGCAATTAACCCTTTCTTCGTGCCCTTATTATTAAGCCCGCTCGCGAGATGCCTTTCCGCGCATCTTATTACGAGTTTGCATGCACATAGAGAGGAATATTAATTACATTGATTATTAGGGACAGCAACGTAATTATTTTATCGTTGAAAATTAAAAATATATAATAAAAATTAAATTTAAATATATAAATAATAAATTAAATAAATTATAAATAAATATTAAATAATAAATAATAAATTAAATAAATTAAATATATAAAAATATATTAATTTTCGTTAAAATCGTCAAATAGAAAAGAAAAAGAAATTTTGAGAATCCACATGCGAGAGAGACGGCGAGAATTTGTTGTCATTTTTCCTACGATTCATATAAATTGGATAATTGAACGAAAAAAAAATAGAGGTATTTGGCGAAAGAAAATAACGGTTTCGTAAAATTGCGCTCGCATTGATTGTCGCATTGATTGTGACGCGACGAGGCTCTCAGAGCATTCGAGAGTGCCTAGAGCGATGAAACTTTAGAGTGACGATTATTTGAAACGTGTTTCGGCTCTCACGTGAAACGAAGTCTTCCCTTTTGCGAAACAAACGCGCAAAAATTCTCAATTTCCTTAAATCAATCATCACTTTCGTGAAACGTTGAAATGATCCCTTGGGTCAAAAAAGGAAGGAAGGATAGGCCGAGAAATAAGCAGAGGAACTCAGGAAAAGGATCCTCTTTTCCCTCATCGCTTGAAAAGGATAGGAAAGAAGGGTCGGACTTTTCTTTTTCAAATACTTTTGCGGTCTCGAACTTCCAGGCTTTTACTATAGAATCCTCGAGCTTAGCTTTTCAGGTCGGTTGAATCCATGAATTCTCGGAATTCTTGAACCTACGAATCTTGCTCTCGTTTTTAAACCCTTTAAGGGGGAAGATTTTAGGGGAATTTGAGATTCTGGATTATATATATCTGTATATATATATATATATATATATAAAATTTTTATTATTTACAAATTTATAAAATATTTGATGCTTCCGCGTATTGCTATTATTTATGAAATAAACGAAAAATTTTTGTAAAAGCATTTTTACGCTCGAAACGGAACTTTTCCGGACAAGTGTAGTGCTTACAAACGTACACGTTCTCTGCAATTCGTAACAATAACACCGTTATTTTGTTTTTCACATGTGGCTATTGTCTTTCACTTTAACCGCTTATAATACACCGGTCTCGCATCATTTGAAAAAAATGGTTTAACAGAAAGTTATATGGTTTGATATGAAATATTAGATTATACATTCTACACGTACTGCCTATTTTTATTTAAATGTTTAAAGACAACCTTCGACGATCTTTCGCGCCAGTTAAATTTTGACAGATTACCATATGGGAAATAAGAGGGGTCTTGTGTTGTGTTGGGTGAAACGCAACAACGATCACGTTTTCTCTCGTGCCTCTTGTAACGTTCCAGAAATATTAACTTGAAAAATCTCTCACCAACATTTTTCGCAGCAACTGAGATATGTTTTTGTAAAAAAATCTTGTCGCTTTAACGTAATATGTGTAAAGTCTGATTATGAAAAGACCAGTTTACTTTAGAAAAGTGTTGCGTAAAATTAAAATTAAAATACGACACGCAATGATCCAACAGTTTCGTTATGTTAAATTAATAAAGGAGATACAGATAGAGGATTTTATATTAATTAATTGTAAAATTTATGATTTAGTACAATTTTGAATTTTCAAGAATGCTTCAGATTAGAATTTTATTTCGAGATTAATTTTTCTCTCTTTGAATCGCTAAGAAAAGGATAAAGTTCCGATTGATAGTAAAATTTTAAGCTTTTTTTATGTATGAAACGAAACAAAGATCAATACTAAAATAAGCAGATAAATTTCAACGTCGAGAATGCCTGGATTTTGTAGGTAAATCTTATGAAATATGAGATACTTGTATACACGGTGATTCTAAAATAAGTCGGCAAACTTTGTCGGCGTCTTTTATCGATTCAAATTTTTCCTTAGCTATGACAAGAAAAATTGTATATATAATCTTCATTATTAAAATCTTCCAATTAATTCTTTATCAGAGTCAAGAGTCAAAATTTTGTTTGATTTTCGATCTCGTAACATAAAACTGTTATGAATCTTATCAATTTTTCTTAACAAAGAAATTTGACTTTAAATCAGTCAAAGAATACACCGATAAATTGCCAGCTTCTTCAAAAGTGTATTGATCTTTCAAATTTGTCGAGATGCGTAGAGAGAGAGAGAGGTCGACGGAGATTCTCGCGGATGGAAATTTCATTCGTCATATGGAAGTGTCGAGGATTGTGTGCAAGCTCGAATTCGGGCACGATGTATTGACACATTCTGGAGACCGTCGCTCCTTTTCCTTTTTCTCTTCCGCCTGATGGATTCCGGGCGAAGGTCGCGAAACACGAATGGAAATAGCTCGCCGCAAGCACGAAAATACCTATATTCAGTATCTCTTTTATTTTCCTTTTATTTCCCATCTCTCTTATATTCGCCGCTTCCATTCTCCCACCTGCTGAGAGACGCGGACTTAAAAAGACGTAGAGAAGAACGATAAACTTTCAACATAAAAAATTCAACAAACTAAGAATTCGCAATCGCCAAGTCATATTTGTACGCTCTGCGCTGATCTGTCAAAAGAATATGCAGAATTGAGATCTTTACGAGCTAAATATTTGAAAAGATAAAAGACCCATCGGTTGAATATTCGAAGAATGAACATTTTTCAGCATCGTATATATGAAAGATCTCAGAATAGAAGGAAAAACTTTTTGAAGCTAACATTCCGACAACATTAAAAATTTGCTTTTAATCAAACTTTTTTTTCTGATTATGGGTATGGATATCAAAAAAATTAGTTTGGAAAAAGGTTCGATGGGGGAATAAAAATCGGGCAATATTTGAGAGGAGAATATTTTTTTTTCAGGCGCAAGTACAACGAACGCTCGAAAATTTGTAGGCAAAAATTGGATTTTATAGACTAGTAGCAAGCGCTAAAGCTACTAAAGCGATATCGCGCTGCTTTTGCCTCACGTTCCATCACTTTTGAGTGCTTAATATGGCCACCATCGCACCATTAAGCATGCCGATGCGGCCTTTGCGTCGTTGCAAATTTTGATTAACGGATCGCTCCACTGATGCATAATAACAAACGATTTACTATTCACGCAGGGCGGCTTAGCGAAATTGACAATAGGGATTCGCATCCGCAATAATTAATCCATCGCAGACTCGCGGAAAGTAAATTCCTGGATTTCTAACATTGCGCTTCAATTTTATTTATCTTCGACTATATTGACAGCCAAAAGTTAATTTATCGGAAAGTGTCGAAGCATAAATTTTTATAAATGTAAAAAAATTAAAGGACATCTCTTGAAACTTTTAATTCGAGGATGTTTAATAATAAAAATTTAAGAATACGGAAAGAAGAAGACAGCACTTCAAAGATCTATATATTTTTCAAAAGTATAAATTCAAAAAATAAAGCCGAAAAATGATCTAAATTTTCAGACTAATATTTGATTTCTTACTTTTTATCTTTCTTCGAAAATCTTAAATTTTAACTTTAATTTCTTGAAATTTTTTATTTATTTTTACTTTTAGAGAGGAAATAAATTTCACAATGTAAGGATTAGATTTGGTCTTTTAAAATTTTTAAATCTTTGAATTTTCCAAATTTCCTAGATATACATATAAAATTCCAAAATATTGAATGGGAATTATATTTTCAATTTTGTATAAAAAAAATTAAGTATAAAAATTTACATATTTTGAGTTGGAAGAGAAGACACAGAATCATCGGAAGGATATTCTTCCTATAGTAAATTATTATTCTCGAAGGATTCGAGGAGACTGCAAGTCATTTGGTCAGATTAATCACTGATGTGAAGAAAAGCGACGCTCGCAATGTCGACGGTCAGTGACACGACGGCGTCGAGATATCGAGTCATTAATAATCCCTTTCCTTTAATGGCATCCTTCGGCAATCTCGCTCGCACAAAAGAACGAGCCTGGTCCATAATGAACTTTTTCACGGCGCGACATAATTTATAGATCTCGCTCTCTCAATTTCTTGCAATTCGCGGCAACAAAATTGGCGAAATTTTTTCGCATGTATCTCTCCGAGAGATATTTATCTCGATTTAATTCAATTTCAGAATCCAACCTTCTCGTTGTTAATGCCAAAATTTCATCATCTTTATAAAACCGACGGATTTAATATTCGTAAATATTTTGAGACTTTAATCGCGTACTTTAACTTGATAGAAAGAACGGATGATATATCTAGCTGGAGAATTTAAGGGAATTAAAAAATTTTTATCATTATACACGTAATATAATGCGCTTTCATTAAATTACTGCGCATACAAATGCACACCACAGTAGTCATCAAATCTTAAATTTTAACTTTAATTTCTTGAAATTTTTTATTTATTTTTAGAGAGGAAATAAATTTCACAATGTAAGGATTAGATTTGGTCTTTTAAAATTTTTAAATCTTTGAATTTTCCAAATTTCCTAGATATACATATAAAATTCCAAAATATTGAATGGGAATTATATTTTAAATTTTGTATAAAAAAATATTAGTAGCAGAACCAAAATGAGAAGTCAGAAAAATGATTTAATATTTACAAACTCATTTATGCGATCAGCATACATATTTTATCTTTACTAAAACACTACAAGTGCGCGCTATGCTTTATCCATTAACGTATGAATTTTATTTCTCTTAAAAAAATAAAAATTTGATGTAAAGTAATAATATTAAACTAATTTAAAATACTTTCTTAATGAAAAAAAGGAGTAAATTTTATTCTTCACATAAACGTTAGATTTTATATGCGACGATAATTCATTTATTCAACGTAAATTGTGAACAAAATACAATAATATATACATACGAATATTTAGCGCAAATTTATATTATAATATTTATGTTAAATATATTTTTCGGGTAATAAGAAATCGATTGGTAAGTTGTGTTTTGCGATGTACAGCGTACTAATGTTTACATCGAACTGTTGTCATACGAAGGTATTTCCTGCGTACATAACATTGTTGATATTGACGCTCAACCTGCCATTAGTGTAGCGAAACTCGAACGGGAAGGTTGAGTGCTCCGTACATCGAAAAATTTCACGTTTATTATAATTAGCTATTAATTCATAAATTTGTCAAAACGATCGTAATTATGAGAGTGATAAGTGTCGCAATCATGTACAAAGAAGAAACACTAAGGATGAAATATGAAGTGAAGAAGAAGGCTCAAAAAAAAAACTACGGAGCAACCTCGAGGTGAGTAATTTATAACTAATTTAATTTATTATTCATCACTCTCGAGATTAATTGCCCGTTTCTTTCTACTTTTAAGAAAGATATATTAAGTCGATACTCGAATGAAATGTCATTTCCCTCTTTCGTCATATCGATTGATTTTTTTCGCTGTACTTACTTTTGGTCATCGTCAATCAGCTGTCATCGCCGAGATCGCGTGTTTAGTTCGATAATTATATCTATATGATAAAATTTTAAAATGACATGAAATTTTTTAATTTTTTGCTTGCGAGAAATCATTTCGTATTATTCGCGGAAATCGAAGCTAATCCTCTCAGTAAAGAGTTACGTCTTTTTAACGAGATATGTGACATTTGATTATCGGAATGCTTATTTTGGAAAACGTTTCGTATACAGCTGAATAACATCCGGGGCCACGCGACGCAGATCGTTCGAAACGGGCTCGATTGTGTATCGTCGCAGGAACTGGCCGCGTTTATCGCGGAAACGGCCACGCTCCTCTCCCTCTTCACCGGTAATTATGTCCCGTATTGTGTACAACCGCGGATAAAACAAGCGCGCGGGTCCGTAACGCGACGTAATTCCGCGTACGCGGAAACGCGCGGCGGGTGCATTATTGCGACAGTGAAGGAGAAACGGGCAGGGATTAACGATCGGTTGCGCGGATACACACACAGACACACACACATATATACATAATTGTCTGGATGACGTATAGCTTGCAATTGGCGGCATGCTATAAGTCGGCCAGAAGTAGCGGAGCAGTAAATGGGGGTTGCATGTCATTTGTCGACGGGGGTGGTGCCGTCGCCGTGGCATTATTCACGTGAGATTTCTCTCTCTCTCTCTCTCTCTTTCTCGTCAATAAATACTTACCGGGAATTGAAACGGGGCTTGTATAATCTCGGTTTCAATGCAGAATTCAGCTCCGTGCGATTATACGCCGAGCGATATTTACCCTCTCCTGACGAGACCGCGCAATTTTTATCGGGATCTTACCGAATCTTTCCGGAGTAAAGCAATTTAGATATTGAAACGTCCGTTTTTGCATGGCTAAGTGCGACATATCGTAAAAACTATATGCCCTAGATTGCTACGTGAGGTTTCCTCCATAAAATCCGGGGGTAGTTAATGTGAAAGTTCATCCCGACCATTTCCGTCGCTCGTCGGAGAATGAAAGTGCAGTATGTTTGATAAATAATCGTAGAAAAACGCAGCCGTAAAATGTATATTTTAATTTGAAAAATTATTCGATTAAAACTTTTTTTTTAGTTTGCAAAAAGTAATCTCTAAGTAAGTAAAAAGTCTTTATATATAAGTAAAATTATGAAAGATTTGCTCCCGATGTATGTAACCAAAGACGATCCAAATCGCAGATGAAAAAAAAGTAAGAAAGAGACAAGGCAAAAAATTTTTAATTATAAAAACAACATTGAATTAATAAATACGTATGCAGACATTTAATGCTGGTTCTCTGACGACTCTTTCTCGGCAAATTATGCGAATAAAAATAAAAATCACTCACATTGTCACACTTTAGGCAATTAATTAAGATAATCAAGATAAGTGCAAGTGATAGATCAACATCAAAGAACCGCAAGAAACTCAACGAAAACAGACCAAAGGAAGAGAAAAGTAAATATTTAATTGAACATCTCTTCGGTCTCTCGGCACGCGAAAGGCTATTTTGACTCGCGAGGGTCTTGATCTTATCGTTTCAGATTAACTTTGGATTAATTTTGTAGACGAAAATTTTAAATTTACGTTGCACGCTATTATTTGCAATGTGGAATATATATATATATATATATATATATATATATATATATATATATATCATATAGATAGAATACAAACTGATAGTATTGTATTCTTTGACAAAAAATAAATAATTTTATTCTGGAGCTAAATTTCCATATATAAAAATACATGTATATTTATTTTTCATATCTTTTTTGTTTCAAAGAACAATAATTGGCGATATTATAAAAAAAACATTTACTTTCTTTTTTTAACATTTGCAATAAGTAATGTTGAATAATTTAATAAAAAGAGAAAGAATCTTTTTGTGGGAAATTTTTGTTAATTTTTTTACTAGAAAAACAACATTTTAATATCAAAATTTTTTCAAGAGTATATTTCGTTAAAAATAGTAAAAAAATTTTAGTAAAAATGTAGATATCAATTTTTTTTTTTTTGTAACAGACATTATCACGAAATTTGTGCACAAAGAATCAAAGAACAGCAAATGCACCACGTGTGTATTGGCATTTAAAAAAAAATAAAATATCTCGAAAACAATGCATTTTTAGGAATTTTGTAAAAAAGTTTTTTATATATCTGCAACAATTCAGTTTTTCGTATTTATGGTATCAGGAATTTAGTTTATTGGAATTATACATTGAATTTTTCGATAAATGCGCCGAATTAATTTCGAGTATTGATGTAACAGGATCGAAAGTCGCAATTTATTTAGACCGATTAGAAATCAATCATGTTTACACAAAATCAAAACGCGAGAAGGAGAGAGACAGAGAGAGAGAGAGAGAGAGAGAGAGAGAGAGAGAGAGAGAGAGAGAGAGAGAGAGGCATTTTAACAGCTGAGATAATGAGCTCGCGATAGCTTATCGAGGATTCGTAGAGAAGCGAGTTTCCGTCATCGGCTGCGGAATCCGAGATTCGAGGATGAGGAGGAAGAGGAGGAGATTGCAGGGGTTTGGTATTCGAGGCGATAAGCTTCCCGAACAAACTATGCGTTGCAGAGCAGCGAGAGAGCATCCTTGAATCTTTTTTTTTTTTCTTTTCGTTATTTACCTGGATGCCGGAAGTCAAAGTTTGCCGAGAAATGCGAGGGGATCTAAAATGGTTAATTAAATCCGTGATGCTTACGCGTCGTGATTCGAAGCTGCGGGCTGCGAGAGCTGAGATAAATGATTATAGTATAAATAACAATTGACATTTTCTCTAACTTGTACTTTTTTTTTCTGCGTTTTTCGCAAAGTTTATCCCAAAGCGCAAAAAATTTTCGCAACAAAACGTCGCGAAATCGAGTTCTCCGAGTCATTTATTTATTTTGTTTCTAAACTTCCATTATTTTACTTTTTTCACATTAGTGCTTGATGATGAACTCTTAAAGCACATAGCTTCTCGTATTTGCGGAAAACAACCAATGACTGATAACATAATTGAAAAAATTACATTAATAATACCTTTTGTAAAGGAGAAAGATATCTTCGACTGTATTTTTTGTGACTGTAATCTTTTTTTATACAGAATTTTCTTTGACTATACGTTTCACTTTTCCTTAAGAAAGTCGCGGATATAAAAGCAACTAATAATTACGCGGAAAGAAGAAACCGAGAAACCAAATTGAATTCGATTCAGATACGCGAATACTCGATTCAACTCGGAAGCACTTCAATTTATCTTGAGGTATTATCGTGCCTCAAAGAGTTAAATGCGGACCGAAAATTCGCACCGGATATGCAAAACAGTGGGGCGGAGGAGAGAGGGAGAGTAAATTGGCACTATCGATCTGTCATAGCGCGCCAAGTACAAGTGGATAAGCCAAGATATCTCGAGTGGCAGTCTGTGCACACACACCGGGTGATTCCCAATGATCCGACCTATCACGTTCACGCCTCCCGTCGACAAAAGCTGTCGCGACAAAACACGAGTCGATAGGTCCTGCGCGTTTCAAACCCTCTCTGCACTATCTCTCTCTCTTTCTCTCTCTCTTTCTCTCTCTCTCTCTCTCTTTCCCTCTATCAGCGATCTCTTCTCAAGAGCTCGCGCAAACATTTCGTATCGTATTCATTCGAGAGATCGATGGCTGCATTGTTCCGTTTTCAATACTATCGGGACACGGAAAAAGTGCGAAACCTCAGGGAAATTATGTTACCGAGACGAAACTCGCACCCGTGCGATTATATGGTATATTTTTTTTCTTTTATACTTATTAACCAACTCAAACTTTAAAGATTTCAAAGATAAGAAAGATAAAGATTTTGGGATACATGATATGACATTGTTAAATTATAAAAGAGAGATTTAAAAAAAAAGATTAGACAAAACTCTTATGATTAAGAAATTAAATTAAATTCTAATTTGGACATTCTTTCGAAATTCTTCTTTGATTTTAAAATAAAATTTTTAGTTTGCGATGATAATCTTTTTCGAGACTTTTTGTGCTTGCTTGAAGTTTGAATAATTTATCCAAGCTTAGAGCAACGTCTATATGTTTTATTGCTTTATATTTAAGCATTTACGGTGAGTTGTGTTTCTTTTAGTATGATCAGATTTTTTTATGCATCGAAATTTCCGGTCAGCGATTTCGATGTGGTATCCTCCACGTGGTTTATTAAAAAAGATCCTCTCTGTTTATTGTATTGCAGGGAAATATTCTCCATTTTTTTCATATCACTTGTTTGGTTTTGACATATTTGCCAAATAGAGGAAGTTTGCAATTTTCGTAATGAATCTTTATTCTTCTATCTCTATTGTACACTTAATTTTAATAATTTGTTTAATTTTTATAAATTCTTCTTGAGGCATTTATTTCTTATAAATATAATATGAGCATTTATATATTATTATTTAAAAAATGTCAAAAAAAAGCTTGCAGAATTTTTAATATTAATGTTGTATATTTTTAATAAATTTTTTCTGGATTTTATTCTTTTGTCTGAAATTGTTAATTAATAAAAAACACAATTATCATTTTATAAAGAGACATTCTTCGATTGGGCAAGTACTGATATTAAGAGTAATTGCATGCGCAGCAACATTGATTAATGACAATCTTCTTAATTCACTATCTGCGAACCTATAATAGACAATCGGGGCCGCATGGTGACAATCGTATATATCCAACATGACGATGGAATGCAGGATTGTCGCTATAGGCTATCCGCAAGAACCGCTCCTTAATTAAACGGCCCATTATCGATGTGGATCGACAAACAATATCTTGTTGATACGACGCGTTACTCAACTTCTGCCACTGTTTATACGAGAATTGTGAACACCTTGTATATATAATTTTTAAGCAATAGTAGAAAAGTAGAGGAGAGAGAGAGAGAGAGAGAGAGAGAGTAGTAAAGAATTATCATAGTCAGACGTTATTCGAGTAGAAGAGTTGCGCTATAGTCAGACGAAGGACCGTGTATAAATCTTCAAGTAGTAAAGACTCCATTCGATCAGACACGTAAGTGAAGTAATATAGTCAGACATTGAATATTTTTTACTTTATATTATTTTATTCGGATTAAATGTGTGTCAAGAAACAAAGTATTATAAAAATTTGTTCTACTATAAATATAAATTCTTGCAATCATTATAAAAATTAACAAAAATCAATGAAAATGTCGTCTTGTCATGTCTTTATTTATTTCTGCTGTAATAATTATACGCGTGTAATATATTTTTGCTGAAAGAATGCAAACACGATTTCAATAGAGAGAGAGAGAGAGAGAGAGAGAGAGAACAAGAGGAGGGGGGGGAGAGGGGAGAGGGGGAGAGGGGGAGAAGCTTTCTATTAATCGCGAACGATCGATACGTGTTATTACATTAATTATAGATATTATGCGTAATTAATTATGCGAATTATCGCGTAATATCGGCCTTTAACGCAAGTTTATTGGCAAAAAGTCAAGAGATTCGAAAATCGATAGTCTGTTTATTCTCGATTAACTTGCCGACATAAGTAGTTAATTAAAGCGCACCTATCTCTTTCTCCGAGGGAGAAAGTCTCTTTGCGCTATTATCAATATTGTCGCTATTATCAATATTGGTAGTTGCGCATCTATCCGTGCTCCGTGTGTGTAGCTTTATTAAAGGGCCTCTCCCCGCGCGCGCATAATAAAGTTAAGGACACGTTCGGCTCCTGTCCTGTCCGTTAGTTCAGCACGTCGATTGAACCTCGACGAGAGTGACGGACGTGTCCTGCCAACAGGACACTTACAATTAAGCGCATTCCCTCAACGTGTCCCATCTCCAGGACCAGTTTAACTAGAGCACACATACACACGTACACACATGTCCGGATCAAGTCCTGTCATCGGAAATCGAGTCTTGCCTTTCATCTCCGAGTTTCTCCTCTCGTAGCTTTTAAAGAATTAATTATGCTCTCACTTATTAATTTTTGACGATTAAATTTGATTTATTACATTCGTTGAAGGACATAAATTAGAGGGAAATTCTCTTAATTAAGTTTTTTATTTATATCCAAATAATTATATCAAATAATTAATTAAAATTTTTGGAGTTTATATTCCTCGATTTATTTATCTTGTTTATTTATATTTATATCACGTAACATTCAATTATATGTAATCTCAGTAAGTAATAAGGTAATTAATTAAAAGCTCAGAGTTTATACTTATTTTTTTAATATTTAATTCTCAAAAATTCTCCTATAAAAAATACTATTATATTTATATTTATAACTCTTGGGAATGTTTAACTTTTGCGAGATTTTCTTTTGTTGGATTTTCATAGGATCTTTTTCCCCTCGTCTTGCGTTTCTCGGGACCGAATAATACACCGTCTCCTAAAATTGTCGCGTTATCCACGCTTAATTGGCCAATTCTTTCCCAAAAGTTTCCCGGCAAACGAATAATTATGCCTGATGAATATTCCATTCGATCCTTCGTCCTTAGCTCTGCTCATTTAGAACCGCCATCCCGAAATCTATTTCCTTGCTAATGGATCCTCGGCTTGTCGCAATATTTTTCACTCCCTTCAAATTTTTATGCTGCAAGTTATCTCAGTTTATCGTAGCTTCATTCAGTTAATAGTTGTAGCGATATATAGTATATATAGTAGCGATATATAGCGATGAATAGTAGCGAGTTGTAAGATTTTCTTTGGCTCTCATAGGAGAGATTACTTCGAGAGTTTATCCCCCTCGTATATATATATATATGTCGAAGATTCTTGAATTCTTCGTAATTTCTGAGAGATTATGGAATTATTTTTTCTCGGACAAAAGCTGAAAAATAAAAAAGAAATTAGGGACATAAAAAAAAACCGCGACATTTCTTACGCAACGACGCGGTACAAGCATACACTAGCGAGGACACTATCAACTATCCTTGGGGCGGCAACGGTAGAAATAGCGGTCATGATTGACCGGCGCAGGACACGAATCCTTTTCTCCTCGGGGAGAAATTAAAACGGCAAATCCCGTGGGCGCGTGCAGGTTATTTCTGCGCAATCGATCCCTGTTTATTTCCGACCCCCGTGCTCGGTCTTTCTTTTGCGGTCTGCCGAGTCTATATTTGACCCCGCCTCGGCTAAATTAAGTCATCGTTTAACGCAACCACGCGAAGTCCTGCCAAGAAATCGCGATTAAAGGTCATTCAATTTGATAAAGAGCAAACTCATTGTTAAATCAGATTCATATAAAAAATTTTCATCTTTTATTACGTATTCTTTAATATACTTGATTCGTTTTCTTGTGAACTTTTTCATTAATTAACAACGTTACTCTTGCCGGTGACAGTGACGAGAATAAATAGTGCTTTTAATAACAAATTGATGAGAGCAATAAATAATATACAACGGAAATAATTATTATCTACGAAATAATAAATGACAGATTTATATTTGAAAGATTATTATTAATTATCAGAAAGGTCATTAATTTGGCTCTTAAAATATGTTAACATTCCTTTCTTTCACAAGAAATATATATATATAAATTATTCACAAAATTATGATCTAAAAAATTATTAAATAAACTCTATGAATAATTAAAAATTTCAAAAATGCTTTCTTTTATACGAAGATATTTAATATCGCCCTCGATAAAAGCGAGTTAATATCTTTCTCTTTGAAAAAGGAGAAAGACATTAACTATATGGTAAGATCATTTCGAGAGATTATCTGGAATTGTTATTAATTTCTCGAGGCTTTTTTCTCGATTTCAATTCCATCTTCGCCGTTTAGCATTCTCCTTTTTGTTCTTTGTGTGTTTATATACCGGATGATAGCACCGATGTCAGTTGCAGGGTCGCGCTACAACGCGCTAGTCGCGCTCACGACGCGAGTATCGAGTAAGCATCACTGGAAGTGATCCATTATGCATAAGCGCGCTCGTTTCGGCCGACAAGGAGGAACCTTGAGCTACTCCGAAGCGACTCGTAAAAGCACGAGCCACCTATCACGCGAGAAGACCGATGTGCAGGTCCGGGTAATGTGCCCTGGCGATAAATAGCGCGATTTATGCGCCCTTATACGCTCAATTCCGCGTCTCTTTCTCCTCGAATCTCATCCTCATCCCCCGAATAAGCCTCGAAATAGCAGCCAATTGGTCTACGAACTAGCGTCGGTAGCGGTCTTTCCCCCGTCCACCGCTCGATTCTTCCCTACGGACAGCTAATGTTTCACTCGGCGGCGAGCAAATTTTTAACCCCTTTGTTTCGGACAGGTCGCCGATAACTCGGCGGCCCTTATTCGGAATTACGTTAAATTGCGCGGATATCGTAGCTCTGAATAGATCCTTTACAACAGAATTCTCATTTCCGTGTTGATTTATTTGATGCAGACAGGCAAATATCTCGCGGCTAACGATATCGCGGCGAGGAAAACAGTGCCCTTATGACATTTCTCGCGCTCCTTTCTCCGTTTTTTCCACGAATCGCTCGAGATAACCGGGTTTTTCCTTGTAGAACGCGCATGTTTTTTATCTCCTTTTTTTTTTTTTATTGTAGCAGTTCGGTAAATATGGGCACGGCGTTTCACGTCGGCGTTAAATAGCGCCCTTATGCGAGCGCGCGCGCGATATATTTTATTGTTCCTACGCGACTCTTCCAGCTGTTTTATATTTTTTTTTCCATCGACACTTTCTCGAAAGGGATAGGTAATTCGCGTTTGGGGCGTGCAACGGATGATTGAGCTCCTTCTCGTCCTGAAAACACATGGTCTTCGGTAGTCATATATAAATACAACACCCTTGCACGGATTTCTCGCACCTCTTTTTTTTCTCCTTGAAATAGGAGACGGGCGCTTTATTTTGGAACACCGGAAAACATTCAACTCTTTCGATTTTACTCTAAATACGCACTCGATAAATAACGCTCTTACGCGAATTCCACACCTCTCCTCTCTCTGTTCGAAATTACAGCAACGGGGCTGTAAATAGCACATCCCTTTCATCCTCGACACTCTCGGCAGGGTTTTTCATTTCCCATGAATTGTTTCTGCCCTCTCTTTAAACCGAGCATTTTATTCGAGATGTCGGAAAATGCAGGTTACCTCCCATACCAGATTCGCCAATGTCGTGCAATACTAGTGATAAATAGCGCCCTTACGCGCTCCTTGTTGTCCATTAAATTGCTGGCAACAAGCACGCGATACTTTATTCGAAACGTTAGAACATTTTTAACGACTCTCTTATTCACAATTTTGTGACGCATGGATATAATATATTATAAAATATTTTGAGATTATTAAATAAAATTAAATATATGTGAAATACAATCAAATATTTTCGTTGCCAAAAGCGTGAAAAAAAGAACAATCTTGTTTCAAATCGTTTTTTCCGTGCGCTTTAATCCGAAAAAACTCACCTCGGACAAGGGTAAGGATGCCCAGTGGCATTACTAGGACGGCGACCATGAGATCCGTGATTGCCAGGCTCATCAGGAAGTAATTAGTGACGTTCTGGAGACGTCGCTCCCAGGTGATGGCCAGGCACACTAGGATATTTCCCGCCGCCGTGCCGAGAACCAGGACCAGTGCCAGCATCGCCCACCAATTGTTAAGTCCATCCTCGTTGTCTCTTTGGCCGCCGGCGGAATTCGCACTCGTCGTCTCTAGGTCGATCTCGCTACCGTTCGCGGAAACGACATCCCATAGAACCAGCGGATCGTAAATATCCGCCAGGACGACTTGCACAGGGGTCGTTGACCCCGTCATCGCTCAGTCAAAACTTCTCCCACAAAAACGCGCACTTTCACGGCACACGGGGACGTCGCATCTGAAAGCGCACTATTCAGCATCGTCGAAGGGATGTCAGGACCCATAGAAGTTGAGAATTAGTCATGGGGAATGATATATAACAATGTTTTGTATACGTATATATATATATATATATATATATATATATTTCAAGAGATTAATCGTAAGAAGTATATCGTAGGGTTTTGAAGATTTATGAGATGGAAGGATCGAGGATTTACAGGAGATACAAGAGCGATGTAATTAAGTAATCTAATTAAAAGACGTCATGCAACGGAGAGAGGTAAAAGAGAATCAAAGCTGACTAACACGATATACATTTCGAAATGAAATATTTCGGGGAACGAGAAATTTGAGGAACGCAAGAGAAGGAGCGCGGAATATGGAGAGCCGGAAAATTCTGAAACGACAGGAATTTAGGAAATAAGAATTCAACGTCAAGAGTTTAAGTCAAGAATCTAATAAATTAAAATTTTGAAGATCTTAAGAATTTGGAAGCACAGTTCAAGGATTTAATAAAGATAAAGAGATAGAGCTTCAAGGGTCCTAAAAATGGCAGGCATAAATGTTTGAGAGGCTGAAAGATGCAAAGAGACCTTTGAAGGAATTCGAGAATAATAATTTGACGGTCAAAGAAAATTTGCCAGGCTTTCAGATTATGATATCGTGTGTTTTTATATTTGTCTCGATTGTTCCTTCATAAAATTGCAAAGATATATTTTTTGGAAAAAGACGGTTTCTTCTCGAAGATGGAAGAAGCCATTTGCGCTTCATGTGGATATTGATAGCGATTCAATTGCATCGATGCGACTGATCCGATATATCGGGTGATATATCGATGGAAAGCGAGGATTACACGCTCAACAGGTTACATCGATGAGAGAGGTTCGTTCGTACAAGCGATCGCGAATATTATCGCGAGAGCGTTACTTTCGATTTTTCTCGCAATTAATCTGTCGCGAATTGGCTCGATAAAACCTCAAAAATCTCGGATTTGAAGATATTTTACGTGTCTCGAATCGATTTACGGTGAAACCTTTAGAGTGGAGCGCTAAGGTAAAATGCTGAAAGGAGAAAAGTTTTAGAATGGTCTAAAGATGTAAAAATTGTGCAAAAAGTTTCAAGTTTTAAAAATTGAAGTTGTTAGTTTTAACGAGTATTCTTTAGGAAATTAAAAAAATTTGACAATTCTAATATCCACTTTTAAGAAACAAAAAAAAATTTTAATTTTTTTAAAAATGCAGGAATTTGGAAAAATAAAATAAATAGATTAAATAAAATGAAATAAAAGATTTTTATAAGAATTTAAAAAATTTTAATTAATTAATTTAAAAAAAAACTCGAAGAGTAAACTGTTTAAATAATTTTTTTCAATGATTTAAGAACATAAATTTATCAATAAAATAAATTAATCAATAAAAATATAAATTTAAAGAAGTCAAGAATCTACAGCTTGAATGTCTTACAATTAGATTCTTTCTAATTTTAGGAATGTAAAAGGAAGAGATTGATTTAATTAAAATAAAAGAATAATAAGAAACGATAATAAAAAAATATTAAAAAGTCCACAGTTTTAAAATCTTAAAATTCTCGTAATTTTAGGAATCCAATTCGAAGAAACGAGTTTAATGAGAAAATCAAATCTTCTCGGAGAATCTTTCATCCGAAAAACGTGAAAAGTCCAAGGACATAATTTAATAAAATAGCTTAAATTGACAACAGAGATGAATTCAAGAAAGGAAGCTCAAGAATTCGGGACTCGGGAGACATGTGAAGTCTCCGCGGTTTCAGGAATTCAAATTGAGCAAAGCGGAAGTTGACGGAAACTCGAGGTGCCGTAATTTATCGAATACTTGGTTAAACCGCCGCGCTGGCTTGGCACGCACATTGCTCGGCGAACTCTTCCCCATCGCGTAGGTACACTTCGGAAAGGGCTATTTGTACGCGGTAATTTTTTTTAAACACCGATTCGCGCGAGCGTACGCGATAACCGGAAGAGGGAGGACGAGTGGGATCAGACGACGGGGTGGGAAATATGATAATTTTTGCGGAATCGGCCACACGTAAGAGCGAGCAACACGATCCACGGGGGTTGCTTTGCCGCGGACTACTGGCCCACTGGCTTTTATCTCGCTCACCAACTACCCCTAACCGGTTGCCTTCTCATCCCCCGACGAGGTAGACGTCGCGACGAGCATGCGTCGCCGCATCGGCCTGCCCACATCGGGACACCTGTTCGTCCTTCGTTGTCACCCCGTCTTGTATTATTAGGGATGCGCGTTTGCACTCATGCGCGAAATGCAACGTCTTATCAATAATTAAAGACACTCGCCCTTTTGACGAAAGTCGGTGATTTTTAGCGTGCGCGAACACGTATTCTTCTCGCTCTAGTTCCACCTTGCTTTTTTTTTTTTTTTTCTAGAAATCAATTTCTGAAAACCATTAGAGATATTGTGTTACTGAAACGCTGAGACGTTCTCGCGTCGCGAGATGTGATACGCGTCGTTAAAAATATATTTCCTGGACATCCAAATGGACATTTCTTCGGAAAACTTGGGAACGATAAATTCTAGCGACGGACACAGGTGTGGCAGATTTTATTAAAACGTTTTCACTATGGAAAGGAAGCTGGCCGGGAAATGGAATTGCGTGGAATACGCTTATTAAGTTTTGTTGGAGAAGAGAAATGTCTAGGAGAGTAAAACAGGTTATTAAACAGTTATTAAGATAATTTATTTAGACATTAAACATTTATGTTAAACATTTAAACAAGAAAAAATGAAAAAGAAGCACATAAAAGATATAGATTATTCTTATTTCTCTAAAATTGTAATATTTAAATCTGTCAATTTTAAATTGTTTTGTTAATTTTTTGATTTAATTTAACTTTAATTTTATTTAGAGGTCAAAAAAAATTGTAATAACAAAATTTTTGAATTAAAACAATCTTTATATATTTAATTTAGAGTTTATTGAAGTATATGCGTTTTTAAGAAGCTCAGCTAATTAAAAATTAAATTGCAATTATAAAGATTTACATTATAAATGTATAATATTGGATTAAATTGCATTTAATGAAATACATCTCTTTTAATTGCAAAAATTAAATAGCGTTTATTAAAATATATATTTTGTCACTGATATCAAATTACATTTATAATTATAATAATTCTATGTACATTTCTCTCACATGCGTTCTTACGAATGAATACTATTTCTATTGCCTCATTTCGTAGTCGGGGAATTTAAAGATGAAAAAAAGGTTGAATATTAAAGAGGAGATTGTAAAAAAAGAAAAATCCTATTCGCACTCTTATATCTCGAACGACGCGTTTTGCATACTGATATCCCTGTTCCTGAAATTAATACAGCTCTGTTCGAGTATCGAATTTACCTTGGCGTTATTTCTGCGATATTATTCTCCGATTTTCAATTCATAAATTTTGTCGGTTTAAATCCTTTCAACTTGCTTATTATTTTCATAAATAAATCGATTATTCCTGATAGATTATATCTGTGAAATTAATACGGCCTATTGAAAATTAAATTTAAATTGTGTGATTATCTCTGCAATATTATTTTCATTCCTCTCTTTTGATATTTTTAGAACAAAAATGAACACACACACATACACAAAAGTCGAGAGAATCTAATTTTTTTCTTCAAATTAAGTATCAAAATTTGTAATGTTGTGCATGTTGGTGTCATGAGATGAGACTACTAATTAGGAACTTGATGATAAATTAAGTACGAATAAATGTCCCGCTAAAAACGAACCGTACAAGAGCATTAGTAAAAAGCAATACAGTGTCCCGAGAATGATAAAGGACGATTTATCGCGCCCTCGGGCCAATTTTTTGCTCGTGCGATTAAAGTGAGAGGACATTCCCGAAAGCCCTAGAAAATGAACGATATCCACGCACGCGGATATCTACAAAAAAAAAAAAGCAAATACGAGATGTGTTTTGATATCGCGCTCGCGATTTCGATCGACGCAGCTTCTTTTCGATTTCTTACAAGCTAGCTCCGTAGACACGTTTCTCTTTCTCCTTAACGTGTCGACACGGAAAATACGACAAAACACTTGTATTATTTTCTTCTATCTACTAATTTAATTAAATTTAATTTTAGATATTTATTAGTAGCTCAATAAAATAATTCACGATTAAACAGAGATTTTAATTATCTTAATTACATGAAATGCCTCTTTATAAGAAAAATACAATTTGATAAAAACAATTTTTTAGAATCCAATAAAATGTTTATCCTCCATGTCAAAAATTTCTTCGACTTTGCATTGCTTCCGACTTGCAACTTATTTGCGATGCATTTCTCACCGGCGGACTTTGTCGAAATTCTGTTCGCAACAATTAAGCAGACCACAAACCGCAACCTCGTTATTAAACGCACCATCACTTTAGCCGGACAACTTCTTGAGCCAGACTTAAGCTCGCCTTAATCCACTTAGGAATATCCCCGGGATCTCTGAACTAAATTCGCGATCTTGCAGAAACAATTATCTTCATGGGCCAACTGTCGAATTTGGCGATTCGAGATCGATGAGAGAGAATTTTCACATTTGCGCTTAATTTAATTTCTCTGTTTATACATTTTTAATGTTATTTCCATTAATAAATTTATTAATCATTCTTTATTTTTGATTACTGTATTATAGTCTTTGATTCTTGATATTAATGTTAGATTTTTTTCGAGCTTTCGATAGGCGCAATTTTCTACACGGTTTTCTCTCTGGAAGAGTCAATGATTCAATTAAATTAATTATTATTTTTTTTAATTATTATTTATTAATCATTTTTTGTCGCGCAATATCTTTAAGAACATTAACTATTAGAGATTACACAATACAAAAGTGAATGAATGAGCTATTTTGATTGTGTTGAATTTTGTTTAATTTTATTATTTTTTTTTTATTTTTGTCAATATTTTCAACGCGATAAAACATAACAAATTTGATTACATTTTTAATGAATTTTATTGTATCCCATTGTTTCAGTTTTTATTTTTTATTTGTTAAAATAGAAAACACAAAAGAGAGAGAAAGAGAGAGAGAAAATTTCCTTTTTTGTATTTTATATTTCTCTGTAGGTGTGCTGTGCTATAGATTTTATTCCTACCTTTATGGATTCCTCACTAGAAGAGGAATCTTTTATTCTGCATTATGCGATAGATCGATGTGCCGAGCACGGCCATTTGCCTTCACCTTGCAGCCGCCTATTTATTGGCCTTAAACGTTCGTGGTGCTTTTTGTGCCGAAAATTTCATTTCGCGCCCAAATAAATTTCCCGGTGATGGATTAACGCCATTTAGACGGGAGATTTATGTCACCGGGATTTTTTCTCTTCTTTTTACGCCGATTTCTTATCTTTTCCAGGGATCCGCCCTGAAGAATTGCACGAATCCGAAGCTCGAGAAAGATTGGGCGTCGATTACAAGAATCAAAGATTTGTAAAAAAAAGAGGAATAATTAAAAAATTAATTAAAAATAACATTAGAAATATATATATATATAAAAGCAAAAGTTCAATGAAAAAGAGATTAAATTTGAAGAAATTAAAATTGCGATATTTAATTATAATAAAAATAGAAATTTAATAATAAAATGACTCAATATAAAATTAAAAAATATCGACTTTGCTAAAAATTTAATTTTTGTATAAATTAAAATATAAATTTAATTAATAAGACTAACAATAGGTTAAAGCATCTCGATTTTAATTTTACCCGATTTTCAATTTTTTCTTTTTTTTAATTTTTACGACAGCACAACTTTGACGGGCAGCACGTTTAAGCGCCGTAAATAATCGGAGCATAGATATTCGTTACGGCACATCCCTCGCAACGAACTTTCTGCACGTCGTAGTGCAGACGCGCGTGCACACATGAGACGATGACGTTTTAGATCGATCGGTGAGCCAAGTCACGTCAGGGCACTTCATTTCCGTGGGCCGGGCCCGCAATAAAGCAAGGAGAAATCCTATTTATCCTCCGTCACACGATATTCGAATCCGGTTGAATTTAATAAGCTCTGATTGCGTACGCGCACCGTTAAAAATGCTTGCCCACCGCCCGTCCGTCCGTTCGTCCGTCAAATTTAACTTAGCGCCTGCATTAAGTCCAATTAGCCAAGCGAACGGAAATGAATCTCGCGCTGCGCATTACTCGATATATTAACTATTATATATGAATATATGCGTAATCGAAATCCGAAACTAAAGCAACTGACGAAAATTATACCAGAGTACCATAATTAAACGTAATCATGTTAATCATGATATATTAATTATTTATATTTTATCAATTATTATACACACACATATTATATATGGATTTGAGTTTATTTAATGGTCAAAAATTTAATTTTCTGTAGGCTATAAATAATACACATAGCTTTTATAATAATCTAAGAATTGGTCGAAAAATATTAATAAAACATTTATTAAAGATAGAAATTTTTCTGACAGCAACGAAACGATATATTTATACTAGATCTTTAATTCCTTTTACCCGTAAAATTCCGATAACTTGGGAACACGATGTAAAATTGTTTTAATTCCCTAGCTGCGCTACTGTCATATTTAAATTACCCTCTCATCGCGTTTTGTTAAAGTTACAAAGCGAAAGTTACGGAACGCTGACGACGGTAAAGGACGAGCGAAAAGGATTAAAAGGTAATCGGGATGATGGGGTCATTCCCGAATTGATCGATCATTCCGCGCCTCTTTCCGCGTGACGTGAAACTCGCTTGAAATGAAGCCATTGTTCTCTCCACGAGCGGGAATAAAATTTCCGCGTATTCAAATTCGACCGCCGGCCGGCCGGTCGACTTTGTATGGCCATTTTCGGGAGTTCCCATTTCGCGGAAGAATCTCTAATGAATGGAGCTCGGTATCTTTGTGAAATCCGTCCGTTTTAATTAAAGGACTCTATTCGTCTTAATCTCGGTAAATTACTTTTAGAATCCGAAATAGATTCTTTTCCACCAATTTCTCTTTTCCCTTTTAATAGTTCATTTGAGCGAACAAAAATTGAAAGAATTAAGGAAGCTTAAAAAAATATTTATTTCTTCTAAAATTTGTGAAATTAAAATATTGAAGTATATTTAAGCGTTCAGAAAAAAATTAAAATTAGACCTTGCTAAACTGAGAAAATTGGCGGACTACATTATTATTATTATTATTATTAATAAGCGACTACTATACAGATATACGTTTGTTTTAATTATTAACGAAAGTAACGAATGTAACTTGAAACGTTTAAAAGTCAAAGATAGGTTCGAAAAAAGCCCAGTGAAGTCCGTGAACTTTTAGCCTGTTGAATTTTTCAGAGGTCGCAGTTTTGGCGTCGTGAATTTTTGATTTGATATGGTCACAAATGGTCAGCTTACGTATATATAAATATTACGTGTATATAAATATTTCGAATTTATTAAATAATTTGAAATATGGAGTTGGTCAGGTCGCTACTCAATAACACTCTTGATTTTTAATTTTCCATTACGGCCGTATTTGATCGAAAATCGCTTCTCGTTTTTTCCTCTATCCCTTCTCTCTCTCTCTCTCTCTTTCTATCCTCTCTTTACCTGCTTTGATATGCATTGCTGAAAATGGTAAGCTTCGGCTTAACAAGCCTTCGCGCGTAACCTATCACTTTTATCCCACGCGATTTCGCATTCTGATTAATCAACGAAATTTACAGGGTGTGCCGGAATCACGGATTTCGTCTGTGAATTTTTCTTTTGCAAATTTTGGTTTGATTTTCGTTAAGAAAATTATCTAGGCATATAGATCAAACATGATAGATTTTACGAGAATTAAAGTCTACAAAAATTTAAACAAATAAAGGAAGCTTTGTTTTTCTTCGTTTAATTTAAAATGCATTTTAACAAATTCTCTTAATTTGGGGAGCTAAAAGGCATTTAACGTTGATAAAAAGAAAATACGAACTCGTAGCGAATGACGGAACAAATTTGACTTCAAAAATTTATCAAAGAATTTGTGTACGAAGGTAATATCGAACACCTTGTATGTATATCTCGGAAATAAATCTATCCATTTCACGCGAGAACCGCGTAATTAGCGTGTCATCATTTTTTAAATCCGGAATAATACCTGACAGTGCGCAATATTATCGCGCAAATCTCATTTTTCGATTCATTTCCTGCAGAAAACGTAACAAACGTATTAACCTTTTACGCGAGCGTTTTGTAATTTATTCGCTGAAGAGAGGTCTTTTTTATTACATATTTTTATTCATACAGATTTCTATCGGCATCTTATGGCTTTTTTATGTATATATCATTACTGAATTTTTTTCTAAAAATCACATCGTCGCATTCGATCATCTTTCGACGAGCATGTCATCTCATAGCATCCTTCCGGCGATCCAGTAATTGCAAATTGCAAACTGCGACATCGACGCCGGATGGATAATGGAGGTATCGTGTTCGCCATTATTAAACGACGCAACGCCAAGTATAATATAAAAAGTCAACTGATCGTGCGAGTATATTATATACACAACGTATATTCATGCTTTTTCCCATATATTGTATCAATACAAAACTTTCAATTGCACTCAATCCGAATAAAATCAGTGCATTGAAGATGTATTGAGATTTTTGTGAGAAATGACAATATTCCTCAATTTTAAATGTCAATTTTCCTTTTAAATTTTGAGAGAATCGCGAAGTTCATCGTTGATTTTAATTCTAAAAATTTTTTAAATTACGAAAAAATAAGTTCAGGGAATATATACCGGTTTGATTTTTTACGATCGTTCTCAAAGTATATATTACTATCTTTTGTGAAGTAATATCCTAATACTGTGGCCTTGATAATCGATTATTTCGTAGAATTGTATAATGTTACAACATAACGTTGCATTATGTCATGTGCAATAGTGCATATTTATCTAATGTCCTTGCAACGTAAATGCGTTACGATTATTTTACTTATATTTGCAAAAAAAAAAAAAACGTCACTTATCGAAAAAAGTATAATTTGTTATTTGATAAAACTTATTTCTAAAAAATTCTATATAAAAAGAACAAAAATATAGCATTTATGAAGAATAATTTGAACTACTTATACTACCATGTGTGGTATCTTCATATGATTATATTTTTATCGTATAATTTTACAATATTGTGCAATTGTTTTACCATGTACTTGGCGTCGCGAATGTTTCCATCTTCTTTATATAGGTATTTAAGTCATATATGTGGATCATAACAAACTAATTACTAAAGTAAAAAAAGACATTATATATAAATGTAGGTTTTCTGAGAGATAATCTTAGTCTTTCGAGAGATAAATTTATTCCCAATTTTTCCTTATTATTATTCCCTATTTTTAGAATCTTATTGGTCTTTATTTTTATAGATTTCGGTGTTTTAATATTACATAAGATACCGAAAGAAAGCTTGTTTATTTTTCTTTTTCGAGGAATGGACATAAAAAAATAAGAAAAGCAGTAATGAAGAATTTTGGAAGATCATTTAATGGATTTATTGTTCAAATATGTATCGAAATACATAATTTATTTCTATATATAAAGCAAAATTGAATTTTGCAATCAAATTTAAAGGACGTATTATAGATTATAAAAGTTTTACAAAAACTTGAATATGTTTAAATAAAATATCATATGACATATAATATATAATATCATATATGTACAAAGAGATGAGAGAATGGGAACACTTGGTACCTTGTGTATTAAGTATAATCATTAAGAAACGTATCACTTTAGGTATCTACTTCTTATATCAATGACTCAGCTATTAGTATAAATGGTCTTTGCGAAACTGTACATCTTGTTAGTATTTTTCGACTTGTCATTGAAGACGAATTGACTAATGACAAGGTAAGTCACTTTGATTAGGGAAATTTAACTTGGATCGTAAGAAATTTTCTTCTAACAAAAATTGTATAATCCTTTTGCACGATGCTTTTACTTTCTTTTTTTTTGTTTTTTTAAAAAACATTTCTTGTCGTCGTAAAAATTGTATATTTTTCACGTGACGTCCATTTCGTATAAAAAAAATATTGTCCTGTTTTTGTTTTTCCTCATTTTCCTTAAATTTTATTCATTTATTTCTTTTTAATTTTTTTTAACCCTTGACAGAAAATTATAACAGTAGCACGATGCAATCCGTAGACTCGATACTGTTCCTCTTTGTAATATTAGCGGTGATTAGCGGCATAAATGCATACGGTAAGTACGTATAAACAACAATTGTATGATGATCTAAAATATATATATATATATATATATATATATATTTATTGTCTTGAAATTTTTGTGTTCTTTAATTTTTTATAATTATTTATCATAAATAATACTCTCTTTGACTACCGCTTCAAAATGTGCCAGCAGCACATTTTTTAAACGTGACATTGACGAATTGCGAAACTTTCTGAAATAGTAACGCAAAGCTTGTCTCGTATTCTAAACGCGATAGATCGATTTTCTGTATGTACAACGCACTGACAAAGACGGATCTTGAAGATCAAGGGGATTATAGAGATTTAATTTATATAGTGTTGAAATGGGGAAAGTGTTTGGCATACTCGAAAATTGCTATAAAGTTCGGTTAATATTTTAAAATTGTATTTGAACATCTCAATACAATATTTTTAAGATGTTAAACTTTTAAGAATATTAAAAAAAAAATCTAATTTTTTTCTATTGCAATATCATTCTCCATTTAGTCGCTAAATAGTTTGACATATTTTTCTTGATTATTAAGCTAAATCTCAAAACGTTTTAAATTTATAAACTTACTAATTAATAAATTTATTTATAAGACGATTGCAGTTACGTTACTTGTGGAATAAATCAAAAATGTAAAATGTATAATAATAATCCGATGTGCTGGTGTAAAGATGGATACAAAATAGATTCATATACGAAATTGTGTGTAAAAGATCAAACAGGTGAATATCAAATAAACCCGCATTATTTTTTTATTATTGTTAATTACTAAATTTATTTGAAGACGGTTGCGATGGTGTTATTTGCGGAACTAACGAAAAGTGTAAAATATATAATAATAATCCTACATGCTGGTGTAAACAAGGATACAAAAGAGATCCATATATGGCGTGTGTGAAAGACAAACCATGTAAATATTAAATAAACCTATGTTATATATATATATTATTTTTTAATTGTTTTTTAATTACTAAATTTGTTTAAAGCCGGTTGCAATGATATTATTTGCGGTACTAACGAAGAATGTAAAATATATAATAATAATCCGACATGCTGGTGCGAAGAAGGATATAAAAGAAACCCATATATGGCGTGTGTGAAAGACAAAATGGGTAATTATTAAATAAATCTGTGTGTGTTATAATACAATATAATATATATAATATATATAATTATTTATATAGTAATATAATATAATTATTAAATCTATTTACAGATGGTTGCAATGGTATTACTTGCGGAACTAATGAAGAATGTAAAATGTCCGATAATCATCCGACATGTACATGTGAAGCTGGATACACGAGAAACCCACGTACGGCAGAATGTATGCCAGGTAATATGCGAAAGAGATATAATAATTTAAGACTCACTTATCGAATTTTTAATCCGGATGTATTCGCTCGGGGCGATTTTGATTTATTTGGATTTATTTGGCACGTTTTATCTTATTTTTTATTTATATCTTTCAATTTGTCGATATTCTTATATTTCTCTTCCAGGCAAACTTTCTTTCCAGGAACAGTAAGTAAGATATTCAAATATCATTCACGTAACTTTAATTATCCTGTTATATTTTAATTATTTTATTATTTATTAATTATATTATTATATTAAAAAATATTTGAACGCTGTGGAAAAATATGCAATATATATATAATTTAGTATATTATCTCTACATTTGTATTTTTATGTATTTTAATATCTTATAGGTAAAATCGTTTTATTCTAGACTATGTTCTTAAGCTCACACACACACACAGACATATATTAGAAATTAATTCTTTCTAAACATTCAAGACATGTATGCACATACCGCTTTCATTCCTTTTCTGTTTGCTTTTTTATTTTTTAAATTTTTCTCTTGAAAGCATCTAGAATTGTGAGCTAAATTGTATAGTTTAATTCAATTTACATATTTTTTGTGGAACTCAAGTCCACGAGGATAGAAACAAAAAAATGTAAAATCTTTTTTTCTTTCTTTTTTTAATATAATAAAAATATGAGTTTGTAGAAGAATCAAATAATTATGTAGAAAAATAAAGATGTTTACTTGTTACGTAATATTTGAGAATATAATTTTGATACAAAAGAATAAATTCGCAAAAATATGTAAATAAATTTTATTACAAATCAAAATTAAAATAACGGATTAAAAATATATAAAATAAATATTAGAAATATAAATTAAATTATCGAATTTTATAATAAAATTTGTGTTATAAAAATGGGAGAGATTAAACATTCATGTTGACATAAAATAAAATTACATGCGATTCGACGTTTCTCGATGTTTCCAGATTATTGAAATTTTTCTAACCTATTTTTCTTTCTTTTTTTAATATAATAAAAATATGAGTTTGTAGAAGAATCAAATAATTATGTAGAAAAATAAAGATGTTTACTTGTTACGTAATATTTGAGAATATAATTTTGATACAAAAGAATAAATTCGCAAAAATATGTAAATAAATTTTATTACAAATCAAAATTAAAATAACGGATTAAAATATATAAAATAAATATTAGAAATATAAATTAAATTATCAAATTTTATAATAAAATTTGTGTTATAAAATTGGGAGAGATTAAACATTCATGTTGACATAAAATAAAATTACATGCGATTCGACGTTTCTCGATGTTTCAGATTATTGAAATTTTTCTAACCTATTTTTCTTTCTTTTTTTAATATAATAAAAATATGAGTTTGTAGAAGAATCAAATAATTATTTAGAAAAATAAAGATGTTTATTTGTTACGTAATATTTGACTCAGAATATAATTTTGATACAAAAGAATAAATTTGCAAAAATATGTAAATAAATTTTATTACAAATCAAAATTAAAATAATGGATTAAAAATATATAAAATAAATATTAGAAATATAAATTAAATTATCAAATTTTATAATAAAATTTGTGTTATAAAATTGGGAGAGATTAAACATTCATGTTGACATAAAATAAAATTACATGCGATTCGACGTTTCTCGATGTTTCAGATTATTGAAATTTTTCTAACCTATTTTTCTTTCTTTTTTAATATAATAAAAATATGAGTTTGTAGAAGAATCAAATAATTATTTAGAAAAATAAAGATGTTTATTTGTTACGTAATATTTGACTCAGAATATAATTTTGATACAAAAGAATAAATTTGCAAAAATATGTAAATAAATTTTATTACAAATCAAAATTAAAATAATGGATTAAAAATATATAAAATAAATATTAGAAATATAAATTAAATTATCAAATTTTATAATAAAATTTGTGTTATAAAATTGGGAGAGATTAAACATTCATGTTGACATAAAATAAAATTACATGCGATTCGACGTTTCTCGATGTTTCAGATTATTGAAATTTTTCTAACCTATTTTTCTTTCTTTTTTAATATAATAAAAATATGAGTTTGTAGAAGAATCAAATAATTATTTAGAAAAATAAAGATGTTTATTTGTTACGTAATATTTGACTCAGAATATAATTTTGATACAAAAGAATAAATTTGCAAAAATATGTAAATAAATTTTATTACAAATCAAAATTAAAATAATGGATTAAAAATATATAAAATAAATATTAGAAATATAAATTAAATTATCAAATTTTATAATAAAATTTGTGTTATAAAAATGGGAGAGATTAAACATTCATGTTGATATAAAATAAAATTACATGCGATTCGACGTTTCTCGATGTTTCAGATTATTGAAATTTTTCTAACCTTTTTTTCTTTCTTTTTTTAATATAATAAAAGTATGAGTTTGTAGAAGAATCAAATAATTATGTAGAAAAATAAAGATGTTTACTTGTTACGTAATATTTGACTCAGAATATAATTTTGATACAAAAAAATAAATTCGCAAAAATATGTAAATAAATTTTATTACAAATCAAAATTAAATAACGGATTAAAAATATATAAAATAAATATTAGAAATATAAATTAAATTATCAAATTTTTTAATAAAATTTGTGTTATAAAAATGGGAGAGATTAAACATTCATGTTGACATAAAATAAAATTACATGCGATTTGACGTTTCTCGATGTTTCAGATTATTGAAATGGATCGGTCACGTCATTATGTAGATAGCCGTAATAACCATTTGCGATGACGGCTTTTGTTATACTAAGCACGAAAACGGTTCATTCGTGTGTCCTTAACAATCTAAAATATCACAAGTTGAAATGCACGAACAGAATACGCACTCCGTTACGAAGACTAGTATTAGAGATTCTGGTGCTGGTTTGCCGATTCATGCCACATTTACGAAGCAGCTTACGTTACCAGTTCACGTAATTCAGAGAACAATCCTCACTGTTCTACATGTGACAGAGTGCGTGACGTTAAATTATAAAAAGCTCGCTATATACATGCGAATTATGCCAATGTTATTAACATAACATGACGTTTTTCTTAG